>NC_089209.1:28430033-29030033 GCF_963930695.1 Labrus bergylta | reverse complement strand
TTTCATGAAAAGATTTCGGCTTCAAAAAAGTTGAAAATTTACATGAAAAGATTTCGGCTTCAAAAAAGTTGAAAATTTTCATGAAAAGATTTCAGCTTCAAAAAAGTTGAAAATTTTCATGACAGCATTATGGCTTTAAAAAAGGTAAGAATTTTCATCAAGTATTTCGGCTTCAAAAAAGTCAAAGTATTTCATGAAAAGATTTCTGCTTCAAAAAAGTTGAAAATTTTCATGAAAAGATTTTGGCTTCAAAAAAGTTGAAAATTTTCATGAACTATTTCGGCATCAAAAAAGTCTAAAACTTTCATGAAGTATTTCTGCTTTAAAAATGTCAAAGTGACCCGGTTGAGTTTTTATTTTCTACATCTTTGCAATAAATTCATCTCTTCATTCAGTATTCAAGGTATTCCTCAATTAACTTGTTTTTGATCATCATACATCCTTATTTTATTTTTTCCTTTCTTACTTTTTGAATAAAAAACATTTTTGTATCATTACCCTTCTAATGCACAACATGGGTCAAAAATGAATCCACTTTCTATGTTATTTCATGTATGGCTGAGTGTTTCTATGATATATCTTTGAAATAAATACATTTTATCATTTTCTTTTCCAAGTATGCAGTAAATATCTTGTTTTTGTTAAGCACAAATCATCATTTGTATTTTTCCTTTCTTACTTTATGAACGAGCACAGCTTTTGTATTTCTACATCAAGTCAGAAACGACCCCAGAAACGACCCACATGCATTTACTATAGCATTTGCTGTGAAACGTGGTTGTTTCAGACATTTCACAGCTCAGCACAGCTCCCTTGGAACATCTAATACATGTAAGTATTGTTTTTAAATTGTTCTAACATCACTTTAGAAAATATTTGATGACAATTGTGAAAGATAACTGTACATAACATTTGATTAGGTTTAGGTTACCTTGAGAGTGAGTACATTACTTGTCAGAAAGTTACAAGTAATTACTATTAGCTAGCTAGCTGTTGACACTTCTATTTTAGTTAGCTAATTCTATTGTAGTTAGCTAACTATTATGTAGATTGCTAGGCTACTTAGCAAAGTACTTAGCTAAGCTACTTAGCCAAGTCACCAAAATAAAACTCTATGTATGTGTATGTATATTGATGTGCATCTGAAAATTTTATTGTGCTTTTGATTTTCTTTATCCAGAGTATGGCTGGTCCCAGATTTACTACTGAGATGGTTGTAGCGATGCTGCAGGAAGAACCAGATGAGGAGGCAATTTGTCTTGATTCAGAGTCTGAAATTTCTGATGATGATGACCCAGAATATTTGCCAGAGGGTCAAGCTGGAGTTGTGGGTGTGTCTGGGAATCCATGAAGAAGACTCCTCTGATGATACAGAAGACTCATCTGATGAGTCCTCTGAAGAGGAAACTCAGACCCAGTCCAATAGATTGAGTAAAAACGGATCTTACTGGAATGAGAATCCCCCCATTCATGGCAGAACAAGAAGCCATAACATTCTGAGGAGCTGCCCAGGACCTACACCTGGATCACCAGCTGTTTCACCAAAAGATGCCTGGGATATGTTCATGAGTGACAACATCATTGAGGAGGTTCTAATATGTACCAACTTAGAGGGACGAAGAACAGCCACAGCAAAAGGGAAAGAGTGGAGAAGCATTGATAAAGAAGAATTGATGGCCTTCATCAATTCTTGCAGGGGGGGAAGAGCTGGGATGTGGCCTTGCAGGAGCTGTTTGTGGATCCGCTGCAAAATCCAATTTACAAGGCCACCATGGGGCTTAGGAGATATGAAGATATCCGCCGCGTCATACGGTTTGACGACAAGAGGACCAGGGCTCTGCGACTGGAAACACACCACATGGCGACATTTAGGTACGTGTGGGACTGTTTCCTGGACAACTGCAGAAGAAAGTTCATCCCCAGTGACTGTGTCACCATAGATGAGCAGCTTGTGCCATTCCGAGGCAGGTGCAAGTTACGGCAACACATGCCCAGCAAGCCTGCAAAATATGGGATAAAAATCTTCTGGATGTGCGACGCAAGGGTACCTTATGCAATAGATGGAATTGTCTATACCGGGAGACAGCCAGGTTCAGAGGAACCTTGGAGAGAATGTCATCCAGCAATTGTGCAGTGGAATCAGACAGACAGGTGAATGTAAAGTACAATAGAGAAACTAATGTATTAAGTTTTAGCACAATACCTACATACTTTTTCCCAATCTTTAATAATGTGTATTTTATTTTTTTATTTGATTTCTCTGTAAGCAAAATAGTAAAACAGAATAAAATGCAATGCAATGCAACAGATTATGGCGTTAGAGTTTAAAGAATTCCATGTTGAGTAAATTTACAATCTTTTCCCCCTCTCATAGGTTGCAACATCACAATTAGCAACTTCTTCACCAGTGTCCCGCTGGCTGAGAAGCTCCTCGAGAAGAACCTGACCATTGTTGGGACTCTTTGCCAGAACAAATCGGACATACCACCTATCATGAAGCCATCCAAATCACGGGAGATTCATAGCTCAGAATTCGGATTCAATGGCAACATGACCATGGTGAGCTATGTGCAGAAGAAGGGAAAAGCTGTTGTCCTCCTGAGCACTATGCATGATGACAAAGCAGTGGATGACAGCAGTCAGAAGAAGAAACAATGGGAAGATGTGGGTTTAAAAAACAAAACACAGCCACCACCCAGCCACAAGAGGACATCAGACAGGAGGGCCAAAGGAAGAGGAAGAGGTGCACGATCTGCCCAGTTACCAAAGACAGAAAAGTCAGCAGCTAGTGTTCCCAGTGCACCAGGCCTGTGTGCAAGGAGCACAAACTCTTAGTGATCATTTGTGAGGCATGTCAAAATTGAGAAGGCAATTTGTGCTCTAGTGATGTGTTCAGTTGTATTTCATTTTGTTTGGTCACATTCACCAGTTTACAGTTGTTAAATTACAGATACAGTTCAGTTCAACAGCCGTGTTATCTGTTATCAGAGGTATGTGTATGTGTGACAAAATGACAAATAAACATGTTGCAAATATGAAATACATAAGTGTTTGGCTCCACTCACTGCTAAAGTAATTACTTGAAACAAATTATTATTATAGTATTAATTCATTTAATTTTAAATCACACTTGGATGTATGGGTCATTTTTGACCCATGTGTGTAAACTTGATGTAGTAATAAAAAAAGCTATTTTTGTTCATAAAGCATGAAAGTAAAAATGGAAATAGTGATTGGTGGTAATCAAAAACAAGATATTTAAAGAATACTTGGAATATTCAATCATAAAATAAATTGATTTCAAAAGATAGAACAAAGAAAAACTCAGCCAGCATGAAGAAAGTCAAAGATTTTCATGAAAATTTTCAACTTTTTTGAAGCCGAAATACTTCATGAAAATCTTTGACTTTTTTGAAGCCGAAATCTTTTCATGAAAGTTTTCAACTTTTTTAAAGCCGAAATCTTTTCATGAAAATTTTGAACTTTTTTGAAGCAGAAATCTTTTCATCAAAATTTTCAAATTTTTTGAAGCCGAAATACTTCATGAAAGTTTTCAACCTTTTTGAAGCTGAAATACTTCATGAAAATTTTTACCTTTTTTAAAGCCAAAATCCTGTCATGAAAATTTTCAACTTTGTTGAAGCCGAAATCTTTTCATGAAAATTTTCAACTTTTTTGAAGCCGAACTCTTTTCATGAAAAATTTCAATTTTGTTGAAGCTGAAATCTTTTCATGGAAATTTTCAACTTTTTTGAAGCCAAAATCGTTTCATGAAGATCTTCAACTTTTTTGAAGCAAAAAATCTTTTCATCAAAATTTTCAAATTTTTTGAAGCTGAAATACTTCATGAAAATGTTCAACTTTTTTGAAGCCGAAATCTTTTCATGAAAATTTTCAACTTTTTTGAAGGCTAAATCTTTTCATGAAAATTTTTAACTTTGTTGAAGCAGAAATCTTTTCATGAAAATTTTCAACTTTGTTGAAGCAGAAATCTTTTCATGAAAATTTTAAAGCAGAAATCTTTTCATGAAAATTTTCAACTTTTTTGAAGCTGAAATCTTTTCATGTAAATTTTCAACTTTTTTGAAACCAAAATACTTCATGAAAATTTTTGACTTTTTTGAAGCCGAAATCTTTTCATGAAAATCTTCGACTTTTTTGAAGCAGAAATCTTTTTATGAAAATTTTCAACTTTTTTGAAGCAGAAATCTTTTCATGAAAATTTTAAAGCAGAAATATTTTCATGAAAATTTTCAACTTTTTTGAAGCTGAAATCTTTTCATGTAAATTTTCAACTTTTTTGAAACCAAAATACTTCATGAAAATTTTCGACTTTTTTGAAACCAAAATACTTCATGAAAATTTTCGACTTTTTTGAAGCAGAAATCTTTTTATGAAAATTTTCAACTTTTTTGAAGCAGAAATCTTTTCATGAAAATTTTCAACTTTTTTAAAGCCAAAATCCTGTAATGAAAAATTTCAATTTTGTTGAAGCAGAAATCTTTTCATGAAAATTTTCAATTTTGTTGAAGCAGAAATCTTTTCATGAAAATTTTCAACTTTGTTGAAGCAGAAATCTTTTCATGAAAATTTTAAAGCAGAAATCTTTTCATGAAAATTTTCAACTTTGTTGAAGCCGAAATCTTTTCATGTAAACTTTCAACTTTTTTGAAACCAAAATAGTTCATGAAAATTTTTGACTTTTTTGAAGCCGAAATCTTTTCATGAAAATCTTCAACTTTTTTGAAGCAGAAATCTTTTCATGAAAATTTTCAACTTTTTTAAAGCCAAAATCCTGTAATGAAAAATTTCAATTTTGTTGAAGCAGAAATCTTTTCATGAAAATTTTCAACTTTGTTGAAGCAGAAATCTTTTCATGAAAATTTTAAAGCAGAAATCTTTTCATGAAAATTTTCAACTTTTTTGAAGCCGAAATCTTTTCATGTAAATTTTCAACTTTTTTGAAACCAAAATACTTCATGAAAATTTTTGACTTTTTTGAAGCCGAAATCTTTTCATGAAAATTTTCAACTTTTTTGAAGCAGAAATCTTTTCATGAAAATTTTCAACTTTTTTAAAGCCAAAATCCTGTAATGAAAAATTTCAATTTTGTTCTAGCTGAAATCTTTTCATGGAAATTTTCAACTTTTTTGAAGCCAAAATCTTGTCATGAAAATTTTCAACTTTTTTGAAGCAGAAATCTTTTCATAAAAATTATCAACTTTTTTGAAAATGAAACCTTTTCATCAAAATTTTCAACTTTTTTGAAGCCGAAATCTTTTCATGTAAATTTTTAACTTTTTTGAAACCGAAATACTTCATGGAAATGTTCAACTTTTTTGAAGCCGAAATCTTTTCATGAAAATTTTGAACTTTTTTGAAGCAGAAATCTTTTCATCAAAATTTTCAAATTTTTTGAAGCTGAAATACTTCATGAAATTTTTTACCTTTTTTAAAGCCAAAATCCTGTCATGAAAATTTTCAACTTTGTTGAAGCCGAAATCTTTTCATGAAAATTTTGAACTTTTTTGAAGCAGAAATCTTTTCATCAAAATTTTCAAATTTTTTGAAGCTGAAATACTTCATGAAATTTTTTACCTTTTTTAAAGCCAAAATCCTGTCATGAAAATTTTCAACTTTGTTGAAGCCGAAATCTTTTCATGAAAATCTTCAACTTTTTTGAAGCAGAAATACTTTATGAAAATGTTCAACTTTTTTGAAGCCGAAATCTTTTCATGAAAATTTTCAACTTTTTTGAAGGCTAAATCTTTTCATGAAAATTTTTAACATTGTTGAAGCAGAAATCTTTTCATGTAAATTTTCAACTTTTTTGAAACCAAAATACTTCATGAAAATTTTCGACTTTTTTGAAGCCGAAATCTTTTCATGAAAATCTTCGACTTTTTTGAAGCAGAAATCTTTTCATGAAAATTTTCAACTTTTTTAAAGCCAAAATCCTGTAATGAAAAATTTCAATTTTGTTGAAGCAGAAATCTTTTCATGAAAATTTTCAATTTTGTTGAAGCAGAAATCTTTTCATGAAAATTTTCAACTTTGTTGAAGCAGAAATCTTTTCATGAAAATTTTAAAGCAGAAATCTTTTCATGAAAATTTTCAACTTTTTTGAAGCCGAAATCTTTTCATGTAAACTTTCAACTTTTTTGAAACCAAAATACTTCATGAAAATTTTTGACTTTTTTGAAGCCGAAATCTTTTCATGAAAATCTTCAACTTTTTTGAAGCAGAAATCTTTTCATGAAAATTTTCAACTTTTTTAAAGCCAAAATCCTGTAATGAAAAATTTCAATTTTGTTGAAGCAGAAATCTTTTCATGAAAATTTTCAACTTTGTTGAAGCAGAAATCTTTTCATCAAAATTTTCAAATTTTTTGAAGCTGAAATACTTCATGAAATTTTTTACCTTTTTTAAAGCCAAAATCCTGTCATGAAAATTTTCAACTTTGTTGAAGCCGAAATCTTTTCATGAAAATTTTGAACTTTTTTGAAGCAGAAATCTTTTCATCAAAATTTTCAAATTTTTTGAAGCTGAAATACTTCATGAAATTTTTTACCTTTTTTAAAGCCAAAATCCTGTCATGAAAATTTTCAACTTTGTTGAAGCCGAAATCTTTTCATGAAAATCTTCAACTTTTTTGAAGCAGAAATACTTTATGAAAATGTTCAACTTTTTTGAAGCCGAAATCTTTTCATGAAAATTTTCAACTTTTTTGAAGGCTAAATCTTTTCATGAAAATTTTTAACATTGTTGAAGCAGAAATCTTTTCATGTAAATTTTCAACTTTTTTGAAACCAAAATACTTCATGAAAATTTTCGACTTTTTTGAAGCCGAAATCTTTTCATGAAAATCTTCGACTTTTTTGAAGCAGAAATCTTTTCATGAAAATTTTCAACTTTTTTAAAGCCAAAATCCTGTAATGAAAAATTTCAATTTTGTTGAAGCAGAAATCTTTTCATGAAAATTTTCAATTTTGTTGAAGCAGAAATCTTTTCATGAAAATTTTCAACTTTGTTGAAGCAGAAATCTTTTCATGAAAATTTTAAAGCAGAAATCTTTTCATGAAAATTTTCAACTTTTTTGAAGCCGAAATCTTTTCATGTAAACTTTCAACTTTTTTGAAACCAAAATACTTCATGAAAATTTTTGACTTTTTTGAAGCCGAAATCTTTTCATGAAAATCTTCAACTTTTTTGAAGCAGAAATCTTTTCATGAAAATTTTCAACTTTTTTGAAGGCAAAATCCTGTAATGAAAAATTTCAATTTTGTTGAAGCAGAAATCTTTTCATGAAAATTTTCAACTTTGTTGAAGCAGAAATCTTTTCATGAAAATTTTAAAGCAGAAATCTTTTCATGAAAATTTTCAACTTTTTTGAAACCAAAATACTTCATGAAAATTTTTGACTTTTTTGAAGCCAAAATCCTGTAATGAAAAATTTCAATTTTGTTGAAGCAGAAATCTTGTCATGAAAATTTTCAACTTTTTTGAAGCCGAAATCTTTTCATGTAAATTTTTAACTTTTTTGAAGCAGAAATCTTTTCATCAAAATTTTCAAATTTTTTGAAGCTGAAATACTTCATGAAATTTTTTACCTTTTTTAAAGCCAAAATCCTGTCATGAAAATTTTCAACTTTGTTGAAGCCGAAATCTTTTCATGAAAATCTTCAACTTTTTTGAAGCAGAAATACTTTATGAAAATGTTCAACTTTTTTGAAGCAGAAATCTTTTCATGAAAATTTTCAACTTTGTTGAAGCAGAAATCTTTTCATGAAAATTTTCAAGCAGAAATCTTTTCATGAAAATTTTCAACTTTTTTGAAGCTGAAATCTTTTCATGTAAATTTTCAACTGTTTTGAAACCAAAATACTTCATGAAAATTTTTGACTTTTTTGAAGCCGAAATCTTTTCATGAAAATCTTCGACTTTTTTGAAGCAGAAATCTTTTTATGAAAATTTTCAACTTTTTTGTAGCCGAAATGTTTTCATTAAAATTTTCAACTTTTTTAAATCCGAAATCTTTTCATGAAAATCTTTGACTTTTTTAATGCAGAAATATTTTTATGAAAATTTTCAAGCAGAAATCTTTTCATGAAAAATTTCAAATTTTTTAAGCAGAAATCTTTTCATGTAAATTTTCAACTTTTTTGAATCCGAAATACTTCATGAAAATTTTCAACTTTTTTGAAGCCGAAATGTTTTCATTAAAATTCTCAACTTTTTTAAATCCGAAATCTTTTCATGAATCTTTTCATGAAAATTTTGAAGCAGAAATCTTTTCATGAAAATTTTCAACTTTTTTGAAGCCGAAATCTTTTCATGAAAGTTTTCAACTTTTTGAAGCAAAAATACTTCATGAAAATTTTCAACTTTTTAAAAAGCTTGAAATTTTCAACTTTTTTGAAACAGAAATCTTTTCATCTAAATTTTGAACTTTTTTGAAAATGAAATCTTTTCATGAAAATTTTGAACTTTTTTGAAGCCGAAATACTTATTGAAAATTTTCAACTTTTTTGAAGTCGAAATACTTCATGAAAGTTTTCAACTTTTTCAAAGCTGAAATACTTCATGAAAGTTTTCAACTTTTTTAAAGCTGAAATCTTTATATGTAAATTTTCAACTTTATTCAAACTGATATTCTACATTTTCTAACATGTTTTTGAGACATAAAGTGACACTTACTGTTCAGACTACATTTTCTAACTCAAAGTGTCGTTTCAAAGTAAAAATACTATTAGAAGGAGTGATTCAGACAAAATTAGATGAAACAGCTGTACTGATAAGAAATGAGCGCAGTTACATGAAATGACATCAAAATCAACATTCCCTGAGCCAGAAAACGCTATTAACAGCTTTAGTGATCAAATTGAGCGTATCTTGCGAAGCTGAGCTCGAAAGTGACATGAAACATGTTTTTGAGACATAAAATGACACTTACTGTTCAGACTACATTTTCTCACTCAAAGTGCCGTTTCAAAGTAAAAATACTGTTAGAAGGCGTGATTCAGACAAAATTAGATGAAACAGCTGTACTGGTAACAAACAACGATATTAACAGCTTTAGTGATCAAATTGAGCGTATCTTGCGAAGCTGAGCTCGAAAGTGACATGAAACATGTTTTTGAGACATAAAATGACACTTACTGTTCAGACTACATTTTCTAACTCAAAGTGCCGTTTCAAAGTAAAAATACTGTTAGAAGGAGTGATTCAGACAATATTAGATGAAACAGCTGTACTGGTAACAAATGAGCGCAGTTACATGAAATGACATCAAAATCAACATTCCCTGAGCCAGACAACGCTATTAACAGCTTTAGTGATCAAATTGAGCGTATCTTGCGAAGCTGAGCTCGAAAGTGACATGAAACATGTTTTTGAGACATAAAGTGACACTTACAGTGAATACCTGTTCTGACTACATTTTCTAACTGAAAGCGTCGTTTCAAAGTAAAAATACTGTTAGAAGGAGTGTTTCAGACAAAATTAGTTGAAACAGCTGTACTGCTAACAATCAACGATATTAACAGCTTTAGTGATCAAATTGAGCGTATCTTGCGAAGCTGAGCTCGAAAGTGACATGAAACATGTTTTTGAGACATAAAGTGACACTTACAGTGAATACCTGTTCTGACTACATTTTCTAACTCAAAGTGTCGTTTCAAAGTAAAAATATTGTTAGAAGGAGTGATTCAGACAAAATTAGATGAAACAGCAGCACTGGTAACAAATGAGCGCAGTTACATGAAATGACATCAAAATCAACATTCCCTGAGCCAGACAACGCTATTAACAGCTTTAGTGATCAAATTGAGCGTATCTTGCGAAGCTGAGCTCGAAAGTGACATGAAACATGTTTTTGAGACATAAAGTGACACTTACAGTGAATACCTGTTCTGACTACATTTTCTAACTCAAAGTGTCGTTTCAAAGTAAAAATACTGTTAGAAGGAGTGATTCAGACAAAATTAGATGAAACAGCAGCACTGGTAACAAACAACGATATTAACAGCTTTAGTGATCAAATTGAGCGTATCTTGCGAAGCTGAGCTCGAAAGTGACATGAAACAAGTTTTTGAGACATAAAGTGACACTTACTGTTCAGACTACATTTTTAACTCAAAGTGCCGTTTCAAAGTAAAAATACTGTTAGAAGGAGTGATTCAGACAAAATTAGATGAAACAGCTGTACTGGTAACAAATGAGCGCAGTTACATGAAATGACATCAAAATCAACATTCCCTGAGCCAGACAACGCTATTAACAGCTTTAGTGATCAAATTGAGCGTATCTTGCGAAGTTGTGCTCGAAAGTGACATGAAACATGTTTTGAACAGTAAGTGTCACTTTATGTCTCAAAAACATGTTTCATGTCACTTTCGAGCTCAGCTTCGCAAGATACGCTCAATTTGATCACTAAAGCTGTTAATATCGTTGATTGTTAGCAGTACAGCTGTTTCAACTAATTTTGTCTGAAACACTCCTTCTAACAGTATTTTTACTTTGAAACGACGCTTTCAGTTAGAAAATGTAGTCAGAACAGGTATTCACTGTAAGTGTCACTTTATGTCTCAAAAACATGTTTCATGTCACTTTCGAGCTCAGCTTCGCAAGATACGCTCAATTTGATCACTAAAGCTGTTAATATCGTTGTTTGTTACCAGTACAGCTGTTTCATCTAATTTTGTCTGAATCACTCCCTCTAACAGTATTTTTACTTTGAAACGACACTTTGAGTTAGAAAATGTAGAATATCAGTTTGAATAAAGTCGAAAATTTTCATGAAAAGATTTCTGCTTCAAAAAAGTATAAATTTTTCATGACAGGATTTTGGCTTTAAAAAAGGTAAAAATTTTCATGAAAAGATTTCGGCTTCAAAAAAGTTGAAAATTTTCATGAAAAGATTTACACTTCAAAAAAGTTGAAAATGTTCATGAATTTTTTCGACTTCAAAAAAGTCTAAGATTTTCATGAAAAGATTTCTGCTTCAAAAACTTGAAAATTTTCATGAAAAGATTTCGTATTCAAAAAAGTTGAAAATTTTCATGAAAATATTTACACTTCAAAAAAGTTGAAAATTTACATTAAAAGATTTCGGCTTCAAAAAAGTTGAAAATTTTCATGAAAATATTTACACTTCAAAAAAGTTGAAAATGTTCATGAATTTTTTCGACTTCAAAAAAGTTGAAAAAATGTCATGAACTATTTCGGCATCAAAAAAGTTGAAAATTTACATTAAAAGATTTCGGCTTCAAAAAAGTTGAAAATTTTCATGAAAATATTTACACTTCAAAAAAGTTGAAAATGTTCATGAATTTTTTCGACTTCAAAAAAGTTGAAAAAATGTCATGAACTATTTCGGCATCAAAAAAGTTGAAAATTTACATTAAAAGATTTCGGCTTCAAAAAAGTCAAAAATTTTCATGAAGTATTTCGGTTTCAAAAAAGTTGAAAATTTTCATGAAAAGATTTCTGCTTCAAAAAAGTTGAACATTTTCATTAAAAGATTTCGGCTTCAAAAAATTCAAAAACTTTCATGAAGTATTTCGGCTTCAAAAAAGTTGAAAATTTTCATGAAAAGATTTCGGCTTCAAAAATGTTGAAAATTTTCATGACAGGATTTTGGCTTTAAAAAAGGTAAAAATTTTCATGACAAGATTTCGGCTTCAAAAAAGTTGAAAATTTTCATGAAAAGATTTCAGCTTCAAAAAAGTTGAAAATTTTCATGAAAAGATTTCAGCTTCAAAAAAGTCAAAGATTTTCTTGAAAAGATTTCTGCTTCAAAAAAGTTGAAAATTTTCATGACAGGATTTTGGCTTTAAAAAAGGTAAAAATTTTCATGACAAGATTTCGGCTCCAAAAAGTTGAAAATTTTCATGAAAAGATTTCGGCTTCAAAAAAGTTGAAAATTTTCATGAAAAGATTTCGGCTTCAAAAAAGTTGAAAATTTTCATCAAGTATTTCGGCTTCAAAAAAGTCAAAGTATTTCATGAAAAGATTTCTGCTTCAAAAAAGTTGAAAATTTTCATGAAAAGATTTCGGCTTCAAAAAAGTTGAAAATTTACATGAAAAGATTTCGGCTTCAAAAAAGTTGAAAATTTTCATGAAAAGATTTCAGCTTCAAAAAAGTTGAAAATTTTCATGACAGCATTATGGCTTTAAAAAAGGTAAGAATTTTCATCAAGTATTTCGGCTTCAAAAAAGTCAAAGTATTTCATGAAAAGATTTCTGCTTCAAAAAAGTTGAAAATTTTCATGAAAAGATTTTGGCTTCAAAAAAGTTGAAAATTTTCATGAACTATTTCGGCATCAAAAAAGTCTAAAACTTTCATGAAGTATTTCTGCTTTAAAAATGTCAAAGTGACCCGGTTGAGTTTTTATTTTCTACATCTTTGCAATAAATTCATCTCTTCATTCAGTATTCAAGGTATTCCTCAATTAACTTGTTTTTGATCATCATACATCCTTATTTTATTTTTTCCTTTCTTACTTTTTGAATAAAAAACATTTTTGTATCATTACCCTTCTAATGCACAACATGGGTCAAAAATGAATCCACTTTCTATGTTATTTCATGTATGGCTGAGTGTTTCTATGATATATCTTTGAAATAAATACATTTTATCATTTTCTTTTCCAAGTATGCAGTAAATATCTTGTTTTTGTTAAGCACAAATCATCATTTGTATTTTTCCTTTCTTACTTTATGAACGAGCACAGCTTTTGTATTTCTACATCAAGTCAGAAACGACCCCAGAAACGACCCACATGCATTTACTATAGCATTTGCTGTGAAACGTGGTTGTTTCAGACATTTCACAGCTCAGCACAGCTCCCTTGGAACATCTAATACATGTAAGTATTGTTTTTAAATTGTTCTAACATCACTTTAGAAAATATTTGATGACAATTGTGAAAGATAACTGTACATAACATTTGATTAGGTTTAGGTTACCTTGAGAGTGAGTACATTACTTGTCAGAAAGTTACAAGTAATTACTATTAGCTAGCTAGCTGTTGACACTTCTATTTTAGTTAGCTAATTCTATTGTAGTTAGCTAACTATTATGTAGATTGCTAGGCTACTTAGCAAAGTACTTAGCTAAGCTACTTAGCCAAGTCACCAAAATAAAACTCTATGTATGTGTATGTATATTGATGTGCATCTGAAAATTTTATTGTGCTTTTGATTTTCTTTATCCAGAGTATGGCTGGTCCCAGATTTACTACTGAGATGGTTGTAGCGATGCTGCAGGAAGAACCAGATGAGGAGGCAATTTGTCTTGATTCAGAGTCTGAAATTTCTGATGATGATGACCCAGAATATTTGCCAGAGGGTCAAGCTGGAGTTGTGGGTGTGTCTGGGAATCCATGAAGAAGACTCCTCTGATGATACAGAAGACTCATCTGATGAGTCCTCTGAAGAGGAAACTCAGACCCAGTCCAATAGATTGAGTAAAAACGGATCTTACTGGAATGAGAATCCCCCCATTCATGGCAGAACAAGAAGCCATAACATTCTGAGGAGCTGCCCAGGACCTACACCTGGATCACCAGCTGTTTCACCAAAAGATGCCTGGGATATGTTCATGAGTGACAACATCATTGAGGAGGTTCTAATATGTACCAACTTAGAGGGACGAAGAACAGCCACAGCAAAAGGGAAAGAGTGGAGAAGCATTGATAAAGAAGAATTGATGGCCTTCATCAATTCTTGCAGGGGGGGAGAAGAGCTGGGATGTGGCCTTGCAGGAGCTGTTTGTGGATCCGCTGCAAAATCCAATTTACAAGGCCACCATGGGGCTTAGGAGATATGAAGATATCCGCCGCGTCATACGGTTTGACGACAAGAGGACCAGGGCTCTGCGACTGGAAACACACCACATGGCGACATTTAGGTACGTGTGGGACTGTTTCCTGGACAACTGCAGAAGAAAGTTCATCCCCAGTGACTGTGTCACCATAGATGAGCAGCTTGTGCCATTCCGAGGCAGGTGCAAGTTACGGCAACACATGCCCAGCAAGCCTGCAAAATATGGGATAAAAATCTTCTGGATGTGCGACGCAAGGGTACCTTATGCAATAGATGGAATTGTCTATACCGGGAGACAGCCAGGTTCAGAGGAACCTTGGAGAGAATGTGGTCCAGCAATTGTGCAGTGGAATCAGACAGACAGGTGAATGTAAAGTACAATAGAGAAACTAATGTATTAAGTTTTAGCACAATACCTACATACTTTTTCCCAATCTTTAATAATGTGTATTTTATTTTTTTATTTGATTTCTCTGTAAGCAAAATAGTAAAACAGAATAAAATGCAATGCAATGCAACAGATTATGGCGTTAGAGTTTAAAGAATTCCATGTTGAGTAAATTTACAATCTTTTCCCCCTCTCATAGGTCGCAACATCACAATTAGCAACTTCTTCACCAGTGTCCCGCTGGCTGAGAAGCTCCTCGAGAAGAACCTGACCATTGTTGGGACTCTTTGCCAGAACAAATCGGACATACCACCTATCATGAAGCCATCCAAATCACGGGAGATTCATAGCTCAGAATTCGGATTCAATGGCAACATGACCATGGTGAGCTATGTGCAGAAGAAGGGAAAAGCTGTTGTCCTCCTGAGCACTATGCATGATGACAAAGCAGTGGATGACAGCAGTCAGAAGAAGAAACAATGGGAAGATGTGGGTTTAAAAAACAAAACACAGCCACCACCCAGCCACAAGAGGACATCAGACAGGAGGGCCAAAGGAAGAGGAAGAGGTGCACGATCTGCCCAGTTACCAAAGACAGAAAAGTCAGCAGCTAGTGTTCCCAGTGCACCAGGCCTGTGTGCAAGGAGCACAAACTCTTAGTGATCATTTGTGAGGCATGTCAAAATTGAGAAGGCAATTTGTGCTCTAGTGATGTGTTCAGTTGTATTTCATTTTGTTTGGTCACATTCACCAGTTTACAGTTGTTAAATTACAGATACAGTTCAGTTCAACAGCCGTGTTATCTGTTATCAGAGGTATGTGTATGTGTGACAAAATGACAAATAAACATGTTGCAAATATGAAATACATAAGTGTTTGGCTCCACTCACTGCTAAAGTAATTACTTGAAACAAATTATTATTATAGTATTAATTCATTTAATTTTAAATCACACTTGGATGTATGGGTCATTTTTGACCCATGTGTGTAAACTTGATGTAGTAATAAAAAAAGCTATTTTTGTTCATAAAGCATGAAAGTAAAAATGGAAATAGTGATTGGTGGTAATCAAAAACAAGATATTTAAAGAATACTTGGAATATTCAATCATAAAATAAATTGATTTCAAAAGATAGAACAAAGAAAAACTCAGCCAGCATGAAGAAAGTCAAAGATTTTCATGAAAATTTTCAACTTTTTTGAAGACGAAATACTTCATGAAAATCTTTGACTTTTTTGAAGCCGAAATCTTTTCATGAAAGTTTTCAACTTTTTTAAAGCCGAAATCTTTTCATGAAAATTTTGAACTTTTTTGAAGCAGAAATCTTTTCATCAAAATTTTCAAATTTTTTGAAGCCGAAATACTTCATGAAAGTTTTCAACCTTTTTGAAGCTGAAATACTTCATGAAAATTTTTACCTTTTTTAAAGCCAAAATCCTGTCATGAAAATTTTCAACTTTGTTGAAGCCGAAATCTTTTCATGAAAATTTTCAACTTTTTTGAAGCCGAACTCTTTTCATGAAAAATTTCAATTTTGTTGAAGCTGAAATCGTTTCATGGAAATTTTCAACTTTTTTGAAGCCAAAATCGTTTCATGAAGATCTACAACTTTTTTGAAGCAAAAATCTTTTCATCAAAATTTTCAAATTTTTTGAAGCTGAAATACTTCATGAAAATGTTCAACTTTTTTGAAGCCGAAATCTTTTCATGAAAATTTTCAACTTTTTTGAAGGCTAAATCTTTTCATGAAAATTTTTAACTTTGTTGAAGCAGAAATCTTTTCATGAAAATTTTCAACTTTGTTGAAGCAGAAATCTTTTCATGAAAATTTTAAAGCAGAAATCTTTTCATGAAAATTTTCAACTTTTTTGAAGCTGAAATCTTTTCATGTAAATTTTCAACTTTTTTGAAACCAAAATACTTCATGAAAATTTTTGACTTTTTTGAAGCCGAAATCTTTTCATGAAAATCTTCGACTTTTTTGAAGCAGAAATCTTTTTATGAAAATTTTCAACTTTTTTGAAGCAGAAATCTTTTCATGAAAATTTTAAAGCAGAAATCTTTTCATGAAAATTTTCAACTTTTTTGAAGCTGAAATCTTTTCATGTAAATTTTCAACTTTTTTGAAACCAAAATACTTCATGAAAATTTTCGACTTTTTTGAAGCCGAAATCTTTTCATGAAAATCTTCGACTTTTTTGAAGCAGAAATCTTTTTATGAAAATTTTCAACTTTTTTGAAGCAGAAATCTTTTCATGAAAATTTTCAACTTTTTTAAAGCCAAAATCCTGTAATGAAAAATTTCAATTTTGTTGAAGCAGAAATCTTTTCATGAAAATTTTCAATTTTGTTGAAGCAGAAATCTTTTCATGAAAATTTTCAACTTTGTTGAAGCAGAAATCTTTTCATGAAAATTTTAAAGCAGAAATCTTTTCATGAAAATTTTCAACTTTTTTGAAGCCGAAATCTTTTCATGTAAACTTTCAACTTTTTTGAAACCAAAATACTTCATGAAAATTTTTGACTTTTTTGAAGCCGAAATCTTTTCATGAAAATCTTCAACTTTTTTGAAGCAGAAATCTTTTCATGAAAATTTTCAACTTTTTTAAAGCCAAAATCCTGTAATGAAAAATTTCAATTTTGTTGAAGCAGAAATCTTTTCATGAAAATTTTCAACTTTGTTGAAGCAGAAATCTTTTCATGAAAATTTTAAAGCAGAAATCTTTTCATGAAAATTTTCAACTTTTTTGAAGCCGAAATCTTTTCATGTAAATTTTCAACTTTTTTGAAACCAAAATACTTCATGAAAATTTTTGACTTTTTTGAAGCCGAAATCTTTTCATGAAAATTTTCAACTTTTTTGAAGCAAAAATCTTTTCATCAAAATTTTCAAATTTTTTGAAGCTGAAATACTTCATGAAAATGTTCAACTTTTTTGAAGCCGAAATCTTTTCATGAAAATTTTCAACTTTTTTGAAGGCTAAATCTTTTCATGAAAATTTTTAACTTTGTTGAAGCAGAAATCTTTTCATGAAAATTTTCAACTTTGTTGAAGCAGAAATCTTTTCATGAAAATTTTAAAGCAGAAATCTTTTCATGAAAATTTTCAACTTTTTTGAAGCTGAAATCTTTTCATGTAAATTTTCAACTTTTTTGAAACCAAAATACTTCATGAAAATTTTTGACTTTTTTGAAGCCGAAATCTTTTCATGAAAATCTTCGACTTTTTTGAAGCAGAAATCTTTTTATGAAAATTTTCAACTTTTTTGAAGCAGAAATCTTTTCATGAAAATTTTAAAGCAGAAATCTTTTCATGAAAATTTTCAACTTTTTTGAAGCTGAAATCTTTTCATGTAAATTTTCAACTTTTTTGAAACCAAAATACTTCATGAAAATTTTCGACTTTTTTGAAGCCGAAATCTTTTCATGAAAATCTTCGACTTTTTTGAAGCAGAAATCTTTTTATGAAAATTTTCAACTTTTTTGAAGCAGAAATCTTTTCATGAAAATTTTAAACTTTTTTAAAGCCAAAATCCTGTAATGAAAAATTTCAATTTTGTTGAAGCAGAAATCTTTTCATGAAAATTTTCAATTTTGTTGAAGCAGAAATCTTTTCATGAAAATTTTCAATTTTGTTGAAGCAGAAATCTTTTCATGAAAATTTTCAACTTTGTTGAAGCAGAAATCTTTTCATGAAAATTTTAAAGCAGAAATCTTTTCATGAAAATTTTCAACTTTTTTGAAGCCGAAATCTTTTCATGTAAACTTTCAACTTTTTTGAAACCAAAATACTTCATGAAAATTTTTGACTTTTTTGAAGCCGAAATCTTTTCATGAAAATCTTCAACTTTTTTGAAGCAGAAATCTTTTCATGAAAATTTTCAACTTTTTTAAAGCCAAAATCCTGTAATGAAAAATTTCAATTTTGTTGAAGCAGAAATCTTTTCATGAAAATTTTCAACTTTGTTGAAGCAGAAATCTTTTCATGAAAATTTTAAAGCAGAAATCTTTTCATGAAAATTTTCAACTTTTTTGAAGCCGAAATCTTTTCATGTAAACTTTCAACTTTTTTGAAACCAAAATACTTCATGAAAATTTTTGACTTTTTTGAAGCCGAAATCTTTTCATGAAAATCTTCAACTTTTTTGAAGCAGAAATCTTTTCATGAAAATTTTCAACTTTTTTAAAGCCAAAATCCTGTAATGAAAAATTTCAATTTTGTTGAAGCAGAAATCTTTTCATGAAAATTTTCAACTTTGTTGAAGCAGAAATCTTTTCATGAAAATTTTAAAGCAGAAATCTTTTCATGAAAATTTTCAACTTTTTTGAAGCCGAAATCTTTTCATGTAAATTTTCAACTTTTTTGAAACCAAAATACTTCATGAAAATTTTTGACTTTTTTGAAGCCGAAATCTTTTCATGAAAATTTTCAACTTTTTTGAAGCAAAAATCTTTTCATCAAAATTTTCAAATTTTTTGAAGCTGAAATACTTCATGAAAATGTTCAACTTTTTTGAATCCGAAATCTTTTCATGAAAATTTTCAACTTTTTTGAAGGCTAAATCTTTTCATGAAAATTTTTAACTTTGTTGAAGCAGAAATCTTTTCATGAAAATTTTCAACTTTGTTGAAGCAGAAATCTTTTCATGAAAATTTTAAAGCAGAAATCTTTTCATGAAAATTTTCAACTTTTTTGAAGCTGAAATCTTTTCATGTAAATTTTCAACTTTTTTGAAACCAAAATACTTCATGAAAATTTTTGACTTTTTTGAAGCCGAAATCTTTTCATGAAAATCTTCGACTTTTTTGAAGCAGAAATCTTTTTATGAAAATTTTCAACTTTTTTGAAGCAGAAATCTTTTCATGAAAATTTTAAAGCAGAAATCTTTTCATGAAAATTTTCAACTTTTTTGAAGCTGAAATCTTTTCATGTAAATTTTCAACTTTTTTGAAACCAAAATACTTCATGAAAATTTTCGACTTTTTTGAAGCCGAAATCTTTTCATGAAAATCTTCGACTTTTTTGAAGCAGAAATCTTTTTATGAAAATTTTCAACTTTTTTGAAGCAGAAATCTTTTCATGAAAATTTTAAACTTTTTTAAAGCCAAAATCCTGTAATGAAAAATTTCAATTTTGTTGAAGCAGAAATCTTTTCATGAAAATTTTCAATTTTGTTGAAGCAGAAATCTTTTCATGAAAATTTTCAATTTTGTTGAAGCAGAAATCTTTTCATGAAAATTTTCAACTTTGTTGAAGCAGAAATCTTTTCATGAAAATTTTAAAGCAGAAATCTTTTCATGAAAATGTTCAACTTTTTTGAAGCCGAAATCTTTTCATGTAAACTTTCAACTTTTTTGAAACCAAAATACTTCATGAAAATTTTTGACTTTTTTGAAGCCGAAATCTTTTCATGAAAATCTTCAACTTTTTTGAAGCAGAAATCTTTTCATGAAAATTTTCAACTTTTTTAAAGCCAAAATCCTGTAATGAAAAATTTCAATTTTGTTGAAGCAGAAATCTTTTCATGAAAATTTTCAACTTTGTTGAAGCAGAAATCTTTTCATGAAAATTTTAAAGCAGAAATCTTTTCATGAAAATTTTCAACTTTTTTGAAGCCGAAATCTTTTCATGTAAATTTTCAACTTTTTTGAAACCAAAATACTTCATGAAAATTTTTGACTTTTTTGAAGCCGAAATCTTTTCATGAAAATTTTCAACTTTTTTGAAGCAAAAATCTTTTCATCAAAATTTTCAAATTTTTTGAAGCTGAAATACTTCATGAAAATTTTCAACTTTTTTGAAGCCGAAATCTTTTCATGAAAATTTTCAACTTTTTTGAAGGCTAAATCTTTTCATGAAAATTTTTAACTTTGTTGAAGCAGAAATCTTTTCATGAAAATTTTCAACTTTGTTGAAGCAGAAATCTTTTCATGAAAATTTTCAACTTTGTTGAAGCAGAAATCTTTTCATGAAAATTTTAAAGCAGAAATCTTTTCATGAAAATTTTCAACTTTTTTGAAGCTGAAATCTTTTCATGTAAATTTTCAACTTTTTTGAAACCAAAATACTTCATGAAAATTTTTGACTTTTTTGAAGCCGAAATCTTTTCATGAAAATCTTCGACTTTTTTGAAGCAGAAATCTTTTTATGAAAATTTTCAACTTTTTTGAAGCAGAAATCTTTTCATGAAAATTTTAAAGCAGAAATCTTTTCATGAAAATTTTCAACTTTTTTGAAGCTGAAATCTTTTCATGTAAATTTTCAACTTTTTTGAAACCAAAATACTTCATGAATATTTTCGACTTTTTTGAAGCCGAAATCTTTTCATGAAAATCTTCGACTTTTTTGAAGCAGAAATCTTTTTATGAAAATTTTCAACTTTTTTGAAGCAGAAATCTTTTCATGAAAATTTTCAACTTTTTTAAAGCCAAAATCCTGTAATGAAAAATTTCAATTTTGTTGAAGCAGAAATCTTTTCATGAAAATTTTCAATTTTGTTGAAGCAGAAATCTTTTCATGAAAATTTTCAATTTTGTTGAAGCAGAAATCTTTTCATGAAAATTTTCAACTTTGTTGAAGCAGAAATCTTTTCATGAAAATTTTAAAGCAGAAATCTTTTCATGAAAATTTTCAACTTTTTTGAAGCCGAAATCTTTTCATGTAAACTTTCAACTTTTTTGAAACCAAAATACTTCATGAAAATTTTTGACTTTTTTGAAGCCGAAATCTTTTCATGAAAATCTTCAACTTTTTTGAAGCAGAAATCTTTTCATGAAAATTTTCAACTTTTTTAAAGCCAAAATCCTGTAATGAAAAATTTCAATTTTGTTGAAGCAGAAATCTTTTCATGAAAATTTTCAACTTTGTTGAAGCAGAAATCTTTTCATGAAAATTTTAAAGCAGAAATCTTTTCATGAAAATTTTCAACTTTTTTGAAGCCGAAATCTTTTCATGTAAATTTTCAACTTTTTTGAAACCAAAATACTTCATGAAAATTTTTGACTTTTTTGAAGCCGAAATCTTTTCATGAAAAATTTCAATTTTGTTGAAGCAGAAATCTTTTCATGAAAATTTTCAATTTTGTTGAAGCAGAAATCTTTTCATGAAAATTTTCAATTTTGTTGAAGCAGAAATCTTTTCATGAAAATTTTCAACTTTGTTGAAGCAGAAATCTTTTCATGAAAATTTTCAACTTTTTTAAAGCCAAAATCCTGTAATGAAAAATTTCAATTTTGTTGAAGCAGAAATCTTTTCATGAAAATTTTCAACTTTGTTGAAGCAGAAATCTTTTCATGAAAATTTTAAAGCAGAAATCTTTTCATGAAAATTTTCAACTTTTTTGAAGCCGAAATCTTTTCATGTAAATTTTCAACTTTTTTGAAACCAAAATACTTCATGAAAATTTTTGACTTTTTTGAAGCCGAAATCTTTTCATGAAAATTTTCAACTTTTTTGAAGCAAAAATCTTTTCATCAAAATTTTCAAATTTTTTGAAGCTGAAATACTTCATGAAAATGTTCAACTTTTTTGAAGCCGAAATCTTTTCATGAAAATTTTCAACTTTTTTGAAGGCTAAATCTTTTCATGAAAATTTTTAACTTTGTTGAAGCAGAAATCTTTTCATGAAAATTTTCAACTTTGTTGAAGCAGAAATCTTTTCATGAAAATTTTAAAGCAGAAATCTTTTCATGAAAATTTTCAACTTTTTTGAAGCTGAAATCTTTTCATGTAAATTTTCAACTTTTTTGAAACCAAAATACTTCATGAAAATTTTTGACTTTTTTGAAGCCGAAATCTTTTCATGAAAATCTTCGACTTTTTTGAAGCAGAAATCTTTTTATGAAAATTTTCAACTTTTTTGAAGCAGAAATCTTTTCATGAAAATTTTAAAGCAGAAATCTTTTCATGAAAATTTTAAAGCAGAAATCTTTTCATGAAAATTTTCAACTTTTTTGAAGCTGAAATCTTTTCATGTAAATTTTCAACTTTTTTGAAACCAAAATACTTCATGAAAATTTTCGACTTTTTTGAAGCCGAAATCTTTTCATGAAAATCTTCGACTTTTTTGAAGCAGAAATCTTTTTATGAAAATTTTCAACTTTTTTGAAGCAGAAATCTTTTCATGAAAATTTTCAACTTTTTTAAAGCCAAAATCCTGTAATGAAAAATTTCAATTTTGTTGAAGCAGAAATCTTTTCATGAAAATTTTCAATTTTGTTGAAGCAGAAATCTTTTCATGAAAATTTTCAACTTTGTTGAAGCAGAAATCTTTTCATGAAAATTTTCAACTTTGTTGAAGCAGAAATCTTTTCATGAAAATTTTAAAGCAGAAATCTTTTCATGAAAATTTTCAACTTTTTTGAAGCCGAAATCTTTTCATGTAAACTTTCAACTTTTTTGAAACCAAAATACTTCATGAAAATTTTTGACTTTTTTGAAGCCGAAATCTTTTCATGAAAATCTTCAACTTTTTTGAAGCAGAAATCTTTTCATGAAAATTTTCAACTTTTTTAAAGCCAAAATCCTGTAATGAAAAATTTCAATTTTGTTGAAGCAGAAATCTTTTCATGAAAATTTTCAACTTTGTTGAAGCAGAAATCTTTTCATGAAAATTTTAAAGCAGAAATCTTTTCATGAAAATTTTCAACTTTTTTGAAGCCGAAATCTTTTCATGTAAATTTTCAACTTTTTTGAAACCAAAATACTTCATGAAAATTTTTGACTTTTTTGAAGCCGAAATCTTTTCATGAAAATTTTCAACTTTTTTGAAGCAAAAATCTTTTCATCAAAATTTTCAAATTTTTTGAAGCTGAAATACTTCATGAAAATGTTCAACTTTTTTGAAGCCGAAATCTTTTCATGAAAATTTTCAACTTTTTTGAAGGCTAAATCTTTTCATGAAAATTTTTAACTTTGTTGAAGCAGAAATCTTTTCATGAAAATTTTCAACTTTGTTGAAGCAGAAATCTATTCATGAAAATTTTCAACTTTGTTGAAGCAGAAATCTTTTCATGAAAATTTTAAAGCAGAAATCTTTTCATGAAAATTTTCAACTTTTTTGAAGCTGAAATCTTTTCATGTAAATTTTCAACTTTTTTGAAACCAAAATACTTCATGAAAATTTTTGACTTTTTTGAAGCCGAAATCTTTTCATGAAAATCTTCGACTTTTTTGAAGCAGAAATCTTTTTATGAAAATTTTCAACTTTTTTGAAGCAGAAATCTTTTCATGAAAATTTTAAAGCAGAAATCTTTTCATGAAAATTTTCAACTTTTTTGAAGCTGAAATCTTTTCATGTAAATTTTCAACTTTTTTGAAACCAAAATACTTCATGAATATTTTCGACTTTTTTGAAGCCGAAATCTTTTCATGAAAATCTTCGACTTTTTTGAAGCAGAAATCTTTTTATGAAAATTTTCAACTTTTTTGAAGCAGAAATCTTTTCATGAAAATTTTCAACTTTTTTAAAGCCAAAATCCTGTAATGAAAAATTTCAATTTTGTTGAAGCAGAAATCTTTTCATGAAAATTTTCAATTTTGTTGAAGCAGAAATCTTTTCATGAAAATTTTCAATTTTGTTGAAGCAGAAATCTTTTCATGAAAATTTTCAACTTTGTTGAAGCAGAAATCTTTTCATGAAAATTTTAAAGCAGAAATCTTTTCATGAAAATTTTCAACTTTTTTGAAGCCGAAATCTTTTCATGTAAACTTTCAACTTTTTTGAAACCAAAATACTTCATGAAAATTTTTGACTTTTTTGAAGCCGAAATCTTTTCATGAAAATCTTCAACTTTTTTGAAGCAGAAATCTTTTCATGAAAATTTTCAACTTTTTTAAAGCCAAAATCCTGTAATGAAAAATTTCAATTTTGTTGAAGCAGAAATCTTTTCATGAAAATTTTCAACTTTGTTGAAGCAGAAATCTTTTCATGAAAATTTTAAAGCAGAAATCTTTTCATGAAAATTTTCAACTTTTTTGAAGCCGAAATCTTTTCATGTAAATTTTCAACTTTTTTGAAACCAAAATACTTCATGAAAATTTTTGACTTTTTTGAAGCCGAAATCTTTTCATGAAAAATTTCAATTTTGTTGAAGCAGAAATCTTTTCATGAAAATTTTCAATTTTGTTGAAGCAGAAATCTTTTCATGAAAATTTTCAATTTTGTTGAAGCAGAAATCTTTTCATGAAAATTTTCAACTTTGTTGAAGCAGAAATCTTTTCATGAAAATTTTCAACTTTTTTAAAGCCAAAATCCTGTAATGAAAAATTTCAATTTTGTTGAAGCAGAAATCTTTTCATGAAAATTTTCAACTTTGTTGAAGCAGAAATCTTTTCATGAAAATTTTAAAGCAGAAATCTTTTCATGAAAATTTTCAACTTTTTTGAAGCCGAAATCTTTTCATGTAAATTTTCAACTTTTTTGAAACCAAAATACTTCATGAAAATTTTTGACTTTTTTGAAGCCGAAATCTTTTCATGAAAATTTTCAACTTTTTTGAAGCAAAAATCTTTTCATCAAAATTTTCAAATTTTTTGAAGCTGAAATACTTCATGAAAATGTTCAACTTTTTTGAAGCCGAAATCTTTTCATGAAAATTTTCAACTTTTTTGAAGGCTAAATCTTTTCATGAAAATTTTTAACTTTGTTGAAGCAGAAATCTTTTCATGAAAATTTTCAACTTTGTTGAAGCAGAAATCTTTTCATGAAAATTTTAAAGCAGAAATCTTTTCATGAAAATTTTCAACTTTTTTGAAGCTGAAATCTTTTCATGTAAATTTTCAACTTTTTTGAAACCAAAATACTTCATGAAAATTTTTGACTTTTTTGAAGCCGAAATCTTTTCATGAAAATCTTCGACTTTTTTGAAGCAGAAATCTTTTTATGAAAATTTTCAACTTTTTTGAAGCAGAAATCTTTTCATGAAAATTTTAAAGCAGAAATCTTTTCATGAAAATTTTAAAGCAGAAATCTTTTCATGAAAATTTTCAACTTTTTTGAAGCTGAAATCTTTTCATGTAAATTTTCAACTTTTTTGAAACCAAAATACTTCATGAAAATTTTCGACTTTTTTGAAGCCGAAATCTTTTCATGAAAATCTTCGACTTTTTTGAAGCAGAAATCTTTTTATGAAAATTTTCAACTTTTTTGAAGCAGAAATCTTTTCATGAAAATTTTCAACTTTTTTAAAGCCAAAATCCTGTAATGAAAAATTTCAATTTTGTTGAAGCAGAAATCTTTTCATGAAAATTTTCAATTTTGTTGAAGCAGAAATCTTTTCATGAAAATTTTCAACTTTGTTGAAGCAGAAATCTTTTCATGAAAATTTTCAACTTTGTTGAAGCAGAAATCTTTTCATGAAAATTTTAAAGCAGAAATCTTTTCATGAAAATTTTCAACTTTTTTGAAGCCGAAATCTTTTCATGTAAACTTTCAACTTTTTTGAAACCAAAATACTTCATGAAAATTTTTGACTTTTTTGAAGCCGAAATCTTTTCATGAAAATCTTCAACTTTTTTGAAGCAGAAATCTTTTCATGAAAATTTTCAACTTTTTTAAAGCCAAAATCCTGTAATGAAAAATTTCAATTTTGTTGAAGCAGAAATCTTTTCATGAAAATTTTCAACTTTGTTGAAGCAGAAATCTTTTCATGAAAATTTTAAAGCAGAAATCTTTTCATGAAAATTTTCAACTTTTTTGAAGCCGAAATCTTTTCATGTAAATTTTCAACTTTTTTGAAACCAAAATACTTCATGAAAATTTTTGACTTTTTTGAAGCCGAAATCTTTTCATGAAAATTTTCAACTTTTTTGAAGCAGAAATCTTTTCATGAAAATTTTCAACTTTTTTAAAGCCAAAATCCTGTAATGAAAAATTTCAATTTTGTTCTAGCTGAAATCTTTTCATGGAAATTTTCAACTTTTTTGAAGCCAAAATCTTGTCATGAAAATTTTCAACTTTTTTGAAGCAGAAATCTTTTCATAAAAATTATCAACTTTTTTGAAAATGAAACCTTTTCATCAAAATTTTCAACTTTTTTGAAGCCGAAATCTTTTCATGTAAATTTTTAACTTTTTTGAAACCGAAATACTTCATGGAAATGTTCAACTTTTTTGAAGCCGAAATCTTTTCATGAAAATTTTGAACTTTTTTGAAGCAGAAATCTTTTCATCAAAATTTTCAAATTTTTTGAAGCTGAAATACTTCATGAAATTTTTTACCTTTTTTAAAGCCAAAATCCTGTCATGAAAATTTTCAACTTTGTTGAAGCCGAAATCTTTTCATGAAAATCTTCAACTTTTTTGAAGCAGAAATACTTTATGAAAATGTTCAACTTTTTTGAAGCCGAAATCTTTTCATGAAAATTTTCAACTTTTTTGAAGGCTAAATCTTTTCATGAAAATTTTTAACTTTGTTGAAGCAGAAATCTTTTCATGAAAATTTTCAACTTTGTTGAAGCAGAAATCTTTTCATGAAAATTTTAAAGCAGAAATCTTTTCATGAAAATTTTCAACTTTTTTGAAGCCGAAATCTTTTCATGTAAATTTTCAACTTTTTTGAAACCAAAATACTTCATGAAAATTTTTGACTTTTTTGAAGCCGAAATCTTTTCATGAAAATTTTCGACTTTTTTGAAGCAGAAATCTTTTCATGAAAATTTTCAACTTTTTTAAAGCCAAAATCCTGTAATGAAAAATTTCAATTTTGTTCTAGCTGAAATCTTTTCATGGAAATTTTCAACTTTTTTGAAGCCAAAATCTTGTCATGAAAATTTTCAACTTTTTTGAAGCAGAAATCTTTTCATAAAAATTATCAACTTTTTTGAAAATGAAACCTTTTCATCAAAATTTTCAACTTTTTTAAAGCCGAAATCTTTTCATGTAAATTTTTAACTTTTTTGAAACCGAAATACTTATTGGAAATGTTCAACTTTTTTGAAGCCGAAATCTTTTCATGAAAATTTTGAAATTTTTTGAAGCAGAAATCTTTTCATCAAAATTTTCAAATTTTTTGAAGCTGAAATACTTCATGAAATTTTTTACCTTTTTTAAAGCCAAAATCCTGTCATGAAAATTTTCAACTTTGTTGAAGCAGAAATCTTTTCATGAAAATTTTCAAGCAGAAATCTTTTCATGAAAATTTTCAACTTTTTTGAAGCTGAAATCTTTTCATGTAAATTTTCAACTTTTTTGAAACCAAAATACTTCATGAAAATTTTTGACTTTTTTGAAGCCGAAATCTTTTCATGAAAATCTTCGACTTTTTTGAAGCAGAAATCTTTTTATGAAAATTTTCAACTTTTTTGTAGCCGAAATGTTTTCATTAAAATTTTCAACTTTTTTAAATCCGAAATCTTTTCATGAAAATCTTTGACTTTTTTAATGCAGAAATATTTTTATGAAAATTTTCAAGCAGAAATCTTTTCATGAAAATTTTCAATTTTTTTAAGCAGAAATCTTTTCATGTAAATTTTCAACTTTTTTGAATCCGAAATACTTCATGAAAATTTTCAACTTTTTTGAAGCCGAAATGTTTTCATTAAAATTTTCAACTTTTTTAAATCCGAAATCTTTTCATGAATCTTTTCATGAAAATTTTGAAGCAGAAATCTTTTCATGAAAATTTTCAACTTTTTTGAAGCCGAAATCTTTTCATGAAAGTTTTCAACTTTTTGAAGCAAAAATACTTCATGAAAATTTTCAACTTTTTAAAAAGCTTGAAATTTTCAACTTTTTTGAAACAGAAATCTTTTCATGTAAATTTTGAACTTTTTTGAAAATGAAATCTTTTCATGAAAATTTTGAACTTTTTTGAAGCCGAAATACTTATTGAAAATTTTCAACTTTTTTGAAGTCGAAATACTTCATGAAAGTTTTCAACTTTTTCAAAGCTGAAATACTTCATGAAAGTTTTCAACTTTTTTAAAGCTGAAATCTTTATATGTAAATTTTCAACTTTATTCAAACTGATATTCTACATTTTCTAACATGTTTTTGAGACATAAAGTGACACTTACTGTTCAGACTACATTTTCTAACTCAAAGTGTCGTTTCAAAGTAAAAATACTATTAGAAGGAGTGATTCAGACAAAATTAGATGAAACAGCTGTACTGATAAGAAATGAGCGCAGTTACATGAAATGACATCAAAATCAACATTCCCTGAGCCAGAAAACGCTATTAACAGCTTTAGTGATCAAATTGAGCGTATCTTGCGAAGCTGAGCTCGAAAGTGACATGAAACATGTTTTTGAGACATAAAATGACACTTACTGTTTAGACTACATTTTCTAACTCAAAGTGTCGTTTCAAAGTAAAAATACTATTAGAAGGAGTGATTCAGACAAAATTAGATGAAACAGCTGTACTGATAAGAAATGAGCGCAGTTACATGAAATGACATCAAAATCAACATTCCCTGAGCCAGAAAACGCTATTAACAGCTTTAGTGATCAAATTGAGCGTATCTTGCGAAGCTGAGCTCGAAAGTGACATGAAACATGTTTTTCAGACATAAAGTGACACTTACAATGAATACCTGTCCTGACTACATTTTTTAACTCAAAGTGTCGTTTCAAAGTAAAAATACTGTTAGAAGGAGTGATTCATCAAAAATAAGATGAAACAGCAGCACTGGTAACAAATGAGCGCAGTTACATGAAATGACATCAAAATCAACATTCCCTGAGCCAGACAACGCTATTAACAGCTTTAGTGATCAAATTGAGCGTATCTTGCGAAGCTGAGCTCGAAAGTGACATGAAACATGTTTTTGAGACATAAAGTGACACTTACAGTGAATACCTGTCCTGACTACATTTTCTAACTGAAAGCGTCGTTTCAAAGTAAAAATACTGTTAGAAGGAGTGATTCAGACAAAATTAGATGAAACAGCAGCACTGGTAACAAATGAGCGCAGTTACATGAAATGACATCAAAATCAACATTCCCTGAGCCAGACAACGCTATTAACAGCTTTAGTGATCAAATTGAGCGTTTCTTGCGAAGCTGAGCTCGAAAGTGACATGAAACATGTTTTTGAGACATAAAGTGACACTTACAGTGAATACCTGTCCTGACTACATTTTTTAACTCAAAGTGTCGTTTCAAAGTAAAAATACTGTTAGAAGGAGTGATTCATCAAAAATAAGATGAAACAGCAGCACTGGTAACAAATGAGCGCAGTTACATGAAATGACATCAAAATCAACATTCCCTGAGCCAGACAACGCTATTAACAGCTTTAGTGATCAAATTGAGCGTATCTTGCGAAGCTGAGCTCGAAAGTGACATGAAACATGTTTTTGAGACATAAAGTGACACTTACAGTGAATACCTGTTCTGACTACATTTTCTAACTCAAAGTGTCGTTTCAAAGTAAAAATACTGTTAGAAGGAGTGATTCAGACAAAATTAGATGAAACAGCAGCACTGGTAACAAACAACGATATTAACAGCTTTAGTGATCAAATTGAGCGTATCTTGCGAAGCTGAGCTCGAAAGTGACATGAAACAAGTTTTTGAGACATAAAGTGACACTTACTGTTCAGACTACATTTTTAACTCAAAGTGCCGTTTCAAAGTAAAAATACTGTTAGAAGGAGTGATTCAGACAAAATTAGATGAAACAGCTGTACTGGTAACAAATGAGCGCAGTTACATGAAATGACATCAAAATCAACATTCCCTGAGCCAGACAACGCTATTAACAGCTTTAGTGATCAAATTGAGCGTATCTTGCGAAGTTGTGCTCGAAAGTGACATGAAACATGTTTTGAACAGTAAGTGTCACTTTATGTCTCAAAAACATGTTTCATGTCACTTTCGAGCTCAGCTTCGCAAGATACGCTCAATTTGATCACTAAAGCTGTTAATATCGTTGATTGTTAGCAGTACAGCTGTTTCAACTAATTTTGTCTGAAACACTCCTTCTAACAGTATTTTTACTTTGAAACGACGCTTTCAGTTAGAAAATGTAGTCAGAACAGGTATTCACTGTAAGTGTCACTTTATGTCTCAAAAACATGTTTCATGTCACTTTCGAGCTCAGCTTCGCAAGATACGCTCAATTTGATCACTAAAGCTGTTAATAGCGTTGTCTGGCTCAGGGAATGTTGATTTTGATGTCATTTCATGTAACTGCGCTCATTTTTTACCACTACAGCTGTTTCATCTAATTTTGCCTGAAACACTCCTTCTAACAGTATTTTTTACGTTGAAACGACGCTTTCAGTTAGAAAATGTAGTCAGAACAGGTATTCACTGTAAGTGTCACTTTATGTCTCAAAAACATGTTTCATGTCACTTTCGAGCTCAGCTTCGCAAGATACGCTCAATTTGATCACTAAAGCTGTTAATAGCGTTGTCTGGCTCAGGGAATGTTGATTTTGATGTCATTTCATGTAACTGCGCTCATTTGTTACCACTACAGCTGTTTCATCTAATTTTGTCTGAATCACTCCCTCTAACAGTATTTTTACTTTGAAACGACACTTTGAGTTAGAAAATGTAGTCTGAACAGTAAGTGTCACTTTTTGTCTGAAAAACATGTTTCATGTCACTTTCGAGCTCAGCTTCGCAAGATACGCTCAATTTGATCACTAAAGCTGTTAATAGCGTTGTCTGACTCAGGGAATGTTGATTTTGATGTCATTTCATGTAACTGCGCTCATTTTTTACCACTACAGCTGTTTCATCTAATTTTGCCTGAAAAACTCCTTCTAACAGTATTTTTACTTTGAAACGACACTTTGAGTTAGAAAATGCAGTCTGAACAGTAAGTGTCACTTTTTGTCTGAAAAACATGTTTCATGTCACTTTCGAGCTCAGCTTCGCAAGATAGGCTCAATTTGATCACTAAAGCTGTTAATATCGTTGATTGTTAGCAGTACAGCTGTTTCAACTAATTTTGTCTGAAACACTCCTTCTAACAGTATTTTTACTTTGAAACGACACTTTGAGTTAGAAAATGCAGTCTGAACAGTAAGTGTCACTTTTTGTCTGAAAAACATGTTTCATGTCACTTTCGAGCTCAGCTTCGCAAGATACGCTCAATTTGATCACTAAAGCTGTTAATATCGTTGTTTGTTACCAGTACAGCTGTTTCATCTAATTTTGTCTGAATCACTCCCTCTAACAGTATTTTTACTTTGAAACGACACTTTGAGTTAGAAAATGTAGAATATCAGTTTGAATAAAGTCGAAAATTTTCATGAAAAGATTTCTGCTTCAGAAAAGTATAAATTTTTCATGACAGGATTTTGGCTTTAAAAAAGGTAAAAATTTTCATGAAAAGATTTCGGCTTCAAAAAAGTTGAAAATTTTCATGAAAAGATTTACACTTCAAAAAAGTTGAAAATGTTCATGAATTTTTTCGACTTCAAAAAAGTCTAAGATTTTCATGAAAAGATTTTTGCTTCAAAAACTTGAAAATTTTCATGAAAAGATTTCGGCTTCAAAAAAGTTGAAAATTTTCATGAAAAGATTTACACTTCAAAAAAGTTGAAAATGTTCATGAATTTTTTCGACTTCAAAAAAGATTTTCATGAAAAGATTTCTGCTTCAAAAACTTGAAAATTTTCATGAAAAGATTTCGGCTTCAAAAAAGTTGAAAATTTTCATCAAAAGATTTACACTTCAAAAAAGTTGAAAACGTCCATGAATTTTTTCGACTTCAAAAAAGTCGAAAATTTTCATGAATAGATTTCGGCTTCAAAAATGTTGAAAATTTTCATGAACTATTTCGGCATCAAAAAAGTTGAAAATTTTCATGAAAAGATTTCTGCTTCAAAAAGTTTAAAATTTTCATGTATTTTTTCAACTTCAAAAAAGTTAAAAATTTTCATCAAAAGATTTCTGCTTGAGAAAAGTTGAAAATTTACATGAAAAGATTTCGGCTTCAAAAAAGTTGAAAATTTTCTTGAAGTATTTCGGCTTCAAAAAAGTTGAAAATTTTCATGACAAGATTTCGGCTTCAAAAAAGTTGAAAATTTTCATGAAATAATTTCGGCTTCAAAAAAGTTGAAAATTTTCATGAAAAGATTTCTGCTTCAAAAAAGTTGAAAATTTTCATGAAAAGATTTCGGCTTCAAAAAGTTTGAAAATTTTCATGAAAAGATTTCGGCTTCAAAAAAGTTAAAAATGTTCATGAATTTTTTCGACGTCAAAAAATTCTAAGATTTTCATGAAAAGATTTCAGCTTCAAAAAAGTCAAAGATTTTCTTGAAAAGATTTCTGCTTCAAAAAAGTTGAAAATTTTCATGACAGGATTTTGGCTTTAAAAAAGTTGAAAATTTTCATGAACTATTTCGACTTCAAAAAAGTCGAAGATTTTCATGAAAAGATTTCTGCTTCAAAAAAGTTGAAAATTTTCATTAAAAGATTTCGGCTTCAAAAAATTCCAAAACTTTCATGAAGTATTTCGGCTTCAAAAAAGTTGAAAATTTTCATGAAAAGATTTCGGCTTCAAAAAAGTTGAAAATTTTCATGAAGTATTTCGGCTGCAAAAAAGTCGAAGATTTTCATGAAAAGATTTCTGCTTCAAAAAAGTTGAACATTTTCATGAAAAGATTTCGGCTTCAAAAAAGTTTAAAATGTTCATGAAAAGATTTCGGCTCCAAAAAGTTGAAAATTTTCATGAAAAGATTTCGGCTTCAAATAAGTTGAAAATTTTCATGAAAAGATTTCGGCTTCAAAAAAGTATAAAATTTTCATCAAGTATTTCGGCTTCAAAAAAGTCAAAGTATTTCATGAAAAGATTTCTGCTTCAAAAAAGTTGAAAATTTTCATGAAAAGATTTCGGCTTCAAAAAAGTTGAAAATTTACATGAAAAGATTTCGGCTTCAAAAAAGTTGAAAATTTTCATGAAAAGATTTCAGCTTCAAAAAAGTTGAAAATTTTCATGACAGCATTATGGCTTTAAAAAAGGTAAGAATTTTCATCAAGTATTTCGGCTTCAAAAAAGTCGAAGTATTTCATGAAAAGATTTCTGCTTCAAAAAAGTTGAAAATTTTCATTAAAAGATTTCGGCTCCAAAAAATTCAAAAACTTTCATGAAGTATTTCGGCTTCAAAAAAGTTGAAAATTTTCATGAAAAGATTTCGGCTTCAAAAAGGTTGAAAACTTTCATGAACTATTTCGACTTCAAAAAAGTCGAAGATTTTCATGAAAAGATTTCTGCTTCAAAAAAGTTGAAAATTTTCATTAAAAGATTTCGGCTTCAAAAAATTCCAAAACTTTCATGAAGTATTTCGGCTTCAAAAAAGTTGAAAATTTTCATGAAAAGATTTCGGCTTCAAAAAAGTTTAAAATGTTCATGAAAAGATTTCGGCTTCAAAAAAGTTTAAAATGTTCATGAAAAGATTTCGGCTTCAAAAAAGTTGAAAACTTTCATGAAGTATTTCGGCATCAAAAAAGTTGAAAACTTTAATGAAGTATTTCGGCTTCAAAAATGTTGAAAATTTTCATGAAAAGATTTCTATTTCAAAAAAGTTGAAAATTTTCATGAAAAGATTTCGGCTTCAAAAAAGTTGAAAATTTTCATGAAAAGATTTCAGCTTCAAAAAAGTCAAAGATTTTCTTGAAAAGATTTCTGCTTCAAAAAAGTTGAAAATTTTCATGACAGGATTTTGGCTTTAAAAAAGGTAAAAATTTTCATGACAAGATTTCGGCTCCAAAAAGTTGAAAATTGTCATGAAAAGATTTCGGCTTCAAAAAAGTTGAAAATTTTCATCAAGTATTTCGGCTTCAAAAAAGTCAAAGTATTTCATGAAAAGATTTCTGCTTCAAAAAAGTTGAAAATTTTCATGAAAAGATTTCGGCTTCAAAAAAGTTGAAAATTTTCATGAAAAGATTTCGGCTTCAAAAAAGTTGAAAATTTTCATGAAAAGATTTCAGCTTCAAATAAGTTGAAAATTTTCATGACAGCATTATGGCTTTAAAAAAGGTAAGAATTTTCATCAAGTATTTCGGCTTCAAAAAAGTCAAAGTATTTCATGAAAAGATTTCTGCTTCAAAAAAGTTGAAAATTTTCATGAAAAGATTTTGGCTTCAAAAAAGTTGAAAATTTTCATGAACTATTTCGGCATCAAAAAAGTCTAAAACTTTCATGAAGTATTTCTGCTTTAAAAATGTCAAAGTGACCCGGTTGAGTTTTTATTTTCTACATCTTTGCAATAAATTCATCTCTTCATTCAGTATTCAAGGTATTCCTCAATTAACTTGTTTTTGATCATCATACATCCTTATTTTATTTTTTCCTTTCTTACTTTTTGAATAAAAAACATTTTTGTATCATTACCCTTCTAATGCACAACATGGGTCAAAAATGAATCCACTTTCTATGTTATTTCATGTATGGCTGAGTGTTTCTATGATATATCTTTGAAATAAATACATTTTATCATTTTCTTTTCCAAGTATGCAGTAAATATCTTGTTTTTGTTAAGCACAAATCATCATTTGTATTTTTCCTTTCTTACTTTATGAACGAGCACAGCTTTTGTATTTCTACATCAAGTCAGAAACGACCCCAGAAACGACCCACATGCATTTACTATAGCATTTGCTGTGAAACGTGGTTGTTTCAGACATTTCACAGCTCAGCACAGCTCCCTTGGAACATCTAATACATGTAAGTATTGTTTTTAAATTGTTCTAACATCACTTTAGAAAATATTTGATGACAATTGTGAAAGATAACTGTACATAACATTTGATTAGGTTTAGGTTACCTTGAGAGTGAGTACATTACTTGTCAGAAAGTTACAAGTAATTACTATTAGCTAGCTAGCTGTTGACACTTCTATTTTAGTTAGCTAATTCTATTGTAGTTAACTAACTATTATGTAGATTGCTAGGCTACTTAGCAAAGTACTTAGCTAAGCTACTTAGCCAAGTCACCAAAATAAAACTCTATGTATGTGTATGTATATTGATGTGCATCTGAAAATTTTATTGTGCTTTTGATTTTCTTTATCCAGAGTATGGCTGGTCCCAGATTTACTACTGAGATGGTTGTAGCGATGCTGCAGGAAGAACCAGATGAGGAGGCAATTTGTCTTGATTCAGAGTCTGAAATTTCTGATGATGATGACCCAGAATATTTGCCAGAGGGTCAAGCTGGAGTTGTGGGTGTGTCTGGGAATCCATGAAGAAGACTCCTCTGATGATACAGAAGACTCATCTGATGAGTCCTCTGAAGAGGAAACTCAGACCCAGTCCAATAGATTGAGTAAAAACGGATCTTACTGGAATGAGAATCCCCCCATTCATGGCAGAACAAGAAGCCATAACATTCTGAGGAGCTGCCCAGGACCTACACCTGGATCACCAGCTGTTTCACCAAAAGATGCCTGGGATATGTTCATGAGTGACAACATCATTGAGGAGGTTCTAATATGTACCAACTTAGAGGGACGAAGAACAGCCACAGCAAAAGGGAAAGAGTGGAGAAGCATTGATAAAGAAGAATTGATGGCCTTCATCAATTCTTGCAGGGGGGGAGAAGAGCTGGGATGTGGCCTTGCAGGAGCTGTTTGTGGATCCGCTGCAAAATCCAATTTACAAGGCCACCATGGGGCTTAGGAGATATGAAGATATCCGCCGCATCATACGGTTTGACGACAAGAGGACCAGGGCTCTGCGACTGGAAACACACCACATGGCGACATTTAAGTACGTGTGGGACTGTTTCCTGGACAACTGCAGAAGAAAGTTCATCCCCAGTGACTGTGTCACCATAGATGAGCAGCTTGTGCCATTCCGAGGCAGGTGCAAGTTACGGCAACACATGCCCAGCAAGCCTGCAAAATATGGGATAAAAATCTTCTGGATGTGCGACGCAAGGGTACCTTATGCAATAGATGGAATTGTCTATACCGGGAGACAGCCAGGTTCAGAGGAACCTTGGAGAGAATGTCGTCCAGCAATTGTGCAGTGGAATCAGACAGACAGGTGAATGTAAAGTACAATAGAGAAACTAATGTATTAAGTTTTAGCACAATACCTACATACTTTTTCCCAATCTTTAATAATGTGTATTTTATTTTTTTATTTGATTTCTCTGTAAGCAAAATAGTAAAACAGAATAAAATGCAATGCAATGCAACAGATTATGGCGTTAGAGTTTAAAGAATTCCATGTCGAGTAAATTTACAATCTTTTCCCCCTCTCATAGGTCGCAACATCACAATTTGCAACTTCTTCACCAGTGTCCCGCTGGCTGAGAAGCTCCTCGAGAAGAACCTGACCATTGTTGGGACTCTTTGCCAGAACAAATCGGACATACCACCTATCATGAAGCCATCCAAATCACGGGAGATTCATAGCTCAGAATTCGGATTCAATGGCAACATGACCATGGTGAGCTATGTGCAGAAGAAGGGAAAAGCTGTTGTCCTCCTGAGCACTATGCATGATGACAAAGCAGTGGATGACAGCAGTCAGAAGAAGAAACAATGGGAAGATGTGGGTTTAAAAAACAAAACACAGCCACCACCCAGCCACAAGAGGACATCAGACAGGAGGGCCAAAGGAAGAGGAAGAGGTGCACGATCTGCCCAGTTACCAAAGACAGAAAAGTCAGCAGCTAGTGTTCCCAGTGCACCAGGCCTGTGTGCAAGGAGCACAAACTCTTAGTGATCATTTGTGAGGCATGTCAAAATTGAGAAGGCAATTTGTGCTCTAGTGATGTGTTCAGTTGTATTTCATTTTGTTTGGTCACATTCACCAGTTTACAGTTGTTAAATTACAGATACAGTTCAGTTCAACAGCCGTGTTATCTGTTATCAGAGGTATGTGTATGTGTGACAAAATGACAAATAAACATGTTGCAAATATGAAATACATAAGTGTTTGGCTCCACTCACTGCTAAAGTAATTACTTGAAACAAATTATTATTATAGTATTAATTCATTTAATTTTAAATCACACTTGGATGTATGGGTCATTTTTGACCCATGTGTGTAAACTTGATGTAGTAATAAAAAAAGCTATTTTTGTTCATAAAGCATGAAAGTAAAAATGGAAATAGTGATTGGTGGTAATCAAAAACAAGATATTTAAAGATTACTTGGAATATTCAATCATAAAATAAATTGATTTCAAAAGATAGAACAAAGAAAAACTCAGCCAGCATGAAGAAAGTCAAAGATTTTCATGAAAATTTTCAACTTTTTTGAAGCCGAAATACTTCATGAAAATCTTTGACTTTTTTGAAGCCGAAATACTTCATGAAAGTTTTCAACCTTTTTGAAGCTGAAATACTTCATGAAAATTTTTACCTTTTTTAAAGCCAAAATCCTGTCATGAAAATTTTCAACTTTGTTGAAGCCGAAATCTTTTCATGAAAATTTTCAACTTTTTTGAAGCCGAAATCTTTTCATGAAAATTTTCAACTTTCTGAAGTAGAAATATTTTATGAAAATGTTCAACTTTTTCAAAAACCCGAATTTTTCAACTTTTTTGAAGCCGAAATACTTCATGAAAATTTTCAACTTTTTTGAAGCAGAAAACTTTTCATTTAAATTTTCAACTTTTTTGAAGCCGAACTCTTTTCATGAAAAATTTCAATTTTGTTGAAGCTGAAATCTTTTCATGGAAATTTTCAACTTTTTTGAAGCCAAAATCGTTTCATGAAGATCTTCAACTTTTTTGAAGGCTAAATCTTTTCATGAAAAGTTTTAACTTTGTTGAAGCAGAAATCTTTTCATGAAAATTTTCAACTTTGTTGAAGCAGAAATCTTTTCATGAAAATTTTAAAGCAGAAATCTTTTCATGAAAATTTTCAACTTTTTTGAACCCGAACTCTTTTCATGTAAATTTTCAACTTTTTTGAAACCAAAATACTTCATGAAAATTTTTGACTTTTTTGAAGCCGAAATCTTTTCATGAAAATCTTCGACTTTTTTGAAGCAGAAATCTTTTTCTGAAAATTTTCAACTTTTTTGAAGCAGAAATCTTTTCATGAAAATTTTCAACTTTTTTAAAGCCAAAATCCTGTAATGAAAAATTTCAATTTTGTTGAAGCTGAAATCTTTTCATGGAAATTTTCAACTTTTTTGAAGCCAAAATCTTGTCATGCAAAATTTTCAACTTTTTTGAAGCAGAAATCTTTTCATAAAAATTATCAACTTTTTTGAAAATGAAACCTTTTCATCAAAATTTTCAACTTTTTTGAAGCCGAAATCTTTTCATGTAAATTTTCAACTTTTTTGAAACCGAAATACTTTATGAAAATTTTCAACTTTTTTGAAGCAGAAATACTTCATGGAAATGTTCAACTTTTTTGAAGCCGAAATCTTTTCATGAAAATTTTGAACTTTTTTGAAGCAGAAATCTTTTCATCAAAATTTTCAAATTTGTTGAAGCTGAAATACTTCATGAAATTTTTTACCTTTTTTAAAGCCAAAATCCTGTCATGAAAATTTTCAACTTTGTTGATGCCGAAATCTTTTCATGAAAATTTTCAACTTTTTTGAAGGCTAAATCTTTTCATGAAAATTTTTAACTTTGTTGAAGCAGAAATCTTTTCATGAAAATTTTCAACTTTGTTGAAGCAGAAATCTTTTCATGAAAATTTTCAAGCAGAAATCTTTTCATGAAAATTTTCAACTTTTTTGAAGCTGAAATCTTTTCATGTAAATTTTCAACTTTTTTGAAACCAAAATACTTCATGAAAATTTTTGACTTTTTTGAAGCCGAAATCTTTTCATGAAAATTTTTGACTTTTTTAATGCAGAAATATTTTAATGAAAATTTTCAATTTTTTTAAGCAGAAATCTTTTCATGTAAATTTTCAACTTTTTTGAATCCGAAATACTTCATGAAAATTTTCAACTTTTTTGAAGCCGAAATGTTTTCATTAAAATTTTCAACTTTTTTAAATCCGAAATCTTTTCATGAAAATCTTTGACTTTTTTAATGCAGAAATATTTTTATGAAAATTTTCAAGCAGAAATCTTTTCATGAAAATTTTCAATTTTTTTAAGCAGAAATCTTTTCATGTAAATTTTCAACTTTTTTGAATCCGAAATACTTCATGAAAATTTTCAACTTTTTTGAAGCCGAAATGTTTTCATTAAAATTTTCAACTTTTTTAAATCCGAAATCTTTTCATGAAAATCTTTGACTTTTTTAATGCAGAAATATTTTTATGAAAATTTTCAAGCAGAAATCTTTTCATGAAAATTTTCAATTTTTTTAAGCAGAAATCTTTTCATGTAAATTTTCAACTTTTTTGAATCCGAAATACTTCATGAAAATTTTCAACTTTTTTGAAGCCGAAATGTTTTCATTAAAATTTTCAACTTTTTTAAATCCGAAATCTTTTCATGAATCTTTTCATGAAAATTTTGAAGCAGAAATCTTTTCATGAAAATTTTCAACTTTTTTGAAGCCGAAATCTTTTCATGAAAGTTTTCAACTTTTTGAAGCAAAAATACTTCATGAAAATTTTCAACTTTTTAAAAAGCTTGAAATTTTCAACTTTTTTGAAACAGAAATCTTTTCATGTAAATTTTGAACTTTTTTGAAAATGAAATCTTTTCATGAAAATTTTCAACTTTTTTGAAGCCGAAATACTTCATGAAAGTTTTCAACTTTTTCAAAGCTGAAATACTTCATGAAAGTTTTCAACTTTTTTAAAGCTGAAATCTTTATATGTAAATTTTCAACTTTATTCAAACTGATATTCTACATTTTCTAACTCAAAGTGTCGTTTCAAAGTAAAAATACTGTTAGAAGGAGTGATTCAGACAAAATTAGATGAAACAGCTGTATTGGTAAGAAATGAGCGCAGTTACATGAAATGACATCAAAATCAACATTCCCTGAGCCAGAAAACGCTATTAACAGTGATCAAATTGAACGTATCTTGCGAAGCTGAGCTCGAAAGTGACATGAAACATGTTTTTGGGACATAAAGTGACACTTACTTTTCAGACTACATTTTCTCACTCAAAGTGTCATTTCAAAGTAAAAATACTGTTAGAAGGAGTGATTCAGACAAAATTAGATGAAACAGCTGTAGTGGTAAGAAATGAGCGCAGTTACATGAAATGACATCAAAATCAACATTCCCTGAGCCAGAAAACGCTATTAACAGCTTTAGTGATCAAATTGAGCGTATCTTGCGAAGCTGAGCTCGAAAGTGACATGAAACATGTTTTTGGGACATAAAGTGACACTTACTTTTCAGACTACATTTTCTCACTCAAAGTGTCGTTTCAAAGTAAAAATACTGTTAGAAGGCGTGATTCAGACAAAATTAGATGAAACAGCAGCACTGGTAACAAATGAGCGCAGTTACATGAAATGACATCAAAATCAACATTCCCTGAGCCAGACAACGCTATTAACAGCTTTAGTGATCAAATTGAGCGTATCTTGCGACGTTGTGCTCGAAAGTGACATGAAACATGTTTTGAACAGTAAGTGTCACTTTATGTCTGAAAAACATGTTTCATGTCACTTTCGAGCTCAGCTTCGCAAGATACGCTCAATTTGATCACTAAAGCTGTTAATATCGTTGTTTGTTACCAGTACAGCTGTTTCATCTAATTTTGTCTGAATCACTCCTTCTAACAGTATTTTTACTTTGAAACGACGCTTTCAGTTAGAAAATGTAGTCAGGACAGGTATTCACTGTAAGTGTCACTTTATGTCTCAAAAACATGTTTCATGTCACTTTCGAGCTCAGCTTCGCAAGATACGCTCAATTTGATCACTAAAGCTGTTAATAGCGTTGTCTGGCTCAGGGAATGTTGATTTTGATGTCATTTCATGTAACTGCGCTCATTTGTTACCACTACAGCTGTTTCATCTAATTTTGTCTGAATCACTCCTTCTAACAGTATTTTTACTTTGAAACGACACTTTGAGTTAGAAAATGCAGTCTGAACAGTAAGTGTCACTTTTTGTCTGAAAAACATGTTTCATGTCACTTTCGAGCTCAGCTTCGCAAGATACGCTCAATTTGATCACTAAAGCTGTTAATAGCGTTGTCTGGCTCAGGGAATGTTGATTTTGATGTCATTTCATGTAACTGCGCTCATTTGTTACCACTACAGCTGTTTCATCTAATTTTGTCTGAATCACTCCTTCTAACAGTATTTTTACTTTGAAACGACACTTTGAGTTAGAAAATGTAGTCTGAACAGTAAGTGTCACTTTATGTCTGAAAAACATGTTTCATGTCACTTTCGAGCTCAGCTTCGCAAGATACGCTCAATTTGATCACTAAAGCTGTTAATATCGTTGTTTGTTACCAGTACAGCTGTTTCATCTAATTTTGTCTGAATCACTCCTTCTAACAGTATTTTTACTTTGAAACGACGCTTTCAGTTAGAAAATGTAGTCAGGACAGGTATTCACTGTAAGTGTCACTTTATGTCTCAAAAACATGTTTCATGTCACTTTCGAGCTCAGCTTCGCAAGATACGCTCAATTTGATCACTAAAGCTGTTAATAGCGTTGTCTGGCTCAGGGAATGTTGATTTTGATGTCATGTCATGTAACTGCGCTCATTTGTTACCACTACAGCTGTTTCATTTAATTTTGTCTGAATCACTCCTTCTAACAGTATTTTTACTTTGAAACGACGCTTTCAGTTAGAAAATGTAGTCAGGACAGGTATTCACTGTAAGTGTCACTTTATGTCTCAAAAACATGTTTCATGTCACTTTCGAGCTCAGCTTCGCAAGATACGCTCAATTTGATCACTAAAGCTGTTAATAGCGTTGTCTGGCTCAGGGAATGTTGATTTTGATGTCATTTCATGTAACTGCAAACATTTATTACCACTACAGCTGTTTCATCTAATTTTGTCTGAATCACTCCTTCTAACAGTATTTTTACTTTGAAACGATACTTTGAGTTAGAAAATGCAGTCTGAACAGTAAGCGTCACTTTTTGTCTGAAAAACATGTTTCATGTCACTTTCGAGCTCAGCTTCGCAAGATACGCTCAATTTGATCACTAAAGCTGTTAATAGCGTTGTCTGGCTCAGGGAATGTTGATTTTGATGTCATTTCATGTAACTGCGCTCATTTGTTACCACTACAGCTGTTTCATCTAATTTTGTCTGAATCACTCCTTCTAACAGTATTTTTACTTTGAAACGAAGCTTTCAGTTAGAAAATGTAGTCAGGACAGGTATTCACTGTAAGTGTCACTTTATGTCTCAAAAACATGTTTCATGTCACTTTCGAGCTCAGCTTCGCAAGATACGCTCAATTTGATCAATAAAGCTGTTAATAGCGTTGTCTGGCTCAGGGAATGTTGATTTTGATGTCATTTCATGTAACTGCGCTCATTTGTTACCACTAAAGCTGTTTCATCTAATTTTGTCTGAATCACTCCTTCTAACAGTATTTTTACTTTGAAACGACACTTTGAGTTAGAAAATGCAGTCTGAACAGTAAGTGTCACTTTTTGTCTGAAAAACATGTTTCATGTCACATTCGAGCTCAGCTTCCCAAGATACGCTCAATTTGATCACTAAAGCTGTTAATATCATTGTTTGTTACCAGTACAGCTGTTTCATCTAATTTTGTCTGAATCACTCCTTCTAACAGTATTTTTACTTTGAAACTACACTTTGAGTTAGAAAATGTAGAATATCAGTTTGAATAAAGTCGAAAATTTTCATGAAAAGATTTCTGCTTCAAAAAAGTTTAAAAAATGTCATGAAATATTTCGGCTTTAAAAAAGTTGAACATTTTCATGAAAAGATTTCGGCATCAAAAAAGTTGAAAATTTTCATGAAAAGATTTAGACTTCAAAAAAGTTGAAAATATTCATGAACTATTTCAGCATCAAAAAAGTTAAAAATTTTCATGAAAAGATTTAGACTTCAAAAAAGTTGAACATGTCCATGAATTTTTTCGACTTCAAAAAAGTCTAAAATTTTGATGAAAAGATTTATGCTTCAAAAAAGATGAAAATTTTCATGAAAAGATTTCGGCTTCAAAAAGTTGAAAATTTTCATGAATAGATTTCGGCTTCAAAAACGTGAAAATTTTCATGAAAAGATTTAGACTTCAAAAAAGATGAAAATTTTCATGAAAAGATTTCGGCTCCAAAAAGATGAACATTTTCCTGAAAAGATTTCGGCTTCAAAAAAGTTGAAAATTTTCATGACAGGATTTTGGCTTTTAAAAAAGTAAAAATTTTCATGAAAAGATTTCTGCTTCAAAAAAGTTGAAAATTTTCATGAAGTATTTCGGCTTCAAAGAAGTTGAAAAATTTCATGAGAAAAGATTTCGGCTTCAAAAAAGTTGAACATTTTCATGAAAAGATTTCGTCTTCAAAAAAGTAAAAATTTTCATGAAAAGATTTCTGCTTCAAAAAAGTTGAAAATTTTCATCAAGTATTTCGGCTTCAAAAAAGTCGACGATTTTCATGAAAAGATTTCGGCTTCAAAAAATGTGAAAATTTTCATGAAGTTTTTCGACTTCAAAAACGTCGAAGATTTTCATGAAAAGAGTTCTGCTTCAAAAAAGTTGAAAATTTTCATGAAAAGATTTCGGCTTCAAAAAGTTGAAAATTTTCATGAAAAGATTTCGGCTTCAAAAAGTTGAAAATTTTCATGAAAAGATTTCGGCTTCAAAAAAGTTGAACATTTTCATGAAAAGATTTCGGCTTCAAAAAAGTTGAACATTTTCATGAAATGATTTCTGCTTCAAAAAAGTTGAACATTTACATGAAAAGATTTCGACTTCAAAAAAGTCTAAGATTTTCATGAAAAGATTTCTGCTTCAAAAAAGTTGAAAATTTTCATGAAAAGATTTCGGCTTCAAAAAGTTGAAAATTTTCATGAAAAGATTTCGGCTTCAAAAAGTTGACCATTTTCATGAAAAGATTTCGGCTTCAAAAAAGTTAAAAATTTTCATGAAAAGATTTCGGTTTCATGAAGTTGAAAATTTTCATGAAAAGATCTCGGCTTCAAAAAAGTTGACCATTTTCATGAAAAGATTTCGGCTTCAAAAAAGTTGACCATTTTCATGAAAAGATTTCGGCTTCAAAAAGGTTGAAAATTTACATTAAAAGATTTGGGCTTCAAAAAAGTCAACGATTTTCATGAAAAGATTTCGGCTTCAAAAAAGTTGAAAATTTTCATGAAATAATTTCAGCTTCAGAAAAGTTGAAAATTTTCATGACAGGATTATGGCTTTAAAAAAGGTAAGAATTTTCATGAAGTATTTCGGCTTCAAAAAAGTTGAAAATTTTCATGAACTATTTCGGCATCAAAAAAGTCAACGATTTTCATGAAAAGATTTCTGCTTCAAAAAAGTTGAAAATTTTCATGAAAAGATTTCGGCATCAAAAAAAGTTGAAAATTTTCATGAAAAGATTTCGGCTTCAAAAAAGTTGAAAATGTTCATGAAAAGATTTCGGCTTCAAAAAGTTTGAAAATTTTCATGAAAAGATTTCGGCTTCAAAAAGTTGAAAATTTTCATGAAAAGATTTCGGCTTCAAAAAAGTTGAACATTTTCATGAAAAGATTTCGGCTTCAAAAAAGTTGAAAATTTTCATGAAAAGATTTCGGCTTCAAAAAAGTTGAACATTTTCATGAAAAGATTTCGGTTTCAAAAAAGTTAAACATTTTCATGAAATGATTTCTGCTTCAAAAAAGTTGAACATTTACATGAAAAGATTTCGACTTCAAAAAAGTCTAAGATTTTCATGAAAAGATTTCTGCTTCAAAAAAGTTGAAAATTTTCATGAAAAGATTTCGGCTTCAAAAAAGTTGAAAATTTTCATGAAAAGATTTACACTTCAAAAAAGTTGAAAATGTTCATGAATTTTTTCGACTTCAAAAAAGTCGAACATTTTCATGAAAAGATTTCGGCTTCAAAAATGTTGAAAATTTTCATGAAAAGATTTAGACTTCAAAAAAGTTGAAAATGTTCATGTATTTTTTCAACTTCAAAAAAGTTAAAAATTTTCATCAAAAGATTTCTGCTTCAAAAAAGTTGACAATTTTCATGAAAAGATTTCTGCTTCAAAAAAGTTGAAAATTTTCATGAACTATTTCGGCATCAAAAAAGTTGAAAATTTACATTAAAAGATTTCGGCTTCAAAAAAGTCAAAAATTTTCATGAAGTATTTCGACTTCAAAAAAGTTGAAAATTTTCATGAAATGATTTCGGCTTCAAAAAAGTTGAAAATTTTCATGAAAAGATTTACACTTCAAAAAAGTTGAAAATGTTCATGAATTTTTTCGACTTCAAAAAAGTTGAAAAAATGTCATGAACTATTTCGGCATCAAAAAAGTTGAAAATTTACATTAAAAGATTTCGGCTTCAAAAAAGTCAAAAATTTTCATGAAGTATTTCGGCATCAAAAAAGTTGAAAATTTTCATGAAAAGATTTCTGCTTCAAAAAAGTCAAAAATTTTCATGAAGTATTTTGGCATCAAAAAAGTTGAAAATTTTCATGAAAAGATTTAGACTTCAAAAAAGTTGAAAATGTCCATGAATTTTTTCGACTTCAAAAAAGTCGAACATTTTCATGAATAGATTTCGGCTTCAAAAATGTTGAAAATTTTCATGAACTACTTCGGCATCAAAAAAGTTGAAAATTTTCATGAAAAGATTTCTGCTTCAAAAAGTTGAAAATTTTCATGTATTTTTTCAACTTCAAAAAAGTTAAAAATTTTCATCAAAAGATTTCTGCTTCAAAATAGTTGACAATTTTCATGAAAAGATTTCTGCTTCAAAAAAGTTGAAAATTTTCATGAACTATTTCGGCATCAAAAAAGTTGAAAATTTACATTAAAAGATTTCTGCTTCAAAAAGTTGAAAATTTTCATGTATTTTTTCAACTTCAAAAAAGTTAAAAATTTTCATCAAAAGATTTCGGCTTCAAAAAAGTTGAAAATTTTCATGAAAAGATTTCGGCTTCAAAAAAGTTGAAAATTTTCATGAAGTATTTGGGCTTCAAAAAAGTCAATGATTTTCATGAAAAGATTTCTGCTTCAGAAAAGTCGAACATTTTCATGAAGTATTTCGGCTTCAAAAAGGTTGAAAATTTACATTAAAAGATTTGGGCTTCAAAAAAGTCAACGATTTTCATGAAAAGATTTCGGCTTCAAAAAAGTTGAAAATTTTCATGACAGGATTATGGCTTTAAAAAAGGTAAGAATTTTCATGAAGTATTTCGGCTTCAAAAAAGTTGAAAATTTTCATGAACTATTTCGGCATCAAAAAAGTCAACGATTTTCATGAAAAGATTTCTGCTTCAAAAAAGTTGAAAATTTTCATGAAAAGATTTCGGCATCAAAAAAAGTTGAAAATTTTCATGAAAAGATTTCGGCTTCAAAAAAGTTGAAAATGTTCATGAAAAGATTTCTGCTTCAAAAAAGTTGAAAATTTTCATGAAAAGATTTCGGCTTCAAAAAGTTGAAAATTTTCATGAAAAGATTTCGGCTTCAAAAAAGTTGACCATTTTCATGAAAAGAATTCGGCTTCAAAAAAGTTGAAAATTTTCATGAAAAGATTTCGGTTTCATAAAGTTGAAAATTTTCATGAAAAGATTACGGCTTCAAAAATTTGAAAATTTTCATGAAAAGATTTCGGCTTCAAAAAAGTTGACCATTTTCATGAAAAGATTTCGGCTTCAAAAAAGTTAAAAATTTTCATGAAAAGATTTCGGTTTCATAAAGTTGAAAATTTTCATGAAAAGATTTCGGCTTCAAAAAAGTTGAAAATTTTTATGAAGTACTTCGGCTTCAAAAAAATGGAACATTTTCATGAAAAGATTTCGGCTTCAAAAAAATTGAACATTTTCATGAAAAGATTTCGGCTTCAAAAAAGTTGAACATTTTCATGAAATGATTTCTTTTTCAAAAAAGTTGAACATTTACATGAAAAGATTTCGACTTCAAAAAAGTCTAAGATTTTCATGAAAAGATTTCTGCTTCAAAAAAGTCGAAGATTTTCATGAAAAGATTTCGGGTTCAAAAAAGTTGAAAATTTTCATGAAGTATTCCGGCTTCAAAAAAGTCTAAAATTTTCATGAAAAGATTTATGCTTCAAAAAAGTTGAAAATTTTCATGAAAAGATTTCTGCTTCAAAAAGTTGAAAATTTTTATGAAGTATTTCGGTTTCAAAAAAATGGAACATTTTCATGAAAAGATTTCGGCTTCAAAAAACTTGAAAATTTTCATGAAAAGATTTCGGCTTCAAAAAAGTTGAAAATTTTTATGAAGTACTTCGGCTTCAAAAAAATGGAACATTTTCATGAAAAGATTTCGGCTTCAAAAAAATTGAACATTTTCATGAAAAGATTTCGGCTTCAAAAAAGTTGAACATTTTCATGAAATGATTTCTTTTTCAAAAAAGTTGAACATTTACATGAAAAGATTTCGACTTCAAAAAAGTCTAAGATTTTCATGAAAAGATTTCTGCTTCAAAAAAGTCGAAGATTTTCATGAAAAGATTTCGGGTTCAAAAAAGTTGAAAATTTTCATGAAGTATTCCGGCTTCAAAAAAGTCTAAAATTTTCATGAAAAGATTTATGCTTCAAAAAAGTTGAAAATTTTCATGAAAAGATTTCGGCTTCAAAAAGTTGAAAATTTTTATGAAGTATTTCGGTTTCAAAAAAATGGAACATTTTCATGAAAAGATTTCGGCTTCAAAAAACTTGAACATTTTCATGAAAAGATTTCGGCTTCAAAAAAGTTGAACATTTTCATGAAAAGATTTCGGCTTCAAAAAAGTTGAACATTTTCATGAAAAGATTTCGGCTTCAAAAAAGTTGAACATTTTCATGAAAAGATTTCTGCTTCAAAAAAGTTGAAAATTTACATGAAAAGATTTCGACTTCAAAAAGTTGAAAATTTTCATGAAAAGATTTCGACTTCAAAAAAGTCTAAGATTTTCATGAAAAGATTTCTGCTTCAAAAAAGTTGAAAATTTTCATGAAAAGATTTCGGCTTCAGAAAGTTGAAAATTTTCATGAAAAGATTTCGGCTTCAAAAAGTTGAAAATTTTCATGAAAAGATTTCGGCTTCAAAAAAGTTGAAAATTTTCATGAACAGATTTCGGTTTCAAAAAGTTGAAAATTTTCATGAAAAGATCTCGGCTTCAAAAAAGTTGAACATTTTCATGAAAAGATTTCGACTTCAAAAAAGTTGAAAATTTTCATGAAGTATTTCGGCTTCAAAAAAATGGAACATTTTCATGAAAAGATTTCGGCTTCAAAAAAGTTGAAAATTTTTATGAAGTATTTCGGTTTCAAAAAAATGGAACATTTTCATGAAAAGATTTCGGCTTCAAAAAACTTGAACATTTTCATGAAAAGATTTCGGCTTCAAAAAACTTGAACATTTTCATGAAAAGATTTCGGCTTCAAAAAAGTTCAAAATTTTCATGAAAAGATTTCTGCTTCAAAAAAGTTGAAAATTTTCATGAAAAGATTTAGGTTTCAAAAAAGTTGAAAATTTTCATGAAGTATTTCGGCTTCAAAAAAGTCTAACATTTTCATGAAAAGATTTCGGCTTCAAAAAAGTTGAACATTTTCATGAAAAGATTTCTGCTTCAAAAAAGTTTAAAATTTTCATGAAAAGATTTCGGCTTCAAAAAGTTGAAAATTTTCATGAAAAGATTTCGACTTCAAAAAAGTCTAAGATTTTCATGAAAAGATTTCGGCTTCAAAAAGTTGAAAATTTTCATGAACAGATTTCGGCTTCAAAAAGTTGACCATTTTCATGAAAAGATTTCGGCTTCAAAAAAGTTGAAAATTTTCATGAAAAGATTTCGGCTTCAAAAAAGTTGAACAGTTTCATGAAAAGATTTCGACTTCAAAAAAGTTGAAAATTTTCATAAAGTATTTCGGCTTAAAAAAAATGGAACATTTTCATGAAAAGATTTCGGCTTCAAAAAAGTTGAACATTTTCATGAAAAGATTTCGGCTTCAAAAAAGTTGAAAATTTTTATGAAGTATTTCGGCTTCAAAAAAATGTAACATTTTCATGAAAAGATTTCGGCTTCAAAAAACTTGAACATTTTCATGAAAAGATTTCGGTTTCAAAAAAGTTGAACATTTTCATGAAAAGATTTCGGCTTCAAAAAAGTTGAACATTTTCATGAAAAGATTTCGGCTTCAAAAAAGTTGAACATTTTCATGAAAAGATTTCTGCTTCAAAAAAGTTGAAAATTTACATGAAAAGATTTCGACTTCAAAAAAGTTGAAAATTTTCATGAAGTATTTCGGCTTCAAAAAAATGGAACATTTCCATGAAAAGATTTCGACTTCAAAAAAGTCTAAGATTTTCATGAAAAGATTTCTGCTTCAAAAAAGTTGAAAATTTTCATGAAAAGATTTCGGCTTCAAAAAGTTGACCATTTTCATGAAAAGATTTCGGCTTCAAAAAAGTTGAAAATATTCATGAACAGATTTCGGTTTCAAAAAGTTGAAAATTTTCATGAAAAGATCTCGGCTTCAAAAAAGTTGAACATTTTCATGAAAAGATTTCGGCTTCAAAAAAGTTGAAAATTTTCATGAAAAGATTTTGGTTTCAAAAAGTTGAACATTTTCATGAAAAGATTTCGGCTTCAAAAAAGTTGAACATTTTCATGAAAAGATTTCGGCTTCAAAAAAGTTGAAAATTTTTATGAAGGATTTCGGCTGCAAAAAAGTTGAACATTTTCATGAAAAGATTTCGGCTTCAAAAAAGTTTAACATTTTCATGAAGTATTTCAGCTGCAAAAAAATGGAACATTTTCATGAAAAGATTTCGGTTTCAAAAAGTTGAAAATTTTCATGAAAAGATCTCGGCTTCAAAAAAGTTGAACATTTTCATGAAAAGATTTTGGTTTCAAAAAGTTGAACATTTTCATGAAAAGATTTCGGCTTCAAAAAAGTTGAACATTTTCATGAAAAGATTTCGGCTTCAAAAAAGTTGAAAATTTTTATGAAGTATTTCGGCTTCAAAAAAATGGAACATTTTCATGAAAAGATTTCGGCTTCAAAAAGTTGAAAATTTTCATGAAAAGATTTCGGCTTCAAAAAAGTTGAAAATTTTCATGAAAACATTTCGACTTCAAAAAAGTTTAAGATTTTCATGAAAAGATTTCGGCTTCAAAAAGTTGAAAATTCTCATGAAAAGATTTCGGCTTCAAAAAAGTTGACCATTTTCATGAAAAGATTTCGGCTTCAAAAAAGTTGAAAAATTTCATGAAAAGATTTCGTTTTCATGAAGTTGAAAATTTTCATGAAAAGATTTCGGCTTCAAAAAGTTGAAAATTTTCATGAAAAGATTTCGGCTTCAAAAAAGTTGACCATTTTCATGAAAAGATTTCGGCTTCAAAAAAGTTGAAAATTTTCATGAAAAGATTTCGGTTTCAAAAAGTTGAAAATTTTCATGAAAAGATCTCGGCTTCAAAAAAGTTGAACATTTTCATGAAAAGATTTCGGCTTCAAAAAAGTTGAACATTTTCATGAAAAGATTTCGGCTTCAAAAAAGTTGAAAATTTTCATGAAAAGATTTCGGTTTCAAAAAGTTGAAAATTTTCATGAAAAGATTTCGGCTTCAAAAAAGTTGAAAATTTTCATGAAAAGATTTTGGTTTCAAAAAGTTGAAAATTTTCATGAAAAGATTTATGCTTCAAAAAAGATGAAAATTTTCATGAAAAGATTTCGGCTTCAAAAAGTTGAAAATTTTCATGAAAAGATTTCTGCTTCAAAAAAGTTGAAAATTTTCATGACAGGATTTTGGCTTCAAAAAGGTTAAAAACTTTCATGAAAAGATTTCGACTTCAAAAAAGTATAAGATTTTCATGAAAAGATTTCTTCTTCAAAAAAGTTGAAAATTTTCATGAAAAGATTTCGGCTTAAAAAGTTGAAAATTTTCATGAAAAGATTTCGGCTTCAAAAAAGTTGACCATTTTCATGAAAAGATTTCGGTTTCAAAAAGTTGAAAATTTTCATGAAAAGAATTCTGCTTCAAAAAAGTTTAAAATTTTCATGAAAAGATTTCGGCTTCAAAAAGTTGAAAATTTTCATGAAAAGATTTCGACTTCAAAAAAGTCTAAGATTTTCATGAAAAGATTTCGGCTTCAAAAAAGTTGACCATTTTCATGAAAAGATTTCGGCTTCAAAAAAGTTGAAAATTTTCATGAAAAGATTTCGGCTTCAAAAAGTTGAAAATTTTCATGAAAAGATTTCGGCTTCAAAAAGTTGAAAATTTTCATGAAAAGATTTCGACTTCAAAAAGTTGACCATTTTCATGAAAAGATTTCGGCTTCAAAAAAGTTGACCATTTTCATGAAAAGATTTCGGCTTCAAAAAAGTTGAAAATTTTCATGAAAACATTTCGACTTCAAAAAAGTTTAAGATTTTCATGAAAAGATTTCGGCTTCAAAAAGTTGAAAATTTTCATGAAAAGATTTCGGCTTCAAAAAAGTTGACCATTTTCATGAAAAGATTTCGGCTTCAAAAAAGTTGAAAATTTTCATGAAAAGATTTCGGTTTCATGAAGTTGAAAATTTTCATGAAAAGATTTCGGCTTCAAAAAGTTGAAAATTTTCATGAAAAGATTTCGGCTTCAAAAAAGTTGACCATTTTCATGAAAAGATTTCGGCTTCAAAAAAGTTGAAAATTTTCATGAAAAGATTTCGGTTTCAAAAAGTTGAAAATTTTCATGAAAAGATTTTGGCTTCAAAAAAGTTGAAAATTTTCATGAAAAGATTTTGGTTTCAAAAAGTTGAAAATTTTCATGAAAAGATTTATGCTTCAAAAAAGTCTAAGATTGTCATGAAAAGATTTCTGCTTCAAAAAAGTTGAACATTTTCATGAAAAGATTTCGGCTTCAAAAAAGTTGAACATTTTCATGAAAAGATTTCGGCTTCAAAAAAGTTGACCATTTTCATGAAAAGATTTCGGCTTCAAAAAAGTTGAAAATTTTCATGAAAAGATTTCGACTTCAAAAAAGTTTAAGATTTTAATGAAAGTTTTTCGACTTCAAAAAGTTGAAAATTTTCATGAAAAGATTTCGGCTTCAAAAAAGTTGACCATTTTCATGAAAAGATTTCGGCTTCAAAAAAGTTGAAAATTTTCATGAACAGATTTCGGCTTCAAAAAGTTGAAAATTTTCATGAAAAGATTTCGGCTTCAAAAAAGTTGAACATTTTCATGAAAAGATTTCGGCTTCAAAAAAGTTGAAAATTTTCATGAAAAGATTTCGGCTTCAAAAAAGTTGAAAATTTTCATGAAAAGATTTCGGTTTCAAAAAGTTGAAAATTTTCATGAAAAGATTTCGGCTTCAAAAAAGTTGAACATTTTCATGAAAAGATTTCTGCTTCAAAAAAGTTGAAAATTTGCATGAAAAGATTTCGACTTCAAAAAAGTCTAAGATTTTCATGAAAAGATTTCTGCTTCAAAAAAGTTGAAAATTTTCATGAAAAGATTTCGGCTTCAAAAAGTTGAAAATTTTCATGAAAAGATTTCGGCTTCAAAAAGTTGAAAATTTTCATGAAAAGATTTCGGCTTCAAAAAAGTTGACCATTTTCATGAAAAGATTTCGGCTTCAAAAAAGTTGACCATTTTCATGAAAAGTTTTCGGCTTCAAAAAAGTTGAAAATTTTCATGAAAAGATTTCGGTTTCAAAAAGTTGAAAATCTTCATGAAAAGATTTCTACTTCAAAAAAGTTGAAAATTTTCATGACAGGATTTTGGCTTCAAAAAGGTTGAAAACTTTCATGAACTATTTCGACTTCAAAAAAGTCGAAGATTTTCATGAAAAGATTTCGGCTTCAAAAAAGTTGAAAATTTTCATGAAGTATTTCGGCTGCAAAAAAATGGAACATTTTCATGAAAAGATTTCGGCTTCAAAAAAGTTGATCATTTTCATGAAAACATTTCGACTTCAAAAAAGTCTAAGATTTTCATGAAAAGATTTCTGCTTCAAAAAAGTTGAAAATTTTCATGAAAAGATTTCGGCTTAAAAAGTTGAAAATTTTCATGAAAAGATTTCGGCTTAAAAAGTTGACCATTTTCATGAAAAGATTTCGGTTTCAAAAAGTTGACCATTTTCATGAAAAGATTTCGGTTTCATGAAGTTGAAAATTTTCATGAAAAGATTTCGGCTTCAAAAAGTTGAAAATTTTCATGAAAAGATTTCGGCTTCAAAAAAGTTGACCATTTTCATGAAAAGATTTCGGCTTCAAAAAAGTTGAAAATTTTCATGAAAAGATTTCGGTTTCATGAAGTTGAAAATTTTCATGAAAAGATTTCGGCTTCAAAAAGTTGAAAATTTTCATGAAAAGATTTCGGCTTCAAAAAAGTTGACCATTTTCATGAAAAGATTTCGGCTTCAAAAAAGTTGAAAATTTTCATGAAAAGATTTCGGTTTCAAAAAGTTGAAAATTTTCATGAAAAGATCTCGGCTTCAAAAAAGTTGAACATTTTCATGAAAAGATTTCGGCTTCAAAAAAGTTGAACATTTTCATGAAAAGATTTCGGCTTCAAAAAAGTTGAAAATTTTCATGAAAAGATTTCGGTTTCAAAAAGTTGAAAATTTTCATGAAAAGATTTCGGCTTCAAAAAAGTTGAACATTTTCATGAAAAGATTTTGGTTTCAAAAAGTTGAAAATTTTCATGAAAAGATTTATGCTTCAAAAAAGATGAAAATTTTCATGAAAAGATTTCGGCTTCAAAAAGTTGAAAATTTTCATGAAAAGATTTCTGCTTCAAAAAAGTTGAAAATTTTCATGACAGGATTTTGGCTTCAAAAAGGTTAAAAACTTTCATGAAAAGATTTCGACTTCAAAAAAGTATAAGATTTTCATGAAAAGATTTCTTCTTCAAAAAAGTTGAAAATTTTCATGAAAAGATTTCGGCTTAAAAAGTTGAAAATTTTCATGAAAAGATTTCGGCTTCAAAAAAGTTGACCATTTTCATGAAAAGATTTCGGTTTCAAAAAGTTGAAAATTTTCATGAAAAGAATTCTGCTTCAAAAAAGTTTAAAATTTTCATGAAAAGATTTCGGCTTCAAAAAGTTGAAAATTTTCATGAAAAGAATTCTGCTTCAAAAAAGTTTAAAATTTTCATGAAAAGATTTCGACTTCAAAAAAGTCTAAGATTTTCATGAAAAGATTTCTGCTTCAAAAAAGTTGAAAATTTTCATGAAAAGATTTCGGCTTCAAAAAAGTTGAACATTTTCATGAAAAGATTTCGGCTTCAAAAAAGTTGACCATTTTCATGAAAAGATTTCGGCTTCAAAAAAGTTGAAAATTTTCATGAAAAGATTTCGACTTCAAAAAAGTTTAAGATTTTAATGAAAGTTTTTCGACTTCAAAAAGTTGAAAATTTTCATGAAAAGATTTCGGCTTCAAAAAGTTGACCATTTTCATGAAAAGATTTCGGCTTCAAAAAAGTTGAAAATTTTCATGAACAGATTTCGGCTTCAAAAAGTTGAAAATTTTCATGAAAAGATTTCGGCTTCAAAAAGTTGAACATTTTCATGAAAAGATTTCGGCTTCAAAAAAGTTGAAAATTTTCATGAAAAGATTTCGGCTTCAAAAAAGTTGAAAATTTTCATGAAAAGATTTCGGTTTCAAAAAGTTGAAAATTTTCATGAAAAGATTTCGACTTCAAAAAAGTTTAAGATTTTCATGAAAAGATTTCGGCTTCAAAAAGTTGAAAATTTTCATGAAAAGATTTCGGCTTCAAAAAGTTGAAAATTTTCATGAAAAGATTTCGGCTTCAAAAAGTTGACCATTTTCATGAAAAGATTTCGGCTTCAAAAAAGTTGACCATTTTCATGAAAAGATTTCGGCTTCAAAAAAGTTGAAAATTTTCATGAAAACATTTCGACTTCAAAAAAGTTTAAGATTTTCATGAAAAGATTTCGGCTTCAAAAAGTTGAAAATTTTCATGAAAAGATTTCGGCTTCAAAAAAGTTGACCATTTTCATGAAAAGATTTCGGCTTCAAAAAAGTTGAAAATTTTCATGAAAAGATTTCGGTTTCATGAAGTTGAAAATTTTCATGAAAAGATTTCGGCTTCAAAAAAGTTGAAAATTTTCATGAAAAGATTTCGACTTCAAAAAAGTTTAAGATTTTAATGAAAGTTTTTCGACTTCAAAAAGTTGAAAATTTTCATGAAAAGATTTCGGCTTCAAAAAGTTGACCATTTTCATGAAAAGATTTCGGCTTCAAAAAAGTTGAAAATTTTCATGAACAGATTTCGGCTTCAAAAAGTTGAAAATTTTCATGAAAAGATTTCGGCTTCAAAAAGTTGAACATTTTCATGAAAAGATTTCGGCTTCAAAAAAGTTGAAAATTTTCATGAAAAGATTTCGGCTTCAAAAAAGTTGAAAATTTTCATGAAAAGATTTCGGTTTCAAAAAGTTGAAAATTTTCATGAAAAGATTTCGACTTCAAAAAAGTTTAAGATTTTCATGAAAAGATTTCGGCTTCAAAAAGTTGAAAATTTTCATGAAAAGATTTCGGCTTCAAAAAGTTGAAAATTTTCATGAAAAGATTTCGGCTTCAAAAAGTTGACCATTTTCATGAAAAGATTTCGGCTTCAAAAAAGTTGACCATTTTCATGAAAAGATTTCGGCTTCAAAAAAGTTGAAAATTTTCATGAAAACATTTCGACTTCAAAAAAGTTTAAGATTTTCATGAAAAGATTTCGGCTTCAAAAAGTTGAAAATTTTCATGAAAAGATTTCGGCTTCAAAAAAGTTGACCATTTTCATGAAAAGATTTCGGCTTCAAAAAAGTTGAAAATTTTCATGAAAAGATTTCGGTTTCATGAAGTTGAAAATTTTCATGAAAAGATTTCGGCTTCAAAAAAGTTGAAAATTTTCATGAAAAGATTTCGGTTTCAAAAAGTTGAAAATTTTCATGAAAAGATTTCGGCTTCAAAAAAGTTGAAAATTTTCATGAAGTATTTCGGCTGCAAAAAAATGGAACATTTTCATGAAAAGATTTCGGCTTCAAAAAAGTTGATCATTTTCATGAAAAGATTTCGACTTCAAAAAAGTCTAAGATTTTCATGAAAAGATATCTGCTTCAAAAAGGTTGAAAATTTTCATGAAAAGATTTTGGCTTAAAAAGTTGAAAATTTTCATGAAAAGATTTCGGCTTCAAAAAAGTTGACCATTTTCATGAAAAGATTTCGGTTTCAAAAAGTTGAAAATTTTCATGAAAAGATTTCGACTTCAAAAAAGTCTAAGATTTTCATGAAAAGATTTCTGCTTCAAAAAGTTGAAAATTTTCATGAAAAGATTTCGGCTTCAAAAAGTTGAACATTTTCATGAAAAGATTTCGGCTTCAAAAAAGTTGAAAATTTTAATGAAAAGATTTCTGCTTCAAAAAAGTTGAAAATTTTCATGAAAAGATTTCGGCTTCAAAAAAGTTGAAAATTTTCATGAAAAGATTTCTGCTTCAAAAAAGTTGAAAATTTTCATGAAAAGATTTCGGTTTCAAAAAGTTGAAAATTTTCATGAAAAGATCTCGGCTTCAAAAAAGTTGAACATTTTCATGAAAAGATTTCGGCTTCAAAAAAGTTGAAAATTTTCATGAAAGTATTTCGGCTTCGAAAAGGTTGAAAACTTTCATGAACTCTTTCGGCTTCAAAAAAGTCGAAGATTTTCATGAAAAGATTTCTGCTTCAAAAAAGTTGAAAATTTTTCATGACAGGATTATGGCTTCAAAAAAGTTGAAAATTTTCATGAAAAGATTTCGGCTTCAAAAAAGTTGAACATTTTCATGAAGTATTTCGGCTTCAAAAAAATGGAACATTTTCATGAAAAGATTTCGGCTTCAAAAAAGTTGAAAATTTTCATGAAAAGAGTTCTGCTTCAAAAAAGTTGAAAAATTACATGAAAAGATTTCGGCTTCAAAAAAGTTAAAAATTTTCATGACAGGATTTTGGCTTCAAAAAGGTTGAAAACTTTCATGAACTATTTCGACTTCAAAAAAGTCGAAGATTTTCATGAAAAGATTTCGGCTTCAAAAAAGTTAAAAATTTTCATGAAGTATTTCTGCTTCAAAAAAATGGAACATTTTCATGAAAAGATTTCTGCTTCAAAAAAGTTGAAAATTTACATGAAAAGATTTCGACTTCAAAAAAGTCTAAGATTTTCATGAAAAGATTTCTGCTTCAAAAAAGTTGAAAATTTTCATGAAAAGATTTCGGCTTCAAAAAGTTGAAAATTTTCATGAAAAGATTTCGGCTTCAAAAAAATGGAACATTTTCATGAAAAGATTTCGGCTTCAAAAAAGTTGAACATTTTCATGAAAAGATTTTGGTTTCAAAAAAGTTGAACATTTTCATGAAAACATTTCTGCTTCAAAAAGTTGAAAATTTTCATTAAAAGATCTCGTTTTCAAAAAAGTTGAACATTTTCATGAAAAGATTTCGGCTTCAAAAAAGTTGAAAATTTTCATGAAAAGATTTTGGTTTCAAAAAAGTTGAACATTTTCATGAAAAGATTTCGGCTTCAAAAAAGTTGAAAATTTTCATGAAGTATTTCGGCTTCAAAAAAATGGAACATTTTCATGAAAAGATTTCGGCTTCAAAAAGTTGACCATTTTCATGAAAAGATTTCGGCTTCAAAAAAGTTGAAAATTTTCATGAAAAGATTTCTGTTTCAAAAAAGTTGAACATTTTCATGAAGTATTTCGGCTTCAAAAAAGTTGAACATTTTCATGAAAAGATTTCAGCTTCAAAAAGGTTGAAAACTTTCATGAACTATTTCGACTTCAAAAAAATGGACCATTTTCATGAAAAGATTTCGGCTTCAAAAAAGTTGAAAATTTTCATGAAAAGATTTCGGCTTCTAAAAAGTTGAAAATTTTCATGAAAAGATTTAGGTTTCAAAAAAGTTAAAAATTTTCATGAAGTATTTCGGCTTCAAAACAGTCTAAAATTTTCATGAACTATTTCGGCTTCAAAAAATTTGAAAATTTTCATGAAAAGATTTCGGCTTCAAAAAAGTTGAACATTTTCATGAAAAGATTTCGGCTTCAAAAAAGTTGAAAATTTTCATGAAGTATTTTGGCTTCAAAAAAATGGAACATTTTCATGAAAAGATTTCGGCTTCAAAAAAGTTGAACATTTTCATGAAAAGATTTCGGGTTCAAAAAAGTTGAAAATTTTCATGAACTATTTCGGCATCAAAAAAGTTGAAAATTTTCATGAAAAGATTTAGGTTTCAAAAAAGTTGAAAATTTTCATGAAGTATTTCGGCTTCAAAAAAGTCTAAAACTTTCATGAAGTATTTCGGCTTCAAAAAAGTTGAAAATTTTCGTGAAAAGATTTCTGCTTCAAAAAAGTTGAAAATTTTCATGAAAAGATTTCGGCTTCAAAAAAGTTGAAAATTTTCATGAAAAGATTTAGACTTCAAAAAAGTTGAATATTTTCATCAAGTATTTCGGCTTCAAAAAAGTCGAAGATTTTCATGAAAAGATTTCTGCTTCAAAAAAGTTGAAAATTTTCATGAAAAGATTTTGGTTTCAAAAAGTTGAAAATTTTCATGAAGTATTTCGGCTTCAAAAAAATGGAACATTTTCATGAAAAGATTTCGGCTTCAAAAAAGTTGAAAATTTTCATAAAAAGATTTCGGGTTCAAAAAAGTTGAAAATTATCATGAACTATTTCGGCATCAAAAAAGTTGAAAGATTTCATGAAAAGATTTTGGCTTCAAAAAAGTTGAAAATTTTCATGAAAAGATTTCGGCTTCAAAAAGTTGAAAATTTTCATGAAAAGATTTTGGCTTCAAAAAAGTTGAAAATTTTCATGACAGGATTTTGGCTTCAAAAAGGTTGAAAACTTTCATGAACTATTTCGACTTCAAAAAAGTCGAAGATTTTCATGAAAAGATTTCGGCTTCAAAAAAGTTAAAAATTTTCATGAAGTATTTCGGCTGCAAAAAAATGGAACATTTTCATGAAAAGATTTCTGCTTCAAAAAAGTTGAAAATTTACATGAAAAGATTTCGACTTCAAAAAAGTCTAATATTTTCATGAAAAGATTTCTGCTTCAAAAAAGTTGAAAATTTTCATGAAAAGATTTCGGCTTCAAAAAGTTGAAAATTTTCATGAAAAGATTTCGGCTTCAAAAAAGTTGACCATTTTCATGAAAAGATTTCGGCTTCAAAAAAGTTGAAAATTTTCATGAAAAGATTTCGGCTTCAAAAAAGTTTAAGATTTACATTAAAAGATTTCGGCTTCAAAAAAGTTGAAAATTTTCATAAAAAGATTTCGGGTTCAAAAAAGTTGAAAATTATCATGAACTATTTCGGCATCAAAAAAGTTGAAAGATTTCATGAAAAGATTTAGTTTTCAAAAAAGTTGAAAATTATCATGAACTATTTCGACTTCAAAAAAGTCGAAGATTTTCATGAAAAGATTTCGGCTTCAAAAAGTTGAAAATTTTTATGAAAAGATTTTGGCTTCAAAAAAGTTGAAAATTTTCATGAAAAGATTTCGGCTTCAAAAAGTTGAAAATTTTCATGAAAAGATTTTGGCTTCAAAAAAGTTGAAAATTTTCATGAAAAGATTTCGGCTTCAAAAAAGTTGAAAATTTTCATGACAGGATTTTGGCTTCAAAAAGGTTGAAAACTTTCATGAAGTATTTCGACTTCAAAAAAGTCGAAGATTTTCATGAAAAGATTTCGGCTTCAAAAAAGTTAAAAATTTTCATGAAGTATTTCGGCTGCAAAAAAATGGAACATTTTCATGAAAAGATTTCTGCTTCAAAAAAGTTGAAAATTTACATGAAAAGATTTCGACTTCAAAAAAGTCTAAGATTTTCATGAAAAGATTTCTGCTTCAAAAAAGTTGAAAATTTTCATGAAAAGATTTCGGCTTCAAAAAAGTTGACCATTTTCATGAAAAGATTTCTGCTTCAAAAAAGTTGAAAATTTTCATGAAAAGATTTCTGCTTCAAAAAAGTTGAAAATTTTCATGAAAAGATTTCGGCTTCAAAAAGTTGAAAATTTTCATGAAAAGATTTCGGCTTCAAAAAAGTTGAAAATTTTCATGAAGTATTTCGGCTTCAAAAAAATGGAACATATTCATGAAAAGATTTTGGTTTCAAAAAGTTGAAAATTTTCATGAAAAGATTTCTGCTTCAAAAAAATTAAAAATTTTCATGAAAAGATTTAGCCTTCAAAAAAGTTGAAAATTTTCATGAAAAGATTTCGGCTTCAAAAAAGTTGAAAATTTTCATGAACTATTTCGACTTCAAAAAAGTCGAAGATTTTCATGAAAAGATTTCGGCTTCAAAAAGTTGAAAATTTTCATGAAAAGATTTCGGCTGCAAAAAAGTTGAACATTTTCATGAAAAGATCTTTGCTTCAAAAAAGATGAAAATTTTCATGAAAAGATTTCGGCTTCAAAAAGTTGAAAATTTTCATGAAAAGATTTCGGTTTCAAAAAGTTGAAAATTTTCATGAAAAGATCTCGGCTTCAAAAAAGTTGAACATTTTCATGAAGTATTTCGTCTTCAAAAAAATGGAACATTTTCATGAAAAGATTTCGGCTTCAAAAAAGTTGAACATTTTCATGAAAAGATTTCTGCTTCAAAAAAGTTGAAAATTTACATGAAAAGATTTCGACTTCAAAAAAGTCTAAGATTTTTATGAAAAGATATCTGCTTCAAAAAAGTTGAAAATTTTCATGAAAAGATTTCGGCTTCAAAAAAGTTGAAAATTTTCATGAAGTATTTCGGCTGCAAAAAAGTCTAAAATTTTCATGTAAAGATTTATGCTTCAAAAAAGATGAAAATTTTTATGAAAAGATTTCGGCTTCAAAAAGTTGAAAATTTTCATGAAAAGATTTCGGCTTCAAAAAGTTGAAAATTTTCATGAAAAGATTTCGGCTTCAAAAAAGTTGAAAATTTTCATGAAAAGATTTTGGTTTCAAAAAGTTGAAAATTTTCATGAAAAGATTTCAGCTTCAAAAAGGTTGAAAATTTTCATGAAAAGATTTCGGCTTCAAAAAGTTGAAAATTTTCATGAAAAGATTTCGGCTTCAAAAAAGTTGAAAATTTTCATGAAAAGATTTCTGTTTCAAAAAGTTGAAAATTTTCATGAAAAGATTTCGGCTTCAAAAAGTTGAAAACTTTCATGAACTATTTCGGTTTCAAAAAAGTCGAAGATTTTCATGAAAAGATTTCGGCATCAAAAAGTTGAAAATTTTCATGAAAAGATTTCGGCTGCAAAAAAGTCTAAAATTTTCATGAAAAGATCTATGCTTCAAAAAAGATGAAAATTTTCATGAAAAGATTTCGGCTTCAAAAAAGTTGAAAATTTACATGAAAATATTTCGACTTCAAAAAAGTCTAAGATTTTCATGAAAAGATATCTGCTTCAAAAAAGTTGAAAATTTTCATGAAAAGTTTTATGCTTCAAAAAAGATAAAAAAATTTTCATGGAAAGATTTCGGCTTCAAAAAGTTGAAAATTTTCATGAAAAGATTTCGGCTTCAAAAAAGTTGACCATTTTCATGAAAAGATTTCGGCTTCAAAAAAGTTGAAAATTTTCATGAAAAGATTTCGGTTTCAAAAAGTTGAAAATTTTCATGAAAAGATTTCTGCTTCAAAAAAGTTGAAAATTTTCATGACAGGATTTTGGCTTCAAAAAGGGTTGAAAACTTTCATGAACTATTTCGACTTCAAAAAAGTCGAAGATTTTCATGAAAAGATTTCGGCTTCAAAAAAGTTGAAAATTTTCATGAAGTATTTCGGCTGCAAAAAAATGGAACATTTTCATGAAAAGATTTCGGCTTCAAAAAAGTTGACCATTTTCATGAAAAGATTTCGGCTTCAAAAAAGTTGACCATTTTCATGAAAAGATTTCAGCTTCAAAAAAGTTTAAGATTTTCATGAAAAGATTTCTGCTTCAAAAAAGTTGAAAATTTTCATGAAAAGATTTCGGCTTCAAAAAAGTTGACCATTTTCATGAAAAGATTTCGGCTTCAAAAAAGTTGAAAATTTTCATGAAAAGATTTCGGCTTCAAAAAGTTGACCATTTTCATGAAAAGATTTCGGCTTCAAAAAAGTTGAAAATTTTCATGAAAAGATTTCGGTTTCAAAAAGTTGAAAATTTTAATGAAAAGATCTCGGCTTCAAAAAAGTTGAACATTTTCATGAAGTATTTCGGCTTCAAAAAAATGGAACATTTTCATGAAAAGATTTCGGCTTCAAAAAACTTGAACATTTTCATGAAAAGATTTCGGCTTCAAAAAACTTGAACATTTTCATGAAAAGATTTCGGCTTCAAAAAGTTGAAAATTTTCATGAAAAGATTTCGGCTGCAAAAAAGTCTAAAATTTTCATGAAAAGATCTATGCTTCAAAAAAGTTGAAAATTTTCATGAAAAGATTTCGGCTTCAAAAAGTTGAACATTTTCATGAAAAGATTTCGGCTTCAAAAAAGTTAAAAATTTACATGAAAAGATTTCGACTTCAAAAAAGTCTAAGATTTTCATGAAAAGATTTCTGCTTCAAAAAAGTTGAAAATTTTCATGAAAAGATTTTGGTTTCAAAAAGTTGAAAATATTCATGAAAAGATTTCAGCTTCAAAAAGGTTGAAAACTTTCATGAACTATTTCGACTTCAAAAAAGTCGAAGATTGTCATGAAAAGATTTCGGCTTCAAAAAGTTGAAAATTTTCATGAAAAGATTTCGGCTGCAAAAAAGTCTAAAATTTTCATGAAAAGATCTATGCTTCAAAAAAGATGAAAATTTTCATGAAAAGATTTCGGCTTCAAAAAGTTGAAAATTTTCATGAAAAGATTTCTGCTTCAAAAAAGTTGAAAATTTTCATGACAGGATTTTGGCTTCAAAAAGGGTTGAAAACTTTCATGAACTATTTCGACTTCAAAAAAGTCGAAGATTTTCATGAAAAGATTTCGGCTTCAAAAAAGTTGAAAATTTTCATGAAGTATTTCGGCTGCAAAAAAATGGAACATTTTCATGAAAACATTTCGGCTTCAATAAAGTTGAAAATTTACATGAAAAGATTTCGGCTTCAAAAAAGTTGAAGATTTTCATGAAAAGATTTCTGCTTCAAAAAAGTTGAAAATTTTCATGACACGATTTTAGCTTTAAAAAAGGGAAAAATTTTCATGAAGTATTTCGGCTTCAAAAAGGTTGAAAACTTTCATGAAGTATTTCAGCTTCAAAAAAGTCGAAGATTTTCATGAAGTATTTCGGCTTCAAAAAAATGTAACATTTTCATGAAAAGATTTCGGCTTCAAAAAAGTTGAAGATTTTCATGAAAAGATTTCTGCTTCAAAAAAGTTGAAAATTTTCATGACAGGATTTTAGCTTTAAAAAAGGGAAAAATTTTCATGAAGTATTTCGGCTTCAAAAAGGTTGAAAACTTTCATGAAGTATTTCAGCTTCAAAAAAGTCGAAGATTTTCATGAAGTATTTCGGCTTCAAAAAAATGTAACATTTTCATGAAAAGATTTCTGCTTCAAAAAAGTTGAAAATTTTCATGAAAAGATTTCGGCTTCAAAAAAGTTGAAGATTTTCATAAAAAGATTTCTGCTTCAAAAAAGTTGAAAATTTTCATGACAGGATTTTAGCTTTAAAAAAGGGAAAAATTTTCATGAAGTATTTCGGCTTCAAAAAGGTTGAAAACTTTCATGAAGTATTTCGGCTTCAAAAAAGTTGAACATTTTCATGAAGTATTTCGGCTTCTAAAAAATGTAACATTTTCATGAAAAGATTTCGACTTCAAAAAAGTTTAAGATTTTCATGAAAAGATTTCTGCTTCAAAAAAGTTGAAAATTTTCATGAAAAGATTTCGGCTTCAAAAAAGTTGAACATTTTCATGAAGTATTTCGGCTTGAAAAAAGTTGAAAATTTACATTAAAAGATTTCGGCTTCAAAAAAGTCAAAAACTTTCATGAAGTATTTCGGCTTCAAAAAAGTTGAAAATTTTCATGAAAAGATTTCTACTTCAAAAAGCTGAAAATTTTTATGAAAAGATCTCGGATTCAAAAAAGTTGAACATTTTCATGAAAAGATTTCGGCTTCAAAAAAGTTGAAAATTTTCATGAAAAGATTTCGGTTTCAAAAAGTTGAAAATTTTCATGAAAAGATCTCGGCTTCAAAAAAATGGAACATTTTCATGAAAAGATTTCGTCTTCAAAAAAGTTGAACATTTTCATGAAAAGATTTCTGCTTCAAAAAAGTTGAAAATTTTCATGAAAAGATTTCGGCTTCAAAAAGTTGAAAATTTTCATGAAAAGATTTCGGCTTCAAAAAAGTTGAACATTTTCATGAAAAGATTTCTGCTTCAAAAAAGTCTAAGATTTTCATGAAAAGATTTCTGCTTCAAAAAGGTTGAAAACTTTCATGAACTATTTCGACTTCAAAAAAGTCGAAGATTTTCATGAAAAGTTTTCGGCTTCAAAAAAGTTGAACATTTTCATGAAGTATTTCGGCTGCAAAAAAGTCGAAGATTTTCATGAAACGATTTCTGCTTCAAAAAAGTTTTAAAATTTCATGAAAAGATTTCTGCTTCAAAAAAGTCTAAGATTTTCATGAAAAGATTTCTGCTTCAAAAAAGTTGAAAATTTTCATGAAAAGATTTCGGCTTCAAAAAAGTTGAAAATTTACATGAAAAGATTTCGACTTCAAAAAAGTCGAAAATTTTCATGAAAAGATTTCTGCTTCAAAAAAGTTGAAAATTTTCATGACAGGATTTTGGCTTCAAAAAAGTTGAAAATTTTCATGAATAGATTTCGGCTTCAAAAAAGTTGAACATTTTCATGAAAAGATTTCTGCTTTAAAAAAGTTGAAAAAATACATGAAAAGATTTTGGTTTCAAAAAGTTGAAAATTTTCATGAAAAGATTTCGGCTTGAAAAAAGTTGAACATTTTCATGAAAAGATTTCTGCTTCAAAAAAGTTGAACATTTTCATGAAAAGATTTCGGCTTCAAAAAAGTTGAAAATTTTCATGAAGAATTTCGGCTTCAAAAAAATGGAACATTTTCATGAAAAGATTTCGGCTTCAAAAAACTTGAAAATTTTCATGAAAAGATTTCGGCTTCAAAAAAGTTGAAGATTTTCATGAAAAGATCTCAGCTTCAAAAAGGTTGAAAACTTTCATGAACTATTTCGACTTCAAAAAAGTCTAAGATTTTCATGAAAAGATTTCGGTTTCAAAAAAGTTGAAAAATTTCATGAAAAGATTTCGGCTTCAAAAAGTTGAAAATTTTCATGAAAAGATTTCTGCTTCAAAAAAGTCTAAGATTTTCATGAAGTATTTCGGCTTCAAAAAAATGGAACATTTTCATGAAAAGATCTCGGCTTCAAAAAAGTTGAACATTTTCATGAAAAGATTTCGGTTTCAAAAAAGTTGAAAATTTTCATGAAAAGATTTCTACTTCAAAAAGTTGAAAATTTTCATGAAAAGATTTCGGCTTCAAAAAAGTTGAAGATTTTCATGAAAAGATTTCTGCTTCAAAAAAGTTGAAAATTTTCATAACAGGATTTTGGCTTCAAAAAAGTTGAAAATTTTCATGAAGTATTTCGGCTTCAAAAAAGTTGAAAATTTTCATGAAAAGATTTCGACTTCAAAAAAGTTGACCATTTTCATGAAAAGATTTCGGCTTAAAAAGTTGACCATTTTCATGAAAAGATTTCGGTTTCAAAAAGTTGAAAATTTTCATGAAAAGATTTCGGTTTCAAAAAGTTGAAAATTTTCATGAAAAGATCTCGGCTTCAAAAAAGTTGAACATTTTCATTAAAATATTTCGGCTTCAAAAAAGTTGAAAATTTTCATGAAAAGATTTCTGCTTCAAAAAAGTTGAAAATTTTCATGAAAAGATTTCGGCTTCAAAAAGTTGAAAATTTTCATGAAAAGATTTCGGCTTCAAAAAAGTTGACCATTTTCATGAAAAGATTTCGGCTTCAAAAAAGTTGAAAATTTTCATGAAAAGATTTCGGCTTCAAAAAAGTTGAAAATTTTCATGAAAAGATTTCTGCTTCAAAAAAGTTGAACATTTTCATGAAAATATTTCTGCTTTAAAAAAGTTGAAAATTTTCATGAAAAGATTTCGGCTTAAAAAGTTGAAAATTTTCATGAAAAGATTTCGGCTTCAAAAAAGTCAAAGTATTTCATGAAAAGATTTCGGCTTAAAAAGTTGAAAATTTTCATGAAAAGATTTCGGCTTCAAAAAAGTTGACCATTTTCATGAAAATATTTCGGCTTCAAAAAAGTTGAAAATTTTCATGAAAAGATTTCGGCTTCAAAAAAGTTGAAAATTTTTATGAAGTATTTCGGCTTCAAAAAAATGGAACATTTTCATGAAAAGTTTTCGGCTTCAAAAAAGTTAAACATTTTCATGAAAAGATTTCGGTTTCAAAAAGTTGAAAATTTTCATGAAAAGATCTCGGCTTCAAAAAAGTTAAACATTTTCATGAAAAGATTTCGGCTTCAAAAAAGTTGAAAATTTTCATGAACTATTTCGGCATCAAAAAAGTTGAAAATTTTCATGAAAAGATTTAGGTTTCAAAAAAGTTGAAAATTTTCATGAAGTATTTCGGCTTCAAAAAAGTCAAAAATTTTCATGAACTATTTCGGCTTCGAAAAAGTTGAAAACTTTCATGAACTATTTCGGCTTCAAAAAAGACGAAGATTTTCATGAAAAGATTTCTGCTTCAAAAAAGTTGAACATTTTCATGAAAAGATTTCGGCTTCAAAAAAGTTGAAGATTTTCATGAAAAGATTTCTGCTTCAAAAAAGTTGAAAATTTTCATAACAGGATTTTGGCTTTAAAAAAAGTAGAAATTTTCATGAAGTATTTCGGCTTCAAAAAGTTGAAAACTTTCATGAACAATTTCGGCTTCAAAAAAGTCCAAGATTTTCATGAAAAGATTTCTGCTTCAAAAAAGTTGAAAACTTTCATGAGCTATTTCGGCTTCAAAAAAGTCGAAGATTTTCATGAAAAGATTTCTGCTTCAAAAAAGTTGAACATTTTCATGAAAAGATTTCGGCTTAAAAAAAGTTTAAAAATTTCATGAAAAGATTTCTGCTTCAAAAAAGTCTAAGATTTTCATGAAAAGATTTCTGCTTCAAAAAAGTTGAACATTTTCATGAAAATATTTCTGCTTTAAAAAAGTTGAAAATTTTCATGAAAAGATTTCGGCTTAAAAAGTTGAAAATTTTCATGAAAAGATTTCGGCTTCAAAAAAGTCAAAGTATTTCATGAAAAGATTTCGGCTTAAAAAGTTGAAAATTTTCATGAAAAGATTTCGGCTTCAAAAAAGTTGACCATTTTCATGAAAAGATTTTGGTTTCAAAAAGTTGAAAATTTTCATGAAAAGATCTCGGCTTCAAAAAAGTTGAAAATTTTCATTAAAATATTTCGGCTTCAAAAAAGTTGAAAATTTTCATGAAAAGATTTCGGCTTCAAAAAAGTTGAAAATTTTCATGAAGTATTTCGGCTTCAAAAAAATGGAACATTTTCATGAAAAGTTTTCGGCTTCAAAAAAGTTAAACATTTTCATGAAAAGATTTCGGTTTCAAAAAGTTGAAAATTTTCATGAAAAGATCTCGGCTTCAAAAAAGTTAAACATTTTCATGAAAAGATTTCGGCTTCAAAAAAGTTGAAAATTTTCATGAACTATTTCGGCATCAAAAAAGTTGAAAATTTTCATGAAAAGATTTAGGTTTCAAAAAAGTTGAAAATTTTCATGAAGTATTTCGGCTTCAAAAAAGTCAAAAATTTTCATGAACTATTTCGGCTTCGAAAAAGTTGAAAACTTTCATGAACTATTTCGGCTTCAAAAAAGACGAAGATTTTCATGAAAAGATTTCTGCTTCAAAAAAGTTGAACATTTTCATGAAAAGATTTCGGCTTCAAAAAAGTTGAACATTTTCATGAAGTATTTCGGCTGCAAAAAAGTCGAAGATTTTCATGAAACGATTTCTGCTTCAAAAAAGTTTTAAAATTTCATGAAAAGATTTCTGCTTCAAAAAAGTCTAAGATTTTCATGAAAAGATTTCTGCTTCAAAAAAGTTGAAAATTTTCATGAAAAGATTTCGGCTTCAAAAAGTTGAAAATTTTCATGAAAAGATTTCGGCTTCAAAAAATTTGAAAATTTACATGAAAAGATTTCGACTTCAAAAAAGTCGAAAATTTTCATGAAAAGATTTCTGCTTCAAAAAAGTTGAAAATTTTCATGACAGGATTTTGGCTTCAAAAAAGTTGAAAATTTTCATGAAAAGATTTCGTCTTCAAAAAAGTTGAACATTTTCATGAAAAGATTTCTGCTTCAAAAAAGTTGAAAAAATACATGAAAAGATTTTGGTTTCAAAAAGTTGAAAATTTTCATGAAAAGATTTCGGCTTCAAAAAAGTTGAACATTTTCATGAAAAGATTTCTGCTTCAAAAAAGTCTAAGATTTTCATGAAAAGATTTCTGCTTCAAAAAGGTTGAAAACTTTCATGAACTATTTCGACTTCAAAAAAGTCGAAGATTTTCATGAAAAGTTTTCGGCTTCAAAAAAGTTGAACATTTTCATGAAGTATTTCGGCTGCAAAAAAGTCGAAGATTTTCATGAAACGATTTCTGCTTCAAAAAAGTTTTAAAATTTCATGAAAAGATTTCTGCTTCAAAAAAGTCTAAGATTTTCATGAAAAGATTTCTGCTTCAAAAAAGTTGAAAATTTTCATGAAAAGATTTCGGCTTCAAAAAGTTGAAAATTTTCATGAAAAGATTTCGGCTTCAAAAAAGTTGAAAATTTACATGAAAAGATTTCGACTTCAAAAAAGTCGAAAATTTTCATGAAAAGATTTCTGCTTCAAAAAAGTTGAAAATTTTCATTACAGGATTTTGGCTTCAAAAAAGTTGAAAATTTTCATGAAAAGATTTCGGCTTCAAAAAAGTTGAAAATGTTCATGAAAAGATTTCGGCTTCAAAAAAGTTGAACATTTTCATGAAAAGATTTCTGCTTCAAAAAAGTTGAACATTTTCATGAAAAGATTTCGGCTTCAAAAAAGTTGAAAATTTTCATGAAGAATTTCGGCTTCAAAAAAATGGAACATTTTCATGAAAAGATTTCGGCTTCAAAAAACTTGAAAATTTTCATGAAAAGATTTCGGCTTCAAAAAAGTTGAAGATTTTCATGAAAAGATCTCAGCTTCAAAAAGGTTGAAAACTTTCATGAACTATTTCGACTTCAAAAAAGTCTAAGATTTTCATGAAAAGATTTCGGCTTCAAAAAAGTTGAAGATTTTCATGAAAAGATTTCTGCTTCAAAAAAGTTGAAGATTTTCATGAAAAGATTTCTGCTTCAAAAAAGTTGAAAATTTTCATAACAGGATTTTGGCTTCAAAAAAGTTGAAAATTTTCATGAAGTATTTCGGCTTCAAAAAAATGGAACATTTTCATGAAAAGATCTCGGCTTCAAAAAAGTTGAACATTTTCATGAAAATATTTCGGCTTCAAAAAAGTTGAAGATTTTCATGAAAAGATTTGTGCTTCAAAAAAGTTGAAAATTTTCATAACAGGATTTTGGCTTTAAAAAAAGTAGAAATTTTCATGAAGTATTTCGGCTTCAAAAAGTTGAAAACTTTCATGAACAATTTCGGCTTCAAAAAAGTCCAAGATTTTCATGAAAAGATTTCGGCTTCAAAAAAGTTGAAAACTTTCATGAGCTATTTCGGCTTCAAAAAAGTCGAAGATTTTCATGAAAAGATTTCTGCTTCAAAAAAGTTGAAAATTTTCATGACAGGATTTTGGCTTCAAAAAAGTTGAAAATTTTCATGAAAAGATTTCGGCTTCAAAAAAGTTGAACATTTTCATGAAAAGATTTCTGCTTCAAAAAAGTTGAAAATTTTCATGAAAAGATTTCGGCTTCAAAAAGTTGAAAATTTTCATGAAAAGATTTCGGCTTCAAAAAAGTTGAAAATTTACATGAAAAGATTTCGACTTCAAAAAAGTTGAAAATTTACATGAAAAGATTTCGGCTTCAAAAAAGTTGAAAATTTTCATGAAAAGATTTCTGCTTCAAAAAAGTTGAACATTTTCATGAAAAGATTTCGGCTTCAAAAAAGTTGAACATTTTCATGAAGTATTTCGGCTGCAAAAAAGTCGAACAGTTTCATGAAACGATTTCTGCTTCAAAAAAGTTTTAAAATTTCATGAAAAGATTTCTGCTTCAAAAAAGTCTAAGATTTTCATGAAAAGATTTCTGCTTCAAAAAAGTTGAAAATTTTCATGAAAAGATTTCGGCTTCAAAAAGTTGAAAATTTTCATGAAAAGATTTCGGCTTCAAAAAATTTGAAAATTTACATGAAACGATTTCGACTTCAAAAAAGTCGAAAATTTTCATGAAAAGATTTCTGCTTCAAAAAAGTTGAAAATTTTCATGACAGGATTTTGGCTTCAAAAAAGTTGAAAATTTTCATGAAAAGATTTCGGCTTCAAAAAAGTTGAACATTTTCATGAAAAGATTTCTGCTTCAAAAAAGTTGAAAAAATACATGAAAAGATTTTGGTTTCAAAAAGTTGAAAATTTTCATGAAAAGATTTCGGCTTCAAAAAAGTTGAACATTTTCATGAAAAGATTTCTGCTTCAAAAAAGTCTAAGATTTTCATGAAAAGATTTCTGCTTCAAAAAGGTTGAAAACTTTCATGAACTATTTCGACTTCAAAAAAGTCGAAGATTTTCATGAAAAGTTTTCGGCTTCAAAAAAGTTGAACATTTTCATGAAGTATTTCGGCTGCAAAAAAGTCGAAGATTTTCATGAAACGATTTCTGCTTCAAAAAAGTTTTAAAATTTCATGAAAAGATTTCTGCTTCAAAAAAGTTGAACATTTTCATGAAAAGATTTCTGCTTCAAAAAAGTTGAACATTTTCATGAAAAGATTTCGGCTTCAAAAAAGTTGAAAATTTTCATGAAGAATTTCGGCTTCAAAAAAATGGAACATTTTCATGAAAAGATTTCGGCTTCAAAAAACTTGAAAATTTTCATGAAAAGATTTCGGCTTCAAAAAAGTTGAAGATTTTCATGAAAAGATCTCAGCTTCAAAAAGGTTGAAAACTTTCATGAACTATTTCGACTTCAAAAAAGTCTAAGATTTTCATGAAAAGATTTCGGTTTCAAAAAAGTTGACCATTTTCATGAAAAGATTTCGGCTTCAAAAAAGTTGAAAATTTTCATGAAAAGATTTCGGCTTCAAAAAAGTTGAACATTTTCATGAAAATATTTCTGCTTTAAAAAAGTTGAAAATTTTCATGAAAAGATTTCGGCTTAAAAAGTTGAAAATTTTCATGAAAAGATTTCGGCTTCAAAAAAGTTGACCATTTTCATGAAAAGATTTCGGCTTAAAAAGTTGAAAATTTTCATGAAAAAATTTCGGCTTCAAAAAAGTTGACCATTTTCATGAAAAGATTTCGGTTTCAAAAATTTGAAAATTTTCATGAAAAGATTTCGGCTTCAAAAAAGTTGAAAATTTTCATGAAGTATTTCGGCTTCAAAAAAATGGAACATTTTCATGAAAAGTTTTCGGCTTCAAAAAAGTTGAACATTTTCATGAAAAGATTTCGGTTTCAAAAAGTTGAAAATTTTCATGAAAAGATTTCGGCTTCAAAAAAGTTAAACATTTTCATGAAAAGATTTCGGCTTCAAAAAAGTTGAAAATTTTCATGAAAAGATTTTGGTTTCAAAAAGTTGAAAATTTTCATGAAGTATTTCGGCTTCAAAAAAATGGAACATTTTCATGAAAAGATTTCGGCTTCAAAAAAGTTGAAAATTTTCATGAAAAGATTTCGGGTTCAAAAAAGTTGAAAATTTTCATGAAGTATTTCGGCTTCAAAAAAGTCTAAGATTTTCATGAAAAGATTTCTGCTCCAAAAAGTTGAAAATTTACATGAAAAGATTTCGACTTCAAAAAAGTCTAAGATTTTCATGAAAAGATTTCTGCTTCAAAAAGGTTGAAAACTTTCATGAAAAGATTTCTGCTTCAAAAAGGTTGAACATTTTCATGAAAAGATTTCGGCTTCAAAAAACTTGAACATTTTCATGAAGTATTTCGGCTGCAAAAAAGTCGAAGATTTTCATGAAACGATTTCTGCTTCAAAAAAGTTTTAAAATTTCATGAAAAGATTTCTGCTTCAAAAAAGTCTAAGATTTTCATGAAAAGATTTCTGCTTCAAAAAAGTTTAAAATTTTCATGAAAAGATTTCGGCTTCAAAAAGTTGAAAATTTTCATGAAAAGATTTCGGCTTGAAAAAAGTTGAAAATTTACATGAAAAGATTTCGGCTTCAAAAAGGTTGAAAACTTTCATGAACTATTTCGACTTCAAAAAAGTCTAAGATTTTCATGAAAAGATTTCGGTTTCAAAAAAGTTGAAAAATTTCATGAAAAGATTTCGGCTTCAAAAAGTTGAAAATTTTCATGAAAAGATTTCGGCTTCAAAAAAGTTGAAAATTTTCATGAAAAGATTTCGGTTTCAAAAAGTTGAAAATTTTCATGAAAAGATCTCGGCTTCAAAAAAGTTGAACATTTTCATGAAAAGATTTCGGCTTCAAAAAAGTTGAAAATTTTCATGAAAAGATTTCGGGTTCAAAAAAGTTGAAAATTTTCATGAACTATTTCGGCATCAAAAAAGTTGAAAATTTTCATGAAAAGATTTCGGCTTCAAAAAAGTTGAAAATTTTCATGAAGTATTTCGGCTTCAAAAAAGTCAAAAATTTTCATGAACTATTTCGGCTTCAAAAAAGTTGAGAACTTTCATGAACTATTTCGGCTTCAAAAAAGTCTAAGATTTTCATGAAAAGATTTCTGCTTCAAAAAGGTTGAAAACTTTCATGAACTATTTCGACTTCAAAAAAGTCGAAGATTTTCATGAAAAGTTTTCGGCTTCAAAAAAGTTGAACATTTTCATGAAGTATTTCGGCTGCAAAAAAGTCGAAGATTTTCATGAAACGATTTCTGCTTCAAAAAAGTTTTAAAATTTCATGAAAAGATTTCTGCTTCAAAAAAGTCTAAGATTTTCATGAAAAGATTTCTGCTTCAAAAAAGTTGAAAATTTTCATGAAAAGATTTCTGCTTCAAAAAGTTGAAAATTTTCATGAAAAGATTTCGGCTTCAAAAAAGTTGAAAATTTACATGAAAAGATTTCGGCTTCAAAAAGGTTGAAAACTTTCATGAACTATTTCGACTTCAAAAAAGTCTAAGATTTTCATGAAAAGATTTCGGTTTCAAAAAAGTTGAAAAATTTCATGAAAAGATTTCGGCTTCAAAAAGTTGAAAATTTTCATGAAAAGATTTCTGCTTCAAAAAGGTTGAATACTTTCATGAACTATTTCGACTTCAAAAAAGTCGATGATTTTCATGAAAAGTTTTCGGCTTCAAAAAAGTTGAACATTTTCATGAAGTATTTCGGCTGCAAAAAAGTCGAAGATTTTCATGAAAAGATTTCAGCTTCAAAAAGGTTGAATACTTTCATGAACTATTTCGACTTCAAAAAAGTCGATGATTTTCATGAAAAGTTTTCGGCTTCAAAAAAGTTGAACATTTTCATGAAGTATTTCGGCTGCAAAAAAGTCGAAGATTTTCCTGAAAAGATTTCTGCTTCAAAAAAGTTGAACATTTTCATGAAGTATTTCGGCTTGAAAAAAGTTGAAAATTTACATTAAAAGATTTCGGCTTCAAAAAAGTCAAAAACTTTCATGAAGTATTTCGGCTTCAAAAAAGTCAAAAACTTTCATGAAGTATTTCGAATTCAAAAAAGTTGAAAATTTTCATGAAAAGATTTCTACTTCAAAAAAGTTGGAAATTTTCATGACAGGATTTTGGCTTTAAAAAAAGTAGAAATTTTCATAAAGTATTTCGGCTTCAAAAAGGTTGAAAACTTTCATGAACAATTTCGGCTTTAAAAAAGTCGAAGATTTTCATGAAAAGATTTCTGCTTCAAAAAAGTTGAAAATTTTCATGAAAAAATTTCAGCTTCAATAAGTTGAAAATTTACATGAAAAGATTTCGACTTCAAAAAAGTTGAAAATTTTCATGAAGTATTTCGGCTTCAAAAAAGTTGAACATTTTCATGAAAAGTTTTCGGCTTCAAAAAAGTTGAACATTTTCATGAAGTATTTCGGCTGCAAAAAAGTCGAAGATTTTCATGAAAAGATTTCTGCTTCAAAAAAGTTGAACATTTTCATGAAGTATTTCGGCTTGAAAAAAGTTGAAAATTTACATTAAAAGATTTCGGCTTCAAAAAAGTCAAAAACTTTCATGAAGTATTTCGGCTTCAAAAAAGTTGAACATTTTCATGAAAAGTTTTCGGCTTCAAAAAAGTCTAAGATTTTCATGAAAAGATTTCTGCTTCAAAAAAGTTGAAAATTTTCATGAAAAAATTTCAGCTTCAATAAGTTGAAAATTTACATGAAAAGATTTCGACTTCAAAAAAGTTGAAAATTTTCATGAAGTATTTCGGCTTCAAAAAAGTTGAACATTTTCATGAAAATTTTTCGGCTTCAAAAAAGTTGAACATTTTCATGAAGTATTTCGGCTGCAAAAAAGTCGAAGATTTTCATGAAAAGATTTCTGCTTCAAAAAAGTTGAACATTTTCATGAAGTATTTCGGCTTGAAAAAAGTCAAAAACTTTCATGAAGTATTTCGGCTTCAAAAAAGTTGAAAATTTTCATGAAAAGATTTCTACTTCAAAAAGTTGAAAATTTTCATGAAAAGATTTCGGCTTCAAAAAAGTTGAAAATTTTCATGAAAAGATTTCTGCTTCAAAAAAGTTGGAAATTTTCATGAAAAGATTTCGGTTTCAAAAAGTTGAAAATTTTCATGAACAGATCTCGGCTTCAAAAAAGTTGAACATTTTCATGAAAAGATTTCGGCTTCAAAAAAGTTGAAAATTTTCATGAACTATTTCGACTTCAAAAAAGTCGAAGATTTTCATGAAAATATTTCGGCTTCAAAAAAGTCGAAGTATTTCATGAAAAGATTTCTGCTTCAAAAAAGTTGAAAATTTTCATGAAAAGATTTCGGCTTCAAAAAAGTTGAAAATTTTCATGAAAAGATTTCGGCTTCAAAAAAGTTGAAAATTTTCATGAAAAGATTTCAGCTTCAAAAAGGTTGAATACTTTCATGAACTATTTCGACTTCAAAAAAGTCGATGATTTTCATGAAAAGTTTTCGGCTTCAAAAAAGTTGAACATTTTCATGAAGTATTTCGGCTGCAAAAAAGTCGAAGATTTTCATGAACTATTTCGACTTCAAAAAAGTCGAAGATTTTCATGAAAATATTTCGGCTTCAAAAAAGTCGAAGTATTTCATGAAAAGATTTCTGCTTCAAAAAAGTTGAAAATTTTCATGAAAAGATTTCGGCTTCAAAAAAGTTGAAAATTTTCATGAAAAGATTTCGGCTTCAAAAAAGTTGAAAATTTTCATGAAAAGATTTCAGCTTCAAAAAGGTTGAATACTTTCATGAACTATTTCGACTTCAAAAAAGTCGATGATTTTCATGAAAAGTTTTCGGCTTCAAAAAAGTTGAACATTTTCATGAAGTATTTCGGCTGCAAAAAAGTCGAAGATTTTCATGAAAAGATTTCAGCTTCAAAAAGGTTGAATACTTTCATGAACTATTTCGACTTCAAAAAAGTCGATGATTTTCATGAAAAGTTTTCGGCTTCAAAAAAGTTGAACATTTTCATGAAGTATTTCGGCTGCAAAAAAGTCGAAGATTTTCATGAAAAGATTTCTGCTTCAAAAAAGTTGAACATTTTCATGAAGTATTTCGGCTTGAAAAAAGTTGAAAATTTACATTAAAAGATTTCGGCTTCAAAAAAGTCAAAAACTTTCATGAAGTATTTCGGCTTCAAAAAAGTCAAAAACTTTCATGAAGTATTTCGAATTCAAAAAAGTTGAAAATTTTCATGAAAAGATTTCTACTTCAAAAAAGTTGGAAATTTTCATGACAGGATTTTGGCTTTAAAAAAAGTAGAAATTTTCATAAAGTATTTCGGCTTCAAAAAGGTTGAAAACTTTCATAAACAATTTCGGCTTTAAAAAAGTCGAAGATTTTCATGAAAAGATTTCTGCTTCAAAAAAGTTGAACATTTTCATGAAAAGATTTCTGCTTCAAAAAAGTTGAAAATTTACATGAAAAGATTTCGACTTCAAAAAAGTCTAAGATTTTCATGAAAAGATTTCTGCTTCAAAAAAGTTGAAAATTTTCATGAAAAAATTTCGGCTTCAATAAGTTGAAAATTTACATGAAAAGATTTCGACTTCAAAAAAGTTGAAAATTTTCATGAAGTATTTCGGCTTCAAAAAAGTTGAACATTTTCATGAAAAGTTTTCGGCTTCAAAAAAGTTGAACATTTTCATGAAGTATTTCGGCTGCAAAAAAGTCGAAGATTTTCATGAAAAGATTTCTGCTTCAAAAAAGTTGAACATTTTCATGAAGTATTTCGGCTTGAAAAAGTTGAAAATTTACATTAAAAGATTTCGGCTTCAAAAAAGTCAAAAACTTTCATGAAGTATTTCGGCTTCAAAAAAGTCAAAAACTTTCATGAAGTATTTCGGCTTCAAAAAAATTGAAAATTTTCATGAAAAGATTTCTACTTCAAAAAGTTGAAAATTTTCATGAAAAGATTTCGGCTTCAAAAAAGTTGAAAATTTTCATGAAAAGATTTCGGTTTCAAAAAGTTGAAAATTTTCATGAACAGATCTCGGCTTCAAAAAAGTTGAACATTTTAATGAAAAGATTTCGGCTTCAAAAAAGTTGAAAATTTTCATGAACTATTTCGACTTCAAAAAAGTCGAAGATTTTCATGAAAATATTTCGGCTTCAAAAAAGTCGAAGTATTTCATGAAAAGATTTCTGCTTCAAAAAAGTTGAAAATTTTCATGAAAAGATTTCGGCTTCAAAAAAGTTGAAAATTTTCATGAAAAGATTTAGACTTCAAAAAAGTTGAATATTTTCATCAAGTATTTCGGCTTCAAAAAAGTTGGAGATTTTCATCAAGTATTTCGGCTTCAAAAAAGTCAAAAACTTTCATGAAGTATTTCGGCTTCAAAAAAGTTGAAAATTTTCATGAAAAGATTTCTACTTCAAAAAGTTGAAAATTTTCATGAAAAGATTTCGGCTTCAAAAAAGTTGAAAATTTTCATGAAAAGATTTCTGCTTCAAAAAAGTTGGAAATTTTCATGAAAAGATTTCGGTTTCAAAAAGTTGAAAATTTTCATGAACAGATCTCGGCTTCAAAAAAGTTGAACATTTTCATGAAGTATTTCGGCTGCAAAAAAGTCGAAGATTTTCATGAAAAGATTTCTGCTTCAAAAAAGTTGAACATTTTCATGAAGTATTTCGGCTTGAAAAAAGTTGAAAATTTACATTAAAAGATTTCGGCTTCAAAAAAGTCAAAAACTTTCATGAAGTATTTCGGCTTCAAAAAAGTCAAAAACTTTCATGAAGTATTTCGAATTCAAAAAAGTTGAAAATTTTCATGAAAAGATTTCTACTTCAAAAAAGTTGGAAATTTTCATGACAGGATTTTGGCTTTAAAAAAAGTAGAAATTTTCATAAAGTATTTCGGCTTCAAAAAGGTTGAAAACTTTCATGAACAATTTCGGCTTCAAAAAACTCGAAGATTTTCATGAAAAGATTTCTGCTTCAAAAAAGTCTAAGATTTTCATGAAAAGATTTCTGCTTCAAAAAAGTTGAAAATTTTCATGAAAAAATTTCGGCTTCAATAAGTTGAAAATTGACATGAAAAGATTTCGACTTCAAAAAAGTTGAAAATTTTCATGAAGTATTTCGGCTTCAAAAAAGTTGAACATTTTCATGAAAAGATTTCGGCTTCAAAAAAGTCAAAAACTTTCATGAAGTATTTCGGCTTCAAAAAAGTCAAAAACTTTCATGAAGTATTTCGGCTTCAAAAAAATGGAAAATTTTCATGAAAAGATTTCTACTTCAAAAAGTTGAAAATTTTCATGAAAAGATTTCGGCTTCAAAAAAGTTGAAAATTTTCATGAAAAGATTTCTGCTTCAAAAAAGTTGGAAATTTTCATGAAAAGATTTCGGTTTCAAAAAGTTGAAAATTTTCATGAACAGATCTCGGCTTCAAAAAAGTTGAACATTTTCATGAAAAGATTTCGGCTTCAAAAAAGTTGGAAATTTTCATGAAAAGATTTCGGTTTCAAAAAGTTGAAAATTTTCATGAACAGATCTCGGCTTCAAAAAAGTTGGAGATTTTCATGAAAAGATTTCTGCTTCACAAAAGTTGAAAATTTTCTTGACAGGATTTTGGCTTCAAAAAAGTTGAACATTTTCATGAAAAGATTTTGGCTTCAAAAAAGTCTAAGATTTTCATGAAAAGATTTCTGCTTCAAAAAAGTTGAAAATTTTCATGAAAAGATTTCGGCTTCAAAAAGTTGAAAATTTTCATGAAAAGATTTCGGCTTCAAAAAAGTCTAAGATTTTCATGAAAAGATTTCTGCTTCAAAAAAGTTGAACATTTTCATGAAAAGATTTCGGTTTCAAAAAGTTGAAAATTTTCATGAAAAGATTTCGGCTTCAAAAAAGTTGAAAATTTTCATGAAAAGATTTCAGCTTCAAAAAGGTTGAATACTTTCATGAACTATTTCGACTTCAAAAAAGTCGATGATTTTCATGAAAAGTTTTCGGCTTCAAAAAAGTTGAACATTTTCATGAAGTATTTCGGCTGCAAAAAAGTCGAAGATTTTCATGAAAAGATTTCTGCTTCAAAAAAGTTGAACATTTTCATGAAGTATTTCGGCTTGAAAAAAGTTGAAAATTTACATTAAAAGATTTCGGCTTCAAAAAAGTCAAAAACTTTCATGAAGTATTTCGGCTTCAAAAAAGTCAAAAACTTTCATGAAGTATTTCGAATTCAAAAAAGTTGAACATTTTCATGAAAAGATTTCTACTTCAAAAAAGTTGGAAATTTTCATGAACAGGATTTTGGCTTTAAAAAAGTAGAAATTTTCATAAAGTATTTCGGCTTCAAAAAGGTTGAAAACTTTCATGAACAATTTCGGCTTCAAAAAAGTCGAAGATTTTCATGAAAAGATTTCTGCTTCAAAAAAGTTGAACATTTTCATGAAAAGATTTCTGCTTCAAAAAAGTTGAAAATTTACATGAAAAGATATCGACTTCAAAAAAGTCTAAGATTTTCATGAAAAGATTTCTGCTTCAAAAAAGTTGAAAATTTTCATGAAAAAATTTCGTCTTCAATAAGTTGAAAATTTACATGAAAAGATTTCGACTTCAAAAAAGTTGAAAATTTTCATGAAGTATTTCGGCTTCAAAAAAGTTGAACATTTTCATGAAAAGATTTCTGCTTCAAAAAAGTTGAAAATTTACATGAAAAGATTTCGACTTCAAAAAAGTCTAAGATTTTCATGAAAAGATTTCTGCTTCAAAAAAGTTGAAAATTTTCATGAAAAGATTTCGGCTTCAAAAAAGTTGAAAATTTTCATGAAAAGATTTCGGCTTCAAAAAAGTTGACCATTTTCATGAAAAGATTTCGGTTTCAAAAAGTTGAAAATTTTCATGAAAAGATTTGTGTTTTAAAAAGTTGAAAATTTTCATGAAAAGATCTCGGCTTCAAAAAAGTTGAACATTTTCATGAAAAGATTTCGGCTTCAAAAAAGTTGAAAATTTTCATGAACTATTTCGACTTCAAAAAAGTCGAAAATTTTCATGAAAATATTTCTGCTTCAAAAAAGTTGAAAATTTTCATGAAAAGAGTTAGACTTCAAAAAAGTTGAATATTTTCATCAAGTATTTCGGCTTCAAAAAAGTTGGAGATTTTCATGAAAAGATTTCTGCTTCACAAAAGTTGAAAATTTTCATGACAGGATTTTGGCTTCAAAAAAGTTGAAAATTTTCATGAAAAGATTTCTGCTTCAAAAAAGTTGAAAATTTACATGAAAAGATTTTGGTTTCAAAAAGTTGAAAATTTTCATGAAAAGATTTTGGCTTCAAAAAAGTTAAACATTTTCATGAAAAGATTTCGGCTTCAAAAAAGTTGAAAATTTTCATGAAGTATTTCGGCTTCAAAAAAATGTAACATTTTCATGAAAAGATTTCGGCTTCAAAAAAGTTGAACATTTTCATGAAAAGATTTCTGCTTCAAAAAAGTTGAACATTTTCATGAAAAGATTTCTGCTTCAAAAAAGTTTAAAATTTTCATGAAAAGATTTCTGCTTCAAAAAAGTTGAAAATTTTCATGACAGGATTTTGGCTTCAAAAAAGTTGAAAATTTTCATGAAAAGATTTCGGCTTCAAAAAAGTTGAACATTTTCATGAAAAGATTTCTGCTTCAAAAAAGTTGAACATTTTCATAAAAAGATTTCTGCTTCAAAAAAGTTGAAAATTTACATGAAAAGATTTCGACTTCAAAAAAGTCTAAGATTTTCATGAAAAGATTTCTGCTTCAAAAAAGTTGACCATTTTCATGAAAAGATTTCGGCTTCAAAAAAGTTGACCATTTTCATGAAAAGATTTCGGCTTCAAAAAAGTTGAAAATTTTCATGAACTATTTCGGCTTCAAAAAAGTTGACCATTTTCATGAAAAGATTTCGGCTTCAAAAAAGTTGAAAATTTTCATGAAGTATTTCGGCTTCAAAAAAATGGAACATTTTCATGAAAAGATTTCGGCTTCAAAAAAGTTGAAAATTTTCATGAAAAGATTTCGGCTTCAAAAAAGTTGAAAATTTTCATGAAAAGATTTCTGCTTCAAAAAAGTTGAACATTTTCATGAAAATATTTCTGCTTCAAAAAAGTTAAAAATTTACATGAAAAGATTTCGGCTTCAAAAAGTTGAAAATTTTCATGAAAAGATTTCGGCTTCAAAAAAGTTGACCTTTTTCATGAAAAGATTTCGGCTTCAAAAAAGTTGAACATTTTCATGAAAAGATTTCTGCTTCAAAAAGTTGAAAATTTTCATGAAAAGATCTCGGCTTCAAAAAAGTTGAACATTTTCATGAAAAGATTTCGGCTTCAAAAAAGTTGACCATTTTCATGAAAAGATTTCAGCTTCATGAAAGTTGAAAATTTTCATGAAAAGATTTCGGTTTCAAAAAGTTGAAAATTTTCATGAAAAGATTAAGGCTTCAAAAAAGTTGAAAATTTTCATGAACTATTTCGGCTTCAAAAAAGTTGACCATTTTCATGAAAAGATTTCAGCTTCAAAAAAGTTGAACATTTTCATGAAAAGATTTCTGCTTCAAAAAAGTTGAAAATTTTCATGAAAAGATTTAGACTTCAAAAAAGATGAAAATTTTCATGAACTATTTCGACTTCAAAAAAGTCGAAGATTTTCATGAAATATTTCGGCTTCAAAAAAGTTAAAAATTTTCATGAAAAGATCTCGGCTTCAAAAAAGTTGAACATTTTCATGAAAAGATTTCGGCTTCAAAAAAGTTGACCATTTTCATGAAAAGATTTCAGCTTCATGAAAGTTGAAAATTTTCATGAAAAGATTTCGGTTTCAAAAAGTTGAAAATTTTCATGAAAAGATTAAGGCTTCAAAAAAGTTGAAAATTTTCATGAACTATTTCGGCTTCAAAAAAGTTGACCATTTTCATGAAAAGATTTCAGCTTCAAAAAAGTTGAACATTTTCATGAAAAGATTTCTGCTTCAAAAAAGTTGAAAATTTTCATGAAAAGATTTCGGCTTCAAAAAAGTTGAAAATTTTCATGAAAAGATTTAGACTTCAAAAAAGATGAAAATTTTCATGAACTATTTCGACTTCAAAAAAGTCGAAGATTTTCATGAAATATTTCGGCTTTAAAAAAGTTGTATATTTTCATGAAGTATTTCGACTACAAAAAAGTCTAAAATTTTCATGAACTATTTCGGCATTAAAAAGGTGGAAATTTTCATGAAAAGATATAGGTTTCAAAAAAGATGAAAATTTTCATGAAGTATTTCGGCTTCAAAAAAGTTAAAAATTTTCATGAACTATTTCGGCATCAAAAAAGTTGAAAATTTTCATGAAAAGATTTCGGCTTCAAAAAAGTTGAAAATTTTCATGAAAAGATTTAGACTTCAAAAAAGATGAAAATTTTCATGAAGTATTTCGGCTTCAAAAAAGTCGAAAATTTTCATGAACTATTTCGGCATCAAAAAAGTTGAAAATTTTCATGAAAAGAATTCTGCTTCAAAAAAGTTGAAAATTTTCATGAAAAGATTTTGGCTTCAAAAAAGTTGAAAATTTTCATGAAAAGATTTCTGCTTCAAAAAAGTTGAAAATTTTCATGACAGGATTTTGGCTTCAAAAAAGTTGAAAATTTTCATAAAAAGATTTCTGCTTCAAAAAAGTTGAAAATTTACATGAAAAGATTTCGACTTCAAAAAAGTCTAAGATTTTCATGAAAAGATTTCTGCTTCAAAAAAGTTGACCATTTTCATGAAAAGATTTCGGCTTCAAAAAAGTTGAAAACTTTCATGAAAAGATTTCGGCTTCAAAAAAGTTGACCATTTTCATGAAAAGATTTCGGCTTCAAAAAAGTTGACCATTTTCATGAAAAGATTTCGGCTTCAAAAAAGTTGAAAATTTTCATGAAGTATTTCGGCTTCAAAAAAGTTGACCATTTTCATGAAAAGATTTCGGCTTCAAAAAAGTTGAAAATTTTCATGAAGTATTTCGGCTTCAAAAAAATGGAACATTTTCATGAAAAGATTTCGGCTTCAAAAAAGTTGAACATTTTCATGAAAAGATTTTGGCTTCAAAAAAGTTGAAAATTTTCATGAAAAGATTTCTGCTTCAAAAAAGTTGAAAATTTACATGAAAAGATTTCGACTTCAAAAAAGTCTAAGATTTTCATGAAAAGATTTCTGCTTCAAAAAAGTTGAAAATTTTCATGAAGTATTTCGGCTTCAAAAAAATGGAACAATTTCATGAAAAGATTTCGGCTTCAAAAAACTTGAACGTTTTCATGAAAAGATTTCGGCTTCAAAAAAGTTGAACATTTTCATGAAAAGATTTCTGCTTCAAAAAAGTTAAAAATTTACATGAAAAGATTTCGGCTTCAAAAAGTTGAAAATTTTCATAAAAAGATTTCGGCTTCAAAAAAGTTGACCTTTTTCATGAAAAGATTTCGGCTTCAAAAAAGTTGAAAATTTTCATGAAAAGATCTCGGCTTCAAAAAAGTTGAACATTTTCATGAAAAGATTTCGGCTTCAAAAAAGTTGACCATTTTCATGAAAAGATTTCAGCTTCATAAAAGTTGAAAATTTTCATGAAAAGATTTCGGTTTCAAAAAGTTGAAAATTTTCATGAAAAGATTTCGGCTTCAAAAAAGTTGAAAATTTTCATGAACTATTTCGGCTTCAAAAAAGTTGACCATTTTCATGAAAAGATTTCGGTTTCAAAAAGTTGAAAATTTTCATGAAAAGATCTCGGCTTCAAAAAAGTTGAACATTTTCATGAAAAGATTTCGGCTTCAAAAAAGTTGACCATTTTCATGAAAAGATTTCAGCTTCAAAAAAGTTGAAAATTTTCATGAAAAGATTTCGGTTTCAAAAAGTTGAAAATTTTCTTGAAAAGATTTCGGCTTCAAAAAAGATGAAAATTTTCATGAAAAGATTTCGGTTTCAAAAAGTTGAAAATTTTCATTAAAAGATTTCTGCTTCAAAAAAGTTGAAAATTTTCATGACAGGATTTTGGCTTCAAAAAGGTTGAAAACTGTCATGAACTTTTTCGACTTCAAAAAAGGCGAAGATTTTCATGAAAAGATTTCGGCTTCAAAAAAGTTGAAAATCTTCATGAAGTATTTCGGCTGCAAAAAAATGGAACACATTCAATGAAAAGATTTCTGCTTCAAAAAAGTTGAAAATTTTCATGAAAAGATTTCTGCTTCAAAAAAGTTGAAAATTTTCATGAAAAGATTTCAGCTTCAAAAAGGTTGAAAACTGTCATGAAGTATTTCGGCTTCAAAAAAATGGAACATTTTCATGAAAAGATTTCGGCTTGAAAAAAAGTTGAACATTTTCATGAAAAGATTTCGGCTTCAAAAAAGTTGAAAATTTACATGAAAAGATTTCGACTTCAAAAAAGTTGAAAATCTTCATGAAGTATTTCGGCTGCAAAAAAATGGAACACATTCAATGAAAAGATTTCTGCTTCAAAAAAGTTGAAAATTTTCATGAAAAGATTTCTGCTTCAAAAAAGTTGAAAATTTTCATGAAAAGATTTCAGCTTCAAAAAAGTTGAAAACTGTCATGAAGTATTTCGCCTTCAAAAAAATGGAACAATTTCATGAAAAGATTTCGGCTTCAAAAAACTTGAACGTTTTCATGAAAAGATTTCGGCTTCAAAAAAGTTGAACGTTTTCATGAAAAGATTTCGGCTTCAAAAAAGTTGACCATTTTCATGAAAAGATTTCAGCTTCATAAAAGTTGAAAATTTTCATGAAAAGATTTCGATTTCAAAAAGTTGAAAATTTTCATGAAAAGATTTCGGCTTCAAAAAAGTTGAAAATTTTCATGAACTATTTCGGCTTCAAAAAAGTTGACCATTTTCATGAAAAGATTTCGGCTTAAAAAAGTTGAAAATTTTCATGAAAAGATCTCGGCTTCAAAAAAGTTGAACATTTTCATGAAAAGATTTCGGCTTCAAAAAAGTTGACCATTTTCATGAAAAGATTTCAGCTTCATAAAAGTTGAAAATTTTCATGAAAAGATTTCGGTTTCAAAAAGTTGAAAATTTTCATGAAAAGATTTCGGCTTCAAAAAAGTTGAAAATTTTCATGAACTATTTCGGCTTCAAAAAAGTTGACCATTTTCATGAAAAGATTTCTGCTTCAAAAAAGTTGAACATTTTCATGAAAAGATTTCTGCTTCAAAAAAGTTGAAAATTTTCATGAAAAGATTTCGGCTTCAAAAAAGTTGAAAATTTTCATGAAAAGATTTTGGTTTCAAAAAAGTTGAAAATTTTCATGAAGTATTTCGGCTTAAAAAAAAGGAACATTTTCATGAAAAGATTTCGGCTTCAAAAAAGTTGACCATTTTCATGAAAAAATTTCGACTTCAAAAAAGTTGAAAATTTTCATGAAAAGATTTCGGTTTCAAAAAGTTGAAAATTTTCATGAAAAGATCTCGGCTTCAAAAAAGTTGAACATTTTCATGAAAAGATTTCGGCTTCAAAAAAGTTGACCATTTTCATGAAAAGATTTCAGCTTCAAAAAAGTTGAAAATTTTCATGAAAAGATTTCGGTTTCAAAAAGTTGAAAATTTTCTTGAAAAGATTTCGGCTTCAAAAAGTTGAAAATTTTCATTAAAAGATTTCTGCTTCAAAAAAGTTGAAAATTTTCATGACAGGATTTTGGCTTCAAAAAGGTTGAAAACTTTCATGAACTTTTTCGACTTCAAAAAAGGCTAAGATTTTCATGAAAAGATTTCGGCTGCAAAAAAATGGAACACATTCAATGAAAAGATTTCTGCTTCAAAAAAGTTGAAAATTTTCATGAAAAGATCTCGGCTTCAAAAAAGTTGAACATTTTCATGACAAGATTTCGGCTTCAAAAAAGTTGACCATTTTCATGAAAAGATTTCAGCTTCAAAAAAGTTGAAAATTTTCATGAAAAGATTTCGGTTTCAAAAAGTTGAAAATTTTCATTAAAAGATTTCTGCTTCAAAAAAGTTGAAAATTTTCATGACAGGATTTTGGCTTCAAAAAGGTTGAAAACTTTCATGAACTTTTTCGACTTCAAAAAAGGCTAAGATTTTCATGAAAAGATTTCGGCTGCAAAAAAATGGAACACATTCAATGAAAAGATTTCTGCTTCAAAAAAGTTGAAAATTTTCATGAATAGATTTCTGCTTCAAAAAAGTTGAAAATTTTCATGAAAAGATTTCAGCTTCAAAAAGGTTGAAAACTGTCATGAAGTATTTCGGCTTTCAAAAAAATGGAACATTTTCATGAAAAGATTTCGGCTTCAAAAAAGTTGAACATTTTCATGAAAAGATTTCGGCTTCAAAAAAGTTGAAAATTTTCATGACAGGATTTTGGCTTCAAAAAAGTTGAAAATTTTCATAAAAAGATTTCTGCTTCAAAAAAGTTGAAAATTTACATGAAAAGATTTCGACTTCAAAAAAGTCTAAGATTTTCATGAAAAGATTTCTGCTTCAAAAAAGTTGACCATTTTCATGAAAAGATTTCGGCTTCAAAAAAGTTGAAAACTTTCATGAAAAGATTTCGGCTTCAAAAAAGTTGACCATTTTCATGAAAAGATTTCGGCTTCAAAAAAGTTGACCATTTTCATGAAAAGATTTCGGCTTCAAAAAAGTTGAAAATTTTCATGAAGTATTTCGGCTTCAAAAAAGTTGACCATTTTCATGAAAAGATTTCGGCTTCAAAAAAGTTGAAAATTTTCATGAAGTATTTCGGCTTCAAAAAAATGGAACATTTTCATGAAAAGATTTCGGCTTCAAAAAAGTTGAACATTTTCATGAAAAGATTTTGGCTTCAAAAAAGTTGAAAATTTTCATGAAAACATTTCTGCTTCAAAAAAGTTGAAAATTTACATGAAAAGATTTCGACTTCAAAAAAGTCTAAGATTTTCATGAAAAGATTTCTGCTTCAAAAAAGTTGAAAATTTTCATGAAAAGATTTCAGCTTCATGAAAGTTGAAAATTTTCATGAAAAGATTTCGGTTTCAAAAAGTTGAAAATTTTCATGAAAAGATTAAGGCTTCAAAAAAGTTGAAAATTTTCATGAACTATTTCGGCTTCAAAAAAGTTGACCATTTTCATGAAAAGATTTCAGCTTCAAAAAAGTTGAACATTTTCATGAAAAGATTTCTGCTTCAAAAAAGTTGAAAATTTTCATGAAAAGATTTAGACTTCAAAAAAGATGAAAATTTTCATGAACTATTTCGACTTCAAAAAAGTCGAAGATTTTCATGAAATATTTCGGCTTCAAAAAAGTTAAAAATTTTCATGAAAAGATCTCGGCTTCAAAAAAGTTGAACATTTTCATGAAAAGATTTCGGCTTCAAAAAAGTTGACCATTTTCATGAAAAGATTTCAGCTTCATGAAAGTTGAAAATTTTCATGAAAAGATTTCGGTTTCAAAAAGTTGAAAATTTTCATGAAAAGATTAAGGCTTCAAAAAAGTTGAAAATTTTCATGAACTATTTCGGCTTCAAAAAAGTTGACCATTTTCATGAAAAGATTTCAGCTTCAAAAAAGTTGAACATTTTCATGAAAAGATTTCTGCTTCAAAAAAGTTGAAAATTTTCATGAAAAGATTTCGGCTTCAAAAAAGTTGAAAATTTTCATGAAAAGATTTAGACTTCAAAAAAGATGAAAATTTTCATGAACTATTTCGACTTCAAAAAAGTCGAAGATTTTCATGAAATATTTCGGCTTTAAAAAAGTTGTATATTTTCATGAAGTATTTCGACTACAAAAAAGTCTAAAATTTTCATGAACTATTTCGGCATTAAAAAGGTGGAAATTTTCATGAAAAGATATAGGTTTCAAAAAAGATGAAAATTTTCATGAAGTATTTCGGCTTCAAAAAAGTTAAAAATTTTCATGAACTATTTCGGCATCAAAAAAGTTGAAAATTTTCATGAAAAGATTTCGGCTTCAAAAAAGTTGAAAATTCTCATGAAAAGATTTAGACTTCAAAAAAGTTGAATATTTTCATCAAGTATTTCGGCTTCAAAAAAGTCGAAGATTTTCATGAAAAGAGTTCTGCTTCAAAAAAGTTGAAAATTTTCATGACAGGATTTTGGCTTCAAAAAAGTTGAAAATTTTCATGAAAAGATTTCGGCTTCAAAAAAGTTGAACATTTTCATGAAAAGATTTCTGCTTCAAAAAAGTTGAACATTTTCATAAAAAGATTTCTGCTTCAAAAAAGTTGAAAATTTACATGAAAAGATTTCGACTTCAAAAAAGTCTAAGATTTTCATGAAAAGATTTCTGCTTCAAAAAAGTTGACAATTTTCATGAAAAGATTTCGGCTTCAAAAAAGTTGAAAACTTTCATGAAAAGATTTCGGCTTCAAAAAAGTTGACCATTTTCATGAAAAGATTTCGGCTTCAAAAAAGTAGAAAATTTTCATGAAGTATTTCGGCTTCAAAAAAATGGAACATTTTCATGAAAAGATTTCGGCTTCAAAAAAGTTGAACATTTTCATGAAAAGATTTCGGCTTCAAAAAAGTTGAAAATTTTCATGAAAAGATTTCTGCTTCAAAAAAGTTGAAAATTTTCATGAAGTATTTCGGCTTCCAAAAAATGGAACAATTTCATGAAAAGATTTCGGCTTCAAAAAACTTGAACGTTTTCATGAAAAGATTTCGGCTTCAAAAAAGTTGAACATTTTCATGAAAAGATTTCTGCTTCAAAAAAGTTAAAAATTTACATGAAAAGATTTCGGCTTCAAAAAGTTGAAAATTTTCATAAAAAGATTTCGGCTTCAAAAAAGTTGACCATTTTCATGAAAAGATTTCAGCTTCATAAAAGTTGAAAATTTTCATGAAAAGATTTCGGTTTCAAAAAAGTTGAAAATTTTCATGAAAAGATTTAGACTTCAAAAAAGATGAATATTTTCATGAAGTATTTCGGCTTCAAAAAAGTCGAAAATTTTCATGAACTATTTCGGCATCAAAAAAGTTGAAAATTTCCATGAAAAGATTTCTGCTTCAAAAAAGTTGAAAATTTTCATGAAAAGATTTTGGCTTCAAAAAAGTTGAAAATTTTCATGAAAAGATTTAGACTTCAAAAAAGTTGAATATTTTCATCAAGTATATTTCGGCTTCAAAAAAGTCGAAGATTTTCATGAAAAGATTTCTGCTTCAAAAAAGTTGAAAATTTACATGAAAAGATTTCAACTTCAAAAAAGTATAAGATTTTCATGAAAAGATTTCTGCTTCAAAATTTTCAACTTTTCATGAAAAGATTTTGGTTTCAAAAAGTTGAAAATTTTCATGAAAAGATTTCGGCTTCAAAAAAGTTGAACATTTTCATGAAAAGATTTCTGCTTCAAAAAAGTTGAAAATTTTCATGAAGTATTTCGGCTTCAAAAAAGTTGAACATTTTTATGAAAAGATTTCGGCTTCAAAAAAGTTGAAAATTTTCATGAAAAGATTTTGGTTTCAAAAAAGTTGAAAATTTTCATGAAGTATTTCGGCTTAAAAAAAATGGAACATTTTCATGAAAAGATTTCGGCTTCAAAAAAGTTGACCATTTTCATGAAAAAATTTCGACTTCAAAAAAGTTGAAAATTTTCATGAAAAGATTTCGGTTTCAAAAAGTTGAAAATTTTCATGAAAAGATCTCGGCTTCAAAAAAGTTGAACATTGAAAAGATTTCGGCTTCAAAAAAGTTGACCATTCTCATGAAAAAATTTCGACTTCAAAAAAGTTGAAAATTTTCATGAAAAGATTTCGGTTTCAAAAAGTTGAAAATTTTCATGAAAAGATCTCGGCTTCAAAAAAGTTGAACATTTTCATGAAAAGATTTCGGCTTCAAAAAAGTTGACCATTTTCATGAAAAGATTTCAGCTTCAAAAAAGTTGAAAATTTTCATGAAAAGATTTCGGTTTCAAAAAGTTGAAAATTTTCTTGAAAAGATTTCGGCTTCAAAAAAGATGAACATTTTCATGAAAAGATTTCGGTTTCAAAAAGTTGAAAATTTTCATGAAAAGATTTCTGCTTCAAAAAAGTTGAAAATTTTCATGACAGGATTTTGGCTTCAAAAAGGTTGAAAACTTTCATGAACTTTTTCGACTTCAAAAAAGGCGAAGATTTTCATGAAAAGATTTCGGCTTCAAAAAAGTTGAAAATCTTCATGAAGTATTTCGGCTGCAAAAAAATGGAACACATTCAATGAAAAGATTTCTGCTTCAAAAAAGTTGAAAATTTTCATGAAAAGATTTCTGCTTCAAAAAAGTTGAAAATTTTCATGAAAAGATTTCGGCTTCAAAAAAGTTTAACATTTTCATGAAAAGATTTCTGCTTCAAAAAAGTTGAAAATTTACATGAAAAGATTTCGACTTCAAAAAAGTCTAAGATTTTCATGAAAAGATTTCTGCTTCAAAAAAGTTGACCATTTTCATGAAAAGATTTCGGCTTCAAAAAAGTTGAAAACTTTCATGAAAAGATTTCGGCTTCAAAAAAGTTGACCATTTTCATGAAAAGATTTCGGCTTCAAAAAAGTTGACCATTTTCATGAAAAGATTTCGGCTTCAAAAAATTTGAAAATTTACATGAAAAGATTTCGACTTCAAAAAAGTCTAAGATTTTCATGAAAAGATTTCTGCTTCAAAATTTGAAAATTTTCATGAAAAGATTTTGGTTTCAAAAAGTTGAAAATTTTCATGAAAAGATTTCGGCTTCAAAAAAGTTGAACATTTTCATGAAAAGATTTCGGCTTCAAAAAAGTTGAACATTTTCATGAAGTATTTCGGCTTCAAAAAAATGGAACATTTTCATGAAAAGATTTCGGCTTCAAAAAAGTTTAACATTTTCATGAAAAGATTTCGGCTTCAAAAAACTTGAACATTTTCATGAAAAGATTTCTGCTTCAAAAAAGTTGAAAATTTTCATGAAAAGATTTCGGCTTCAAAAAAGTTTAACATTTTCATGAATAGATTTCTGCTTCAAAAAAGTTGAAAATTTTCATGAAAAGATTTCTGCTTCAATAAAGGTGAAAATTTTCATGAAAAGATTTCTACTTCAAAAAAGTTGACCATTTTCATGAAAAGATTTCTGCTTCAAAAAAGTTGAAAATTTTCATGAAAAGATTTCGGCTTCAAAAAAGTTGACCATTTTCATGAAAAGATTTCGGCTTCAAAAAAGTTGACCATTTTCATGAAAAGATTTCGGCTTCAAAAAATTTGAAAATTTACATGAAAAGATTTCGACTTCAAAAAAGTCTAAGATTTTCATGAAAAGATTTCTGCTTCAAAATTTGAAAATTTTCATGAAAAGATTTCGGTTTCAAAAAGTTGAAAATTTTCATGAAAAGATTTCGGCTTCAAAAAAGTTGAACATTTTCATGAAAAGATTTCGGCTTCAAAAAAGTTGAACATTTTCATGAAGTATTTCGGCTTCAAAAAAATGGAACATTTTCATGAAAAGATTTCGGCTTCAAAAAAGTTTAACATTTTCATGAAAAGATTTCGGCTTCAAAAAACTTGAACATTTTCATGAAAAGATTTCTGCTTCAAAAAAGTTGAAAATTTTCATGAAAAGATTTCGGCTTCAAAAAAGTTTAACATTTTCATGAATAGATTTCTGCTTCAAAAAAGTTGAAAATTTTCATGAAAAGATTTCTGCTTCAATAAAGTTGAAAATTTTCATGAAAAGATTTCTACTTCAAAAAAGTTGACCATTTTCATGAAAAGATTTCTGCTTCAAAAAAGTTGAAAATTTTCATGAAAAGATTTCTGCTTCAAAAAAGTTGAAAATTTTCATGAAAAGATTTCGGCTTCAAAAAAGTTGAAAATTTTCATGAAAAGATTTCGGCTTCAAAAAAGTTGAAAATTTTCATGAAAAGATTTTGACTTCAAAAAAGTTTAAGATTTTCATGAAAAGATTTGTGCTTCAAAAAAGTTGAAAATTTTCATGAAAAGATTTCGGCTTCAAAAAGTTGAAAATTTTCATGAAAAGATTTCGGCTTCAAAAAAGTTGACCATTTTCATGAAAAGATTTCGGCTTCAAAAAAAGTTGAAAATTTTCATGAAAAGATTACTGCTTCAAAAAAGTTGAACATTTTCATGAAAAGATTTCGGCTTCAAAAAGTTGAAAATTTTCATGAAAAGATTTCGGCTTCAAAAAGTTGACCATTTTCATGAAAAGATTTCGGCTTCAAAAAAGTTGAAAATTTTCATGAAAAGATTTCGGTTTCAAAAAGTTGAAAATTTTCATGAAAAGATCTCGGCTTCAAAAAAGTTTAACATTTTCATGAAAAGATTTCGGGTTCAAAAAAGTTGAAAATTTTCATGAAGTATTTCGGCTTCAAAAAAATGGAACATTTCCATGAAAAGCATTCGGCTTCAAAAAACTTGAACATTTTCATGACAGGATTTTAGCTTTAAAAAAGGTAAAAATTTTCATGAAGTATTTCGGCTTCAAAAAGGGTGAAAACTTTCATGAAGTATTTCAGCTTCAAAAAAGTCGAAGATTTTCATGAAAAGATTTCTGCTTCAAAAAAGTTGAACATTTTCATGAAAAGATTTCTGCTTCAATAAAGTTGAAAATTTACATGAAAAGATTTCGACTTCAAAAAAGTCTAAGATTTTCATGAAAAGATTTCTGCTTCAAAAAAGTTGAAAATTTTCATGAAAAGATTTCGGCTTCAAAAAGTTGAAAATTTTCATGAAAAGATTTTGGCTTCAAAAAAGTTGACCATTTTCATGAAAAGATTTCGGCTTCAAAAAAAGTTGAAAATTGTCATGAAAAGATTACTGCTTCAAAAAAGTTGAAAATTTTCATGAACTATTTCGGCATCAAAAAAGTTGAAAATTTTCATGAAAAGATTTAGGTTTCAAAAAAGTTGAAAATTTTCATGAAGTATTTCGGCTTCAAAAAAGTCTGAAATTTTCATGAACTATTTCGGCTTCAAAAAAGTTGAAAATTTTCATGAAAAGATTTCTGCTTCAAAAAAGTTGAACATTTTCATGAAAAGATTTCTGCTTCAAAAAAGTTGAAAATTTTCATGAAAAGATTTCGGCTTCAAAAAAGTTGAAAATTTTCATGAAAAGATTTCTGCTTCAATAAAGTTGAAAATTTTCATGAAAAGATTTCTACTTCAAAAAAGTTGACCATTTTCATGAAAAGATTTCTGCTTCAAAAAAGTTGAAAATTTTCATGAAAAGATTTCTGCTTCAAAAAAGTTGAAAATTTTCATGAAAAGATTTCGGCTTCAAAAAAGTTGACCATTTTCATGAAAAGATTTCGGCTTCAAAAAAGTTGAAAATTTTCATGAAAAGATTTCGACTTCAAAAAAGTTTAAGATTATCATGAAAAGATTTGTGCTTCAAAAAAGTTGAAAATTTTCATGAAAAGATTTCGGCTTCAAAAAAGTTGACCATTTTCATGAAAAGATTTCGGCTTCAAAAAAAGTTGAACATTTTCATGAAAAGATTACTGCTTCAAAAAAGTTGAAAATTTTCATGAAAAGATTTCGGCTTCAAAAAGTTGAAAATTTTCATGAAAAGATTTCGGCTTCAAAAAGTTGAAAATTTTCATGAAAAGATTTCGGCTTCAAAAAGTTGACCATTTTCATGAAAAGATTTCGGCTTCAAAAAAGTTGAAAATTTTCATGAAAAGATTTCGGTTTCAAAAAGTTGAAAATTTTCATGAAAATATCTCGGCTTCAAAAAAGTTTAACATTTTCATGAAAAGATTTCGGGTTCAAAAAAGTTGAAAATTTTCATGAAGTATTTCGGCTTCAAAAAAATGGAACATTTTCATGAAAAGCATTCGGCTTCAAAAAACTTGAACATTTTCATGACAGGATTTTAGCTTTAAAAAAGGTAAACATTTTCATGAAGTATTTCGGCTTCAAAAAGGTTAAAAACTTTCATGAAGTATTTCAGCTTCAAAAAAGTCGAAGATTTTCATGAAAAGATTTCTGCTTCAAAAAAGTTGAAAATTTTCATGAAGTATTTCGGCTTCAAAAAAATGGAACATTTTCATGAAAAGATTTCTGCTCCAAAATAGTTGAAAATTTACATGAAAAGATTTCGGCTTCAAAAAAATGGAACATTTTCATGAAAAGATTTCGGCTTCAAAAAAGTTGAACATTTTCATGAAAAAATTTCTGCTTCAATAAAGTTGAAAATTTACATGAAAAGATTTCGACTTCAAAAAAGTCTAAGATTTTCATGAAAAGATTTCTGCTTCAAAAAAGTTGAAAATTTTCATGAAAAGATTTCGGCTTCAAAAATTTGAAAATTTTCATGAAAAGATTTCGGCTTCAAAAAAAGTTGAAAATTTTCATGAAAAGATTTCGACTTCAAAAAAGTTTAAGATTTTCATTAAAAGATTTCGACTTCAAAAAAGTTGAACATTTTCATGAAGTATTTCGGATTCAAAAAAATGGAACATTTTCATGAAAAGATTTCGGCTTCAAAAAGTTGAACATTTTCATGAAAAGATTTCTGCTTCAATAAAGTTGAAAATTTTCATGAAAAGATTTCTGCTTCAAAAAAGTTGAAAATTTTCATGAAAAGATTTCTGCTTCAAAAAAGTTGACCATTTTCATGAAAAGATTTCGGCTTCAAAAAAGTTGAAAATTTTCATGAAAAGATTTCGACTTCAAAAAAGTTTAAGATTTTCATGAAAAGATTTGTGCTTCAAAAAAGTTGAAAATTTTCATGAAAAGATTTCGGCTTCAAAAAGTTGAAAATTTTCATGAAAAGATTTCGGCTTCAAAAAAGTTGACCATTTTCATGAAAAGATTTCGGCTTCAAAAAAAGTTAAAAATTTTCATGAAAAGATTACTGCTTCAAAAAAGTTGAAAATTTTCATGAAAAGATTTCGGCTTCAAAAAGTTGAAAATTTTCATGAAAAGATTTCGGCTTCAAAAAGTTGACCATTTTCATGAAAAGATTTCGGCTTCAAAAAGTTGACCATTTTCATGAAAAGATTTCGGCTTCAAAAAAGTTGAAAATTTTCATGAAAAGATTTCGGTTTCAAAAAGTTGAAAATTTTCATGAAAAGATCTCGGATTCAAAAAAGTTTAACATTTTCATGAAAAGATTTCGGGTTCAAAAAAGTTGAAAATTTTCATGAAGTATTTCGGCTTCAAAAAAATGGAACATTTCCATGAAAAGCATTCGGCTTCAAAAAACTTGAACATTTTCATGACAGGATTTTAGCTTTAAAAAAGGTAAAAATTTTCATGAAGTATTTCGGCTTCAAAAAGGGTGAAAACTTTCATGAAGTATTTCAGCTTCAAAAAAGTCGAAGATTTTCATGAAAAGATTTCTGCTTCAAAAAAGTTGAAAATTTTCATGACAGGATTTTGGCTTTAAAAAAAGTAGAAATTTTCATAAAGTATTTCGGCTTCAAAAAGGTTAAAATTTTTCATGAACTATTTCGGCTTCAAAAAAGTCGAAGATTTTCATGAAAAGATTTCTGCTTCAAAAAAGTTGAACATTTTCATGAAAAGATTTCTGCTTCAATAAAGTTGAAAATTTACATGAAAAGATTTCGACTTCAAAAAAGTCTAAGATTTTCATGAAAAGATTTCTGCTTCAAAAAGTTGAAAATTTTCATGAAAAGATTTCTGCTTCAATAAAGTTGAAAATTTTCATGAAAAGATTTCTACTTCAAAAAAGTTGACCATTTTCATGAAAAGATTTCTGCTTCAAAAAAGTTGAAAATTTTCATGAAAAGATTTCGGCTTCAAAAAAGTTGACCATTTTCATGAAAAGATTTCTGCTTCAAAAAAGTTGAAAATTTTCATGAAAAGATTTCTGCTTCAAAAAAGTTGAAAATTTTCATGAAAAGATTTCGGCTTCAAAAAAGTTGACCATTTTCATGAAAAGATTTCGGCTTCAAAAAAGTTGAAAATTTTCATGAAAAGATTTCGACTTCAAAAAAGTTTAAGATTTTCATGAAAAGATTTGTGCTTCAAAAAAGTTGAAAATTTTCATGAAAAGACTTCGGCTTCAAAAAGTTGAAAATTTTCATGAAAAGATTTCGGCTTCAAAAAAGTTGACCATTTTCATGAAAAGATTTCGGCTTCAAAAAAAGTTGAAAATTTTCATGAAAAGATTACTGCTTCAAAAAAGTTGAAAATTTTCATGAAAAGATTTCGGCTTCAAAAAGTTGAAAATTTTCATGAAAAGATTTCGGCTTCAAAAAGTTGACCATTTTCATGAAAAGATTTCGGCTTCAAAAAGTTGACCATTTTCATGAAAAGATTTCGGCTTCAAAAAAGTTGAAAATTTTCATGAAAAGATTTCGGTTTCAAAAAGTTGAAAATTTTCATGAAAAGATCTCGGCTTCAAAAAAGTTTAACATTTTCATGAAAAGATTTCGGGTTCAAAAAAGTTGAAAATTTTCATGAAGTATTTCGGCTTCAAAAAAATGGAACATTTTCATGAAAAGCATTCGGCTTCAAAAAACTTGAACATTTTCATGACAGGATTTTAGCTTTAAAAAAGGTAAACATTTTCATGAAGTATTTCGGCTTCAAAAAGGTTAAAAACTTTCATGAAGTATTTCAGCTTCAAAAAAGTCGAAGATTTTCATGAAAAGATTTCTGCTTCAAAAAAGTTGAAAATTTTCATGAAGTATTTCGGCTTCAAAAAAATGGAACATTTTCATGAAAAGATTTCTGCTCCAAAATAGTTGAAAATTTACATGAAAAGATTTCGACTTCAAAAAAGTCTAAGATTTTCATGAAAAGATTTCTGCTTCAAAAAGTTGAAAATTTTCATGAAAAGATTTCGGATTCAAAAAAGTTGAAAATTTTCATGAAAAGATTTCGGTTTCAAAAAGTTGAACATTTTCATGAAAAGATTTCGGCTTCAAAAAGTTGAAAATTTTCATGAAAAGATTTCGGCTTCAAAAAAGTTTAAGATTTTCATGAAAAGATATCTGCTTCAAAAAAGTTGAAAATTTTCATGAAAAGATTTCGGCTTCAAAAAGTTGAAAATTTTCATGAAAAGATTTCGGCTTCAAAAAAGTTGAACATTTTCATGAAAAGATTTCGGCTTCAAAAAAGTTGAAAATTTTCATGAAGTATTTCGGCTTCAAAAAAATGGAACATTTTCATGAAAAGATTTCGGCTTCAAAAAAGTTGACCATTTTCATGAAAAGATTTCGGCTTCAAAAAAGTTGAAAATTTACATGAAAAGATTTCGACTTCAAAAAAGTTTAAGATTCTCATGAAAAGATTTCGGCTTCAAAAAAGTTGAACATTTTCATGAAAAGATTTCTGCTTCAATAAAGTTGAAAATTTACATGAAAAGATTTCGACTTCAAAAAAGTCTAAGATTTTCATGAAAAGATTTCGGCTTCAAAAAAGATGAAAATTTTCATGAAAAGATTTCGGCTTCAAAACGTTGAAAATTTTCATGAAAAGATTTCGGCTTCAAAAAGTTGACCATTTTCATGAAAAGATTTCGGCTTCAAAAAAGTTGAAAATTTTCATGAAGTATTTCGGCTTCAATAAAATGGAACATTTTCATGAAAAGATTTCTGCTTCAAAAAAGTGGAAAATTTACATGAAAAGATTTCGACTTCAATAAAGTTGAAAATTTTCATGAAGTATTTCGGCTTCAAAAAAATGGAACATTTTCATGAAAAGATTTCGGCTTCAAAAAAGTTGAACATTTTCATGAAAAGATTTCTGCTTCAATAAAGTTGAAAATTTTCATGAAAAGATTTCTGCTTCAAAAAGTTGAAAATTTTCATGAAAAGATTTCGGATTCAAAAAAGTTGAAAATTTTCATGAAAAGATTTCGGTTTCAAAAAGTTGAACATTTTCATGAAGTATTTCGGCTTCAAAAAAGTTGAACATTTTCATGAAAAGATTTCGGCTTCAAAAATTTGAAAATTTTCATGAAAAGATTTCGGCTTCAAAAAAGTTTAAGATTTTCATGAAAAGATTTCTGCTTCAAAAAAGTTGAAAATTTTCATGAAAAGATTTCGGCTTCAAAAAGTTGAACATTTTCATGAAAAGATTTCGGCTTCAAAATAGTTGAAAATTTTCATGAAGTATTTCGGCTTCAAAAAAATGGAACATTTTCATGAAAAGATTTCGGCTTCAAAAAAGTTGACCATTTTCATGAAAAGATTTCGGCTTCAAAAAAGTTGAAAATTTTCATGAAAAGATTTCGACTTCAAAAAAGTTTAAGATTCTCATGAAAAGATTTCGGCTTCAAAAAAGTTGAAAATTTTCATGAAGTATTTCGGCTTCAATAAAATGGAACATTTTCATGAAAAGATTTCTGCTTCAAAAAAGTTGAAAATTTACATGAAAAGATTTCGACTTCAAAAAAGTTGAAAATTTTCATGAAGTATTTCGGCTTCAAAAAAATGGAACATTTTCATGAAAAGATTTCGGCTTCAAAAAAGTTGAAAATTTTCATGAAAAAATTTCTGCTTCAATAAAGTTGAAAATTTACATGAAAAGATTTCGACTTCAAAAAAGTCTAAGATTTTCATGAAAAGATTTCTGCTTCAAAAAGTTGAAAATTTTCATGAAAAGATTTCGGATTCAAAAAAGTTGAAAATTTTCATGAAAAGATTTCGGTTTCAAAAAGTTGAACATTTTCATGAAAAGATTTCGGCTTCAAAAAAGTTGAAAATTTTCATGAAGTATTTCGGCTTCAAAAAAATGGAACATTTTCATGAAAAGATTTCTGCTTCAAAAAAGTTGAAAATTTTCATGAAGTATTTCGGCTTCAATAAAATGGAACATTTTCATGAAAAGATTTCTGCTTCAAAAAAGTTGAAAATTTACATGAAAAGATTTCGACTTCAAAAAAGTTGAAAATTTTCATGAAGTATTTCGGCTTCAAAAAAATGGAACATTTTCATGAAAAGATTTCGGCTTCAAAAAAGTTGAAAATTTTCATGAAGTATTTCGGCTTCAAAAAAATGGAACATTTTCATGAAAAGATTTCGGCTTCAAAAAAGTTGAACATTTTCATGAAAAGATTTCTGCTTCAATAAAGTTGAAAATTTACATGAAAAGATTTCGACTTCAAAAAAGTCTAAGATTTTCATGAAAAGATTTCGGCTTCAAAAAGTTGAAAATTTTCATGAAAAGATTTCGGCTTCAAAAAGTTAAAAATTTTCATGAAAAGATTTCAGCTTCAAAAAAGTTGACCATTTTCATGAAAAGATTTCGGCTTCAAAAAAGTTGAAAATTTTCATGAAAAGATTTCGACTTCAAAAAAGTTTAAGATTTTCATGAAAAGATTTCTGCTTCAAAAAAGTTGAAAATTTTCATGAAAAGATTTCGGCTTCAAAAAGTTGACCATTTTCATGAAAAGATTTCGGCTTCAAAAAAGTTGAAAGTTTTCATGAAAAGATTTCGGTTTCAAAAAGTTGAAAATTTTCATGAAAAGATTTCGGCTTCAAAAAAGTTGAAAATTTTCATGAAGTATTTCGGCTTCAAAAAAATGGAACATTTTCATGAAAAGCATTCGGCTTCAAAAAACTTGAACATTTTCATGACAGGATTTTAGCTTTAAAAAAGGTAAACATTTTCATGAAGTATTTCGGCTTCAAAAAAATGGAACATTTTCATGAAAAGATTTCGGCTTCAAAAAAGTTGAAAATTTTCATGAAGTATTTCGGCTTCAAAAAAATGGAACATTTTCATGAAAAGATTTCTGCTTCAAAAAAGTTGAACATTTTCATGAAAAGATTTCTGCTTCAATAAAGTTGAAAATTTACATGAAAAGATTTCGACTTCAAAAAAGTCTAAGATTTTCATGAAAAGATTTCTGCTTCAAAAAGTTGAAAATTTTCATGAAAAGATTTCGGATTCAAAAAAGTTGAAAATTTTCATGAAAAGATTTCGGTTTCAAAAAGTTGAACATTTTCATGAAAAGATTTCGGCTTCAAAAAAGTTGAAAATTTTCATGAAGTATTTCGGCTTCAAAAAAATGGAACATTTTCATAAAAAGATTTCTGCTTCAAAAAAGTTGAACATTTTCATGAAAAGATTTCTGCTTCAATAAAGTTGAAAATTTACATGAAAAGATTTCGGCTTCAAAAAAGTTGAAAATTTTCATGAAGTATTTCTGCTTCAAAAAAATGGAACATTTTCATGAAAAGATTTCGGCTTCAAAAAAGTTGAACATTTTCATGAAAAGATTTCGGCTTCAAAAAGTTGAAAATTTTCATGAAAAGATTTCGGCTTCAAAAAAGTTGAACATTTTCATGAAAAGATTTCGGCTTCAAAAAAGTTGAAAATTTTCATGAAGTATTTCGGCTTCAAAAAAATGGAACATTTTCATGAAAAGATTTCGGCTTCAAAAAAGTTGACCATTTTCATGAAAAGATTTCGGCTTCAAAAAAGTTGAAAATTTTCATGAAAAGATTTCGACTTCAAAAAAGTTTAAGATTCTCATGAAAAGATTTCGGCTTCAAAAAAGTTGAACATTTTCATGAAAAGATTTCTGCTTCAATAAAGTTGAAAATTTACATGAAAAGATTTCGACTTCAAAAAAGTCTAAGATTTTCATGAAAAGATTTCTGCTTCAAAAAAGATGAAAATTTTCATGAAAAGATTTCGGCTTCAAAACGTTGAAAATTTTCATGAAAAGATTTCGGCTTCAAAAAGTTGACCATTTTCATGAAAAGATTTCGGCTTCAAAAAAGTTGAAAATTTTCATGAAGTATTTCGGCTTCAATAAAATGGAACATTTTCATGAAAAGATTTCTGCTTCAAAAAAGTGGAAAATTTACATGAAAAGATTTCGACTTCAAAAAAGTTGAAAATTTTCATGAAGTATTTCGGCTTCAAAAAAATGGAACATTTTCATGAAAAGATTTCGGCTTCAAAAAAGTTGAACATTTTCATGAAAAGATTTCTGCTTCAATAAAGTTGAAAATTTACATGAAAAGATTTCGACTTCAAAAAAGTCTAAGATTTTCATGAAAAGATTTCGGCATCAAAAAGTTGAAAATTTTCATGAAAAGATTTCGGCTTCAAAAAGTTAAAAATTTTCATGAAAAGATTTCAGCTTCAAAAAAGTTGACCATTTTCATGAAAAGATTTCGGCTTCAAAAAAGTTGAAAATTTTCATGAAAAGATTTCGACTTCAAAAAAGTTTAAGATTTTCATGAAAAGATTTCTGCTTCAAAAAAGTTGAAAATTTTCATGAAAAGATTTCGGCTTCAAAAAGTTGACCATTTTCATGAAAAGATTTCGGCTTCAAAAAAGTTGAAAGTTTTCATGAAAAGATTTCGGTTTCAAAAAGTTGAAAATTTTCATGAAAAGATTTCGGCTTCAAAAAAGTTGAAAATTTTCATGAAGTATTTCGGCTTCAAAAAAATGGAACATTTTCATGAAAAGCATTCGGCTTCAAAAAACTTGAACATTTTCATGACAGGATTTTAGCTTTAAAAAAGGTAAACATTTTCATGAAGTATTTCGGCTTCAAAAAGGTTAAAAACTTTCATGAAGTATTTCAGCTTCAAAAAAGTCGAAGATTTTCATGAAAAGATTTCTGCTTCAAAAAAGTTGAAAATTTTCATGAAGTATTTCGGCTTCAAAAAAATGGAACATTTTCATGAAAAGATTTCTGCTCCAAAATAGTTGAAAATTTACATGAAAAGATTTCGGCTTCAAAAAAATGGAACATTTTCATGAAAAGATTTCGGCTTCAAAAAAGTTGAACATTTTCATGAAAAGATTTCTGCTTCAATAAAGTTGAAAATTTTCATGAAAAGATTTCTGCTTCAAAAAGTTGAAAATTTTCATGAAAAGATTTCGGATTCAAAAAAGTTGAAAATTTTCATGAAAAGATTTCGGTTTCAAAAAGTTGAACATTTTCATGAAGTATTTCGGCTTCAAAAAAGTTGAACATTTTCATGAAAAGATTTCGGCTTCAAAAATTTGAAAATTTTCATGAAAAGATTTCGGCTTCAAAAAAGTTTAAGATTTTCATGAAAAGATTTCTGCTTCAAAAAAGTTGAAAATTTTCATGAAAAGATTTCGGCTTCAAAAAAGTTGACCATTTTCATGAAAAGATTTCGGCTTCAAAAAAGTTGAAAATTTTCATGAAAAGATTTCGACTTCAAAAAAGTTTAAGATTCTCATGAAAAGATTTCGGCTTCAAAAAAGTTGAAAATTTTCATGAAGTATTTCGGCTTCAAAAAAATGGAACATTTTCATGAAAAGATTTCTGCTTCAAAAAAGTTGAACATTTTCATGAAAAGATTTCTGCTTCAATAAAGTTGAAAATTTACATGAAAAGATTTCGACTTCAAAAAAGTCTAAGATTTTCATGAAAAGATTTCTGCTTCAAAAAGTTGAAAATTTTCATGAAAAGATTTCGGATTCAAAAAAGTTGAAAATTTTCATGAAAAGATTTCGGTTTCAAAAAGTTGAACATTTTCATGAAAAGATTTCGGCTTCAAAAAAGTTGAAAATTTTCATGAAGTATTTCGGCTTCAAAAAAATGGAACATTTTCATAAAAAGATTTCTGCTTCAAAAAAGTTGAACATTTTCATGAAAAGATTTCTGCTTCAATAAAGTTGAAAATTTACATGAAAAGATTTCGGCTTCAAAAAAGTTGAAAATTTTCATGAAGTATTTCTGCTTCAAAAAAATGGAACATTTTCATGAAAAGATTTCGGCTTCAAAAAAGTTGAACATTTTCATGAAAAGATTTCGGCTTCAAAAAGTTGAAAATTTTCATGAAAAGATTTCGGCTTCAAAAAAGTTGAACATTTTCATGAAAAGATTTCGGCTTCAAAAAAGTTGAAAATTTTCATGAAGTATTTCGGCTTCAAAAAAATGGAACATTTTCATGAAAAGATTTCGGCTTCAAAAAAGTTGACCATTTTCATGAAAAGATTTCGGCTTCAAAAAAGTTGAAAATTTTCATGAAAAGATTTCGACTTCAAAAAAGTTTAAGATTCTCATGAAAAGATTTCGGCTTCAAAAAAGTTGAACATTTTCATGAAAAGATTTCTGCTTCAATAAAGTTGAAAATTTACATGAAAAGATTTCGACTTCAAAAAAGTCTAAGATTTTCATGAAAAGATTTCTGCTTCAAAAAAGATGAAAATTTTCATGAAAAGATTTCGGCTTCAAAACGTTGAAAATTTTCATGAAAAGATTTCGGCTTCAAAAAGTTGACCATTTTCATGAAAAGATTTCGGCTTCAAAAAAGTTGAAAATTTTCATGAAGTATTTCGGCTTCAATAAAATGGAACATTTTCATGAAAAGATTTCTGCTTCAAAAAAGTGGAAAATTTACATGAAAAGATTTCGACTTCAAAAAAGTTGAAAATTTTCATGAAGTATTTCGGCTTCAAAAAAATGGAACATTTTCATGAAAAGATTTCGGCTTCAAAAAAGTTGAACATTTTCATGAAAAGATTTCTGCTTCAATAAAGTTGAAAATTTACATGAAAAGATTTCGACTTCAAAAAAGTCTAAGATTTTCATGAAAAGATTTCGGCATCAAAAAGTTGAAAATTTTCATGAAAAGATTTCGGCTTCAAAAAGTTAAAAATTTTCATGAAAAGATTTCAGCTTCAAAAAAGTTGACCATTTTCATGAAAAGATTTCGGCTTCAAAAAAGTTGAAAATTTTCATGAAAAGATTTCGACTTCAAAAAAGTTTAAGATTTTCATGAAAAGATTTCTGCTTCAAAAAAGTTGAAAATTTTCATGAAAAGATTTCGGCTTCAAAAAGTTGACCATTTTCATGAAAAGATTTCGGCTTCAAAAAAGTTGAAAGTTTTCATGAAAAGATTTCGGTTTCAAAAAGTTGAAAATTTTCATGAAAAGATTTCGGCTTCAAAAAAGTTGAAAATTTTCATGAAGTATTTCGGCTTCAAAAAAATGGAACATTTTCATGAAAAGCATTCGGCTTCAAAAAACTTGAACATTTTCATGACAGGATTTTAGCTTTAAAAAAGGTAAACATTTTCATGAAGTATTTCGGCTTCAAAAAGGTTAAAAACTTTCATGAAGTATTTCAGCTTCAAAAAAGTCGAAGATTTTCATGAAAAGATTTCTGCTTCAAAAAAGTTGAAAATTTTCATGAAGTATTTCGGCTTCAAAAAAATGGAACATTTTCATGAAAAGATTTCTGCTCCAAAATAGTTGAAAATTTACATGAAAAGATTTCGGCTTCAAAAAAATGGAACATTTTCATGAAAAGATTTCGGCTTCAAAAAAGTTGAACATTTTCATGAAAAGATTTCTGCTTCAATAAAGTTGAAAATTTTCATGAAAAGATTTCTGCTTCAAAAAGTTGAAAATTTTCATGAAGTATTTCGGCTTCAAAAAAGTTGAACATTTTCATGAAAAGATTTCGGCTTCAAAAATTTGAAAATTTTCATGAAAAGATTTCGGCTTCAAAAAAGTTTAAGATTTTCATGAAAAGATTTCTGCTTCAAAAAAGTTGAAAATTTTCATGAAAAGATTTCGGCTTCAAAAAAGTTGACCATTTTCATGAAAAGATTTCGGCTTCAAAAAAGTTGAAAATTTTCATGAAAAGATTTCGACTTCAAAAAAGTTTAAGATTCTCATGAAAAGATTTCGGCTTCAAAAAAGTTGAAAATTTTCATGAAGTATTTCGGCTTCAAAAAAATGGAACATTTTCATGAAAAGATTTCGGCTTCAAAAAAGTTGAACATTTTCATGAAAAGATTTCTGCTTCAATAAAGTTGAAAATTTACATGAAAATATTTCGACTTCAAAAAAGTCTAAGATTTTCATGAAAAGATTTCTGCTTCAAAAAAGTTGAAAATTTTCTTGAAAAGATTTCGGCTTCAAAACGTTGAAAATTTTCATGAAAAGATTTCGGCTTCAAAAAGTTGACCATTTTCATGAAAAGATTTCGGCTTCAAAAAAGTTGAAAATTTTCATGAAGTATTTCGGCTTCAAAAAAATGGAACATTTTCATGAAAAGATTTCTGCTTCAAAAAAGTTGAAAATTTTCATGAAGTATTTCGGCTTCAATAAAATGGAACATTTTCATGAAAAGATTTCTGCTTCAAAAAAGTTGAAAATTTACATGAAAAGATTTCGACTTCAAAAAAGTTGAAAATTTTCATGAAGTATTTCGGCTTCAAAAAAATGGAACATTTTCATGAAAAGATTTCGGCTTCAAAAAAGTTGAAAATTTTCATGAAGTATTTCGGCTTCAAAAAAATGGAACATTTTCATGAAAAGTTTTCGGCTTCAAAAAAGTTGAACATTTTCATGAAAAGATTTCTGCTTCAATAAAGTTGAAAATTTACATGAAAAGATTTCGACTTCAAAAAAGTCTAAGATTTTCATGAAAAGATTTCTGCTTCAAAAAAGTTGAAAATTTTCATGAAAAGATTTCGGCTTCAAAAAGTTGACCATTTTCATGAAAAGATTTCGGCTTCAAAAAAGTTGAAAGTTTTCATGAAAAGATTTCGGTTTCAAAAAGTTGAAAATTTTCATGAAAAGATTTCGGCTTCAAAAAAGTTGAAAATTTTCATGAAGTATTTCGGCTTCAAAAAAATGGAACATTTTCATGAAAAGCATTCGGCTTCAAAAAACTTGAACATTTTCATGACAGGATTTTAGCTTTAAAAAAGGTAAACATTTTCATGAAGTATTTCGGCTTCAAAAAGGTTAAAAACGTTCATGAAGTATTTCAGCTTCAAAAAAGTCGAAAATTTTCATGAAAAGATTTCTGCTTCAAAAAAGTTTCAAAATTTTCATGACAGGATTTTGGCTTTAAAAAAAGTAGAAATTTTCATAAAGTATTTCGGCTTCAAAAAGGTTAAAATTTTTCATGAACTATTTCGGCTTCAAAAAAGTCGAAGATTTTCATGAAAAGATTTCTGCTTCAAAAAACTTGAACATTTTCATGAAAAGATTTCGGCTTCAAAAAAGTCTAAGATTTTCATGAAAAGATTTCTGCTTCAAAAAAGTTGACCATTGTCATGAAAAGATTTCGGCTTCAAAAAAGTTGAAAATTTTCATGAAAAGATTTCGGCTTCAAAAAGTTGACCATTGTCATGAAAAGATTTCGGCTTCAAAAAAGTTGAAAATTTTCAAGAAAAGATTTCGGCTTCAAAAAGTTGAAAATTTTCATGAAAAGATTTCGGCTTCAAAAAGTTGAAAATTTTCATAAAAAGATTTCGGCTTCAAAAAGTTGACCATTGTCATGAAAAGATTTCGGCTTCAAAAAAGTTGAAAATTTTCATGAAAAGATTTCGGCTTCAAAAAGTTGAAAATTTTCATGAAAAGATTTCGGCTTCAAAAAAGTTGAAAATTTTCATGAAGTATTTCGGCTTCAAAAAAATGTAACATTTTCATGAAAAGATTTCGGCTTCAAAAAAGTTGAAGATTTTCATGAAAAGATTTAGGTTTCAAAAAAGTTGAAAATTTTCATGAAGTATTTCGGCTTCAAAAAAGTTGAAAATTTTCATGAAGTATTTCGGCTTCAAAAAAGTTGAAAATTTTTCATGAAAAGATTTCGGCTTCAAAAAGTTGAACATTTTCATGAAAAGATTTCTGCTTCAAAAAAGTTGAAAATTTACATGAAAAGATTTCGACTTCAAAAAAGTCTAAGATGTTCATGAAAAGATTTCTGCTTCAAAAAAGTTGAAAAATTACATGAAAAGATTTTGGTTTCAAAAAGTTGAACATTTTCATGAAGTATTTCGGCTTCAAAAAAATGTAACATTTTCATGAAAAGATCTCGGCTTCAAAAAAGTTGAACATTTTCATGAAAAGATTCCGGCTTCAAAAAAGTCTAAAATTTTCATGAACTATTTCGGCTTCAAAAAAGTAGAACATTTTCATGAAAAGATTTCTGCTTCAAAAAAGTTGAAAATTTTCATGAAAAGATTTCGGCTTCAAAAAAGTTGAAAATTTACATGAAAAGATTTCGACTTCAAAAAAGTCTAAGATTTTCATGAAAAGATTTCTGCTTAAAAAAAGTTGAAAATTTTCATGAAAAGATTTCGGCTTCAAAAAGTTGAAAATTTTCATGAAAAGATTTCGGCTTCAAAAAAGTTGACCATTTTCATGAAAAGATTTCGGCTTCAAAAAAGTTGAAAATTTTCATGAAAAGATTTCGACTTCAAAAAAGTTGACCATTTTCATGAAAAGATTTCGACTTCAAAAAAGTTGACCATTTTCATGAAAAGAATTCTGCTTCAAAAAAGTTGAAAATTTTCATGAAAAGATTTCGGCTTCAAAAAAGTTGAAAATTTTCATGAAAAGATTTAGACTTCAAAAAAGTTGAATATTTTCATCAAGTATTTCGACTTCAAAAAAGTCGAAGATTTTCATGATAAGATTTCTGCTTCAAAAAAGTTGAAAATTTTCATGACAGGATTTTGGCTTCAAAAAAGTTGAAAATTTTCATGAAAAGATTTCGGCTTCAAAAAAGTTGAAAAATTACATGAAAAGATTTTGGTTTCAAAAAGTTGAAAATTTTCATGAAAAGATTTCGGCTTCAAAAAGTTGAAAATTTTCATGAAAAGATTTCGGCTTCAAAAAAGTTGAAAATTTTAATGAAAAGATTTCGGCTTCAAAAAGTTGAAAATTTTCATGAAAAGATTTCGGCTTCAAAAAAGTTGACCATTTTCATGAAAAGATTTCTGCTTCAAAAAAGTTGAAAAATTACATGAAAAGATTTTGGTTTCAAAAAGTTGAAAATTTTCATGAAAAGATTTCGGGTTCAAAAAAGTTGAAAATTTTCATGAACTATTTCGGCATCAAAAAAGTTGAAAATTTTCATGAAAAGATTTCGGCTTCAAAAAAGTCTAAAATTTTCATGAACTATTTCGGCTTCAAAAAAGTTGAAAATTTTCATGAAAAGATTTCTGCTTCAAAAAAGTTGAAAATTTTCATGAAAAGATTTCGGCTTCAAAAAAATGGAACATTTTCATGAAAAGATTTCTGCTTCAAAAAAGTTGAAAATTTTCATGAAAAGATTTCGGCTTCAAAAAGTTGAAAATTTTCATGAAAAGATTTCGGCTTCAAAAAAGTTGAAAATTTTCATGAAGTATTTCGGCTTCAAAAAAATGTAACATTTTCATGAAAAGATCTCGGCTTCAAAAAAGTTGAACATTTTCATGAAAAGATTTCGGCTTCAAAAAAGTTGAAAATTTTCATGAAAAGATTTCGGCATCAAAAAAGTTGAAAATTTTCATGAAAAGATTCCGGCTTCAAAAAAGTCTAAAATTTTCATGAACTATTTCGGCTTCAAAAAAGTAGAAAATTTTCATGAAAAGATTTCGGCTTCAAAAAAGTTGAAAATTTACATGAAAAGATTTCGACTTCAAAAAAGTCTAAGATTTTCATGAAAAGATTTCTGCTTAAAAAAAGTTGAAAATTTTCATGAAAAGATTTCGGCTTCAAAAAGTTGAAAATTTTCATGAAAAGATTTCGGCTTCAAAAAAGTTGACCATTTTCATGAAAAGATTTCGGCTTCAAAAAAGTTGAAAATTTTCATGAAAAGATTTCGACTTCAAAAAAGTTGACCATTTTCATGAAAAGATTTCGACTTCAAAAAAGTTGACCATTTTCATGAAAAGAATTCTGCTTCAAAAAAGTTGAAAATTTTCATGAAAAGATTTCGGCTTCAAAAAAGTTGAAAATTTTCATGAAAAGATTTAGACTTCAAAAAAGTTGAATATTTTCATCAAGTATTTCGACTTCAAAAAAGTCGAAGATTTTCATGATAAGATTTCTGCTTCAAAAAAGTTGAAAATTTTCATGACAGGATTTTGGCTTCAAAAAAGTTGAAAATTTTCATGAAAAGATTTCGGCTTCAAAAAAGTTGAAAAATTACATGAAAAGATTTTGGTTTCAAAAAGTTGAAAATTTTCATGAAAAGATTTCGGCTTCAAAAAGTTGAAAATTTTCATGAAAAGATTTCGGCTTCAAAAAAGTTGAAAATTTTAATGAAAAGATTTCGGCTTCAAAAAGTTGAAAATTTTCATGAAAAGATTTCGGCTTCAAAAAAGTTGACCATTTTCATGAAAAGATTTCTGCTTCAAAAAAGTTGAAAAATTACATGAAAAGATTTTGGTTTCAAAAAGTTGAAAATTTTCATGAAAAGATTTCGGCTTCAAAAAAGTTGAAAATTTTCATGAAGTATTTCGGCTTCAAAAAAATGTAACATTTTCATGAAAAGATTTTGGCTCCAAAAAAGTTGAACATTTTCATGAAAAGATTTCGGCTTCAAAAAAGTTGAAAATTTTCATGAAGTATTCCGGCTTCAAAAAAATGGAACATTTTCATGAAAAGATTTCGGCTTCAAAAAAGTTGAACATTTTCATGAAAAGATTTCGGGTTCAAAAAAGTTGAAAATTTTCATGAACTATTTCGGCATCAAAAAAGTTGAAAATTTTCATGAAAAGATTTCGGCTTCAAAAAAGTCTAAAATTTTCATGAACTATTTTGGCTTCAAAAAAGTTGAAAATTTTCATGAAAAGATTTCTGCTTCAAAAAAGTTGAAAATTTTCATGAAAAGATTTCGGCTTCAAAAAAATGGAACATTTTCATGAAAAGATTTCTGCTTCAAAAAAGTTGAAAATTTTCATGAAAAGATTTCGGCTTCAAAAAGTTGAAAATTTTCATGAAAAGATTTCGGCTTCAAAAAAGTTGAAAATTTTCATGAAGTATTTCGGCTTCAAAAAAATGTAACATTTTCATGAAAAGATCTCGGCTTCAAAAAAGTTGAACATTTTCATGAAAAGATTTCGGCTTCAAAAAAGTTGAAAATTTTCATGAAAAGATTTCGGCATCAAAAAAGTTGAAAATTTTCATGAAAAGATTCCGGCTTCAAAAAAGTCTAAAATTTTCATGAACTATTTCGGCTTCAAAAAAGTAGAAAATTTTCATGAAAAGATTTCTGCTTCAAAAAAGTTGAAAATTTTCATGAAAAGATTTCGGCTTCAAAAAAGTTGAAAATTTACATGAAAAGAATTCGACTTCAAAAAAGTCTAAGATTTTCATGAAAAGATTTCTGCTTAAAAAAAGTTGAAAATTTTCATGAAAAGATTTCGGCTTCAAAAAGTTGAAAATTTTCATGAAAAGATTTCGGCTTCAAAAAAGTTGACCATTTTCATGAAAAGATTTCGGCTTCAAAAAAGTTGAAAATTTTCATGAAAAGATTTCGACTTCAAAAATGTTGACCATTTTCATGAAAAGATTTCTGCTTCAAAAAAGTTGAAAATTTTCATGAAAAGATTTCGGCTTCAAAAAGTTGAAAATTTTCATGAAAAGATTTCGGCTTCAAAAAAGTTGAAAATTTTCATGAAGTATTTCGGCTTCAAAAAAATGTAACATTTTCATGAAAAGATCTCGGCTTCAAAAAAGTTGAACATTTTCATGAAAAGATTTCGGCTACAAAAAAGTTGAAAATTTTCATGAAGTATTTCGGCTTCAAAAAAATGGAACATTTTCATGAAAAGATTTCGGCTTCAAAAAAGTTGAACATTTTCATGAAAAGATTTCGGCTTCAAAAAAGTCTAAAATTTTCATGAACTATTTCGGCTTCAAAAAAGTTGAAAATTTTCATGAAAAGATTTCTGCTTCAAAAAAGTTGAAAATTTTCATGAAAAGATTTCGGCTTCAAAAAAGTTGAAAGTTTTCATGAAGTATTTCGGCTTCAAAAAAATGGAACATTTTCATGAAAAGATTTCGGCTTCAAAAAAGTTGAACATTTTCATGAAAAGATTTCTGCTTCAAAAAAGTTGAAAATTTACATGAAAAGATTTCGACTTCAAAAAAGTCTAAGATTTTCATGAAAAGATTTCTGCTTAAAAAAAGTTGAAAATTTTCATGAAAAGATTTCGGCTTCAAAAAGTTGAAAATTTTCATGAAAAGATTTCGGCTTCAAAAAAGTTGACCATTTTCATGAAAAGATTTCGGCTTCAAAAAAGTTGAAAAATTACATGAAAAGATTTTGGTTTCAAAAAGTTGAAAATTTTCATGAAAAGATTTCGGCTTCAAAAAAGTTGAAAATTTTCATGAAGTATTTCGGCTTCAAAAAAATGTAACATTTTCATGAAAAGATTTTGGCTCCAAAAAAGTTGAACATTTTCATGAAAAGATTTCGGCTTCAAAAAAGTTGAAAATTTTCATGAAAAGATTTCGGCTTCAAAAAGTTGAAAATTTTCATGAAAAGATTTCGGCTTCAAAAAAGTCTAAAATTTTCATGAAGTATTTCGGCTTCAAAAAAGTTGAAAATTTTCATGAAAAGATTTCTGCTTCAAAAAAGTTGAAAATTTTCATGAAAAGATTTCGGCTTCAAAAAAGTTGAAAGTTTTCATGAAGTATTTCGGCTTCAAAAAAATGGAACATTTTCATGAAAAGATTTCGGCTTCAAAAAAGTTGAACATTTTCATGAAAAGATTTCTGCTTCAAAAAAGTTGAAAATTTACATGAAAAGATTTCGACTTCAAAAAAGTCTAAGATTTTCATGAAAAGATTTCGGCTTCAAAAAAGTTGACCATTTTCATGAAAAGATTTCGGCTTCAAAAAAGTTGAAAAATTACATGAAAAGATTTTGGTTTCAAAAAGTTGAAAATTTTCATGAAAAGATTTCGGCTTCAAAAAAGTTGAAAATTTTCATGAAGTATTTCGGCTTCAAAAAAATGTAACATTTTCATGAAAAGATTTTGGCTCCAAAAAAGTTGAACATTTTCATGAAAAGATTTCGGCTTCAAAAAAGTTGAAAATTTTCATGAAAAGATTTCGGCTTCAAAAAGTTGAAAATTTTCATGAAAAGATTTCGGCTTCAAAAAAGTTGAAAATTTTCATGAAGTATTTCGGCTTCAAAAAAATGTAACATTTTCATGAAAAGATCTCGGCTTCAAAAAAGTTGAACATTTTCATGAAAAGATTTCGGCTTCAAAAAAGTTGAAAATTTTCATGAAAAGATTTCGGCATCAAAAAAGTTGAAAATTTTCATGAAAAGATTCCGGCTTCAAAAAAGTCTAAAATTTTCATGAACTATTTCGGCTTCAAAAAAGTTGAAAATTTTCATGAAAAGATTTCTGCTTCAAAAAAGTTGAAAATTTTCATGAAAAGATTTCGGCTTCAAAAAAGTTGAAAATTTACATGAAAAGATTTCGACTTCAAAAAAGTCTAAGATTTTCATGAAAAGATTTCTGCTTAAAAAAAGTTGAAAATTTTCATGAAAAGATTTCGGCTTCAAAAAGTTGAAAATTTTCATGAAAAGATTTCGGCTTCAAAAAAGTTGACCATTTTCATGAAAAGATTTCGGCTTCAAAAAAGTTGAAAATTTTCATGAAAAGATTTCGACATCAAAAAAGTTGACCATTTTCATGAAAAGATTTCTGCTTCAAAAAAGTTGAAAATTTTCATGAAAAGATTTCGGCTTCAAAAAGTTGAAAATTTTCATGAAAAGATTTCTGCTTCAAAAAAGTTGAAAATTTTCATGAAAAGATTTCGGCTTCAAAAAAGTTGAAAATTTTCATGAAGTATTTCGGCTTCAAAAAAATGGAACATTTTCATGAAAAGATTTCTGCTTCAAAAAAGTTGAAAATTTTCATGAAAAGATTTCGGCTTCAAAAAAGTTGAAAAATTACATGAAAAGATTTTGGTTTCAAAAAGTTGAAAATTTTCATGAAAAGATTTCGGCTTCAAAAAGTTGAAAATTTTCATGAAAAGATTTCGGCTTCAAAAAAGTTGAAAATTTTCATGAAAAGATTTCGGCTTCAAAAAGTTGAAAATTTTCATGAAAAGATTTCGGCTTCAAAAAAGTTGACCATTTTCATGAAAAGATTTCTGCTTCAAAAAAGTTGAAAAATTACATGAAAAGATTTTGGTTTCAAAAAGTTGAAAATTTTCATGAAAAGATTTCGGCTTCAAAAAAGTTGAAAATTTTCATGAAGTATTTCGGCTTCAAAAAAATGTAACATTTTCATGAAAAGATTTTGGCTCCAAAAAAGTTGAACATTTTCATGAAAAGATTTCGGCTTCAAAAAAGTTGAAAATTTTCATGAAGTATTCCGGCTTCAAAAAAATGGAACATTTTCATGAAAAGATTTCGGCTTCAAAAAAGTTGAACATTTTCATGAAAAGATTTCGGGTTCAAAAAAGTTGAAAATTTTCATGAACTATTTCGGCATCAAAAAAGTTGAAAATTTTCATGAAAAGATTTCGGCTTCAAAAAAGTCTAAAATTTTCATGAACTATTTCGGCTTCAAAAAAGTTGAAAATTTTCATGAAAAGATTTCTGCTTCAAAAAAGTTGAAAATTTTCATGAAAAGATTTCGGCTTCAAAAAAATGGAACATTTTCATGAAAAGATTTCTGCTTCAAAAAAGTTGAAAATTTTCATGAAAAGATTTCGGCTTCAAAAAGTTGAAAATTTTCATGAAAAGATTTCGGCTTCAAAAAAGTTGAAAATTTTCATGAAGTATTTCGGCTTCAAAAAAATGTAACATTTTCATGAAAAGATCTCGGCTTCAAAAAAGTTGAACATTTTCATGAAAAGATTTCGGCTTCAAAAAAGTTGAAAATTTTCATGAAAAGATTTCGGCTTCAAAAAAGTTGAAAATTTACATGAAAAGAATTCGACTTCAAAAAAGTCTAAGATTTTCATGAAAAGATTTCTGCTTAAAAAAAGTTGAAAATTTTCATGAAAAGATTTCGGCTTCAAAAAGTTGAAAATTTTCATGAAAAGATTTCGGCTTCAAAAAAGTTGACCATTTTCATGAAAAGATTTCGGCTTCAAAAAAGTTGAAAATTTTCATGAAAAGATTTCGACTTCAAAAAAGTTGACCATTTTCATGAAAAGATTTCTGCTTCAAAAAAGTTGAAAATTTTCATGAAAAGATTTCGGCTTCAAAAAGTTGAAAATTTTCATGAAAAGATTTCGGCTTCAAAAAAGTTGAAAATTTTCATGAAGTATTTCGGCTTCAAAAAAATGTAACATTTTCATGAAAAGATTTTGGCTCCAAAAAAGTTGAACATTTTCATGAAAAGATTTCGGCTTCAAAAAAGTTGAAAATTTTCATGAAAAGATTTCGGCTTCAAAAAGTTGAAAATTTTCATGAAAAGATTTCGGCTTCAAAAAAGTTGAAAATTTTCATGAAGTATTTCGGCTTCAAAAAAATGTAACATTTTCATGAAAAGATCTCGGCTTCAAAAAAGTTGAACATTTTCATGAAAAGATTTCGGCTTCAAAAAAGTTGAAAATTTTCATGAAAAGATTTCGGCATCAAAAAAGTTGAAAATTTTCATGAAAAGATTCCGGCTTCAAAAAAGTCTAAAATTTTCATGAACTATTTCGGCTTCAAAAAAGTTGAAAATTTTCATGAAAAGATTTCTGCTTCAAAAAAGTTGAAAATTTTCATGAAAAGATTTCGGCTTCAAAAAAGTTGAAAATTTACATGAAAAGAATTCGACTTCAAAAAAGTCTAAGATTTTCATGAAAAGATTTCTGCTTAAAAAAAGTTGAAAATTTTCATGAAAAGATTTCGGCTTCAAAAAGTTGAAAATTTTCATGAAAAGATTTCGGCTTCAAAAAAGTTGACCATTTTCATGAAAAGATTTCGGCTTCAAAAAAGTTGAAAATTTTCATGAAAAGATTTCGACTTCAAAAAAGTTGACCATTTTCATGAAAAGATTTCTGCTTCAAAAAAGTTGAAAATTTTCATGAAAAGATTTCGGCTTCAAAAAGTTGAAAATTTTCATGAAAAGATTTCGGCTTCAAAAAAGTTGAAAATTTTCATGAAGTATTTCGGCTTCAAAAAAATGTAACATTTTCATGAAAAGATCTCGGCTTCAAAAAAGTTGAACATTTTCATGAAAAGATTTCGGCTACAAAAAAGTTGAAAATTTTCATGAAGTATTTCGGCTTCAAAAAAATGGAACATTTTCATGAAAAGATTTCGGCTTCAAAAAAGTTGAACATTTTCATGAAAAGATTTCTGCTTCAAAAAAGTTGAAAATTTTCATGAACTATTTCGGCTTCAAAAAAATTGAAAATTTTCATGAAAAGATTTCTGCTTCAAAAAAGTTGAAAATTTTCATGAAAAGATTTCGGCTTCAAAAAAGTTGAAAATTTACATGAAAAGATTTCGACTTCAAAAAAGTCTAAGATTTTCATGAAAAGATTTCGGCTTCAAAAAAATGGAACATTTTCATGAAAAGATTTCGGCTTCAAAAAAGTTGAACATTTTCATGAAAAGATTTCGGCTTCAAAAAAGTCTAAAATTTTCATGAACTATTTCGGCTTCAAAAAAGTTGAAAATTTTCATGAAAAGATTTCTGCTTCAAAAAAGTTGAAAATTTTCATGAAAAGATTTCGGCTTCAAAAAAGTTGAAAGTTTTCATGAAGTATTTCGGCTTCAAAAAGATGGAACATTTTCATGAAAAGATTTCGGCTTCAAAAAAGTTGAACATTTTCATGAAAAGATTTCTGCTTCAAAAAAGTTGAAAATTTACATGAAAAGATTTCGGCTTCAAAAAGTTGAAAATTTTCATGAAAAGATTTCGGCTTCAAAAAGTTGAAAATTTTCATGAAAAGATTTCGGCTTCAAAAAAGTTGAAAATTTTCATGAAGTATTTAGGCTTCAAAAAAATGTAACATTTTCATGAAAAGATCTCGGCTTCAAAAAAGTTGAACATTTTCATGAAAAGATTTCGGCTTCAAAAAAGTTGAAAATTTTCATGAAAAGATTTCGGCATCAAAAAAGTTGAAAATTTTCATGAAAAGATTTAGACTTCAAAAAAGTTGAATATTTTCATCAAGTATTTCGACTTCAAAAAAGTCGAAGATTTTCATGATAAGATTTCTGCTTCAAAAAAGTTGAAAATTTTCATGACAGGATTTTGGCTTCAAAAAAGTTGAAAGTTTTCATGAAAAGATTTCGGCTTCAAAAAAGTTGAAAAATTACATGAAAAGATTTTGGTTTCAAAAAGTTGAAAATTTTCATGAAAAGATTTCGGCATCAAAAAGTTGAAAATTTTCATGAAAAGATTTCTGCTTCAAAAAAGTTGAACATTTTCATGAAAAGATTTCTGCTTCAAAAAAGTTGAAAATTTTCATGAAAAGATTTCGGCTTCAAAAAAATGGAACATTTTCATGAAAAGATTTCTGCTTCAAAAAAGTTGAAAATTTTCATGAAAAGATTTCGGCTTCAAAAAGTTGAAAATTTTCATGAAAAGATTTCGGCTTCAAAAAAGTTGAAAATTTTCATGAAGTATTTCGGCTTCAAAAAAATGTAACATTTTCATGAAAAGATCTCGGCTTCAAAAAAGTTGAACATTTTCATGAAAAGATTTCGGCTTCAAAAAAGTTGAAAATTTTCATGAAAAGATTTCGGCATCAAAAAAGTTGAAAATTTTCATGAAAAGATTCCGGCTTCAAAAAAGTCTAAAATTTTCATGAACTATTTCGGCTTCAAAAAAGTAGAAAATTTTCATGAAAAGATTTCGGCTTCAAAAAAGTTGAAAATTTACATGAAAAGATTTCGACTTCAAAAAAGTCTAAGATTTTCATGAAAAGATTTCTGCTTAAAAAAAGTTGAAAATTTTCATGAAAAGATTTCGGCTTCAAAAAGTTGAAAATTTTCATGAAAAGATTTCGGCTTCAAAAAAGTTGACCATTTTCATGAAAAGATTTCGGCTTCAAAAAAGTTGAAAATTTTCATGAAAAGATTTCGACTTCAAAAAAGTTGACCATTTTCATGAAAAGATTTCGACTTCAAAAAAGTTGACCATTTTCATGAAAAGAATTCTGCTTCAAAAAAGTTGAAAATTTTCATGAAAAGATTTCGGCTTCAAAAAAGTTGAAAATTTTCATGAAAAGATTTAGACTTCAAAAAAGTTGAATATTTTCATCAAGTATTTCGACTTCAAAAAAGTCGAAGATTTTCATGATAAGATTTCTGCTTCAAAAAAGTTGAAAATTTTCATGACAGGATTTTGGCTTCAAAAAAGTTGAAAATTTTCATGAAAAGATTTCGGCTTCAAAAAAGTTGAAAAATTACATGAAAAGATTTTGGTTTCAAAAAGTTGAAAATTTTCATGAAAAGATTTCGGCTTCAAAAAGTTGAAAATTTTCATGAAAAGATTTCGGCTTCAAAAAAGTTGAAAATTTTAATGAAAAGATTTCGGCTTCAAAAAGTTGAAAATTTTCATGAAAAGATTTCGGCTTCAAAAAAGTTGACCATTTTCATGAAAAGATTTCTGCTTCAAAAAAGTTGAAAAATTACATGAAAAGATTTTGGTTTCAAAAAGTTGAAAATTTTCATGAAAAGATTTCGGCTTCAAAAAAGTTGAAAATTTTCATGAAGTATTTCGGCTTCAAAAAAATGTAACATTTTCATGAAAAGATTTTGGCTCCAAAAAAGTTGAACATTTTCATGAAAAGATTTCGGCTTCAAAAAAGTTGAAAATTTTCATGAAGTATTCCGGCTTCAAAAAAATGGAACATTTTCATGAAAAGATTTCGGCTTCAAAAAAGTTGAACATTTTCATGAAAAGATTTCGGGTTCAAAAAAGTTGAAAATTTTCATGAACTATTTCGGCATCAAAAAAGTTGAAAATTTTCATGAAAAGATTTCGGCTTCAAAAAAGTCTAAAATTTTCATGAACTATTTTGGCTTCAAAAAAGTTGAAAATTTTCATGAAAAGATTTCTGCTTCAAAAAAGTTGAAAATTTTCATGAAAAGATTTCGGCTTCAAAAAAATGGAACATTTTCATGAAAAGATTTCTGCTTCAAAAAAGTTGAAAATTTTCATGAAAAGATTTCGGCTTCAAAAAAGTTGAAAATTTTCATGAAGTATTTCGGCTTCAAAAAAATGTAACATTTTCATGAAAAGATCTCGGCTTCAAAAAAGTTGAACATTTTCATGAAAAGATTTCGGCTTCAAAAAAGTTGAAAATTTTCATGAAAAGATTTCGGCATCAAAAAAGTTGAAAATTTTCATGAAAAGATTCCGGCTTCAAAAAAGTCTAAAATTTTCATGAACTATTTCGGCTTCAAAAAAGTAGAAAATTTTCATGAAAAGATTTCTGCTTCAAAAAAGTTGAAAATTTTCATGAAAAGATTTCGGCTTCAAAAAAGTTGAAAATTTACATGAAAAGAATTCGACTTCAAAAAAGTCTAAGATTTTCATGAAAAGATTTCTGCTTAAAAAAAGTTGAAAATTTTCATGAAAAGATTTCGGCTTCAAAAAGTTGAAAATTTTCATGAAAAGATTTCGGCTTCAAAAAAGTTGACCATTTTCATGAAAAGATTTCGGCTTCAAAAAAGTTGAAAATTTTCATGAAAAGATTTCGACTTCAAAAATGTTGACCATTTTCATGAAAAGATTTCTGCTTCAAAAAAGTTGAAAATTTTCATGAAAAGATTTCGGCTTCAAAAAGTTGAAAATTTTCATGAAAAGATTTCGGCTTCAAAAAAGTTGAAAATTTTCATGAAGTATTTCGGCTTCAAAAAAATGTAACATTTTCATGAAAAGATCTCGGCTTCAAAAAAGTTGAACATTTTCATGAAAAGATTTCGGCTACAAAAAAGTTGAAAATTTTCATGAAGTATTTCGGCTTCAAAAAAATGGAACATTTTCATGAAAAGATTTCGGCTTCAAAAAAGTTGAACATTTTCATGAAAAGATTTCGGCTTCAAAAAAGTCTAAAATTTTCATGAACTATTTCGGCTTCAAAAAAGTTGAAAATTTTCATGAAAAGATTTCTGCTTCAAAAAAGTTGAAAATTTTCATGAAAAGATTTCGGCTTCAAAAAAGTTGAAAGTTTTCATGAAGTATTTCGGCTTCAAAAAAATGGAACATTTTCATGAAAAGATTTCGGCTTCAAAAAAGTTGAACATTTTCATGAAAAGATTTCTGCTTCAAAAAAGTTGAAAATTTACATGAAAAGATTTCGACTTCAAAAAAGTCTAAGATTTTCATGAAAAGATTTCTGCTTAAAAAAAGTTGAAAATTTTCATGAAAAGATTTCGGCTTCAAAAAGTTGAAAATTTTCATGAAAAGATTTCGGCTTCAAAAAAGTTGACCATTTTCATGAAAAGATTTCGGCTTCAAAAAAGTTGAAAAATTACATGAAAAGATTTTGGTTTCAAAAAGTTGAAAATTTTCATGAAAAGATTTCGGCTTCAAAAAAGTTGAAAATTTTCATGAAGTATTTCGGCTTCAAAAAAATGTAACATTTTCATGAAAAGATTTTGGCTCCAAAAAAGTTGAACATTTTCATGAAAAGATTTCGGCTTCAAAAAAGTTGAAAATTTTCATGAAAAGATTTCGGCTTCAAAAAGTTGAAAATTTTCATGAAAAGATTTCGGCTTCAAAAAAGTCTAAAATTTTCATGAAGTATTTCGGCTTCAAAAAAGTTGAAAATTTTCATGAAAAGATTTCTGCTTCAAAAAAGTTGAAAATTTTCATGAAAAGATTTCGGCTTCAAAAAAGTTGAAAGTTTTCATGAAGTATTTCGGCTTCAAAAAAATGGAACATTTTCATGAAAAGATTTCGGCTTCAAAAAAGTTGAACATTTTCATGAAAAGATTTCTGCTTCAAAAAAGTTGAAAATTTACATGAAAAGATTTCGACTTCAAAAAAGTCTAAGATTTTCATGAAAAGATTTCGGCTTCAAAAAAGTTGACCATTTTCATGAAAAGATTTCGGCTTCAAAAAAGTTGAAAAATTACATGAAAAGATTTTGGTTTCAAAAAGTTGAAAATTTTCATGAAAAGATTTCGGCTTCAAAAAAGTTGAAAATTTTCATGAAGTATTTCGGCTTCAAAAAAATGTAACATTTTCATGAAAAGATTTTGGCTCCAAAAAAGTTGAACATTTTCATGAAAAGATTTCGGCTTCAAAAAAGTTGAAAATTTTCATGAAAAGATTTCGGCTTCAAAAAGTTGAAAATTTTCATGAAAAGATTTCGGCTTCAAAAAAGTTGAAAATTTTCATGAAGTATTTCGGCTTCAAAAAAATGTAACATTTTCATGAAAAGATCTCGGCTTCAAAAAAGTTGAACATTTTCATGAAAAGATTTCGGCTTCAAAAAAGTTGAAAATTTTCATGAAAAGATTTCGGCATCAAAAAAGTTGAAAATTTTCATGAAAAGATTCCGGCTTCAAAAAAGTCTAAAATTTTCATGAACTATTTCGGCTTCAAAAAAGTTGAAAATTTTCATGAAAAGATTTCTGCTTCAAAAAAGTTGAAAATTTTCATGAAAAGATTTCGGCTTCAAAAAAGTTGAAAATTTACATGAAAAGATTTCGACTTCAAAAAAGTCTAAGATTTTCATGAAAAGATTTCTGCTTAAAAAAAGTTGAAAATTTTCATGAAAAGATTTCGGCTTCAAAAAGTTGAAAATTTTCATGAAAAGATTTCGGCTTCAAAAAAGTTGACCATTTTCATGAAAAGATTTCGGCTTCAAAAAAGTTGAAAATTTTCATGAAAAGATTTCGACATCAAAAAAGTTGACCATTTTCATGAAAAGATTTCTGCTTCAAAAAAGTTGAAAATTTTCATGAAAAGATTTCGGCTTCAAAAAGTTGAAAATTTTCATGAAAAGATTTCTGCTTCAAAAAAGTTGAAAATTTTCATGAAAAGATTTCGGCTTCAAAAAAGTTGAAAATTTTCATGAAGTATTTCGGCTTCAAAAAAATGGAACATTTTCATGAAAAGATTTCTGCTTCAAAAAAGTTGAAAATTTTCATGAAAAGATTTCGGCTTCAAAAAAGTTGAAAAATTACATGAAAAGATTTTGGTTTCAAAAAGTTGAAAATTTTCATGAAAAGATTTCGGCTTCAAAAAGTTGAAAATTTTCATGAAAAGATTTCGGCTTCAAAAAAGTTGAAAATTTTCATGAAAAGATTTCGGCTTCAAAAAGTTGAAAATTTTCATGAAAAGATTTCGGCTTCAAAAAAGTTGACCATTTTCATGAAAAGATTTCTGCTTCAAAAAAGTTGAAAAATTACATGAAAAGATTTTGGTTTCAAAAAGTTGAAAATTTTCATGAAAAGATTTCGGCTTCAAAAAAGTTGAAAATTTTCATGAAGTATTTCGGCTTCAAAAAAATGTAACATTTTCATGAAAAGATTTTGGCTCCAAAAAAGTTGAACATTTTCATGAAAAGATTTCGGCTTCAAAAAAGTTGAAAATTTTCATGAAGTATTCCGGCTTCAAAAAAATGGAACATTTTCATGAAAAGATTTCGGCTTCAAAAAAGTTGAACATTTTCATGAAAAGATTTCGGGTTCAAAAAAGTTGAAAATTTTCATGAACTATTTCGGCATCAAAAAAGTTGAAAATTTTCATGAAAAGATTTCGGCTTCAAAAAAGTCTAAAATTTTCATGAACTATTTCGGCTTCAAAAAAGTTGAAAATTTTCATGAAAAGATTTCTGCTTCAAAAAAGTTGAAAATTTTCATGAAAAGATTTCGGCTTCAAAAAAATGGAACATTTTCATGAAAAGATTTCTGCTTCAAAAAAGTTGAAAATTTTCATGAAAAGATTTCGGCTTCAAAAAGTTGAAAATTTTCATGAAAAGATTTCGGCTTCAAAAAAGTTGAAAATTTTCATGAAGTATTTCGGCTTCAAAAAAATGTAACATTTTCATGAAAAGATCTCGGCTTCAAAAAAGTTGAACATTTTCATGAAAAGATTTCGGCTTCAAAAAAGTTGAAAATTTTCATGAAAAGATTTCGGCTTCAAAAAAGTTGAAAATTTACATGAAAAGAATTCGACTTCAAAAAAGTCTAAGATTTTCATGAAAAGATTTCTGCTTAAAAAAAGTTGAAAATTTTCATGAAAAGATTTCGGCTTCAAAAAGTTGAAAATTTTCATGAAAAGATTTCGGCTTCAAAAAAGTTGACCATTTTCATGAAAAGATTTCGGCTTCAAAAAAGTTGAAAATTTTCATGAAAAGATTTCGACTTCAAAAAAGTTGACCATTTTCATGAAAAGATTTCTGCTTCAAAAAAGTTGAAAATTTTCATGAAAAGATTTCGGCTTCAAAAAGTTGAAAATTTTCATGAAAAGATTTCGGCTTCAAAAAAGTTGAAAATTTTCATGAAGTATTTCGGCTTCAAAAAAATGTAACATTTTCATGAAAAGATTTTGGCTCCAAAAAAGTTGAACATTTTCATGAAAAGATTTCGGCTTCAAAAAAGTTGAAAATTTTCATGAAAAGATTTCGGCTTCAAAAAGTTGAAAATTTTCATGAAAAGATTTCGGCTTCAAAAAAGTTGAAAATTTTCATGAAGTATTTCGGCTTCAAAAAAATGTAACATTTTCATGAAAAGATCTCGGCTTCAAAAAAGTTGAACATTTTCATGAAAAGATTTCGGCTTCAAAAAAGTTGAAAATTTTCATGAAAAGATTTCGGCATCAAAAAAGTTGAAAATTTTCATGAAAAGATTCCGGCTTCAAAAAAGTCTAAAATTTTCATGAACTATTTCGGCTTCAAAAAAGTTGAAAATTTTCATGAAAAGATTTCTGCTTCAAAAAAGTTGAAAATTTTCATGAAAAGATTTCGGCTTCAAAAAAGTTGAAAATTTACATGAAAAGAATTCGACTTCAAAAAAGTCTAAGATTTTCATGAAAAGATTTCTGCTTAAAAAAAGTTGAAAATTTTCATGAAAAGATTTCGGCTTCAAAAAGTTGAAAATTTTCATGAAAAGATTTCGGCTTCAAAAAAGTTGACCATTTTCATGAAAAGATTTCGGCTTCAAAAAAGTTGAAAATTTTCATGAAAAGATTTCGACTTCAAAAAAGTTGACCATTTTCATGAAAAGATTTCTGCTTCAAAAAAGTTGAAAATTTTCATGAAAAGATTTCGGCTTCAAAAAGTTGAAAATTTTCATGAAAAGATTTCGGCTTCAAAAAAGTTGAAAATTTTCATGAAGTATTTCGGCTTCAAAAAAATGTAACATTTTCATGAAAAGATCTCGGCTTCAAAAAAGTTGAACATTTTCATGAAAAGATTTCGGCTACAAAAAAGTTGAAAATTTTCATGAAGTATTTCGGCTTCAAAAAAATGGAACATTTTCATGAAAAGATTTCGGCTTCAAAAAAGTTGAACATTTTCATGAAAAGATTTCGGCTTCAAAAAAGTCTAAAATTTTCATGAACTATTTCGGCTTCAAAAAAGTTGAAAATTTTCATGAAAAGATTTCTGCTTCAAAAAAGTTGAAAATTTTCATGAAAAGATTTCGGCTTCAAAAAAGTTGAAAGTTTTCATGAAGTATTTCGGCTTCAAAAAAATGGAACATTTTCATGAAAAGATTTCGGCTTCAAAAAAGTTGAACATTTTCATGAAAAGATTTCTGCTTCAAAAAAGTTGAAAATTTACATGAAAAGATTTCGGCTTCAAAAAGTTGAAAATTTTCATGAAAAGATTTCGGCTTCAAAAAGTTGAAAATTTTCATGAAAAGATTTCGGCTTCAAAAAAGTTGAAAATTTTCATGAAGTATTTAGGCTTCAAAAAAATGTAACATTTTCATGAAAAGATCTCGGCTTCAAAAAAGTTGAACATTTTCATGAAAAGATTTCGGCTTCAAAAAAGTTGAAAATTTTCATGAAAAGATTTCGGCATCAAAAAAGTTGAAAATTTTCATGAAAAGATTTAGACTTCAAAAAAGTTGAATATTTTCATCAAGTATTTCGACTTCAAAAAAGTCGAAGATTTTCATGATAAGATTTCTGCTTCAAAAAAGTTGAAAATTTTCATGACAGGATTTTGGCTTCAAAAAAGTTGAAAGTTTTCATGAAAAGATTTCGGCTTCAAAAAAGTTGAAAAATTACATGAAAAGATTTTGGTTTCAAAAAGTTGAAAATTTTCATGAAAAGATTTCGGCATCAAAAAGTTGAAAATTTTCATGAAAAGATTTCTGCTTCAAAAAAGTTGAACATTTTCATGAAAAGATTTCTGCTTCAAAAAAGTTGAACATTTTCATGAAAAGATTTCTGCTTCAAAAAAGTTGAAAATTTTCATGAACTATTTCGGCTTCAAAAAAATTGAAAATTTTCATGAAAAGATTTCTGCTTCAAAAAAGTTGAAAATTTTCATGAAAAGATTTCGGCTTCAAAAAAGTTGAAAATTTACATGAAAAGATTTCGACTTCAAAAAAGTCTAAGATTTTCATGAAAAGATTTCGGCTTCAAAAAAATGGAACATTTTCATGAAAAGATTTCGGCTTCAAAAAAGTTGAACATTTTCATGAAAAGATTTCGGCTTCAAAAAAGTCTAAAATTTTCATGAACTATTTCGGCTTCAAAAAAGTTGAAAATTTTCATGAAAAGATTTCTGCTTCAAAAAAGTTGAAAATTTTCATGAAAAGATTTCGGCTTCAAAAAAGTTGAAAGTTTTCATGAAGTATTTCGGCTTCAAAAAGATGGAACATTTTCATGAAAAGATTTCGGCTTCAAAAAAGTTGAACATTTTCATGAAAAGATTTCTGCTTCAAAAAAGTTGAAAATTTACATGAAAAGATTTCGGCTTCAAAAAGTTGAAAATTTTCATGAAAAGATTTCGGCTTCAAAAAGTTGAAAATTTTCATGAAAAGATTTCGGCTTCAAAAAAGTTGAAAATTTTCATGAAGTATTTAGGCTTCAAAAAAATGTAACATTTTCATGAAAAGATCTCGGCTTCAAAAAAGTTGAACATTTTCATGAAAAGATTTCGGCTTCAAAAAAGTTGAAAATTTTCATGAAAAGATTTCGGCATCAAAAAAGTTGAAAATTTTCATGAAAAGATTTAGACTTCAAAAAAGTTGAATATTTTCATCAAGTATTTCGACTTCAAAAAAGTCGAAGATTTTCATGATAAGATTTCTGCTTCAAAAAAGTTGAAAATTTTCATGACAGGATTTTGGCTTCAAAAAAGTTGAAAGTTTTCATGAAAAGATTTCGGCTTCAAAAAAGTTGAAAAATTACATGAAAAGATTTTGGTTTCAAAAAGTTGAAAATTTTCATGAAAAGATTTCGGCATCAAAAAGTTGAAAATTTTCATGAAAAGATTTCTGCTTCAAAAAAGTTGAACATTTTCATGAAAAGATTTCTGCTTCAAAAAAGTTGAACATTTTCATGAAAAGATTTCTGCTTCAAAAAAGTTGAAAATTTTCATGAACTATTTCGGCTTCAAAAAAATTGAAAATTTTCATGAAAAGATTTCTGCTTCAAAAAAGTTGAAAATTTTCATGAAAAGATTTCGGCTTCAAAAAAGTTGAAAATTTACATGAAAAGATTTCGACTTCAAAAAAGTCTAAGATTTTCATGAAAAGATTTCTGCTTAAAAAAAGTTGAAAATTTTCATGAAGTATTTCGGCTTCAAAAAGTTGAAAATTTTCATGAAAAGATTTCGGCTTCAAAAAAGTTGACCATTTTCATGAAAAGATTTCGGCTTCAAAAAAGTTGAAAATTTTCATGAAAAGATTTCGACATCAAAAAAGTTGACCATTTTCATGAAAAGATTTCTGCTTCAAAAAAGTTGAAAATTTTCATGAAAAGATTTCGGCTTCAAAACAATGGAACATTTTCATGAAAAGATTTCGGCTTCAAAAAAGTTGAAAATTTTCATGAAAAGATTTCGGGTTCAAAAAAGTTGAAAATTTTCATGAACTATTTCGGCATCAAAAAAGTTGAAAATTTTCATGAAAAGATTTCTGCTTCAAAAAAGTTGAAAATTTACATGAAAAGATTTCGACTTCAAAAAAGTCTAAGATTTTCATGAAAAGATTTCTGCTTAAAAAAAGTTGAAAATTTTCATGAAAAGATTTCGGCTTCAAAAAGTTGAAAATTTTCATGAAAAGATTTCGGCTTCAAAAAAGTTGACCATTTTCATGAAAAGATTTCGGCTTCAAAAAAGTTGAAAATTTTCATGAAAAGATTTCGACTTCAAAAAAGTTGACCATTTTCATGAAAAGATTTCTGCTTCAAAAAAGTTGAAAATTTTCATGAAGTATTTCGGCTTCAAAAAAATGTAACATTTTCATGACAAGATTTCGGCTTCAAAAAAGTTGAACATTTTCATGAAAAGATTTCGACTTCAAAAAAGTTGACCATTTTCATGAAAAGATTTCGGCTACAAAAAAGTTGAAAATTTTCATGAAGTATTTCGGCTTCAAAAAAATGGAACATTTTCATGAAAAGATTTCGGCTTCAAAAAAGTTGAACAATTTCATGAAAAGATTTCGGCTTCAAAAAAGTCTAAAATTTTCATGAACTATTTCGGCTTCAAAAAAGTTGAAAATTTTCATGAAAAGATTTCTGTTTCAAAAAATTTGAAAATTTTCATGAAAAGATTTCGGCTTCAAAAAAGTTGAAAGTTTTCATGAAGTATTTCGGCTTCAAAAAAGTTGAAAATTTTCATGAAAAGATTTCTGCTTCAAAAAAGTTGAAAATTTTCATGAAAAGATTTCGGCTTCAAAAAAGTTGAAAGTTTTCATGAAGTATTTCGGCTTCAAAAAAATGGAACATTTTCATGAAAAGATTTCGGCTTCAAAAAAGTTGAACATTTTCATGAAAAGATTTCTGCTTCAAAAAAGTTGAAAATTTACATGAAAAGATTTCGACTTCAAAAAAGTCTAAGATTTTCATGAAAAGATTTCTGCTTAAAAAAAGTTGAAAATTTTCATGAAAAGATTTTGGTTTCAAAAAGTTGAAAATTTTCATGAAAAGATTTCGACATCAAAAAAGTTGACCATTTTCATGAAAAGATTTCGGCTTCAAAAAAGTTGACCATTTTCATGAAAAGATTTCGGCTTCAAAAAAGTTGAAAATTTTCATGAAAAGATTTCGACAACAAAAAAGTTGACCATTTTCATGAAAAGATTTCTGCTTCAAAAAAGTTGAAAATTTTCATGAAAAGATTTCGGCTTCAAAACAATGGAACATTTTCATGAAAAGATTTCTGCTTCAAAAAAGTTGAACATTTTCATGACAGGATTTTGGCTTCAAAAAAGTTGAAAATTTTCATGACAAGATTTCGGCTTCAAAAAAGTTGAACATTTTCATGAAAAGATTTCGACTTCAAAAAAGTTGACCATTTTCATGAAAAGATTTCTGCTTAAAAAAAGTTGAAAATTTTCATGAAAAGATTTCGGCTTCAAAAAGTTGAAAATTTTCATGAAAAGATTTCGGCTTCAAAAAAGTCTAAGATTTTCATGAAAAGATTTCTGCTTCAAAAAAGTTGAACATTTTCATGAACTATTTCGGCTTCAAAAAAATTGAAAATTTTCATGAAAAGATTTCTGCTTCAAAAAAGTTGAAAATTTTCATGAAAAGATTTCGGCTTCAAAAAAGTTGAAAATTTACATGAAAAGATTTCGACTTCAAAAAAGTCTAAGATTTTCATGAAAAGATTTCTGCTTCAATAAAGTTTAAAATTTACATGAAAAGATTTCGACTTCAAAAAAGTCTAAGATTTTCATGAAAAGATTTCTGCTTCAAGAAAGTTGAAAATTTTCATGAAAAGATTTCGGCTTCAAAAATTTTAAAATTTTCATGAAAAGATTTTGGCTTCAAAAAAGTTGAGCATTTTCATGTAAAGATTTCGGCTTCAAAAAAAGTTGAAAATTTTCATGAAAAGATTTCGACTTCAAAAAAGTTTAAGATTTTCATTAAAAGATTTCGACTTCAAAAAAGTTGAAAATTTTCATGAAGTATTTCAGATTCAAAAAAATGGAACATTTTCATGAAAAGATTTCTGCTTCAAAAAAGTTGACCATTTTCATGAAAAGATTTCGGCTTCAAAAAAGTTGAAAATTTTCATGAAAAGATTTCGACATCAAAAAAGTTGACCATTTTCATGAAAAGATTTCTGCTTCAAAAAAGTTGAAAATTTTCATGAAAAGATTTCGGCTTCAAAACAATGGAACATTTTCATGAAAAGATTTCGGCTTCAAAAAAGTTGAAAATTTTCATGAAAAGATTTCGGGTTCAAAAAAGTTGAAAATTTTCATGAACTATTTCGGCATCAAAAAAGTTGAAAATTTTCATGAAAAGATTTAGGTTTCAAAAAAGTTGAAAATTTTCATGAAGTATTTCGGCTTCAAAAAAGTCTGAAATTTTCATGAACTATTTCGGCTTCAAAAAAGTTGTAAATTTTCATGAAAAGATTTCTGCTTCAAAAAAGTTGAAAAATTTCATGAACTATTTAGGCTTTAAAAAGTTGAAAATTTTCATGAAAAGATTTCTGCTTCAAAAAAGTTGAAAATTTTCATGAAAAGATTTCGGCTTCAAAAATTTGAAAATTTTCATGAAAAGATTTTGGCTTCAAAAAAGTTGAGTATTTTCATGTAAAGATTTCGGCTTCAAAAAAAGTTGAACATTTTCATGAAAAGATTTCGACTTCAAAAAAGTTTAAGATTTTCATTAAAAGATTTCGACTTCAAAAAAGTTGAAAATTTTCATGAAGTATTTCGGATTCAAAAAAATGGAACATTTTCATGAAAAGATTTCTGCTTCAAAAAAGTTGAACATTTTCATGAAAAGATTTCTGCTTCAATAAAGTTGAAAATTTACATGAAAATATTTCGATTTCAAAAAAGTCTAACATTTTCATGAAAAGATTTCTGCTTCAAAAAAGTTGAAAATTTTCAAGAAAAGATTTCGGCTTCAAAAAGTTGAAAATTTACATGAAAAGATTTCGACTTCAAAAAAGTCTAAGATTTTCATGAAAAGATTTCTGCTTAAAAAAAGTTGAAAATTTTCATGAAAAGATTTTGGTTTCAAAAAGTTGAAAATTTTCATGAAAAGATTTCGACATCAAAAAAGTTGACCATTTTCATGAAAAGATTTCGGCTTCAAAAAAGTTGACCATTTTCATGAAAAGATTTCGGCTTCAAAAAAGTTGAAAATTTTCATGAAAAGATTTCGACATCAAAAAAGTTGACCATTTTCATGAAAAGATTTCTGCTTCAAAAAAGTTGAAAATTTTCATGAAAAGATTTCGGCTTCAAAACAATGGAACATTTTCATGAAAAGATTTCTGCTTCAAAAAAGTTGAACATTTTCATGACAGGATTTTGGCTTCAAAAAAGTTGAAAATTTTCATGACAAGATTTCGGCTTCAAAAAAGTTGAACATTTTCATGAAAAGATTTCGACTTCAAAAAAGTTGACCATTTTCATGAAAAGATTTCGGCTACAAAAAAGTTGAAAATTTTCATGAAAAGATTTCTGCTTCAAAAAAGTTGAAAATTTTCATGAAAAGATTTCGGCTTCAAAAAAGTTGAAAGTTTTCATGAAGTATTTCGGCTTCAAAAAAATGGAACATTTTCATGAAAAGATTTCGGCTTCAAAAAAGTTGAACATTTTCATGAAAAGATTTCTGCTTCAAAAAAGTTGAAAATTTTCATGAAAAGATTTCGGCTTCAAAAAAGTTGAAAGTTTTCATGAAGTATTTCGGCTTCAAAAAAATGGAACATTTTCATGAAAAGATTTCGGCTTCAAAAAAGTTGAACATTTTCATGAAAAGATTTCTGCTTCAAAAAAGTTGAAAATTTACATGAAAAGATTTCGACTTCAAAAAAGTCTAAGATTTTCATGAAAAGATTTCTGCTTAAAAAAAGTTGAAAATTTTCATGAAAAGATTTTGGTTTCAAAAAGTTGAAAATTTTCATGAAAAGATTTCGACATCAAAAAAGTTGACCATTTTCATGAAAAGATTTCGGCTTCAAAAAAGTTGACCATTTTCATGAAAAGATTTCTGCTTCAAAAAAGTTGAAAATTTTCATGAAAAGATTTCGGCTTCAAAACAATGGAACATTTTCATGAAAAGATTTCTGCTTCAAAAAAGTTGAACATTTTCATGACAGGATTTTGGCTTCAAAAAAGTTGAAAATTTTCATGACAAGATTTCGGCTTCAAAAAAGTTGAACATTTTCATGAAAAGATTTCGACTTCAAAAAAGTTGACCATTTTCATGAAAAGATTTCTGCTTAAAAAAAGTTGAAAATTTTCATGAAAAGATTTCGGCTTCAAAAAGTTGAAAATTTTCATGAAAAGATTTCGGCTTCAAAAAAGTCTAAGATTTTCATGAAAAGATTTCTGCTTCAAAAAAGTTGAAAATTTTCATGAACTATTCCGGCTTCAAAAAAATGGAACATTTTCATGAAAAGATTTCGGCTTCAAAAAAGTTGAACATTTTCATGAAAAGATTTCGGGTTCAAAAAAGTTGAAAATTTTCATGAACTATTTCGGCATCAAAAAAGTTGAAAATTTTCATGAAAAGATTTCGGCTTCAAAAAAGTCTAAAATTTTCATGAACTATTTCGGCTTCAAAAAAGTTGAAAATTTTCATGAAAAGATTTCTGCTTCAAAAAAGTTGAAAATTTTCATGAAAAGATTTCGGCTTCAAAAAAATGGAACATTTTCATGAAAAGATTTCTGCTTCAAAAAAGTTGAAAATTTTCATGAAAAGATTTCGGCTTCAAAAAGTTGAAAATTTTCATGAAAAGATTTCGGCTTCAAAAAAGTTGAAAATTTTCATGAAGTATTTCGGCTTCAAAAAAATGTAACATTTTCATGAAAAGATCTCGGCTTCAAAAAAGTTGAACATTTTCATGAAAAGATTTCGGCTTCAAAAAAGTTGAAAATTTTCATGAAAAGATTTCGGCTTCAAAAAAGTTGAAAATTTACATGAAAAGAATTCGACTTCAAAAAAGTCTAAGATTTTCATGAAAAGATTTCTGCTTAAAAAAAGTTGAAAATTTTCATGAAAAGATTTCGGCTTCAAAAAGTTGAAAATTTTCATGAAAAGATTTCGGCTTCAAAAAAGTTGACCATTTTCATGAAAAGATTTCGGCTTCAAAAAAGTTGAAAATTTTCATGAAAAGATTTCGACTTCAAAAAAGTTGACCATTTTCATGAAAAGATTTCTGCTTCAAAAAAGTTGAAAATTTTCATGAAAAGATTTCGGCTTCAAAAAGTTGAAAATTTTCATGAAAAGATTTCGGCTTCAAAAAAGTTGAAAATTTTCATGAAGTATTTCGGCTTCAAAAAAATGTAACATTTTCATGAAAAGATTTTGGCTCCAAAAAAGTTGAACATTTTCATGAAAAGATTTCGGCTTCAAAAAAGTTGAAAATTTTCATGAAAAGATTTCGGCTTCAAAAAGTTGAAAATTTTCATGAAAAGATTTCGGCTTCAAAAAAGTTGAAAATTTTCATGAAGTATTTCGGCTTCAAAAAAATGTAACATTTTCATGAAAAGATCTCGGCTTCAAAAAAGTTGAACATTTTCATGAAAAGATTTCGGCTTCAAAAAAGTTGAAAATTTTCATGAAAAGATTTCGGCATCAAAAAAGTTGAAAATTTTCATGAAAAGATTCCGGCTTCAAAAAAGTCTAAAATTTTCATGAACTATTTCGGCTTCAAAAAAGTTGAAAATTTTCATGAAAAGATTTCTGCTTCAAAAAAGTTGAAAATTTTCATGAAAAGATTTCGGCTTCAAAAAAGTTGAAAATTTACATGAAAAGAATTCGACTTCAAAAAAGTCTAAGATTTTCATGAAAAGATTTCTGCTTAAAAAAAGTTGAAAATTTTCATGAAAAGATTTCGGCTTCAAAAAGTTGAAAATTTTCATGAAAAGATTTCGGCTTCAAAAAAGTTGACCATTTTCATGAAAAGATTTCGGCTTCAAAAAAGTTGAAAATTTTCATGAAAAGATTTCGACTTCAAAAAAGTTGACCATTTTCATGAAAAGATTTCTGCTTCAAAAAAGTTGAAAATTTTCATGAAAAGATTTCGGCTTCAAAAAGTTGAAAATTTTCATGAAAAGATTTCGGCTTCAAAAAAGTTGAAAATTTTCATGAAGTATTTCGGCTTCAAAAAAATGTAACATTTTCATGAAAAGATCTCGGCTTCAAAAAAGTTGAACATTTTCATGAAAAGATTTCGGCTACAAAAAAGTTGAAAATTTTCATGAAGTATTTCGGCTTCAAAAAAATGGAACATTTTCATGAAAAGATTTCGGCTTCAAAAAAGTTGAACATTTTCATGAAAAGATTTCGGCTTCAAAAAAGTCTAAAATTTTCATGAACTATTTCGGCTTCAAAAAAGTTGAAAATTTTCATGAAAAGATTTCTGCTTCAAAAAAGTTGAAAATTTTCATGAAAAGATTTCGGCTTCAAAAAAGTTGAAAGTTTTCATGAAGTATTTCGGCTTCAAAAAAATGGAACATTTTCATGAAAAGATTTCGGCTTCAAAAAAGTTGAACATTTTCATGAAAAGATTTCTGCTTCAAAAAAGTTGAAAATTTACATGAAAAGATTTCGGCTTCAAAAAGTTGAAAATTTTCATGAAAAGATTTCGGCTTCAAAAAGTTGAAAATTTTCATGAAAAGATTTCGGCTTCAAAAAAGTTGAAAATTTTCATGAAGTATTTAGGCTTCAAAAAAATGTAACATTTTCATGAAAAGATCTCGGCTTCAAAAAAGTTGAACATTTTCATGAAAAGATTTCGGCTTCAAAAAAGTTGAAAATTTTCATGAAAAGATTTCGGCATCAAAAAAGTTGAAAATTTTCATGAAAAGATTTAGACTTCAAAAAAGTTGAATATTTTCATCAAGTATTTCGACTTCAAAAAAGTCGAAGATTTTCATGATAAGATTTCTGCTTCAAAAAAGTTGAAAATTTTCATGACAGGATTTTGGCTTCAAAAAAGTTGAAAGTTTTCATGAAAAGATTTCGGCTTCAAAAAAGTTGAAAAATTACATGAAAAGATTTTGGTTTCAAAAAGTTGAAAATTTTCATGAAAAGATTTCGGCATCAAAAAGTTGAAAATTTTCATGAAAAGATTTCTGCTTCAAAAAAGTTGAACATTTTCATGAAAAGATTTCTGCTTCAAAAAAGTTGAACATTTTCATGAAAAGATTTCTGCTTCAAAAAAGTTGAAAATTTTCATGAACTATTTCGGCTTCAAAAAAATTGAAAATTTTCATGAAAAGATTTCTGCTTCAAAAAAGTTGAAAATTTTCATGAAAAGATTTCGGCTTCAAAAAAGTTGAAAATTTACATGAAAAGATTTCGACTTCAAAAAAGTCTAAGATTTTCATGAAAAGATTTCGGCTTCAAAAAAATGGAACATTTTCATGAAAAGATTTCGGCTTCAAAAAAGTTGAACATTTTCATGAAAAGATTTCGGCTTCAAAAAAGTCTAAAATTTTCATGAACTATTTCGGCTTCAAAAAAGTTGAAAATTTTCATGAAAAGATTTCTGCTTCAAAAAAGTTGAAAATTTTCATGAAAAGATTTCGGCTTCAAAAAAGTTGAAAGTTTTCATGAAGTATTTCGGCTTCAAAAAGATGGAACATTTTCATGAAAAGATTTCGGCTTCAAAAAAGTTGAACATTTTCATGAAAAGATTTCTGCTTCAAAAAAGTTGAAAATTTACATGAAAAGATTTCGGCTTCAAAAAGTTGAAAATTTTCATGAAAAGATTTCGGCTTCAAAAAGTTGAAAATTTTCATGAAAAGATTTCGGCTTCAAAAAAGTTGAAAATTTTCATGAAGTATTTAGGCTTCAAAAAAATGTAACATTTTCATGAAAAGATCTCGGCTTCAAAAAAGTTGAACATTTTCATGAAAAGATTTCGGCTTCAAAAAAGTTGAAAATTTTCATGAAAAGATTTCGGCATCAAAAAAGTTGAAAATTTTCATGAAAAGATTTAGACTTCAAAAAAGTTGAATATTTTCATCAAGTATTTCGACTTCAAAAAAGTCGAAGATTTTCATGATAAGATTTCTGCTTCAAAAAAGTTGAAAATTTTCATGACAGGATTTTGGCTTCAAAAAAGTTGAAAGTTTTCATGAAAAGATTTCGGCTTCAAAAAAGTTGAAAAATTACATGAAAAGATTTTGGTTTCAAAAAGTTGAAAATTTTCATGAAAAGATTTCGGCATCAAAAAGTTGAAAATTTTCATGAAAAGATTTCTGCTTCAAAAAAGTTGAACATTTTCATGAAAAGATTTCTGCTTCAAAAAAGTTGAACATTTTCATGAAAAGATTTCTGCTTCAAAAAAGTTGAAAATTTTCATGAACTATTTCGGCTTCAAAAAAATTGAAAATTTTCATGAAAAGATTTCTGCTTCAAAAAAGTTGAAAATTTTCATGAAAAGATTTCGGCTTCAAAAAAGTTGAAAATTTACATGAAAAGATTTCGACTTCAAAAAAGTCTAAGATTTTCATGAAAAGATTTCTGCTTAAAAAAAGTTGAAAATTTTCATGAAAAGATTTCGGCTTCAAAAAGTTGAAAATTTTCATGAAAAGATTTCGGCTTCAAAAAAGTTGACCATTTTCATGAAAAGATTTCGGCTTCAAAAAAGTTGAAAATTTTCATGAAAAGATTTCGACATCAAAAAAGTTGACCATTTTCATGAAAAGATTTCTGCTTCAAAAAAGTTGAAAATTTTCATGAAAAGATTTCGGCTTCAAAACAATGGAACATTTTCATGAAAAGATTTCGGCTTCAAAAAAGTTGAAAATTTTCATGAAAAGATTTCGGGTTCAAAAAAGTTGAAAATTTTCATGAACTATTTCGGCATCAAAAAAGTTGAAAATTTTCATGAAAAGATTTCTGCTTCAAAAAAGTTGAAAATTTACATGAAAAGATTTCGACTTCAAAAAAGTCTAAGATTTTCATGAAAAGATTTCTGCTTAAAAAAAGTTGAAAATTTTCATGAAAAGATTTCGGCTTCAAAAAGTTGAAAATTTTCATGAAAAGATTTCGGCTTCAAAAAAGTTGACCATTTTCATGAAAAGATTTCGGCTTCAAAAAAGTTGAAAATTTTCATGAAAAGATTTCGACTTCAAAAAAGTTGACCATTTTCATGAAAAGATTTCTGCTTCAAAAAAGTTGAAAATTTTCATGAAGTATTTCGGCTTCAAAAAAATGTAACATTTTCATGACAAGATTTCGGCTTCAAAAAAGTTGAACATTTTCATGAAAAGATTTCGACTTCAAAAAAGTTGACCATTTTCATGAAAAGATTTCGGCTACAAAAAAGTTGAAAATTTTCATGAAGTATTTCGGCTTCAAAAAAATGGAACATTTTCATGAAAAGATTTCGGCTTCAAAAAAGTTGAACAATTTCATGAAAAGATTTCGGCTTCAAAAAAGTCTAAAATTTTCATGAACTATTTCGGCTTCAAAAAAGTTGAAAATTTTCATGAAAAGATTTCTGTTTCAAAAAAGTTGAAAATTTTCATGAAAAGATTTCGGCTTCAAAAAAGTTGAAAGTTTTCATGAAGTATTTCGGCTTCAAAAAAGTTGAAAATTTTCATGAAAAGATTTCTGCTTCAAAAAAGTTGAAAATTTTCATGAAAAGATTTCGGCTTCAAAAAAGTTGAAAGTTTTCATGAAGTATTTCGGCTTCAAAAAAATGGAACATTTTCATGAAAAGATTTCGGCTTCAAAAAAGTTGAACATTTTCATGAAAAGATTTCTGCTTCAAAAAAGTTGAAAATTTACATGAAAAGATTTCGACTTCAAAAAAGTCTAAGATTTTCATGAAAAGATTTCTGCTTAAAAAAAGTTGAAAATTTTCATGAAAAGATTTTGGTTTCAAAAAGTTGAAAATTTTCATGAAAAGATTTCGACATCAAAAAAGTTGACCATTTTCATGAAAAGATTTCGGCTTCAAAAAAGTTGACCATTTTCATGAAAAGATTTCGGCTTCAAAAAAGTTGAAAATTTTCATGAAAAGATTTCGACAACAAAAAAGTTGACCATTTTCATGAAAAGATTTCTGCTTCAAAAAAGTTGAAAATTTTCATGAAAAGATTTCGGCTTCAAAACAATGGAACATTTTCATGAAAAGATTTCTGCTTCAAAAAAGTTGAACATTTTCATGACAGGATTTTGGCTTCAAAAAAGTTGAAAATTTTCATGACAAGATTTCGGCTTCAAAAAAGTTGAACATTTTCATGAAAAGATTTCGACTTCAAAAAAGTTGACCATTTTCATGAAAAGATTTCTGCTTAAAAAAAGTTGAAAATTTTCATGAAAAGATTTCGGCTTCAAAAAGTTGAAAATTTTCATGAAAAGATTTCGGCTTCAAAAAAGTCTAAGATTTTCATGAAAAGATTTCTGCTTCAAAAAAGTTGAAAATTTTCATGAACTATTTCGGCTTCAAAAAAATTGAAAATTTTCATGAAAAGATTTCTGCTTCAAAAAAGTTGAAAATTTTCATGAAAAGATTTCGGCTTCAAAAAAGTTGAAAATTTACATGAAAAGATTTCGACTTCAAAAAAGTCTAAGATTTTCATGAAAAGATTTCTGCTTCAATAAAGTTTAAAATTTACATGAAAAGATTTCGACTTCAAAAAAGTCTAAGATTTTCATGAAAAGATTTCTGCTTCAAGAAAGTTGAAAATTTTCATGAAAAGATTTCGGCTTCAAAAATTTTAAAATTTTCATGAAAAGATTTTGGCTTCAAAAAAGTTGAGCATTTTCATGTAAAGATTTCGGCTTCAAAAAAAGTTGAAAATTTTCATGAAAAGATTTCGACTTCAAAAAAGTTTAAGATTTTCATTAAAAGATTTCGACTTCAAAAAAGTTGAAAATTTTCATGAAGTATTTCAGATTCAAAAAAATGGAACATTTTCATGAAAAGATTTCTGCTTCAAAAAAGTTGACCATTTTCATGAAAAGATTTCGGCTTCAAAAAAGTTGAAAATTTTCATGAAAAGATTTCGACATCAAAAAAGTTGACCATTTTCATGAAAAGATTTCTGCTTCAAAAAAGTTGAAAATTTTCATGAAAAGATTTCGGCTTCAAAACAATGGAACATTTTCATGAAAAGATTTCGGCTTCAAAAAAGTTGAAAATTTTCATGAAAAGATTTCGGGTTCAAAAAAGTTGAAAATTTTCATGAACTATTTCGGCATCAAAAAAGTTGAAAATTTTCATGAAAAGATTTAGGTTTCAAAAAAGTTGAAAATTTTCATGAAGTATTTCGGCTTCAAAAAAGTCTGAAATTTTCATGAACTATTTCGGCTTCAAAAAAGTTGTAAATTTTCATGAAAAGATTTCTGCTTCAAAAAAGTTGAAAAATTTCATGAACTATTTAGGCTTTAAAAAGTTGAAAATTTTCATGAAAAGATTTCTGCTTCAAAAAAGTTGAAAATTTTCATGAAAAGATTTCGGCTTCAAAAATTTGAAAATTTTCATGAAAAGATTTTGGCTTCAAAAAAGTTGAGTATTTTCATGTAAAGATTTCGGCTTCAAAAAAAGTTGAACATTTTCATGAAAAGATTTCGACTTCAAAAAAGTTTAAGATTTTCATTAAAAGATTTCGACTTCAAAAAAGTTGAAAATTTTCATGAAGTATTTCGGATTCAAAAAAATGGAACATTTTCATGAAAAGATTTCTGCTTCAAAAAAGTTGAACATTTTCATGAAAAGATTTCTGCTTCAATAAAGTTGAAAATTTACATGAAAATATTTCGATTTCAAAAAAGTCTAACATTTTCATGAAAAGATTTCTGCTTCAAAAAAGTTGAAAATTTTCAAGAAAAGATTTCGGCTTCAAAAAGTTGAAAATTTACATGAAAAGATTTCGACTTCAAAAAAGTCTAAGATTTTCATGAAAAGATTTCTGCTTAAAAAAAGTTGAAAATTTTCATGAAAAGATTTTGGTTTCAAAAAGTTGAAAATTTTCATGAAAAGATTTCGACATCAAAAAAGTTGACCATTTTCATGAAAAGATTTCGGCTTCAAAAAAGTTGACCATTTTCATGAAAAGATTTCGGCTTCAAAAAAGTTGAAAATTTTCATGAAAAGATTTCGACATCAAAAAAGTTGACCATTTTCATGAAAAGATTTCTGCTTCAAAAAAGTTGAAAATTTTCATGAAAAGATTTCGGCTTCAAAACAATGGAACATTTTCATGAAAAGATTTCTGCTTCAAAAAAGTTGAACATTTTCATGACAGGATTTTGGCTTCAAAAAAGTTGAAAATTTTCATGACAAGATTTCGGCTTCAAAAAAGTTGAACATTTTCATGAAAAGATTTCGACTTCAAAAAAGTTGACCATTTTCATGAAAAGATTTCGGCTACAAAAAAGTTGAAAATTTTCATGAAAAGATTTCTGCTTCAAAAAAGTTGAAAATTTTCATGAAAAGATTTCGGCTTCAAAAAAGTTGAAAGTTTTCATGAAGTATTTCGGCTTCAAAAAAATGGAACATTTTCATGAAAAGATTTCGGCTTCAAAAAAGTTGAACATTTTCATGAAAAGATTTCTGCTTCAAAAAAGTTGAAAATTTTCATGAAAAGATTTCGGCTTCAAAAAAGTTGAAAGTTTTCATGAAGTATTTCGGCTTCAAAAAAATGGAACATTTTCATGAAAAGATTTCGGCTTCAAAAAAGTTGAACATTTTCATGAAAAGATTTCTGCTTCAAAAAAGTTGAAAATTTACATGAAAAGATTTCGACTTCAAAAAAGTCTAAGATTTTCATGAAAAGATTTCTGCTTAAAAAAAGTTGAAAATTTTCATGAAAAGATTTTGGTTTCAAAAAGTTGAAAATTTTCATGAAAAGATTTCGACATCAAAAAAGTTGACCATTTTCATGAAAAGATTTCGGCTTCAAAAAAGTTGACCATTTTCATGAAAAGATTTCTGCTTCAAAAAAGTTGAAAATTTTCATGAAAAGATTTCGGCTTCAAAACAATGGAACATTTTCATGAAAAGATTTCTGCTTCAAAAAAGTTGAACATTTTCATGACAGGATTTTGGCTTCAAAAAAGTTGAAAATTTTCATGACAAGATTTCGGCTTCAAAAAAGTTGAACATTTTCATGAAAAGATTTCGACTTCAAAAAAGTTGACCATTTTCATGAAAAGATTTCTGCTTAAAAAAAGTTGAAAATTTTCATGAAAAGATTTCGGCTTCAAAAAGTTGAAAATTTTCATGAAAAGATTTCGGCTTCAAAAAAGTCTAAGATTTTCATGAAAAGATTTCTGCTTCAAAAAAGTTGAAAATTTTCATGAACTATTTCGGCTTCAAAAAAATTGAAAATTTTCATGAAAAGATTTCTGCTTCAAAAAAGTTGAAAATTTTCATGAAAAGATTTCGGCTTCAAAAAAGTTGAAAATTTACATGAAAAGATTTCGACTTCAAAAAAGTCTAAGATTTTCATGAAAAGATTTCTGCTTCAATAAAGTTTAAAATTTACATGAAAAGATTTCGACTTCAAAAAAGTCTAAGATTTTCATGAAAAGATTTCTGCTTCAAGAAAGTTGAAAATTTTCATGAAAAGATTTCGACATCAAAAAAGTTGACCATTTTCATGAAAAGATTTCTGCTTCAAAAAAGTTGAAAATTTTCATGAAAAGATTTCGGCTTCAAAACAATGGAACATTTTCATGAAAAGATTTCTGCTTCAAAAAAGTTGAACATTTTCATGACAGGATTTTGGCTTCAAAAAAGTTGAAAATTTTCATGACAAGATTTCGGCTTCAAAAAAGTTGAACATTTTCATGAAAAGATTTCGACTTCAAAAAAGTTGACCATTTTCATGAAAAGATTTCGGCTACAAAAAAGTTGAAAATTTTCATGAAGTATTTCGGCTTCAAAAAAATGGAACATTTTCATGAAAAGATTTCGGCTTCAAAAAAGTTGAAAATTTTCATGAAAAGATTTCTGCTTCAAAAAAGTTGAAAATTTTCATGAAAAGATTTCGGCTTCAAAAAAGTTGAAAGTTTTCATGAAGTATTTCGGCTTCAAAAAAATGGAACATTTTCATGAAAAGATTTTGGCTTCAAAAAAGTTGAGCATTTTCATGTAAAGATTTCGGCTTCAAAAAAAGTTGAAAATTTTCATGAAAAGATTTCGACTTCAAAAAAGTTTAAGATTTTCATTAAAAGATTTCGACTTCAAAAAAGTTGAAAATTTTCATGAAGTATTTCAGATTCAAAAAAATGGAACATTTTCATGAAAAGATTTCTGCTTCAAAAAAGTTGACCATTTTCATGAAAAGATTTCGGCTTCAAAAAAGTTGAAAATTTTCATGAAAAGATTTCGACATCAAAAAAGTTGACCATTTTCATGAAAAGATTTCTGCTTCAAAAAAGTTGAAAATTTTCATGAAAAGATTTCGGCTTCAAAACAATGGAACATTTTCATGAAAAGATTTCGGCTTCAAAAAAGTTGAAAATTTTCATGAAAAGATTTCGGGTTCAAAAAAGTTGAAAATTTTCATGAACTATTTCGGCATCAAAAAAGTTGAAAATTTTCATGAAAAGATTTAGGTTTCAAAAAAGTTGAAAATTTTCATGAAGTATTTCGGCTTCAAAAAAGTCTGAAATTTTCATGAACTATTTCGGCTTCAAAAAAGTTGTAAATTTTCATGAAAAGATTTCTGCTTCAAAAAAGTTGAAAATTTTCATGAACTATTTAGGCTTTAAAAAGTTGAAAATTTTCATGAAAAGATTTCTGCTTCAAAAAAGTTGAAAATTTTCATGAAAAGATTTCGGCTTCAAAAATTTGAAAATTTTCATGAAAAGATTTTGGCTTCAAAAAAGTTGAGTATTTTCATGTAAAGATTTCGGCTTCAAAAAAAGTTGAACATTTTCATGAAAAGATTTCGACTTCAAAAAAGTTTAAGATTTTCATTAAAAGATTTCGACTTCAAAAAAGTTGAAAATTTTCATGAAGTATTTCGGATTCAAAAAAATGGAACATTTTCATGAAAAGATTTCTGCTTCAAAAAAGTTGAACATTTTCATGAAAAGATTTCTGCTTCAATAAAGTTGAAAATTTACATGAAAATATTTCGATTTCAAAAAAGTCTAAGATTTTCATGAAAAGATTTCTGCTTCAAAAAAGTTGAAAATTTTCAAGAAAAGATTTCGGCTTCAAAAAGTTGAAAATTTTCATGAAAAGATTTCTGCTTCAATAAAGTTGAGCATTTTCATGAAAAGATTTCTGCTTCAAAAAAGTTGAAAATTTTCCTGAAAAGATTTCTGCTTCAAAAAAGTTGAGCATTTTCATGAAAAGATTTCTGCTTCAAAAAAGTTGAAAATTTTCCTGAAAAGATTTCTGCTTCAAAAAAGTTGAAAATTTTCATGAAAAGATTTCGACTTCAAAAAAGTTTAAGATTTTCATGAAAAGATTTGTGCTTCAAAAAAGTTGAAAATTTTCATGAAAAGATTTCGGCTTCAAAAAGTTGAAAATTTTCATGAAAAGATTTCGGCTTCAAAAAAGTTGAGCATTTTCATGTAAAGATTTCGGCTTCAAAAAAAGTTGAAAATTTTCATGAAAAGATTTCGACTTCAAAAAAGTTTAAGATTTTCATTAAAAGATTTCGACTTCAAAAAAGTTGAAAATTTTCATGAAGTATTTCAGATTCAAAAAAATGGAACATTTTCATGAAAAGATTTCTGCTTCAAAAAAGTTGAACATTTTCATGAAAAGATTTCTGCTTCAATAAAGTTGAAAATTTACATGAAAAGATTTCGATTTCAAAAAAGTCTAAGATTTTCATGAAAAGATTTCTGCTTCAAAAAGTTGAAAATTTTCATGAAAAGATTTCGGCTTCAAAAAGTTGAAAATTGTCATAAAAAGATTTCGGCTTCAAAAAAGTTGAACATTTTCATGAAAAGATTTCTGCTTCAAAAAAGTTTACCATTTTCATGAAAAGATTTCGGCTTCAAAAAAGTTGAAAATTTTCATGAAAAGATTTCGACATCAAAAAAGTTGACCATTTTCATGAAAAGATTTCTGCTTCAAAAAAGTTGAAAATTTTCATGAAAAGATTTCGGGTTCAAAAAAGTTGAAAATTTTCATGAAGTATTTCGGCTTCAAAAAAATGGAACATTTCCATGAAAAGCATTCGGCTTCAAAAAACTTGAACATTTTCATGACAGGATTTTAGCTTTAAAAAAGGTAAAAATTTTCATGAAGTATTTCGGCTTCAAAAAGGGTGAAAACTTTCATGAAGTATTTCAGCTTCAAAAAAGTCGAAGATTTTCATGAAAAGATTTCGACATCAAAAAAGTTGACCATTTTCATGAAAAGATTTCTGCTTCAAAAAAGTTGAAAATTTTCATGAAAAGATTTCGGGTTCAAAAAAGTTGAGCATTTTCATGAACTATTTCGGCATCAAAAAAGTTGAAAATTTTCATGAAAAGATTTCTGCTTCAAAAAAGTTGAAAATTTTCATGAAAAGACTTCGGCTTAAAAAAAGTTGAAAATTTTCATGAAAAGATTTCGGCTTCAAAAAGTTGAAAATTTTCATGAAAAGATTTCGGCTTCAAAAAAGTTGACCATTTTCATGAAAAGATTTCTGCTTCAAAAAAGTTGAAAATTTTCATGAACTATTTCGGCTTCAAAAAAATTTAAAATTTTCATGAAAAGATTTCTGCTTCAAAAAAGTTGAAAATTTACATGAAAAGATTTCGACTTCAAAAAAGTCTAAGATTTTCATGAAAAGATTTCTGCTTCAATAAAGTTGAAAATTTACATGAAAAGATTTCGACTTCAAAAAAGTCTAAGATTTTCATGAAAAGATTTTTGCTTCAAGAAAGTTGAAAATTTTCATGAAAAGATTTCTACTTCAAAAAGTTGAAAATTTTCATGAAAAGATTTTGGCTTCAAAAAAGTTGAGCATTTTCATGAAAAGATTTCGGCTTCAAAAAAAGTTGAAAATTTTCATGAAAAGATTTCGACTTCAAAAAAGTTTAAGATTTTCATTAAAAGATTTCGACTTCAAAAAAGTTGAAAATTTTCATGAAGTATTTCGGATTCAAAAAAATGGAAAATTTTCATGAAAAGATTTCTGCTTCAAAAAAGTTGAACATTTTCATGAAAAGATTTCTGCTTCAATAAAGTTGAAAATTTACATGAAAAGATTTCGATTTCAAAAAAGTCTAAGATTTTCATGAAAAGATTTCTGCTTCAAAAAGTTGAAAATTTTCATGAAAAGATTTCGGCTTCAAAAAGTTGAAAATTTTCATGAAAAGATTTCGGCTTCAAAAAAGTTGAACATTTTCATGAAAAGATTTCTGCTTCAAAAAAGTTGAACATTTTCATGAAAAGATTTCTGCTTCAAAAAAGTTGAAAATTTACATAAAAAGATTTCGACTTCAAAAAAGTCTAACATTTTCATGAAAAGATTTCTGCTTAAAAAAAGTTGAAAATTTTCATGAAAAGATTTCGGCTTCAAAAAGTTGAAAATTTTCATGAAAAGATTTCGGCTTCAAAAAAGTTGACCATTTTCATGAAAAGATTTCTGCTTCAAAAAAGTTGAAAATTTTCATGAAAAGATTTCGTCTTCAAAAAAGTTGAAAATTTACATGAAAAGATTTCGACTTCAAAAAAGTCTAAGATTTTCATGAAAAGATTTCTGCTTAAAAAAAGTTGAAAATTTTCATGAAAAGATTTCGGCTTCAAAAAGTTGAAAATTTTCATGAAAAGATTTCGGCTTCAAAAAAGTTGACCATTTTCATGAAAAGATTTCGGCTTCAAAAAAGTTGAAAATTTTCATGAAAAGATTTCGACATCAAAAAAGTTGACCATTTTCATGAAAAGATTTCTGCTTCAAAAAAGTTGAAAATTTTCATGAAAAGATTTCGGGTTCAAAAAAGTTGAAAATTTTCATGAACTATTTCGGCATCAAAAAAGTTGAAAATTTTCATGAAAAGATTTCGGGTTCAAAAAAGTTGAAAATTTTCATGAACTATTTCGGCATCAAAAAAGTTGAAAATTTTCATGAAAAGATTTAGGTTTCAAAAAAGTTGAAAATTTTCATGAAGTATTTCGGCTTCAAAAAAGTCTGAAATTTTCATGAACTATTTCGGCATCAAAAAAGTTGAAAATTTTCATGAAAAGATTTCTGCTTCAAGAAAGTTGAAAATTTTCATGAAAAGATTTCGGCTTCAAAAATTTTAAAATTTTCATGAAAAGATTTTGGCTTCAAAAAAGTTGAGCATTTTCATGTAAAGATTTCGGCTTCAAAAAAAGTTGAAAATTTTCATGAAAAGATTTCGACTTCAAAAAAGTTTAAGATTTTCATTAAAAGATTTCGACTTCAAAAAAGTTGAAAATTTTCATGAAGTATTTCAGATTCAAAAAAATGGAACATTTTCATGAAAAGATTTCTGCTTCAAAAAAGTTGAACATTTTCATGAAAAGATTTCTGCTTCAATAAAGTTGAAAATTTTCATGAAGTATTTCGGCTTCAAAAAAGTCTGAAATTTTCATGAACTATTTCGGCTTCAAAAAAGTTGAAAATTTTCATGAAAAGATTTCTGCTTCAAAAAAGTTGAAAATTTTCATGAAAAGACTTCGGCTTAAAAAAAGTTGAAAATTTTCATGAAAAGATTTCGGCTTCAAAAAGTTGAAAATTTTCATGAAAAGATTTCGGCTTCAAAAAAGTTGACCATTTTCATGAAAAGATTTCTGCTTCAAAAAAGTTGAAAATTTTCATGAACTATTTCGGCTTCAAAAAAATTTAAAATTTTCATGAAAAGATTTCTGCTTCAAAAAAGTTGAAAATTTACATGAAAAGATTTCGACTTCAAAAAAGTCTAAGATTTTCATGAAAAGATTTCTGCTTCAATAAAGTTGAAAATTTACATGAAAAGATTTCGACTTCAAAAAAGTCTAAGATTTTCATGAAAAGATTTCTGCTTCAAGAAAGTTGAAAATTTTCATGAAAAGATTTCGGCTTCAAAAATTTTAAAATTTTCATGAAAAGATTTTGGCTTCAAAAAAGTTGAGCATTTTCATGAAAAGATTTCGGCTTCAAAAAAAGTTGAAAATTTTCATGAAAAGATTTCGACTTCAAAAAAGTTTAAGATTTTCATTAAAAGATTTCGACTTCAAAAAAGTTGAAAATTTTCATGAAGTATTTCGGATTCAAAAAAATGGAAAATTTTCATGAAAAGATTTCTGCTTCAAAAAAGTTGAACATTTTCATGAAAAGATTTCTGCTTCAATAAAGTTGAAAATTTACATGAAAAGATTTCGATTTCAAAAAAGTCTAAGATTTTCATGAAAAGATTTCTGCTTCAAAAAGTTGAAAATTTTCATGAAAAGATTTCGGCTTCAAAAAGTTGAAAATTTTCATGAAAAGATTTCGGCTTCAAAAAAGTTGAACATTTTCATGAAAAGATTTCTGCTTCAAAAAAGTTGAACATTTTCATGAAAAGATTTCGGCTTCAAAAAAGTTGAAAATTTTCATGAAAAGATTTCGACATCAAAAAAGTTGACCATTTTCATGAAAAGATTTCTGCTTCAAAAAAGTTGAAAATTTTCATGAAAAGATTTCGGGTTCAAAAAAGTTGAAAATTTTCATGAACTATTTCGGCATCAAAAAAGTTGAAAATTTTCATGAAAAGATTTCGGGTTCAAAAAAGTTGAAAATTTTCATGAACTATTTCGGCATCAAAAAAGTTGAAAATTTTCATGAAAAGATTTAGGTTTCAAAAAAGTTGAAAATTTTCATGAAGTATTTCGGCTTCAAAAAAGTCTGAAATTTTCATGAACTATTTCGGCATCAAAAAAGTTGAAAATTTTCATGAAAAGATTTCTGCTTCAAGAAAGTTGAAAATTTTCATGAAAAGATTTCGGCTTCAAAAATTTTAAAATTTTCATGAAAAGATTTTGGCTTCAAAAAAGTTGAGCATTTTCATGTAAAGATTTCGGCTTCAAAAAAAGTTGAAAATTTTCATGAAAAGATTTCGACTTCAAAAAAGTTTAAGATTTTCATTAAAAGATTTCGACTTCAAAAAAGTTGAAAATTTTCATGAAGTATTTCAGATTCAAAAAAATGGAACATTTTCATGAAAAGATTTCTGCTTCAAAAAAGTTGAACATTTTCATGAAAAGATTTCTGCTTCAATAAAGTTGAAAATTTTCATGAAGTATTTCGGCTTCAAAAAAGTCTGAAATTTTCATGAACTATTTCGGCTTCAAAAAAGTTGAAAATTTTCATGAAAAGATTTCTGCTTCAAAAAAGTTGAAAATTTTCATGAAAAGACTTCGGCTTAAAAAAAGTTGAAAATTTTCATGAAAAGATTTCGGCTTCAAAAAGTTGAAAATTTTCATGAAAAGATTTCGGCTTCAAAAAAGTTGACCATTTTCATGAAAAGATTTCTGCTTCAAAAAAGTTGAAAATTTTCATGAACTATTTCGGCTTCAAAAAAATTTAAAATTTTCATGAAAAGATTTCTGCTTCAAAAAAGTTGAAAATTTACATGAAAAGATTTCGACTTCAAAAAAGTCTAAGATTTTCATGAAAAGATTTCTGCTTCAATAAAGTTGAAAATTTACATGAAAAGATTTCGACTTCAAAAAAGTCTAAGATTTTCATGAAAAGATTTCTGCTTCAAGAAAGTTGAAAATTTTCATGAAAAGATTTCGGCTTCAAAAATTTTAAAATTTTCATGAAAAGATTTTGGCTTCAAAAAAGTTGAGCATTTTCATGAAAAGATTTCGGCTTCAAAAAAAGTTGAAAATTTTCATGAAAAGATTTCGACTTCAAAAAAGTTTAAGATTTTCATTAAAAGATTTCGACTTCAAAAAAGTTGAAAATTTTCATGAAGTATTTCGGATTCAAAAAAATGGAAAATTTTCATGAAAAGATTTCTGCTTCAAAAAAGTTGAACATTTTCATGAAAAGATTTCTGCTTCAATAAAGTTGAAAATTTACATGAAAAGATTTCGATTTCAAAAAAGTCTAAGATTTTCATGAAAAGATTTCTGCTTCAAAAAGTTGAAAATTTTCATGAAAAGATTTCGGCTTCAAAAAGTTGAAAATTTTCATGAAAAGATTTCGGCTTCAAAAAAGTTGAACATTTTCATGAAAAGATTTCTGCTTCAAAAAAGTTGAACATTTTCATGAAAAGATTTCGGCTTCAAAAAAGTTGAAAATTTTCATGAAAAGATTTCGACATCAAAAAAGTTGACCATTTTCATGAAAAGATTTCTGCTTCAAAAAAGTTGAAAATTTTCATGAAAAGATTTCGGGTTCAAAAAAGTTGAAAATTTTCATGAACTATTTCGGCATCAAAAAAGTTGAAAATTTTCATGAAAAGATTTCGGGTTCAAAAAAGTTGAAAATTTTCATGAACTATTTCGGCATCAAAAAAGTTGAAAATTTTCATGAAAAGATTTAGGTTTCAAAAAAGTTGAAAATTTTCATGAAGTATTTCGGCTTCAAAAAAGTCTGAAATTTTCATGAACTATTTCGGCATCAAAAAAGTTGAAAATTTTCATGAAAAGATTTAGGTTTCAAAAAAGTTGAAAATTTTCATGAAGTATTTCGGCTTCAAAAAAGTCTGAAATTTTCATGAACTATTTCGGCTTCAAAAAAGTTGAAAATTTTCATGAAAAGATTTCTGCTTCAAAAAAGTTGAAAATTTTCATGAACTATTTCGGCTTTAAAAAGTTGAAAATTTTCATGAAAAGATTTCTGCTTCAAAAAAGTTGAAAATTTTCATGAAAAGATTTCGGCTTCAAAAATTTGAAAATTTTCATGAAAAGATTTTGGCTTCAAAAAAGTTGAGCATTTTCATGTAAAGATTTCGGCTTCAAAAAAAGTTGAACATTTTCATGAAAAGATTTCGACTTCAAAAAAGTTTAAGATTTTCATTAAAAGATTTCGACTTCAAAAAAGTTGAAAATTTTCATGAAGTATTTCGGATTCAAAAAAATGGAACATTTTCATGAAAAGATTTCTGCTTCAAAAAAGTTGAACATTTTCATGAAAAGATTTCTGCTTCAATAAAGTTGAAAATTTACATGAAAAGATTTCGATTTCAAAAAAGTCTAAGATTTTCATGAAAAGATTTCTGCTTCAAAAAAGTTGAAAATTTTCAAGAAAAGATTTCGGCTTCAAAAAGTTGAAAATTTTCATGAAAAGATTTCTGCTTCAATAAAGTTGACCATTTTCATGAAAAGATTTCTGCTTCAAAAAAGTTGAAAATTTTCATGAAAAGATTTCTGCTTCAAAAAAGTTGAAAATTTTCATGAAAAGATTTCGGCTTCAAAAAAGTTGACCATTTTCATGAAAAGATTTCGGCTTCAAAAAAGTTGAAAATTTTCATGAAAAGATTTCGGTTTCAAAAAGTTGAAAATTTTCATGAAAAGATCTCGGCTTCAAAAAAGTTTAACATTTTCATGAAAAGATTTCGGGTTCAAAAAAGTTGAAAATTTTCATGAAGTATTTCGGCTTCAAAAAAATGGAACATTTCCATGAAAAGCATTCGGCTTCAAAAAACTTGAACATTTTCATGACAGGATTTTAGCTTTAAAAAAGGTAAAAATTTTCATGAAGTATTTCGGCTTCAAAAACGGTGAAAACTTTCATGAAGTATTTCAGCTTCAAAAAAGTCGAAGATTTTCATGAAAAGATTTCTGCTTCAAAAAAGTTGAAAATTTTCATGAACTATTTCGGCTTTAAAAAGTTGTAAATTTTCATGAAAAGATTTCTGCTTCAAAAAAGTTGAAAATTTTCATGAAAAGATTTCGGCTTCAAAAATTTGAAAATTTTCATGAAAAGATTTTGGCTTCAAAAAAGTTGAGCATTTTCATGTAAAGATTTCGGCTTCAAAAAAAGTTGAAAATTTTCATGAAAAGATTTCGACTTCAAAAAAGTTTAAGATTTTCATTAAAAGATTTCGACTTCAAAAAAGTTGAAAATTTTCATGAAGTATTTCGGATTCAAAAAAATGGAACATTTTCATGAAAAGATTTCTGCTTCAAAAAAGTTGAACATTTTCATGAAAAGATTTCTGCTTCAATAAAGTTGAAAATTTACATGAAAAGATTTCGATTTCAAAAAAGTCTAAGATTTTCATGAAAAGATTTCTGCTTCAAAAAAGTTGAAAATTTTCAAGAAAAGATTTCGGCTTCAAAAAGTTGAAAATTTTCATGAAAAGATTTCTGCTTCAATAAAGTTGACCATTTTCATGAAAAGATTTCTGCTTCAAAAAAGTTGAAAATTTTCATGAAAAGATTTCTGCTTCAAAAAAGTTGAAAATTTTCATGAAAAGATTTCGGCTTCAAAAAGTTGAAAATTTTCATGAAAAGATTTCTGCTTCAAAAAAGTTGAAAATTTTCATGAAAAGATTTCGGCTTCAAAAAGGGTGAAAACTTTCATGAAGTATTTCAGCTTCAAAAAAGTCGAAGATTTTCATGAAAAGATTTCTGCTTCAAAAAAGTTGAAAATTTTCATGACAGGATTTTGGCTTTAAAAAAAGTAGAAATTTTCATAAAGTATTTCGGCTTCAAAAAGGTTAAAATTTTTCATGAACTATTTCGGCTTCAAAAAAGTCGAAGATTTTCATGAAAAGATTTCTGCTTCAAAAAAGTTGAACATTTTCATGAAAAGATTTCTGCTTCAATAAAGTTGAAAATTTACATGAAAAGATTTCGACTTCAAAAAGTCTAAGATTTTCATGAAAAGATTTCGGCTTCAAAAAAGTTGAAAATTTTCATGAAGTATTTCGGCTTCAAAAAAATGGAACATTTTCATGAAAAGCATTCGGCTTCAAAAAACTTGAACATTTTCATGACAGGATTTTAGCTTTAAAAAAGGTAAACATTTTCATGAAGTATTTTGGCTTCAAAAAGGTTAAAAACTTTCATGAAGTATTTCAGCTTCAAAAAAGTCGAAGATTTTCATGAAAAGATTTCTGCTTCAAAAAAGTTGAAAATTTTCATGAAGTATTTCGGCTTCAAAAAAATGGAACATTTTCATGAAAAGATTTCGGCTTCAAAAAGTTGAAAATTTTCATGAAAAGATTTCGGCTTCAAAAAAGTTGACCATTTTCATGAAAAGATTTCGGCTTCAAAAAAAGTTGAAAATTTTCATGAAAAGATTACTGCTTCAAAAAAGTTGAAAATTTTCATGAAAAGATTTCGGCTTCAAAAAGTTGAAAATTTTCATGAAAAGATTTCGGCTTCAAAAAGTTGACCATTTTCATGAAAAGATTTCGGCTTCAAAAAGTTGACCATTTTCATGAAAAGATTTCGGCTTCAAAAAAGTTGAAAATTTTCATGAAAAGATTTCGGTTTCAAAAAGTTGAAAATTTTCATGAAAAGATCTCGGCTTCAAAAAAGTTTAACATTTTCATGAAAAGATTTCGGGTTCAAAAAAGTTGAAAATTTTCATGAAGTATTTCGGCTTCAAAAAAATGGAACATTTCCATGAAAAGCATTCGGCTTCAAAAAACTTGAACATTTTCATGACAGGATTTTAGCTTTAAAAAAGGTAAAAATTTTCATGAAGTATTTCGGCTTCAAAAAGGGTGAAAACTTTCATGAAGTATTTCAGCTTCAAAAAAGTCGAAGATTTTCATGAAAAGATTTCGACATCAAAAAAGTTGACCATTTTCATGAAAAGATTTCTGCTTCAAAAAAGTTGAAAATTTTCATGAAAAGATTTCGGCTTCAAAACAATGGAACATTTTCAGGAAAAGATTTCGGCTTCAAAAAAGTTGAAAATTTTCATGAAAAGATTTCGGGTTCAAAAAAGTTGAAAATTTTCATGAACTATTTCGGCATCAAAAAAGTTGAAAATTTTCATGAAAAGATTTAGGTTTCAAAAAAGTTGAAAATTTTCATGAAGTATTTCGGCTTCAAAAAAGTCTGAAATTTTCATGAACTATTTCGGCTTCAAAAAAGTTGAAAATTTTCATGAAAAGATTTCTGCTTCAAAAAAGTTGAACATTTTCATGACAGGATTTTGGCTTCAAAAAAGTTGAAAATTTTCATGACAAGATTTCGGCTTCAAAAAAGTTGAAAATTTTCATGAAAAGATTTCGGCTTCAAAAAAGTTGAACATTTTCATGAAAAGATTTCTGCTTAAAAAAAGTTGAAAATTTTCATGAAAAGATTTCGGCTTCAAAAAGTTGAAAATTTTCATGAAAAGATTTCGGCTTCAAAAAAGTTGACCATTTTCATGAAAAGATTTCTGCTTCAAAAAAGTTGAAAATTTACATGAAAAGATTTCGACTTCAAAAAAGTCTAAGATTTTCATGAAAAGATTTCTGCTTCAATAAAGTTGAAAATTTACATGAAAAGATTTCGACTTCAAAAAAGTCTAAGATTTTCATGAAAAGATTTCTGCTTCAAGAAAGTTGAAAATTTTCATGAAAAGATTTCGGCTTCAAAAATTTTAAAATTTTCATGAAAAGATTTTGGCTTCAAAAAAGTTGAGCATTTTCATGTAAAGATTTCGGCTTCAAAAAAAGTTGAAAATTTTCATGAAAAGATTTCGACTTCAAAAAAGTTTAAGATTTTCATTAAAAGATTTCGACTTCAAAAAAGTTGAAAATTTTCATGAAGTATTTCGGATTCAAAAAAATGGAACATTTTCATGAAAAGATTTCTGCTTCAAAAAAGTTGAACATTTTCATGAAAAGATTTCTGCTTCAATAAAGTTGAAAATTTACATGAAAAGATTTCGATTTCAAAAAAGTCTAAGATTTTCATGAAAAGATTTCTGCTTCAAAAAGTTGAAAATTTTCATGAAAAGATTTCGGCTTCAAAAAGTTGAAAATTTTCATGAAAAGATTTCGGCTTCAAAAAAGTTGAACATTTTCATGAAAAGATTTCTGCTTCAAAAAAGTTGAACATTTTCATGAAAAGATTTCTGCTTCAAAAAAGTTGAAAATTTACATAAAAAGATTTCGACTTCAAAAAAGTTGACCATTTTCATGAAAAGATTTCTGCTTCAAAAAAGTTGAAAATTTTCATGAAAAGATTTCGGGTTCAAAAAAGTTGAAAATTTTCATGAACTATTTCGGCATCAAAAAAGTTGAAAATTTTCATGAAAAGATTTCTGCTTCAAAAAAGTTGAAAATTTTCATGAACTATTTCGGCTTTAAAAAGTTGAAAATTTTCATGAAAAGATTTCTGCTTCAAAAAAGTTGAAAATTTTCATGAAAAGATTTCGGCTTCAAAAATTTGAAAATTTTCATGAAAAGATTTTGGCTTCAAAAAAGTTGAGCATTTTCATGTAAAGATTTCGGCTTCAAAAAAAGTTGAACATTTTCATGAAAAGATTTCGACTTCAAAAAAGTTTAAGATTTTCATTAAAAGATTTCGACTTCAAAAAAGTTGAAAATTTTCATGAAGTATTTCGGATTCAAAAAAATGGAACATTTTCATGAAAAGATTTCTGCTTCAAAAAAGTTGAACATTTTCATGAAAAGATTTCTGCTTCAATAAAGTTGAAAATTTACATGAAAAGATTTCGATTTCAAAAAAGTCTAAGATTTTCATGAAAAGATTTCTGCTTCAAAAAAGTTGAAAATTTTCAAGAAAAGATTTCGGCTTCAAAAAGTTGAAAATTTTCATGAAAAGATTTCGACTTCAATAAAGTTGACCATTTTCATGAAAAGATTTCTGCTTCAAAAAAGTTGAAAATTTTCATGAAAAGATTTCGGCTTCAAAAAAGTTGAAAATTTTCATGAAAAGATTTCGGCTTCAAAAAAGTTGACCATTTTCATGAAAAGATTTCGGCTTCAAAAAAGTTGAAAATTTTCATGAAAAGATTTCGACTTCAAAAAAGTTTAAGATTTTCATGAAAAGATTTCTGCTTCAAAAAAGTTGAAAATTTTCATGAAAAGATTTCGGCTTCAAAAAGTTGAAAATTTTCATGAAAAGATTTCGGCTTCAAAAAAGTTGACCATTTTCATGAAAAGATTTCGGCTTCAAAAAAAGTTGAAAATTTTCATGAAAAGATTACTGCTTCAAAAAAGTTGAAAATTTTCATGAAAAGATTTCGGCTTCAAAAAAAGTTGAAAATTTTCATGAAAAGATTACTGCTTCAAAAAGTTGAAAATTTTCATGAAAAGATTTCGGCTTCAAAAAAGTTGACCATTTTCATGAAAAGATTTCGGCTTCAAAAAAAGTTGAAAATTTTCATGAAAAGATTACTGCTTCAAAAAAGTTGAAAATTTTCATGAAAAGATTTCGGCTTCAAAAAGTTGAAAATTTTCATGAAAAGATTTCGGCTTCAAAAAGTTGACCATTTTCATGAAAAGATTTCGGCTTCAAAAAGTTGACCATTTTCATGAAAAGATTTCGGCTTCAAAAAAGTTGAAAATTTTCATGAAAAGATTTCGGTTTCAAAAAGTTGAAAATTTTCATGAAAAGATCTCGGCTTCAAAAAAGTTTAACATTTTCATGAAAAGATTTCGGGTTCAAAAAAGTTGAAAATTTTCATGAAGTATTTCGGCTTCAAAAAAATGGAACATTTCCATGAAAAGCATTCGGCTTCAAAAAACTTGAACATTTTCATGACAGGATTTTAGCTTTAAAAAAGGTAAAAATTTTCATGAAGTATTTCGGCTTCAAAAAGGGTGAAAACTTTCATGAAGTATTTCAGCTTCAAAAAAGTCGAAGATTTTCATGAAAAGATTTCGACATCAAAAAAGTTGACCATTTTCATGAAAAGATTTCTGCTTCAAAAAAGTTGAAAATTTTCATGAAAAGATTTCGGCTTCAAAACAATGGAACATTTTCAGGAAAAGATTTCGGCTTCAAAAAAGTTGAAAATTTTCATGAAAAGATTTCGGGTTCAAAAAAGTTGAAAATTTTCATGAACTATTTCGGCATCAAAAAAGTTGAAAATTTTCATGAAAAGATTTAGGTTTCAAAAAAGTTGAAAATTTTCATGAAGTATTTCGGCTTCAAAAAAGTCTGAAATTTTCATGAACTATTTCGGCTTCAAAAAAGTTGAAAATTTTCATGAAAAGATTTCTGCTTCAAAAAAGTTGAACATTTTCATGACAGGATTTTGGCTTCAAAAAAGTTGAAAATTTTCATGACAAGATTTCGGCTTCAAAAAAGTTGAAAATTTTCATGAAAAGATTTCGGCTTCAAAAAAGTTGAACATTTTCATGAAAAGATTTCTGCTTAAAAAAAGTTGAAAATTTTCATGAAAAGATTTCGGCTTCAAAAAGTTGAAAATTTTCATGAAAAGATTTCGGCTTCAAAAAAGTTGACCATTTTCATGAAAAGATTTCTGCTTCAAAAAAGTTGAAAATTTACATGAAAAGATTTCGACTTCAAAAAAGTCTAAGATTTTCATGAAAAGATTTCTGCTTCAATAAAGTTGAAAATTTACATGAAAAGATTTCGACTTCAAAAAAGTCTAAGATTTTCATGAAAAGATTTCTGCTTCAAGAAAGTTGAAAATTTTCATGAAAAGATTTCGGCTTCAAAAATTTTAAAATTTTCATGAAAAGATTTTGGCTTCAAAAAAGTTGAGCATTTTCATGTAAAGATTTCGGCTTCAAAAAAAGTTGAAAATTTTCATGAAAAGATTTCGACTTCAAAAAAGTTTAAGATTTTCATTAAAAGATTTCGACTTCAAAAAAGTTGAAAATTTTCATGAAGTATTTCGGATTCAAAAAAATGGAACATTTTCATGAAAAGATTTCTGCTTCAAAAAAGTTGAACATTTTCATGAAAAGATTTCTGCTTCAATAAAGTTGAAAATTTACATGAAAAGATTTCGATTTCAAAAAAGTCTAAGATTTTCATGAAAAGATTTCTGCTTCAAAAAGTTGAAAATTTTCATGAAAAGATTTCGGCTTCAAAAAGTTGAAAATTTTCATGAAAAGATTTCGGCTTCAAAAAAGTTGAACATTTTCATGAAAAGATTTCTGCTTCAAAAAAGTTGAACATTTTCATGAAAAGATTTCTGCTTCAAAAAAGTTGAAAATTTACATAAAAAGATTTCGACTTCAAAAAAGTTGACCATTTTCATGAAAAGATTTCTGCTTCAAAAAAGTTGAAAATTTTCATGAAAAGATTTCGGGTTCAAAAAAGTTGAAAATTTTCATGAACTATTTCGGCATCAAAAAAGTTGAAAATTTTCATGAAAAGATTTCGGGTTCAAAAAAGTTGAAAATTTTCATGAACTATTTCGGCATCAAAAAAGTTGAACATTTTCATGAAAAGATTTAGGTTTCAAAAAAGTTGAAAATTTTCATGAAGTATTTCGGCTTCAAAAAAGTCTGAAATTTTCATGAACTATTTCGGCTTCAAAAAAGTTGAAAATTTTCATGAAAAGATTTCTGCTTCAAAAAAGTTGAAAATTTTCATGAACTATTTCGGCTTTAAAAAGTTGAAAATTTTCATGAAAAGATTTCTGCTTCAAAAAAGTTGAAAATTTTCATGAAAAGATTTCGGCTTCAAAAATTTGAAAATTTTCATGAAAAGATTTTGGCTTCAAAAAAGTTGAGCATTTTCATGTAAAGATTTCGGCTTCAAAAAAAGTTGAACCTTTTTTATGAAAAGATTTCGACTTCAAAAAAGTTTAAGATTTTCATTAAAAGATTTCGACTTCAAAAAAGTTGAAAATTTTCATGAAGTATTTCGGATTCAAAAAAATGGAACATTTTCATGAAAAGATTTCTGCTTCAAAAAAGTTGAACATTTTCATGAAAAGATTTCTGCTTCAATAAAGTTGAAAATTTACATGAAAAGATTTCGATTTCAAAAAAGTCTATGATTTTCATGAAAAGATTTCTGCTTCAAAAAAGTTGAAAATTTTCAAGAAAAGATTTCGGCTTCAAAAAGTTGAAAATTTTCATGAAAAGATTTCTGCTTCAATAAAGTTGACCATTTTCATGAAAAGATTTCTGCTTCAAAAAAGTTGAAAATTTTCATGAAAAGATTTCGGCTTCAAAAAAGTTGAAAATTTTCATGAAAAGATTTCGGCTTCAAAAAAGTTGACCATTTTCATGAAAAGATTTCGGCTTCAAAAAAGTTGAAAATTTTCATGAAAAGATTTCGACTTCAAAAAAGTTTAAGATTTTCATGAAAAGATTTCTGCTTCAAAAAAGTTGAAAATTTTCATGAAAAGATTTCGGCTTCAAAAAGTTGAAAATTTTCATGAAAAGATTTCGGCTTCAAAAAAGTTGACCATTTTCATGAAAAGATTTCGGCTTCAAAAAAAGTTGAAAATTTTCATGAAAAGATTACTGCTTCAAAAAAGTTGAAAATTTTCATGAAAAGATTTCGGCTTCAAAAAGTTGAAAATTTTCATGAAAAGATTTCGGCTTCAAAAAGTTGACCATTTTCATGAAAAGATTTCGGCTTCAAAAAGTTGACCATTTTCATGAAAAGATTTCGGCTTCAAAAAGTTGACCATTTTCATGAAAAGATTTCGGCTTCAAAAAAGTTGAAAATTTTCATGAAAAGATTTCGGTTTCAAAAAGTTGAAAATTTTCATGAAAAGATCTCGGCTACAAAAAAGTTTAACATTTTCATGAAAAGATTTCGGGTTCAAAAAAGTTGAAAATTTTCATGAAGTATTTCGGCTTCAAAAAAATGGAACATTTCCATGAAAAGCATTCGGCTTCAAAAAACTTGAACATTTTCATGACAGGATTTTAGCTTTAAAAAAGGTAAAAATTTTCATGAAGTATTTCGGCTTCAAAAAGGGTGAAAACTTTCATGAAGTATTTCAGCTTCAAAAAAGTCGAAGATTTTCATGAAAAGATTTCTGCTTCAAAAAAGTTGAAAATTTTCATGAACTATTTCGGCTTTAAAAAGTTGAAAATTTTCATGAAAAGATTTCTGCTTCAAAAAAGTTGAAAATTTTCATGAAAAGATTTCGGCTTCAAAAATTTGAAAATTTTCATGAAAAGATTTTGGCTTCAAAAAAGTTGAGCATTTTCATGTAAAGATTTCGGCTTCAAAAAAAGTTGAAAATTTTCATGAAAAGATTTCGACTTCAAAAAAGTTTAAGATTTTCATTAAAAGATTTCGACTTCAAAAAAGTTGAAAATTTTCATGAAGTATTTCGGATTCAAAAAAATGGAACATTTTCATGAAAAGATTTCTGCTTCAAAAAAGTTGAACATTTTCATGAAAAGATTTCTGCTTCAATAAAGTTGAAAATTTACATGAAAAGATTTCGATTTCAAAAAAGTCTAAGATTTTCATGAAAAGATTTCTCCTTCAAAAAAGTTGAAAATTTTCAAGAAAAGATTTCGGCTTCAAAAAGTTGAACATTTTCATGAAAAGATTTCTGCTTCAATAAAGTTGACCATTTTCATGAAAAGATTTCTGCTTCAAAAAAGTTGAAAATTTTCATGAAAAGATTTCTGCTTCAAAAAAGTTGAAAATTTTCATGAAAAGATTTCGGCTTCAAAAAGTTGAAAATTTTCATGAAAAGATTTCTGCTTCAATAAAGTTGAAAATTTACATGAAAATATTTCGACTTTAAAAAAGTCTAAGATTTTCATGAAAAGATTTCTGCTTCAAAAAAGTTGAAAATTTTCTTGAAAAGATTTCGGCTTCAAAACGTTGAAAATTTTCATGAAAAGATTTCGGCTTCAAAAAGTTGACCATTTTCATGAAAAGATTTCGGCTTCAAAAAAGTTGAAAATTTTCATGAAGTATTTCGGCTTCAAAAAAATGGAACATTTTCATGAAAAGATTTCTGCTTCAAAAAAGTTGAAAATTTTCATGAAGTATTTCGGCTTCAATAAAATGGAACATTTTCATGAAAAGATTTCTGCTTCAAAAAAGTTGAAAATTTACATGAAAAGATTTCGACTTCAAAAAAGTTGAAAATTTTCATGAAGTATTTCGGCTTCAAAAAAATGGAACATTTTCATGAAAAGATTTCGGCTTCAAAAAAGTTGAACATTTTCATGAAAAGATTTCTGCTTCAATAAAGTTGAAAATTTACATGAAAAGATTTCGACTTCAAAAAAGTCTAAGATTTTCATGAAAAGATTTCTGCTTCAAAAAGTTGAAAATTTTCATGAAAAGATTTCGGATTCAAAAAAGTTGAAAATTTTCATGAAAAGATTTCGGTTTCAAAAAGTTGAACATTTTCATGAAAAGATTTCGGCTTCAAAAAAGTTGAAAATTTTCATGAAGTATTTCGGCTTCAAAAAAATGGAACATTTTCATGAAAAGATTTCTGCTTCAAAAAAGTTGAACATTTTCATGAAAAGATTTCTGCTTCAATAAAGTTGAAAATTTACATGAAAAGATTTCGACTTCAAAAAAGTCTAAGATTTTCATGAAAAGATTTCTGCTTCAAAAAAGTTGAAAATTTTCATGAAAAGATTTCGGCTTCAAAAAAGTTGAAAATTTTCATGAAGTATTTCTGCTTCAAAAAAATGGAACATTTTCATGAAAAGATTTCGGCTTCAAAAAAGTTGAAAATTTTCATGAAAAGATTTCGGCTTCAAAAAGTTGAAAATTTTCATGAAAAGATTTCGGCTTCAAAAAAGTTTAAGATTTTCATGAAAAGATTTCGGCTTCAAAAAAGTTGAAAATTTTCATGAAAAGATTTCTGCTTCAAAAAAGTTGAAAATTTTCATGAAAAGATTTCGGCTTCAAAAAAGTTGAAAATTTTCATGAAGTATTTCGGCTTCAAAAAAATGGAACATTTCCATGAAAAGCATTCGGCTTCAAAAAACTTGAACATTTTCATGACAGGATTTTAGCTTTAAAAAAGGTAAAAATTTTCATGAAGTATTTCGGCTTCAAAAAGGGTGAAAACTTTCATGAAGTATTTCAGCTTCAAAAAAGTCGAAGATTTTCATGAAAAGATTTCTGCTTCAAAAAAGTTGAAAATTTTCATGACAGGATTTTGGCTTTAAAAAAAGTAGAAATTTTCATAAAGTATTTCGGCTTCAAAAAGGTTAAAATTTTTCATGAACTATTTCGGCTTCAAAAAAGTCGAAGATTTTCATGAAAAGATTTCTGCTTCAAAAAAGTTGAACATTTTCATGAAAAGATTTCTGCTTCAATAAAGTTGAAAATTTACATGAAAAGATTTCGACTTCAAAAAAGTCTAAGATTTTCATGAAAAGATTTCTGCTTCAAAAAAGTTGAAAATTTTCATGAAAAGATTTCGGCTTCAAAAAGTTGAAAATTTTCATGAAAAGATTTTGGCTTCAAAAAAGTTCACCATTTTCATGAAAAGATTTCGGCTTCAAAAAAAGTTGAAAATTTTCATGAAAAGATTACTGCTTCAAAAAAGTTGAACATTTTCATGAAAAGATTTCTACTTCAATAAAGTTGAAAATTTACATGAAAAGATTTCGACTTCAAAAAAGTCTAAGATTTTCATGAAAAGATTTCTGCTTCAAAAAAGTTGAAAATTTACATGAAAAGATTTCGACTTCAAAAAAGTTGAAAATTTTCATGAAGTATTTCGGCTTCAAAAAAATGGAACATTTTCATGAAAAGATTTCGGCTTCAAAAAAATGGAACATTTTCATGAAAAGATTTCGGCTTCAAAAAAGTTGAACATTTTCATGAAAAGATTTCTGCTTCAATAAAGTTGAAAATTTACATGAAAAGATTTCGACTTCAAAAAAGTCTAAGATTTTCATGAAAAGATTTCTGCTTCAAAAAGTTGAAAATTTTCATGAAAAGATTTCGGATTCAAAAAAGTTGAAAATTTTAATGAAAAGATTTCGGTTTCAAAAAGTTGAACATTTTCATGAAAAGATTTCGGCTTCAAAAAAGTTGAAAATTTTCATGAAGTATTTCGGCTTCAAAAAAATGGAACATTTTCATGAAAAGATTTCTGCTTCAAAAAAGTTGAACATTTTCATGAAAAGATTTCTGCTTCAATAAAGTTGAAAATTTACATGAAAAGATTTCGACTTCAAAAAAGTCTAAGATTTTCATGAAAAGATTTCTGCTTCAAAAAAGTTGAAAATTTTCATGAAAAGATTTCGGCTTCAAAAAAGTTGAAAATTTTCATGAAAAGATTTCTGCTTCAAAAAAATGGAACATTTTCATGAAAAGATTTCGGCTTCAAAAAAGTTGAACATTTTCATGAAAAGATTTCGGCTTCAAAAAGTTGAAAATTTTCATGAAAAGATTTCGGCTTCAAAAAAGTTTAAGATTTTCATGAAAAGATTTCTGCTTCAAAAAAGTTGAAAATTTTCATGAAAAGATTTCGGCTTCAAAAAAGTTGAAGATTTTCATGAAAAGATTTCGGCTTCAAAAAAGTTGAAAATTTTCATGAAGTATTTCGGCTTCAAAAAAATGGAACATTTTCATGAAAAGATTTCGGCTTCAAAAAAGTTTAAGATTTTCATGAAAAGATTTCGGCTTCAAAAAAGTTGAAAATTTTCATGAAGTATTTCTGCTTCAAAAAAATGGAACATTTTCATGAAAAGATTTCGGCTTCAAAAAAGTTGAAAATTTTCATGAAGTATTTCGGCTTCAAAAAAATGGAACATTTTCATGAAAAGATTTCTGCTTCAATAAAGTTGAAAATTTACATGAAAAGATTTCGACTTCAAAAAAGTCTAAGAATTTCATGAAAAGATTTCGACTTCAAAAAAGTTGAAAATTTTCATGAAAAGATTTCGGCTTCAAAAAGTTGAAAATTTTCATGAAAAGATTTCGGCTTCAAAAAGTTGACCATTGTCATGAAAAGATTTCGGCTTCAAAAAAGTTGAAAATTTTCATGAAAAGATTTCGGCTTCAAAAAGTTGACCATTGTCATGAAAAGATTTCGGCTTCAAAAAAGTTGAAAATTTTCATGAAAAGATTTCGGCTTCAAAAAGTTGAAAATTTTCATGAAAAGATTTCAGCTTCAAAAAGTTGAAAATTTTCATAAAAAGATTTCGGCTTCAAAAAGTTGACCATTGTCATGAAAAGATTTCGGCTTCAAAAAAGTTGAAAATTTTCATGAAAAGATTTCGGCTTCAAAAAGTTGAACATTTTCATGAAAAGATTTCGGCTTCAAAAAAGTTGAAAATTTTCATGAAGTATTTCGGCTTCAAAAAAATGGAACATTTTCATGAAAAGATTTCGGCTTCAAAAAAGTTGAACATTTTCATGAAAAGATTTCTGCTTCAATAAAGTTGAAAATTTACATGAAAAGATTTCGACTTCAAAAAAGTCTAAGATTTTCATGAAAAGATTTCTGCTTCAAAAAAGTTGAAAATTTTCATGAAAAGATTTCGGCTTCAAAAAAGTTGAAAATTTTCATGAAAAGATTTCTGCTTCAAAAAAATGGAACATTTTCATGAAAAGATTTCGGCTTCAAAAAAGTTGAACATTTTCATGAAAAGATTTCGGCTTCAAAAAGTTGAAAATTTTCATGAAAAGATTTCGGCTTCAAAAAAGTTTAAGATTTTCATGAAAAGATTTCTGCTTCAAAAAAGTTGAAAATTTTCATGAAAAGATTTCGGCTTCAAAAAAGTTGAAGATTTTCATGAAAAGATTTCGGCTTCAAAAAAGTTGAAAATTTTCATGAAGTATTTCGGCTTCAAAAAAATGGAACATTTTCATGAAAAGATTTCGGCTTCAAAAAAGTTTAAGATTTTCATGAAAAGATTTCGGCTTCAAAAAAGTTGAAAATTTTCATGAAGTATTTCTGCTTCAAAAAAATGGAACATTTTCATGAAAAGATTTCGGCTTCAAAAAAGTTGAAAATTTTCATGAAGTATTTCGGCTTCAAAAAAATGGAACATTTTCATGAAAAGATTTCTGCTTCAATAAAGTTGAAAATTTACATGAAAAGATTTCGACTTCAAAAAAGTCTAAGAATTTCATGAAAAGATTTCGACTTCAAAAAAGTTGAAAATTTTCATGAAAAGATTTCGGCTTCAAAAAGTTGAAAATTTTCATGAAAAGATTTCGGCTTCAAAAAGTTGACCATTGTCATGAAAAGATTTCGGCTTCAAAAAAGTTGAAAATTTTCATGAAAAGATTTCGGCTTCAAAAAGTTGACCATTGTCATGAAAAGATTTCGGCTTCAAAAAAGTTGAAAATTTTCATGAAAAGATTTCGGCTTCAAAAAGTTGAAAATTTTCATGAAAAGATTTCAGCTTCAAAAAGTTGAAAATTTTCATAAAAAGATTTCGGCTTCAAAAAGTTGACCATTGTCATGAAAAGATTTCGGCTTCAAAAAAGTTGAAAATTTTCATGAAAAGATTTCGGCTTCAAAAAGTTGAAAATTTTCATGAAAAGATTTCGGCTTCAAAAAGTTGAACATTTTCATGAAAAGATTTCGGCTTCAAAAAAGTTGAAAATTTTCATGAAGTATTTCGGCTTCAAAAAAATGGAACATTTTCATGAAAAGATTTCTGCTTCAATAAAGTTGAAAATTTACATGAAAATATTTCGACTTCAAAAAAGTCTAAGATTTTCATGAAAAGATTTCTGCTTCAAAAAAGTTGAAAATTTTCTTGAAAAGATTTCGGCTTCAAAACGTTGAAAATTTTCATGAAAAGATTTCGGCTTCAAAAAGTTGACCATTTTCATGAAAAGATTTCGGCTTCAAAAAAGTTGAAAATTTTCATGAAGTATTTCGGCTTCAAAAAAATGGAACATTTTCATGAAAAGATTTCTGCTTCAAAAAAGTTGAAAATTTTCATGAAGTATTTCGGCTTCAATAAAATGGAACATTTTCATGAAAAGATTTCTGCTTCAAAAAAGTTGAAAATTTACATGAAAAGATTTCGACTTCAAAAAAGTTGAAAATTTTCATGAAGTATTTCGGCTTCAAAAAAATGGAACATTTTCATGAAAAGATTTCGGCTTCAAAAAAGTTGAAAATTTTCATGAAGTATTTCGGCTTCAAAAAAATGGAACATTTTCATGAAAAGATTTCGGCTTCAAAAAAGTTGAACATTTTCATGAAAAGATTTCTGCTTCAATAAAGTTGAAAATTTACATGAAAAGATTTCGACTTCAAAAAAGTCTAAGATTTTCATGAAAAGATTTCTGCTTCAAAAAGTTGAAAATTTTCATGAAAAGATTTCTGCTTCAAAAAAGTTGAAAATTTTCATGAAAAGATTTCGGTTTCAAAAAGTTGAACATTTTCATGAAAAGATTTCGGCTTCAAAAAAGTTGAAAATTTTCATGAAGTATTTCGGCTTCAAAAAAATGGAACATTTTCATGAAAAGATTTCTGCTTCAAAAAAGTTGAACATTTTCATGAAAAGATTTCTGCTTCAATAAAGTTAAAAATTTACATGAAAAGATTTCGACTTCAAAAAAGTCTAAGATTTTCATGAAAAGATTTCTGCTTCAAAAAAGTTGAAAATTTTCATGAAAAGATTTCGGCTTCAAAAAGTTGAACATTTTCATGAAAAGATTTCGGCTTCAAAAAAGTTGAAAATTTTCATGAAGTATTTCGGCTTCAAAAAAATGGAACATTTTCATGAAAAGATTTCTGCTTCAATAAAGTTGAAAATTTACATGAAAATATTTCGACTTCAAAAAAGTCTAAGATTTTCATGAAAAGATTTCTGCTTCAAAAAAGTTGAAAATTTTCTTGAAAAGATTTCGGCTTCAAAACGTTGAAAATTTTCATGAAAAGATTTCGGCTTCAAAAAGTTGACCATTTTCATGAAAAGATTTCGGCTTCAAAAAAGTTGAAAATTTTCATGAAGTATTTCGGCTTCAAAAAAATGGAACATTTTCATGAAAAGATTTCTGCTTCAAAAAAGTTGAAAATTTTCATGAAGTATTTCGGCTTCAATAAAATGGAACATTTTCATGAAAAGATTTCTGCTTCAAAAAAGTTGAAAATTTACATGAAAAGATTTCGACTTCAAAAAAGTTGAAAATTTTCATGAAGTATTTCGGCTTCAAAAAAATGGAACATTTTCATGAAAAGATTTCGGCTTCAAAAAAGTTGAAAATTTTCATGAAGTATTTCGGCTTCAAAAAAATGGAACATTTTCATGAAAAGATTTCGGCTTCAAAAAAGTTGAACATTTTCATGAAAAGATTTCTGCTTCAATAAAGTTGAAAATTTACATGAAAAGATTTCGACTTCAAAAAAGTCTAAGATTTTCATGAAAAGATTTCTGCTTCAAAAAGTTGAAAATTTTCATGAAAAGATTTCGGATTCAAAAAAGTTGAAAATTTTCATGAAAAGATTTCGGTTTCAAAAAGTTGAACATTTTCATGAAAAGATTTCGGCTTCAAAAAAGTTGAAAATTTTCATGAAGTATTTCGGCTTCAAAAAAATGGAACATTTTCATGAAAAGATTTCGGCTTCAAAAAAGTTGAACATTTTCATGAAAAGATTTCGGCTTCAAAAAGTTGAAAATTTTCATGAAAAGATTTCGGCTTCAAAAAAGTTTAATATTTTCATGAAAAGATTTCTGCTTCAAAAAAGTTGAAAATTTTCATGAAAAGATTTCTGCTTCAAAAAAGTTGAAAATTTTCATGAAAAGATTTCGGCTTCAAAAAAGTTGAAAATTTTCATGAAGTATTTCTGCTTCAAAAAAATGGAACATTTTCATGAAAAGATTTCGGCTTCAAAAAAGTTGAACATTTTCATGAAAAGATTTCGGCTTCAAAAAGTTGAAAATTTTCATGAAAAGATTTCGGCTTCAAAAAAGTTTAAGATTTTCATGAAAAGATTTCGGCTTCAAAAAAGTTGAAAATTTTCATGAAGTATTTCGGCTTGAAAAAAATGGAACATTTTCATGAAAAGATTTCGGCTTCAAAAAAGTTGACCATTTTCATGAAAAGATTTCGGCTTCAAAAAAGTTGAACATTTTCATGAAAAGATTTCTGCTTCAATAAAGTTGAAAATTTACATGAAAAGATTTCGACTTCAAAAAAGTCTAAGATTTTCATGAAAAGATTTCTGCTTCAAAAAAGTTGAAAATTTTCATGAAAAGATTTCGGCTTCAAAACGTTGAAAATTTTCATGAAAAGATTTCGGCTTCAAAAAGTTGACCATTTTCATGAAAAGATTTCGGCTTCAAAAAAGTTGAAAATTTTCATGAAGTATTTCGGCTTCAATAAAATGGAACATTTTCATGAAAAGATTTCTGCTTCAAAAAAGTTGAAAATTTACATGAAAAGATTTCGACTTCAAAAAAGTTGAAAATTTTCATGAAGTATTTCGGCTTCAAAAAAATGGAACATTTTCATGAAAAGATTTCGGCTTCAAAAAAGTTGAACATTTTCATGAAAAGATTTCTGCTTCAATAAAGTTGAAAATTTACATGAAAAGATTTCGACTTCAAAAAAGTCTAAGATTTTCATGAAAAGATTTCGGCATCAAAAAGTTGAAAATTTTCATGAAAAGATTTCGGCTTCAAAAAGTTGAAAATTTTCATGAAAAGATTTCAGCTTCAAAAAAGTTGACCATTTTCATGAAAAGATTTCGGCTTCAAAAAAGTTGAAAATTTTCATGAAAAGATTTCGACTTCAAAAAAGTTGAAAATTTTCATGAAAAGATTTCGGCTTCAAAAAGTTGACCATTTTCATGAAAAGATTTCGGCTTCAAAAAAGTTGAAAGTTTTCATGAAAAGATTTCGGTTTCAAAAAGTTGAAAATTTTCATGAAAAGATTTCTGCTTCAAAAAAGTTGAAAATTTTCATGAAGTATTTCGGCTTCAATAAAATGGAACATTTTCATGAAAAGATTTCTGCTTCAAAAAAGTTGAAAATTTACATTAAAAGATTTCGACTTCAAAAAAGTTGAACATTTTCATGAAGTATTTCGGCTTCAAAAAAGTTTAAGATTTTCATGAAAAGATTTCGGCTTCAAAAAAGTTGAAAATTTTCATGAAGTATTTCGGCTTGAAAAAAATGGAACATTTTCATGAAAAGATTTCGGCTTCAAAAAAGTTGACCATTTTCATGAAAAGATTTCGGCTTCAAAAAAGTTGAAAATTTTCATGAAAAGATTTCGACTTCAAAAAAGTTTAAGATTCTCATGAAAAGATTTCGGCTTCAAAAAAGTTGAACATTTTCATGAAAAGATTTCTGCTTCAATAAAGTTGAAAATTTACATGAAAAGATTTCGACTTCAAAAAAGTCTAAGATTTTCATGAAAAGATTTCTGCTTCAAAAAAGTTGAAAATTTTCATGAAAAGATTTCGGCTTCAAAACGTTGAAAATTTTCATGAAAAGATTTCGGCTTCAAAAAGTTGACCATTTTCATGAAAAGATTTCGGCTTCAAAAAAGTTGAAAATTTTCATGAAGTATTTCGGCTTCAAAAAAATGGAACATTTTCATGAAAAGATTTCTGCTTCAAAAAAGTTGAAAATTTTCATGAAGTATTTCGGCTTCAATAAAATGGAACATTTTCATGAAAAGATTTCTGCTTCAAAAAAGTTGAAAATTTACATGAAAAGATTTCGACTTCAAAAAAGTTGAAAATTTTCATGAAGTATTTCGGCTTCAAAAAAATGGAACATTTTCATGAAAAGATTTCGGCTTCAAAAAAGTTGAAAATTTTCATGAAGTATTTCGGCTTCAAAAAAATGGAACATTTTCATGAAAAGATTTCGGCTTCAAAAAAGTTGAACATTTTCATGAAAAGATTTCTGCTTCAATAAAGTTGAAAATTTACATGAAAAGATTTCGACTTCAAAAAAGTCTAAGATTTTCATGAAAAGATTTCTGCTTCAAAAAGTTGAAAATTTTCATGAAAAGATTTCGGATTCAAAAAAGTTGAAAATTTTCATGAAAAGATTTCGGTTTCAAAAAGTTGAACATTTTCATGAAAAGATTTCGGCTTCAAAAAAGTTGAAAATTTTCATGAAGTATTTCGGCTTCAAAAAAATGGAACATTTTCATGAAAAGATTTCTGCTTCAAAAAAGTTGAACATTTTCATGAAAAGATTTCTGCTTCAATAAAGTTAAAAATTTACATGAAAAGATTTCGACTTCAAAAAAGTCTAAGATTTTCATGAAAAGATTTCTGCTTCAAAAAAGTTGAAAATTTACATGAAAAGATTTCGACTTCAAAAAAGTCTAAGATTTTCATGAAAAGATTTCGGCATCAAAAAGTTGAAAATTTTCATGAAAAGATTTCGGCTTCAAAAAGTTGAAAATTTTCATGAAAAGATTTCAGCTTCAAAAAAGTTGACCATTTTCATGAAAAGATTTCGGCTTCAAAAAAGTTGAAAATTTTCATGAAAAGATTTCGACTTCAAAAAAGTTGAAAATTTTCATGAAAAGATTTCGGCTTCAAAAAGTTGACCATTTTCATGAAAAGATTTCGGCTTCAAAAAAGTTGAAAGTTTTCATGAAAAGATTTCGGTTTCAAAAAGTTGAAAATTTTCATGAAAAGATTTCTGCTTCAAAAAAGTTGAAAATTTTCATGAAGTATTTCGGCTTCAATAAAATGGAACATTTTCATGAAAAGATTTCTGCTTCAAAAAAGTTGAAAATTTACATTAAAAGATTTCGACTTCAAAAAAGTTGAACATTTTCATGAAGTATTTCGGCTTCAAAAAAGTTTAAGATTTTCATGAAAAGATTTCGGCTTCAAAAAAGTTGAAAATTTTCATGAAGTATTTCGGCTTGAAAAAAATGGAACATTTTCATGAAAAGATTTCGGCTTCAAAAAAGTTGACCATTTTCATGAAAAGATTTCGGCTTCAAAAAAGTTGAAAATTTTCATGAAAAGATTTCGACTTCAAAAAAGTTTAAGATTCTCATGAAAAGATTTCGGCTTCAAAAAAGTTGAACATTTTCATGAAAAGATTTCTGCTTCAATAAAGTTGAAAATTTACATGAAAAGATTTCGACTTCAAAAAAGTCTAAGATTTTCATGAAAAGATTTCTGCTTCAAAAAAGTTGAAAATTTTCATGAAAAGATTTCGGCTTCAAAACGTTGAAAATTTTCATGAAAAGATTTCGGCTTCAAAAAGTTGACCATTTTCATGAAAAGATTTCTGCTTCAAAAAAGTTGAAAATTTTCATGAAAAGATTTCGGCTTCAAAACGTTGAAAATTTTCATGAAAAGATTTCGGCTTCAAAAAGTTGACCATTTTCATGAAAAGATTTCGGCTTCAAAAAAGTTGAAAATTTTCATGAAGTATTTCGGCTTCAAAAAAATGGAACATTTTCATGAAAAGATTTCTGCTTCAAAAAAGTTGAAAATTTTCATGAAGTATTTCGGCTTCAATAAAATGGAACATTTTCATGAAAAGATTTCTGCTTCAAAAAAGTTGAAAATTTACATGAAAAGATTTCGACTTCAAAAAAGTTGAAAATTTTCATGAAGTATTTCGGCTTCAAAAAAATGGAACATTTTCATGAAAAGATTTCGGCTTCAAAAAAGTTGAAAATTTTCATGAAGTATTTCGGCTTCAAAAAAATGGAACATTTTCATGAAAAGATTTCGGCTTCAAAAAAGTTGAACATTTTCATGAAAAGATTTCGGCTTCAAAAAAGTTGAAAATTTTCATGAAAAGATTTCGACTTCAAAAAAGTTTAAGATTCTCATGAAAAGATTTCGGCTTCAAAAAAGTTGACCATTTTCATGAAAAGATTTCGGCTTCAAAAAAGTTGAAAGTTTTCATGAAAAGATTTCGGTTTCAAAAAGTTGAAAATTTTCATGAAAAGATTTCTGCTTCAAAAAAGTTGAAAATTTTCATGAAGTATTTCGGCTTCAATAAAATGGAACATTTTCATGAAAAGATTTCTGCTTCAAAAAAGTTGAAAATTTACATGAAAAGATTTCGACTTCAAAAAAGTTGAACATTTTCATGAAGTATTTCGGCTTCAAAAAAGTTTAAGATTTTCATGAAAAGATTTCGGCTTCAAAAAAGTTGAACATTTTCATGAAGTATTTCGGCTTGAAAAAAATGGAACATTTTCATGAAAAGATTTCGGCTTCAAAAAAGTTGACCATTTTCATGAAAAGATTTCGGCTTCAAAAAAGTTGAAAATTTTCATGAAAAGATTTCGACTTCAAAAAAGTTTAAGATTCTCATGAAAAGATTTCGGCTTCAAAAAAGTTGAACATTTTCATGAAAAGATTTCTGCTTCAATAAAGTTGAAAATTTACATGAAAAGATTTCGACTTCAAAAAAGTCTAAGATTTTCATGAAAAGATTTCTGCTTCAAAAAAGTTGAACATTTTCATGAAAAGATTTCGGCTTCAAAACGTTGAAAATTTTCATGAAAAGATTTCGGCTTCAAAAAGTTGACCATTTTCATGAAAAGATTTCGGCTTCAAAAAAGTTGAAAATTTTCATGAAGTATTTCGGCTTCAATAAAATGGAACATTTTCATGAAAAGATTTCTGCTTCAAAAAAGTTGAAAATTTATATGAAAAGATTTCGACTTCAAAAAAGTTGGAAATTTTCATGAAGTATTTCGGCTTCAAAAAAATGGAACATTTTCATGAAAAGATTTCGGCTTCAAAAAAGTTGAACATTTTCATGAAAAGATTTCTGCTTCAATAAAGTTGAAAATTTACATGAAAAGATTTCGACTTCAAAAAAGTCTAAGATTTTCATGAAAAGATTTCGGCATCAAAAAGTTGAAAATTTTCATGAAAAGATTTCGGCTTCAAAAAGTTGAAAATTTTCATGAAAAGATTTCAGCTTCAAAAAAGTTGACCATTTTCATGAAAAGATTTCGGCTTCAAAAAAGTTGAAAATTTTCATGAAAAGATTTCGACTTCAAAAAAGTTGAAAATTTTCATGAAAAGATTTCGGCTTCAAAAAGTTGACCATTTTCATGAAAAGATTTCGGCTTCAAAAAAGTTGAAAGTTTTCATGAAAAGATTTCGGTTTCAAAAAGTTGAAAATTTTCATGAAAAGATTTCTGCTTCAAAAAAGTTGAAAATTTTCATGAAAAGATTTCTGCTTCAAAAAAGTTGAAAATTTAGATGAAAAGATTTCGACTTCAAAAAAGTTGAACATTTTCATGAAGTATTTCGGCTTCAAAAAAATGGAACATTTTCATGAAAAGATTTCGGCTTCAAAAAAGTTGAAAATTTTCATGAAGTATTTCGGCGTCAAAAAAATGGAACATTTTCATGAAAAGATTTCGGCTTCAAAAAAGTTGAACATTTTCATGAAAAGATTTCTGCTTCAATAAAGTTGAAAATTTACATGAAAAGATTTCGACTTCAAAAAAGTCTAAGATTTTCATGAAAAGATTTCTGCTTCAAAAAGTTGAAAATTTTCATGAAAAGATTTCGGATTCAAAAAAGTTGAAAATTTTCATGAAAAGATTTCGGTTTCAAAAAGTTGAACATTTTCATGAAAAGATTTCGGCTTTAAAAAAGTTGAACATTTTCATGAAAAGATTTCTGCTTCAATAAAGTTAAAAATTTACATGAAAAGATTTCGACTTCAAAAAAGTCTAAGATTTTCATGAAAAGATTTCTGCTTCAAAAAAGTTGAAAATTTTCATGAAAAGATTTCGGCTTCAAAAAAGTTGAAAATTTTCATGAAGTATTTCTGCTTCAAAAAAATGGAACATTTTCATGAAAAGATTTCTGCTTCAAAAAAGTTGAACATTTTCATGAAAAGATTTCTGCTTCAATAAAGTTAAAAATTTACATGAAAAGATTTCGACTTCAAAAAAGTCTAAGATTTTCATGAAAAGATTTCTGCTTCAAAAAAGTTGAAAATTTTCATGAAAAGATTTCGGCTTCAAAAAAGTTGAACATTTTCATGAAAAGATTTCGGCTTCAAAAAAGTCTAAGATTTTCATGAAAAGGTTTCTGCTTCAAAAAAGTTGAAAATTTTCATGAAAAGATTTCGGCTTCAAAAAGTTGAAAATTTTCATGAAAAGATTTCGGCTTCAAAAAAGTTGACCATTTTCATGAAAAGATTTCTGCTTCAAAAAAGTTGAAAATTTTCATGAAAAGATTTTGGTTTCAAAAAGTTGAAAATTTTCATGAAGTATTTCGGCTTAAAAAAAATGGAACATTTTCATGAAAAGATTTCGGCTTCAAAAAAGTTGAAAATTTTCATGAAAAGATTTCGGGTTCAAAAAAGTTGAAAATTTTCATGAACTATTTCGGCATCAAAAAAGTTGAAAATTTTCATGAAAAGATTTCTGCTTCAAAAAGTAGAAAATTTTCATGAAAAGATTTCGGCTTCAAAAAGTTGAACATTTTCATGAAAAGATTTCGGTTTCAAAAAGTTGAAAATTTTCATGAAAAGATCTCGGCTTGAAAAAAGTTGAACATTTTCATGAAAAGATTTCGGCTTCAAAAAAGTCTAAAATTTACATAAAAAGATTTCGGTTTCAAAAAGTTGAAAATTTTCATGAAAAGATTTCGGCTTCAAAAAAGTCTAAGATTTTCATGAAAAGGTTTCTGCTTCAAAAAAGTTGAAAATTTTCATGAAAAGATTTCGGCTTCAAAAAGTTGAAAATTTTCATGAAAAGATTTCGGCTTCAAAAAAGTTGACCATTTTCATGAAAAGATTTCGGCTTCAAAAAAGTTGAACATTTTCATGAAAAGATTTCGTCTTCAAAAAAGTCTAAGATTTTCATGAAAAGATTTCTGCTTCAAAAAAGTTGAAAATTTTCATGAAAAGATTTCGGCTTCAAAAAGTTGAAAATTTTCATGAAAAGATTTCGGCTTCAAAAAAGTTGACCATTTTCATGAAAAGATTTCGGCTTCAAAAAAGTTGAAAGTTTTCATGAAAAGATTTCGGCTTCAAAAAGTTGAAAATTTTCATGAAAAGATTTCGGCTTCAAAAAAGTTGAAAATTTTCATGAAGTATTTCGGCTTCAAAAAAATGGAACATTTTCATGAAAAGATTTCGGCTTCAAAAAAGTTGAAAATTTTCATGAAGTATTTCGGCTTCAAAAAAATGGAACATTTTCATGAAAAGATTTCTGCTTCAAAAAAGTTTAAAATTTACATGAAAAGATTTCGACTACAAAAAAGTTGAAAATTTTCATGAAGTATTTCGGCTTCAAAAAAATGGAACATTTTCATGAAAAGATTTCGGCTTCAAAAAAGTTGAACATTTTCATGAAAAGATTTCTGCTTCAATAAAGTTGAAAATTTTCATGAAAAGATGTCGGCTTCAAAAAGTTGAAAATTTTCATGAAAAGATTTCGGCTTCAAAAAGTTGAAAATTTTCATGAAAAGATTTCGGCTTCAAAAAGTTGAAAATTTTCATGAAAAGATTGCGGCTTCAAAAAAGTTGAAAATTTTCATGAAGTATTTCGGCTTCAAAAAAATGTAACATTTTCATGAAAAGATTTCGGCTTCAAAAAAGTTGAAGATTTTCATGAAAAGATTTAGGTGTCAAAAAAGTTGAAAATTTTCATGAAGTATTTCGGCTTCAAAAAAGTTGAACATTTTCATGAAGTATTTCGGCTTCAAAAAAGTTGAAAATTTTCATGAAAAGATTTCGGCTTCAAAAAGTTGAACATTTTCATGAAAAGATTTCTGCTTCAAAAAAGTTGAAAATTTACATGAAAAGATCTCGGCTTCAAAAAAGTTGAACATTTTCATGAAAAGATTTCGGCTTCAAAAAAGTTGAAAATTTTCATGAAAAGATTTCGGCATCAAAAAAGTTGAAAATTTTCATGAAAAGATGCCGGCTTCAAAAAAGTCTAAAATTTTCATGAACTATTTCGGCTTCAAAAAAGTTGAAAATTTTCATGAAAAGATTTCGGCTTCAAAAAAGTTGAAAATTTACATGAAAAGATTTCGACTTCAAAAAGTTGAAAATTTTCATGAAAAGATTTCGGCTTCAAAAAAGTTGACCATTTTCATGAAAAGATTTCGGCTTCAAAAAAGTTGAAAATTTTCATGAAAAGATTTCGACATCAAAAAAGTTGACCATTTTCATGAAAAGATTTCTGCTTCAAAAAAGTTTAAGATTTTCATGAAAAGATTTCGGCTTCAAAAAGTTGAAAATTTTCATGAAAAGATTTCTGCTTCAAAAAAGTTGAAAATTTTCATGAAAAGATTTAGACTTCAAAAAAGTTGAATATTTTCATCAAGTATTTCGACTTCAAAAAAGTCGAAGATTTTCATGATAAGATTTCTGCTTCAAAAAAGTTGAAAATTTTCATGACAGGATTTTGGCTTCAAAAAAGTTGAAAATTTTCATGAAAAGATTTCGGTTTCAAAAAAGTTGAACATTTTCATGAAAAGATTTCTGCTTCAAAAAGTTGAAAATTTTCATGAAAAGATTTCGGCTTCAAAAAGTTGAAAATTTTCATGAAAAGATTTCGGCTTCAAAAAAGTTGAACATTTTCATGAAAAGATTTCTGCTTCAAAAAAGTTGAACATTTTCATGAAAAGATTTCTGCTTCAAAAAAGTTGAAAATTTACATGAAAAGATTTCGACTTCAAAAAAGTCTAAGATTTTCATGAAAAGATTTCTGCTTAAAAAAAGTTGAAAATTTTCATGAAAAGATTTCGGCTTCAAAAAGTTGAAAATTTTCATGAAAAGATTTCGGCTTCAAAAAAGTTGACCATTTTCATGAAAAGATTTCTGCTTCAAAAAAGTTGAAAATTTTCATGAACTATTTCGGCTTCAAAAAAGTTGAAAATTTTCATGAAAAGATTTCTGCTTCAAAAAAGTTGAAAATTTTCATGAAAAGATTTCGGCTTCAAAATAGTCGAAGATTTTCATGAAAAGATTTCTGCTTCAAAAAAGTTGAAAATTTTCATGACAGGATTTTGGCTTCAAAAAAGTTGAAAATTTTCATGAAAAGATTTTGGCTTCAAAAAGTTGAAAATTTTCATGAAAAGATTTCGGCTTCAAAAAAGTTGAACATTTTCATGAAAAGATTTCGGCTTCAAAAAAGTTGAACATTTTCATGAAAAGATTTCTGCTTCAAAAAAGTTGAACATTTTCATGAAAAGATTTCTGCTTCAAAAAAGTTGAAAATTTTCATGAAAAGATTTCGGCTTCAAAAAGTTGAAAATTTTCATGAAAAGATTTTGGCTTCAAAAAAGTTGAAAATTTTCATGAAAAGATTTCTGCTTCAAAAAAGTTGAAAAATTACATAAAAAGATTTTGGTTTCAAAAAGTTGAAAATTTTCATGAAAAGATTTCGGCTTCAAAAAAGTTGAAAATTTTCATGAAGTATTTCGGCTTCAAAAAAGTTGAACATTTTCATGAAAAGATTTCGGCTTCAAAAAAGTTGAACATTTTCATGAAAAGATTTCGGCTTCAAAAAAGTCTAAAATTTTCATGAACTATTTCGGCTTCAAAAAAGTTGAAAATTTTCATGAAAAGATCTCGGCTTCAAAAAAGTTGAACATTTTCATGAAAAGATTTCGGCTTCAAAAAAGTTGAAAATTTTCATGAAGTATTTCGGCTTCAAAAAAGTTGAACATTTTCATGAAAAGATTTCGGCTTCAAAAAAGTTGAACATTTTCATGAAAAGATTTCGGCTTCAAAAAAGTCTAAAATTTTCATGAACTATTTCGGCTTCAAAAAAGTTGAAAATTTTCATGAAAAGATTCCTGCTTCAAAAAAGTTGAAAATTTTCATGAAAAGATTTCGGCTTCAAAAAAGTTGAAAATTTTCATCAAGTATTTCGACTTCAAAAAAGTCGAAGATTTTCATGAAAAGATTTCTGCTTCAAAAAAGTTGAAAATTTTCATGACAGGATTTTGGCTTCAAAAAAGTTGAAAATTTTCATGAAAAGATTTCGACTTCAAAAAAGTTGACCATTTTCATGAAAAGATTTCTGCTTCAAAAAAGTTGAAAATTTTTATGAAAAGATTTCGGCTTCAAAAAAATGTAACATTTTCATGAAAAGATCTCGGCTTTAAAAAAGTTGAACATTTTCATGAAAAGATTTCGGCTTCAAAAAAGTTGAAGATTTTCATGAAGTATTTCGGCTTCAAAAAAATGGAACATTTTCATGAAAAGATTTCGGCTTCAAAAAAGTTGAACATTTTCATGAAAAGATTTCGGCTTCAAAAAAGTCTAAAATTTTCATGAACTATTTCGGCTTCAAAAAAGTTGAAAATTTTCATGAAAAGATTTCGGCTTCAAAAAAGTTGAAAGTTTTCATGAAGTATTTCGGCTTCAAAAAAATGGAACATTTTCATGAAAAGATTTCGGCTTCAAAAAAGTTGAACATTTTCATGAAAAGATTTCTGCTTCAAAAAAGTTGAAAATTTACATGAAAAGATTTCGACTTCAAAAAAGTCTAAGATTTTCATGAAAAGATTTCTGCTTAAAAAAAGTTGAAAATTTTCATGAAAAGATTTCTGCTTCAAAAAAGTTGAAAAATTACATAAAAAGATTTTGGTTTCAAAAATTTGAAAATTTTCATGAAAAGATTTCGGCTTCAAAAAAGTTGAACATTTTCATGAAAAGATTTCGGCTTCAAAAAAGTTGAACATTTTCATGAAAAGATTTCGGCTTCAAAAAAGTTGAAAATTTTCATGAAGTATTTCGGCTTCAAAAAAATATAACATTTTCATGAAAAGATTTCGGCTTCAAAAAAGTTTAACATTTTCATGAAAAGATTTCGGCTTCAAAAAAGTTGAAAATTTTCATGAAGTATTTCGGATTCAATAAAATGGAACATTTTCATGAAAAGATTTCGGCTTCAAAAAAGTTGAACATTTTCATGAAAAGATTTCGGGTTCAAAAAAGTTGAAAATTTTCATGAACTATTTCGGCATCAAAAAAGTTGAAAGTTTTCATGAAGATTTCGGCTTCAAAAAAGTCTAAAATTTTCATTAACTATTTCGGCTTCAAAAAAGTTGAAAATTTTCATGAAAAGATTTCGGCTTCAAAAAAGTTGAAAATTTTCATGAAAAGATTTCGGCTTAAAAAAAGTTGAAAATTTTCATGAAAAGATTTAGACTTCAAAAAAATGTAACATTTTCATGAAAAGATTTCGGCTTCAAAAAAGTTGAAAATTTTCATGAAAAGATTTCGACTTCAAAAAAGTTGACCATTTTCATGAAAAGATTTCTGCTTCAAAAAAGTTGAACATTTTCATGAAAAGATTTCGGCTTCAATAAAATGGAACATTTTCATGAAAAGATTTCGGCTTCAAAAAAGTTGAACATTTTCATGAAAAGATTTCGGGTTCAAAAAAGTTGAAAATTTTCATGAACTATTTCGGCATCAAAAAAGTTGAAAATTTTCATGAACTATTTGGGCTTCAAAAAAGTTGAAAATTTTCATGAAAAGATTTCTGCTTCAAAAAAGTTGAAAATTTTCATGAAAAGATTTCGGCTTAAAAAAAGTTGAAAATTTTCATGAAAAGATTTAGACTTCAAAAAAATGGAACATTTTCATGAAAAGATTTCAGCTTCAAAAAAGTTAAACATTTTCATGAAAAGATTTAGACTTCAAAAAAGTTGAATATTTTCATGAAAAGATTTTGGTTTCAAAAAGTTGAAAATTTTCTTGAAGTATTTCGGCTTCAAAAAAATGGAACATTTTCATGAAAAGATTTCGGCTTCAAAAAAGTTGAACATTTTCATGAAAAGATTTAGACTACAAAAAAGTTAAATATTTTCATCAAGTATTTCGGCTTCAAAAAAGTCGAAGATTTTCATGAAAAGATTTCTGCTTCAAAAAAGTAGAAAATTTTCATGACAGGATTTCGGCTTCAAAAAAGTTGAAAATTTTCATGAAAAGATTTCGGCTTCAAAAAAGTTGAACATTTACATGAAAAGATTTCGACTTCAAAAAAATGGAACATTTTCATGAAAAGATTTCGGCTTCAAAAAAGTTGAACATTTTCATGAAAAGATTTCTGCTTCAAAAAAGTTGAAAATTTTCATGAAAAGATTTCGGCTTCAAAAAGTTGAACATTTTCATGAAAAGATTTCGGCTTCAAAAAAGTTGAAAATTTTCATGAAGTATTTCGGCTTCAAAAAGTTGACCATTTTCATGAAAAGATTTCGGCTTCAAAAAAGTTGAACATTTTCATGAAGTATTTCGGCTTCAATAAAATGGAACATTTTCATGAAAAGATTTCGGCTTCAAAAAAGTTGAAAATTTTCATGAACTATTTCGGCATCAAAAAAGTTGAAAATTTTCATGAAAAGATTTCGGCTTCAAAAAAGTTGAAAATTTTCATGAAAAGATTTCGGCTTAAAAAAAGTTGAAAATTTTCATGAAAAGATTTCGACTTCAAAAAAGTTGAAAATTTTCATGAAAAGATTTCTGCTTCAAAAAAGTTGAAAATTTTCATGAAAAGATTTTAGTTTCAAAAAGTTGAAAATTTTCATGAAAAGATTTCGGCTTCAAAAAGTTGAACATTTTCATGAAAAGATTTCGGCTTCAAAAAAGTTGAAAATTTTCATGAAGTATTTCGGCTTCAATAAAATGGAACATTTTCATGAAAAGATTTAGACTTCAAAAAAATGGAACATTTTCATGAAAAGATTTCGGCTTCAAAAAGTTGAACATTTTCATGAAAAGATTTCGGCTTCAAAAAAGTTGAACATTTTCATGAAAAGATTTCGGCTTCAAAAAAGTTGAAAATTTTCATGAAAAGATTTTTGTTTCAAAAAAGTTGAACATTTTCATGAAAAGATTTCAGCTTCAAAAAGGTTGAAAACTTTCATGAACTATTTCGACTTCAAAAAAGTCGAAGATTTTCATGAAAAGATTTCGGCTTAAAAAAAGTTGAAAATTTTCATGAAGTATTTCGGCTGCAAAAAAGTCTAAAATTTTCATGAAAAGATTTATGCTTCAAAAAAGATGAAAATTTTCATGAAAAGATTTGGGCTTCAAAAAGTTGAAAATTTTCATGAAAAGATTTCGGCTTCAAAAAGTTGAAAATTTTCATGAAAAGATTTCGGCTTCAAAAAAGTTGAACATTTACATGAAAAGATTTCGACTTCAAAAAGTCTAAGATTTTCATGAAAAGATTTCTGCTTCAAAAAAGTTGAAAATTTTCATGACAGGATTTCGGCTTCAAAAAAGTTGAAAATTTTCATGAAAAGATTTCGGCTTCAAAAAAGTTGAACATTTACATGAAAAGATTTCGGCTTCAAAAAAGTTGAACATTTTCATGAAGTATTTCGGCTTCAAAAAAATGGAACATATTCATGAAAAGATTTCGGCTTCAAAAAAGTTGAACATTTTCATGAAAAGATTTTGGTTTCAAAAAAGTTGAAATTTTTCATGAAAAGATTTTGGTTTCAAAAAAGTTGAACATTTTCATGAAAAGATTTCGCCTTCAAAAAAGTTGAAAATTTTCATGAAAAGATTTTGGTTTCAAAAAAGTTGAACATTTTCATGAAAAGATTTCAGCTTCAAAAAGGTTGAAAACTTTCATGAACTATTTCGAATCCAAAAAAGTCGAAGATTTTCATGAAAAGATTTCGGCTTAAAAAAAGTTGAACATTTTCATGAAGTATTTCGGCTGCAAAAAAGTCTAAAATTTTCATGAAAAGATTTATGCTTCAAAAAAGATGAAAATTTTCATGAAAAGATTTCGGCTTTAAAAAAGTTGAACATTTTCATGAAGTATTTCGACTACAAAAAAGTCTAACATTTTCATGAAAAGATTTATGTTTCAAAAAAGATGAAAATTTTCATGAAATGATTTGGGCTTCAAAAACTTGAAAATTTTCATGAAAAGATTTCGGCATCAAAAAAGTTGAACATTTTCATGAAAAGATTTCGGCTTCAAAAAAGTTGAAAATTTTCATGAACTATTTCGGCATCAAAAAAGTTGAAAATTTTCATGAAAAGATTTAGGTTTCAAAAAAGTTGAAAATTTTCATGAAGTATTTTGGCTTCAAAAAAGTCGAAAATTTTCATGAACTATTTCGGCTTCAAAAAAGTCGAAAATTTTCATGAACTATTTCGGCATCAAAAAAGTTGAAAATTTTCATGAAAAGATTTCTGTTTCAAAAAAGTTGAAAATTTTCATGACAGGATTTTGGCTTCAAAAAGGTTGAAAACTTTCATGAACTATTTCGACTTCAAAAAAGTCGAAGATTTTCATGAAAAGATTTCGGCTTCAAAGAAGTCTAAAATTTTCATGAAAAGATTTATGCTTCAAAAAAGATGAAAATTTTCATGAAAAGATTTCGGCTTTAAAAAAGTTGAAAATTTTCATGAAGTATTTCGACTACAAAAAAGTCTAAAATTTTCATGAAAAGATTTATGCTTCAAAAAAGATGAAAATTTTCATGAAAAGATTTAGGTTTCAAAAAAATTGATAATTTTCATGAAAAGATTTAGGTTTCAAAAAAGTTGATAATTTTCATGAAGTATTTCGGCTTCAAAAAAGTCGAAAATTTTCATGAACTATTTCGGCTTCAAAAAAGTCGAAAATTTTCATGAACTATTTCGGCATCAAAAAAGTTGAAAATTTTCATGAAAAGATTTCTGTTTCAAAAAAGTTGAAAATTTAAATGAAAAGATTTCGACTTCAAAAAAGTTGAAAATTTTCATGAAGTATTTCGGCTTCAAAAAAATGGAACATTTTCATGAAAAGATTTCGGATTCAAAAAACTTGAACATTTTCATGAAAAGATTTCGGCTTCAAAAAAGTTGAAAATTTTCATGAAAAGATCTCGGCTTCAAAAAAGTTGAACATTTTCATGAAAAGATTTCGGCTTGAAAAAAGTTGAAAATTTACATGAAAAGATTTCGGCTTCAAAAAGTTGAAAATTTTCATGAAAAGATTTCGGCTTCAAAAAAGTTGACCATTTTCATGAAAAGATTTCGGCTTCAAAAAAGTTGAAAATTTTCATGAAAAGATTTCGGCTTCAAAAAAGTTGACCATTTTCATGAAAAGATTTCGGCTGCAAAAAAGTCTAAAATTTTCATGAAAAGATTTATGCTTCAAAAAAGATGAAAATTTTCATGAAAAGATTTGGGCTTCAAAAAGTTGAAAATTTTCATGAAAAGATTTCGGCTTCAAAAAGTTGAAAATTTTCATGAAAAGATTTCGGCTTCAAAAAAGTTGAACATTTACATGAAAAGATTTCGACTTCAAAAAGTCTAAGATTTTCATGAAAAGATTTCTGCTTCAAAAAAGTTGAAAATTTTCATGACAGGATTTCGGCTTCAAAAAAGTTGAAAATTTTCATGAAAAGATTTCGGCTTCAAAAAAGTTGAACATTTACATGAAAAGATTTCGGCTTCAAAAAAGTTGAACATTTTCATGAAGTATTTCGGCTTCAAAAAAATGGAACATATTCATGAAAAGATTTCGGCTTCAAAAAAGTTGAACATTTTCATGAAAAGATTTTGGTTTCAAAAAAGTTGAAATTTTTCACGAAAAGATTTTGGTTTCAAAAAAGTTGAACATTTTCATGAAAAGTTTTCGCCTTCAAAAAAGTTGAAAATTTTCATGAAAAGATTTTGGTTTCAAAAAAGTTGAACATTTTCATGAAAAGATTTCAGCTTCAAAAAGGTTGAAAACTTTCATGAACTATTTCGAATCCAAAAAAGTCGAAGATTTTCATGAAAAGATTTCGGCTTAAAAAAAGTTGAACATTTTCATGAAGTATTTCGGCTGCAAAAAAGTCTAAAATTTTCATGAAAAGATTTATGCTTCAAAAAAGATGAAAATTTTCATGAAAAGATTTCGGCTTTAAAAAAGTTGAACATTTTCATGAAGTATTTCGACTACAAAAAAGTCTAACATTTTCATGAAAAGATTTATGTTTCAAAAAAGATGAAAATTTTCATGAAATGATTTGGGCTTCAAAAACTTGAAAATTTTCATGAAAAGATTTCGGCATCAAAAAAGTTGAACATTTTCATGAAAAGATTTCGGCTTCAAAAAAGTTGAAAATTTTCATGAACTATTTCGGCATCAAAAAAGTTGAAAATTTTCATGAAAAGATTTAGGTTTCAAAAAAGTTGAAAATTTTCATGAAGTATTTCGGCTTCAAAAAAGTCGAAAATTTTCATGAACTATTTCGGCTTCAAAAAAGTCGAAAATTTTCATGAACTATTTCGGCATCAAAAAAGTTGAAAATTTTCATGAAAAGATTTCTGTTTCAAAAAAGTTGAAAATTTTCATTACAGGATTTTGGCTTCAAAAAGGTTGAAAACTTTCATGAACTATTTCGACTTCAAAAAAGTCGAAGATTTTCATGAAAAGATTTCGGCTTCAAAGAAGTCTAAAATTTTCATGAAAAGATTTATGCTTCAAAAAAGATGAAAATTTTCATGAAAAGATTTCGGCTTTAAAAAAGTTGAAAATTTTCATGAAGTATTTCGACTACAAAAAAGTCTAAAATTTTCATGAAAAGATTTATGCTTCAAAAAAGATGAAAATTTTCATGAAAAGATTTAGGTTTCAAAAAAATTGATAATTTTCATGAAAAGATTTAGGTTTCAAAAAAGTTGATAATTTTCATGAAGTATTTCGGCTTCAAAAAAGTCGAAAATTTTCATGAACTATTTCGGCTTCAAAAAAGTCGAAAATTTTCATGAACTATTTCGGCATCAAAAAAGTTGAAAATTTTCATGAAAAGATTTCTGTTTCAAAAAAGTTGAAAATTTAAATGAAAAGATTTCGACTTCAAAAAAGTTGAAAATTTTCATGAAGTATTTCGGCTTCAAAAAAATGGAACATTTTCATGAAAAGATTTCGGATTCAAAAAACTTGAACATTTTCATGAAAAGATTTCGGCTTCAAAAAAGTTGAAAATTTTCATGAAAAGATCTCGGCTTCAAAAAAGTTGAACATTTTCATGAAAAGATTTCGGCTTGAAAAAAGTTGAAAATTTACATGAAAAGATTTCGGCTTCAAAAAGTTGAAAATTTTCATGAAAAGATTTCGGCTTCAAAAAAGTTGACCATTTTCATGAAAAGATTTCCGCTTCAAAAAAGTTGAAAATTTTCATGAAAAGATTTCGGCTTCAAAAAAGTTGACCATTTTCATGAAAAGATTTCCGCTTCAAAAAAGTTGAAAATTTTCATGAAAAGATTTCGGCTTCAAAAAAATGGAACATTTTCATGAAAAGATTTCGACTTCAAAAAAGTCTAAGGTTTTCATGAAAAGATTTCTGCTTCAAAAAAGTTGAAAATTTTCATGAAAAGATTTCGACTTCAAAAAAGTTTAAGATTTTCATGAAAAGATTTCGGCTTCAAAAAGTTGAAAATTTTCATGAAAAGATTTCGGCTTCAAAAAGTTGACCATTTTCATGAAAAGATTTCGGCTTCAAAAAAGTTGAATATTTTCATGAACAGATTTCGGTTTCAAAAAGTTGAAAATTTTCATGAAAAGATCTCGGCTTCAAAAAAGTTGAACATTTTCATGAAAAGATTTCGGCTTCAAAAAAGTTGAAAATTTTCATGAAAAGATTTTGCTTTCAAAAAGTTGAACATTTTCATGAAAAGATTTCGGCTTCAAAAAAGTTGAACATTTTCATGAAGTATTTCGGCTGCAAAAAAATGGAACATTTTCATGAAAAGATTTCGGTTTCAAAAAGTTGAACATTTTCATGAAGTATTTCGGCTTCAAAAAAATGGAACATTTTCATGAAAAGATTTCGGCTTCAAAAAAGTTGACCATTTTCATGAAAATATTTCGGCTTCAAAAAAGTCTAAAATTTTCATGAAAAGATTTCGGCTTCAAAAAAGTTGAAAATTTTCATGAAAAGATTTTGGTTTCAAAAAAGTTGAACATTTTCATGAAAAGATTTCGGCTTGAAAAAAGTTGAAAATTTACATGAAAAGATTTAGACTTCAAAAAAGTTGAACATTTTCATGAAAAGATTTCTGCTTCAAAAAAGTTGAAAATTTTCATGAAAAGATTTCGGCTTCAAAAAGTTGAAACTTTTCATGGCAAGATTTCGGCTTCAAAAAAGTTGAACATTTTCATGAAAAGATTTTGGTTTCAAAAAAGTTGAAATTTTTCATGAAAAGATTTTGGTTTCAAAAAAGTTGAACATTTTCATGAAAAGATTTCGCCTTCAAAAAAGTTGAAAATTTTCATGAAGTATTTCGGCTTCAAAAAAATGGAACATTTTCATGAAAAGATTTCGGCTTCAAAAAAGTTGAAAATTTTCATGAAAAGATTTCTGCTTCAAAATAGTTGAAAATTTACATGAAAAGATTTCGACTTCAAAAAAGTCTAAGATTTTCATGAAAAGATTTCTGCTTCAAAAAAGTTGAAAATTTTCATGAAAAGATTTCGGCTTCAAAAAGGTTGAAAACTTTCATGAACTATTTCGACTTCAAAAAGGTTGAAAACTTTCATGAACTATTTCGACTTCAAAAAAGTCGAAAATTTTCATGAAAAGATTTCGGCTTCAAAAACGTTGAAAATTTTCATGAAAAGATTTCGGCTTTAAAAAAGTTGAACATTTTCATGAAAGGATTTCAGGTTCAAAAAAGTTGAAAATTTTCATGAAAAGATTTAGACTTCAAAAAAGTTGAATATTTTCATGAAAAGATTTCGACTTCAAAAAAGTTGAATATTTTCATGAAAAGATTTCGGCTTCAAAAAAGTTGAAAATTTCATGAAAAGATTTAGACTTCAAAAAAGTTGAATATTTTCATCAAGTATTTAGGCTTCAAAAAAGTCGAAGATTTTCAAGAAAAGATTTCTGCTTCAAAAAAGTTGAAATTTTTTTTTTTATGACAGGATTTTGGCTTCAAAAAAGTTGAAAATTTTCATGAAAAGATTTCTGCTTCAAAAAAGTTGAAAATTTACATGAAAAGATTTCGGCTTCAAAAAAGTTGAACATTTTCATGAAAAGATTTCGGCTTGAAAAAAGTTGAAAATTTACATGAAAAGATTTAGACTTCAAAAAAGTCTAAGATTTTCTTGAAAAGATTTCTGCTTCAAAAAAGTTGAAAATTTTCATGAAAAGATTTTGGCTTCAAAAAGTTGAAAATTTTCATGAAAAGATTTCTGCTTCAAAAAAGTTGACCATTTCCATGAAAAGATTTCAGCTTCAAAAAAGTTGAAAATTTTTATAAAAAGATTCGACTTCAAAAAAGTTTAAGATTTTCATGAAAAGATTTCGGCTTCAAAAAAGTTGAACATTTTCATGAAAAGATTTTGGTTTCAAAAAAGTTGAACATTTTCATGAAAAGATTTCAGCTTCAAAAAGGTTGAAAACTTTCATGAACTATTTCGAATCCAAAAAAGTCGAAGATTTTCATGAAAAGATTTCGGCTTAAAAAAGGTTGAAAATTTTCATGAAGTATTTCGGCTTCAAAAAAGTCTAAAATTTTCATGAAAGGATTTATGTTTCAAAAAAGATGAAAATTTTCATGAAATGATTTGGGCTTCAAAAAGTTGAAAATTTTCATGAAAAGATTTCGGCATCAAAAAAGTTGAACATTTTCATGAAAAGATTTCGGCTTCAAAAAAGTTGAAAATTTTCATGAAAAGATTTAGGTTTCAAAAAAGTTGAAAATTTTCATGAAGTATTTCGGCTTCAAAAAAGTCGAAAATTTTCATGAACTATTTCGGCATCAAAAATGTTGAAAATTTTCATGAAAAGATTTAGGTTTCAAAAAAGTTGAAAATTTTCATGAAGTATTTCGGCTTCAAAAAAGTCGAAAATTTTCATGAACTATTTCGGTTTCAAAAAAGTTGAAAATTTTCATGAAAAGATTTCTGCTTCAAAAAAGTTGAAAATTTTCATGACAGGATTTTGGCTTCAAAAAGGTTGAAAACTTTCATGAACTATTTCGACTTCAAAAAAGTCGAAGATTTTCATGATAAGATTTCGGCTTCAAAAAAGTTGAAAATTTTCATGAAGTATTTCGGCTGCAAAAAAATGGAACATTTTCATGAAAAGATTTCTGCTTCAAAAAAGTTGAAAATTTACATGAAAAGATTTCGACTTCAAAAAAGTCTAAGATTTTCATGAAAAGATTTCTGCTTCAAAAAAGTTGAAAATTTTCATGAAAAGATTTTGGTTTCAAAAAGTTGAAAATTTTCATGAAAAGATTTCGGCTTCAAAAAAGTTGAAAATTTTCATGAAAAGATTTAGGTTTCAAAAAAGTTGAAAATTTTCATGAAGTATTTCGGCTTCAAAAAAGTTGAAAATTTTCATGAACTATTTCGGCATCAAAAATGTTGAAAATTTACATGAAAAGATTTCGACTTCAAAAAAGTTGAACATTTTCATGAAAAGATTTCTGCTTCAAAAAAGTTGAAAATTTTCATGAAGTATTTCGGCTGCAAAAAAGTCTAAAATTTTCATGAAAAGATTTATGCTTCAAAAAAGATGAAAATTTTCATGAAAAGATTTCGGCTTTAAAAAAGTTGAAAATTTTCATGAAGTATTTCGACTACAAAAAAGTCTAAAATTTTCATGAAAAGATTTATGTTTCAAAAAAGATGAAAATTTTCATGAAAAGATTTAGGTTTCAAAAAAATTGATAATTTTCATGAAAAGATTTAGGTTTCAAAAAAGTTGATAATTTTCATGAAGTATTTCGGCTTCAAAAAAGTCGAAAATTTTCATGAACTATTTCGGCTTCAAAAAAGTCGAAAATTTTCATGAACTATTTCGGCATCAAAAAAGTTGAAAATTTTCATGAAAAGATTTCTGTTTCAAAAAAGTTGAAAATTTACATGAAAAGATTTCGACTTCAAAAAAGTTGAAAATTTACATGAAAAGATTTAGACTTCAAAAAAGTCTAAGATTTTCATGAAAAGATTTCTGCTTCAAAAAAGTTGAAAATTTTCATGAAAAGATTTCGGCTTCAAAAAGTTGAAAATTTTCATGAAAAGATTTCGGCTTCAAAAAAGTTGACCATTTTCATGAAAAGATTTCAGCTTCAAAAAAGTTGAAAATTTTCATGAAAAGATTTCGACTTCAAAAAAGTTTAAGATTTTCATGAAAAGATTTCTGCTTCAAAAAAGTTGAAAATTTTCATGAAAAGATTTCAGCTTCAAAAAGGTTGAAAACTTTCATGAACTATTTCGAATCTAAAAAAGTCGAAGATTTTCATGAAAAGATTTCGGCTTAAAAAAAGTTGAAAATTTTCATGAAGTATTTCGGCTGCAAAAAAGTCTAAAATTTTCATGAAAAGATTTATGCTTCAAAAAAGATGAAAATTTTCATGAAAAGATTTCGGCTTTAAAAAAGTTGAACATTTTCATGAAGTATTTCGACTACAAAAAAGTCTAAAATTTTCATGAAAAGATTTATGTTTCAAAAAAGATGAAAATTTTCATGAAAAGATTTCGGCTTCAAAAAAGTTGAACATTTTCATGAAAAGATTTCGGCTTCAAAAAAGTTGAAAATTTTCATGACGTATTTTGGCTTCAAAAAAATGTAACATTTTCATGAAAAGATTTCGGCTTCAAAAAAGTTGAACATTTTCATGAAAAGATTTCGGCTTCAAAAAAGTTGAAAATTTTCATGAAAAGATTTCGGTTTCAAAAAGTTGAACATTTTCATGAAAAGATTTCGGCTTCAAAAAAGTTGAACATTTTCATGAAAAGATTTCGGCTTCAAAAAAGTTGAAAATTTTCATGACGTATTTTGGCTTCAAAAAAATGTAACATTTTCATGAAAAGATTTCGGCTTCAAAAAAGTTGAACATTTTCATGAAAGGATTTCTGCTTCAAAAAAGTTGAAAATTTAGATGAAAAGATTTCGAATTCAAAAAAGTTGAAAATTTTCATGAAAAGATTTCGGCTTCAAAAAAATGGAACATTTTCATGAAAAGATTTCGGCTTCAAAAAAGTTGAACATTTTCATGAAAAGATTTCGGCTTCAAAAAAGTTGAACATTTTCATGAAAAGATTTCTGCTTCAAAAAAGTTGAAAATTTTCATGAAGTATTTCGGCTTCAAAAAAATGGAACATTTTCATGAAAAGATTTCAGCTTCAAAAAAGTTGAACATTTTCATGAAAAGATTTCGGCTTCAAAAAAGTTGAAAACTTTCATGAAAAGATTTTGGTTTCAAAAAGTTGAAAATTTTCATGAAAAGATTTCGGCTTCAAAAAAGTTGAACATTTTCATGAAAAGATTTCGGCTTCAAAAAAGTTTAAAATTTTCATGAAGTATTTCAGCTTCAAAAAAATGGAACATTTTCATAAAAAGATTTCGGCTTCAAAAAAGTTGAACATTTTCATGAAAAGATTTTGGCTTCAAAAAGTTGAAAATTTTCATGAACTATTTCGGCATCAAAAAAGTTGAAAATTTTCATGAAAAGATTTAGACTTCAAAAAAGTTGAATATTTTCATCAAGTATTTCTGCTTCAAAAAAGTCGAAGATTTTCATGAAAAGATTTCGGCTTCAAAAAAGTTGAAAATTTTCATGAAAAGATTTAGACTTCAAAAAAGTTGAATATTTTCATGAAGTATTTCGGCTTCAAAAAAGTCGAAGATTTTCATGAAAAGATTTTGGTTTCAAAAAAGTTGAAAATTTTCATGCAAAGATTTCGGCTTCAAAAAAGTTGAACATTTTCATGAAAAGATTTCGACTTCAAAAAAGTCTAAGATTTTCATGAAAAGATTTCTGCTTCAAAAAAGTCTAAAATTTTCATGAAAAGATTTAGACTTCAAAAAAGTTGAATATTTTCATCAAGTATTTCTGCTTCAAAAAAGTCGAAGATTTTCATGAAAAGATTTCGGCTTCAAAAAAGTTGAAAATTTTCATGAAAAGATTTAGACTTCAAAAAAGTTGAATATTTTCATGAAGTATTTCGGCTTCAAAAAAGTCGAAGATTTTCATGAAAAGATTTTGGTTTCAAAAAGTTGAAAATTTTCATGAAAAGATTTCGGCTTCAAAAAAGTTGAAAATTTTCATTAAAAGATTTCGGCTTCAAAAAGTTGAAAATTTTCATGAAAAGATTTCGGCTTCAAAAAAGTTGACCATTTTCATGAAAAGATTTCTGCTTCAAAAAAGTTGAAAATTTTCATGAAAAGATTTCGGTTTCAAAAAGTTGAACATTTTCATGAAAAGATCTCGGCTTCAAAAAAGTTGAACATTTTCATGAAAAGATTTCGGCTTCAAAAAAGTTAAAAATTTTCATGAAAAGATTTTGGTTTCAAAAAGATGAAAATTTTCATGAAGTATTTCGGCTTCAAAAAAATGGAACATTTTCATGAAAAGATTTAGACTTCAAAAAAGTTGAATATTTTCATCAAGTATTTCGGCTTCAAAAAAGTCGAAGATTTTCATGAAAAGATTTCGGCTTCAAAAAAGTTGAAAATTTTCATGACAGGATTTTGGCTTCAAAAAAGTTGAAAATTTTCATGAAAAGATTTCTGCTTCAAAAAAGTTGAAAAATTACATGAAAAGATTTTGGTTTCAAAAAGTTGAAAATTTTCATGAAAAGATTGCAGCTTCAAAAAAGTTGAACATTTTCATGAAAAGATTTCTGCTTCAAAAAAGTTGAAAATTTTCATGAAAAGATTTTGGTTTCAAAAAGTTGAAAATTTTCATGAAAAGATTTCGGCTTCAAAAAAGTTGAACATTTTCATGAAAAGATTTCGGCTTCAAAAAAGTTGAAAATTTTCATGAAGTATTTCGGCTTCAAAAAAATGGAACATTTTCATGAAAAGATTTCGGCTTCAAAAAAGTTGAACATTTTCATGAAAAGATTTCGGGTTCAAAAAAGTTGAACATTTTCATGAACTATTTCTGCTTCAAAAAAGTTGAAAATTTACATGAAAAGATTTCGACTTCAAAAAATTTGAAAATTTTCATGAAGTATTTCGGCTTCAAAAAAATGGAACATTTTCATGAAAAGATTTCGGCTTCAAAAAAGTTGAAAATTTTCATGAAAAGATTTCGGCTTCAAAAAAGTTGAAAATTTTCATGAAAAGATCTCGGCTTCAAAAAAGTTGAACATTTTCATGAAAAGATTTTGGCTTCAAAAAAGTTGAAAATTTTCATGAAAAGATTTCTGCTTCAAAAAAGTTGAAAAATTACATGAACAGATTTTGGTTTCAAAAAGTTGAAAATTTTCATGAAAAGATTTCGGCTTCAAAAAAGTTGAACATTTTCATGAAAAGATTTCGGCTTCAAAAAAGTTGAAAATTTTCATGAAGTATTTCGGCTTCAAAAAAATGGAACATTTTCATGAAAAGATTTCGGCTTCAAAAAAGTTGAACATTTTCATGAAAAGATTTCGGGTTCAAAAAAGTTGAACATTTTCATGAACTATTTCTGCTTCAAAAAAGTTGAAAATTTACATGAAAAGATTTCGACTTCAAAAAAGTTGAAAATTTTCATGAAGTATTTCGGCTTGAAAAAAATGGAACATTTTCATGAAAAGATTTCGGCTTCAAAAAAGTTGAAAATTTTCATGAAAAGATTTCTGCTTCAAAAAAGTTGAAAATTTTCATGAAAAGATTTCGACTTCAAAAAAGTCTAAGATTTTCATGAAAAGATTTCTGCTTCAAAAAAGTTGAAAATTTTCATTAAAAGATTTCGGCTTCAAAAAGTTGAAAATTTTCATGAAAAGATTTCGGCTTCAAAAAAGTTGACCATTTTCATGAAAAGATTTCTGCTTCAAAAAAGTTGAAAATTTTCATGAAAAGATTTCGGTTTCAAAAAGTTGAACATTTTCATGAAAAGATCTCGGCTTCAAAAAAGTTGAACATTTTCATGAAAAGATTTCGGCTTCAAAAAAGTTAAAAATTTTCATGAAAAGATTTTGGTTTCAAAAAAGTTGAACATTTTCATGAAGTATTTCGGCTGCAAAAAAGTCGAAGATTTTCATGAAACGATTTCTGCTTAAAAAAAGTTTTAAAATTTCATGAAAAGATTTCTGCTTCAAAAAAGTCTAAGATTTTCATGAAAAGATTTCTGCTTCAAAAAAGTTGAAAATTTTCATGAAAAGATTTCGGCTTCAAAAAAGTCGAAAATTTTCATGGAAAGATTTCTGCTTCAAAAAAGTTGAAAATTTTCATGACAGGATTTTGGCTTCAAAAAAGTTGAAAATTTTCATGAAAAGATTTCGGCTTCAAAAAAGTTGAACATTTTCATGAAAAGATTTCTGCTTCAAAAAAGTTGAAAAAATACATGAAAAGATTTTGGTTTCAAAAAGTTGAAAATTTTCATGAAAAGATTTCGGCTTCAAAAAAGTTGAACATTTTCATGAAAAGATTTCTGCTTCAAAAAAGTTGAACATTTTCATGAAAAGATTTCGGTTTCAAAAAAGTTGAAAATTTTCATGAAGAATTTCGGCTTCAAAAAAATGGAACATTTTCATGAAAAGATTTCGGCTTCAAAAAGGTTGAAAACTTTCATGAACTATTTCGACTTCAAAAAAGTCTAAGATTTTCATGAAAAGATTTCGGTTTCAAAAAAGTTGAAAAATTTCATGAAAAGATTTCGGCTTCAAAAAGTTGAAAATTTTCATGAAAAGATTTCTGCTTCAAAAAAGTCTAAGATTTTCATGAAGTATTTCGGCTTCAAAAAAATGGAACATTTTCATGAAAAGATCTCGGCTTCAAAAAAGTTGAACATTTTCATGAAAAGATTTCGGTTTCAAAAAAGTTGAAAATTTTCATGAAAAGATTTCTACTTCAAAAAGTTGAAAATTTTCATGAAAAGATTTCGGCTTCAAAAAAGTTGAAGATTTTCATGAAAAGATTTCTGCTTCAAAAAAGTTGAAAATTTTCATAACAGGATTTTGGCTTCAAAAAAGTTGAAAATTTTCATGAAGTATTTCGGCTTCAAAAAAATGGAACATTTTCATGAAAAGATCTCGGCTTCAAAAAAGTTGAACATTTTCATGAAAAGATTTCGGCTTCAAAAAAGTTGAAGATTTTCATGAAAAGATTTCTGCTTCAAAAAAGTTGAAAATTTTCATAACAGGATTTTGGCTTTAAAAAAAGTAGAAATTTTCATGAAGTATTTCGGCTTCAAAAAGTTGAAAACTTTCATGAACAATTTCGGCTTCAAAAAAGTCCAAGATTTTCATGAAAAGATTTCTGCTTCAAAAAAGTTGAAAACTTTCATGAAGTATTTCGGCTTCAAAAAAGTCGAAGATTTTCATGAAAAGATTTCTGCTTCAAAAAAGTTGAACATTTTCATGAAAAGATTTCGGCTTAAAAAAAGTTTAAAAATTTCATGAAAAGATTTCTGCTTCAAAAAAGTCTAAGATTTTCATGAAAAGATTTCTGCTTCAAAAAGTTGAAAATTTTCATGAAAAGATTTCGGCTTCAAAAAGTTGAAAATTTTCATGAAAAGATTTCGGCTTAAAAAGTTGAAAATTTTCATGAAAAGATTTCGACTTCAAAAAAGTTGACCATTTTCATGAAAAGATTTCGGCTTAAAAAGTTGACCATTTTCATGAAAAGATTTCGGTTTCAAAAAGTTGAAAATTTTCATGAAAAGATTTCGGTTTCAAAAAGTTGAAAATTTTCATGAAAAGATCTCGGCTTCAAAAAAGTTGAACATTTACATGAAAAGATTTTGACTTCAAAAAATTTGAATACTTTCATGAACTATTTCGACTTCAAAAAAGTCGATGATTTTCATGAAAAGTTTTCGGCTTCATAAAAGTTGAACATTTTCATGAAGTATTTCGGCTGCAAAAAAGTCGAAGATTTTCATGAAAAGATTTCTGCTTCAAAAAAGTTGAACATTTTCATGAAAAGATTTCTGCTTCAAAAAAGTTGAAAATTTACATGAAAAGATTTCGACTTCAAAAAAGTCTAAGATTTTCATGAAAAGATTTCTGCTTCAAAAAAGTTGAAAATTTTCATGAAAAAATTTCGGCTTCAATAAGTTGAAAATTTACATGAAAAGATTTCGACTTCAAAAAAGTTGAAAATTTTCATGAAGTATTTCGGCTTCAAAAAAGTTGAACATTTTCATGAAAAGTTTTCGGCTTCAAAAAAGTTGAACATTTTCATGAAGTATTTCGGCTGCAAAAAAGTCGAAGATTTTCATGAAAAGATTTCTGCTTCAAAAAAGTTGAACATTTTCATGAAGTATTTCGGCTTGAAAAAAGTTGAAAATTTACATTAAAAGATTTCGGCTTCAAAAAAGTCAAAAACTTTCATGAAGTATTTCGGCTTCAAAAAAGTCAAAAACTTTCATGAAGTATTTCGGCTTCAAAAAAATGGAAAATTTTCATGAAAAGATTTCTACTTCAAAAAGTTGAAAATTTTCATGAAAAGATTTCGGCTTCAAAAAAGTTGAAAATTTTCATGAAAAGATTTCTGCTTCAAAAAAGTTGGAAATTTTCATGAAAAGATTTCGGTTTCAAAAAGTTGAAAATTTTCATGAACAGATCTCGGCTTCAAAAAAGTTGAACATTTTCATGAAAAGATTTCGGCTTCAAAAAAGCTGAAAATTTTCATGAACTATTTCGACTTCAAAAAAGTCGAAGATTTTCATGAAAATATTTCGGCTTCAAAAAAGTCGAAGTATTTCATGAAAAGATTTCTGCTTCAAAAAAGTTGAAAATTTTCATGAAAAGATTTCGGCTTCAAAAAAGTTGAAAATTTTCATGAAAAGATTTCGGCTTCAAAAAAGTTGAAAATTTTCATGAAAAGATTTCTGCTTCAAAAAGGTTGAATACTTTCATGAACTATTTCGACTTCAAAAAAGTCGATGATTTTCATGAAAAGTTTTCGGCTTCAAAAAAGTTGAACATTTTCATGAAGTATTTCGGCTGCAAAAAAGTCGAAGATTTTCATGAAAAGATGTCAGCTTCAAAAAGGTTGAATACTTTCATGAACTATTTCGACTTCAAAAAAGTCGATGATTTTCATGAAAAGTTTTCGGCTTCAAAAAAGTTGAACATTTTCATGAAGTATTTCGGCTGCAAAAAAGTCGAAGATTTTCCTGAAAAGATTTCTGCTTCAAAAAAGTTGAACATTTTCATGAAGTATTTCGGCTTGAAAAAAGTTGAAAATTTACATTAAAAGATTTCGGCTTCAAAAAAGTCAAAAACTTTCATGAAGTATTTCGGCTTCAAAAAAGTCAAAAACTTTCATGAAGTATTTCGAATTCAAAAAAGTTGAAAATTTTCATGAAAAGATTTCTACTTCAAAAAAGTTGGAAATTTTCATGACAGGATTTTGGCTTTAAAAAAAGTAGAAATTTTCATAAAGTATTTCGGCTTCAAAAAGGTTGAAAACTTAAATGAACAATTTCGGCTTTAAAAAAGTCGAAGATTTTCATGAAAAGATTTCTGCTTCAAAAAAGTTGAACATTTTCATGAAAAGATTTCTGCTTCAAAAAAGTTGAAAATTTACATGAAAAGATTTCGACTTCAAAAAAGTCTAAGATTTTCATGAAAAGATTTCTGCTTCAAAAAAGTTGAAAATTTTCATGAAAAAATTTCGTCTTCAATAAGTTGAAAATTTACATGAAAAGATTTCGACTTCAAAAAAGTTGAAAATTTTCATAAAGTATTTCGGCTTCAAAAAAGTTGAACATTTTCATGAAAAGTTTTCGGCTTCAAAAAAGTCTAAGATTTTCATGAAAAGATTTCTGCTTCAAAAAAGAAAAAAGTCTAAGATTTTCATGAAAAGATTTCTGCTTCAAAAAAGTTGAAAATTTTCATGAAAAAATTTCAGCTTCAATAAGTTGAAAATTTACATGAAAAGATTTCGACTTCAAAAAAGTTGAAAATTTTCATGAAGTATTTCGGCTTCAAAAAAGTTGAACATTTTCATGAAAAGTTTTCGGCTTCAAAAAAGTTGAACATTTTCATGAAGTATTTCGGCTGCAAAAAAGTCGAAGATTTTCATGAAAAGATTTCTGCTTCAAAAAAGTTGAACATTTTCATGAAGTATTTCGGCTTGAAAAAAGTTGAAAATTTACATTAAAAGATTTCGGCTTCAAAAAAGTCAAAAAATTTCATGAAGTATTTCGGCTTCAAAAAAGTTGAACATTTTCATGAAAAGTTTTCGGCTTCAAAAAAGTCTAAGATTTTCATGAAAAGATTTCTGCTTCAAAAAAGTTGAAAATTTTCATGAAAAAATTTCAGCTTCAATAAGTTGAAAATTTACATGAAAAGATTTCGACTTCAAAAAAGTTGAAAATTTTCATGAAGTATTTCGGCTTCAAAAAAGTTGAACATTTTCATGAAAATTTTTCGGCTTCAAAAAAGTTGAAAATTTTCATGAAAAGATTTCTACTTCAAAAAGTTGAAAATTTTCATGAAAAGATTTCGGCTTCAAAAAAGTTGAAAATTTTCATGAAAAGATTTCGGCTTCAAAAAAGTTGGAAATTTTCATGAAAAGATTTTGGTTTCAAAAAGTTGAAAATTTTCATGAACAGATCTCGGCTTCAAAAAAGTTGAACATTTTCATGAAAAGATTTCGGCTTCAAAAAAGTTGAAAATTTTCATGAACTATTTCGACTTCAAAAAAGTCGAAGATTTTCATGAAAATATTTCGGCTTCAAAAAAGTCGAAGTATTTCATGAAAAGATTTCTGCTTCAAAAAAGTTGAAAATTTTCATGAAAAGATTTCGGCTTCAAAAAAGTTGAAAATTTTCATGAAAAGATTTCGGCTTCAAAAAAGTTGAAAATTTTCATGAAAAGATTTCAGCTTCAAAAAGGTTGAATACTTTCATGAACTATTTCGACTTCAAAAAAGTCGATGATTTTCATGAAAAGTTTTCGGCTTCAAAAAAGTTGAACATTTTCATGAAGTATTTCGGCTGCAAAAAAGTCGAAGATTTTCATGAACTATTTCGACTTCAAAAAAGTCGAAGATTTTCATGAAAATATTTCGGCTTCAAAAAAGTCGAAGTATTTCATGAAAAGATTTCTGCTTCAAAAAAGTTGAAAATTTTCATGAAAAGATTTCGGCTTCAAAAAAGTTGAAAATTTTCATGAAAAGATTTCGGCTTCAAAAAAGTTGAAAATTTTCATGAAAAGATTTCAGCTTCAAAAAGGTTGAATACTTTCATGAACTATTTCGACTTCAAAAAAGTCGATGATTTTCATGAAAAGTTTTCGGCTTCAAAAAAGTTGAACATTTTCATGAAGTATTTTGGCTGCAAAAAAGTCGAAGATTTTCATGAAAAGATTTCAGCTTCAAAAAGGTTGAATACTTTCATGAACTATTTCGACTTCAAAAAAGTCGATGATTTTCATGAAAAGTTTTCGGCTTCAAAAAAGTTGAACATTTTCATGAAGTATTTCGGCTGCAAAAAAGTCGAAGATTTTCATGAAAAGATTTCTGCTTCAAAAAAGTTGAACATTTTCATGAAGTATTTCGGCTTGAAAAAAGTTGAAAATTTACATTAAAAGATTTCGGCTTCAAAAAAGTCAAAAACTTTCATGAAGTATTTCGGCTTCAAAAAAGTCAAAAACTTTCATGAAGTATTTCGAATTCAAAAAAGTTGAAAATTTTCATGAAAAGATTTCTACTTCAAAAAAGTTGGAAATTTTCATGACAGGATTTTGGCTTTAAAAAAAGTAGAAATTTTCATAAAGTATTTCGGCTTCAAAAAGGTTGAAAACTTTCATAAACAATTTCGGCTTTAAAAAAGTCGAAGATTTTCATGAAAAGATTTCTGCTTCAAAAAAGTTGAACATTTTCATGAAAAGATTTCTGCTACAAAAAAGTTGAAAATTTACATGAAAAGATTTCGACTTCAAAAAGTTGAAAATTTTCATGAAAAGATTTAGACTTCAAAAAAGATGAAAATTTTCATGAACTATTTCGACTTCAAAAAAGTCGAAGATTTTCATGAAATATTTCGGCTTTAAAAAAGTTGTATGTTTTCATGAAGTATTTCGACTACAAAAAAGTCTAAAATTTTCATGAACTATTTCGGCATTAAAAAGGTGGAAATTTTCATGAAAAGATATAGGTTTCAAAAAAGATGAAAATTTTCATGAAGTATTTCGGCTTCAAAAAAGTTAAAAATTTTCATGAACTATTTCGGCATCAAAAAAGTTGAAAATTTTCATGAAAAGATTTCTGCTTCAAAAAAGTTGAAAATTTTCATGAAAAGATTTCGGCTTGAAAAAAGTTGAAAATTTTCATGAAAAGATTTAGACTTCAAAAAAGATGAAAATTTTCATGAAGTATTTCGGCTTCAAAAAAGTCTAAAATTTTCATGAACTATTTCGGCATTAAAAAGGTGGAAATTTTCATGAAAAGATATAGGTTTAAAAAAAGATGAAAATTTTCATGAAGTATTTCGGCTTCAAAAAAGTTAAAAATTTTCATGAACTATTTCGGCATCAAAAAAGTTGAAAATTTTCATGAAAAGATTTCGGCTTCAAAAAAGTTGAAAATTTTCATGAAAAGATTTAGACTTCAAAAAAGATGAAAATTTTCATGAAGTATTTCGGCTTCAAAAAAGTCGAAAATTTTCATGAACTATTTCGGCATCAAAAAAGTTGAAAATTTTCATGAAAAGAATTCTGCTTCAAAAAAGTTGAAAATTTTCATGAAAAGATTTTGGCTTCAAAAAAGTTGAAAATTTTCATGAAAAGATTTAGACTTCAAAAAAGTTGAATATTTTCATCAAGTATTTCGGCTTCAAAAAAGTCGAAGATTTTCATGAAAAGATTTCTGCTTCAAAAAAGTTGAAAATTTTCATGACAGGATTTTGGCTTCAAAAAAGTTGAAAATTTTCATAAAAAGATTTCGACTTCAAAAAAGTTGAAAATTTACATGAAAAGATTTCGACTTCAAAAAAGTCTAAGATTTTCATGAAAAGATTTCTGCTTCAAAAAAGTTGACCATTTTCATGAAAAGATTTCGGCTTCAAAAAAGTTGAAAACTTTCATGAAAAGATTTCGGCTTCAAAAAAGTTGACAATTTTCATGAAAAGATTTCGGCTTCAAAAAAGTTGACCATTTTCATGAAAAGATTTCGGCTTCAAAAAAGTTGAAAATTTTCATGAAGTATTTCGGCTTCAAAAAAGTTGACCATTTTCATGAAAAGATTTCGGCTTCAAAAAAGTTGAAAATTTTCATGAAGTATTTCGGCTTCAAAAAAATGGAACATTTTCATGAAAAGATTTCGGCTTCAAAAAAGTTGAACATTTTCATGAAAAGATTTTGGCTTCAAAAAAGTTGAAAATTTTCATGAAAAGATTTCTGCTTCAAAAAAGTTGAAAATTTACATGTAAAGATTTCGACTTCAAAAAAGTCTAAGATTTTCATGAAAAGATTTCTGCTTCAATAAAGTTGAAAATTTTCATGAAGTATTTCGGCTTCAAAAAAATGGAACAATTTCATGAAAAGATTTCGGCTTCAAAAAACTTGAACGTTTTCATGAAAAGATTTCGGCTTCAAAAAAGTTGAACATTTTCATGAAAAGATTTCTGCTTCAAAAAAGTTAAAAATTTACATGAAAAGATTTCGGCTTCAAAAAGTTGAAAATTTTCATAAAAAGATTTCGGCTTCAAAAAAGTTGACCTTTTTCATGAAAAGATTTCGGCTTCAAAAAAGTTGAAAATTTTCATGAAAAGATCTCGGCTTCAAAAAAGTTGAACATTTTCATGAAAAGATTTCGGCTTCAAAAAAGTTGACCATTTTCATGAAAAGATTTCAGCTTCATAAAAGTTGAAAATTTTCATGAAAAGATTTCGGTTTCAAAAAGTTGAAAATTTTCATGAAAAGATTTAGACTTCAAAAAAGTTGAAAATTTTCATGAACTATTTCGGCTTCAAAAAAGTTGACCATTTTCATGAAAAGATTTCGGTTTCAAAAAGTTGAAAATTTTCATGAAAAGATCTCGGTTTCAAAAAAGTTTAACATTTTCATGAAAAGATTTCGGCTTCAAAAAAGTTGACCATTTTCATGAAAAGATTTCTGCTTCAAAAAAGTTGAAAATTTTCATGAAAAGATTTCGGCTTCAAAAAGTTGAAAATTTTCATGAAAAGATTTCGGCTTCAAAAAAGTTGAAAATTTTCATGAAAAGATTTTGGTTTCAAAAAAGTTGAAAATTTTCATGAAGTATTTCGGCTTAAAAAAAAAGGAACATTTTCATGAAAAGATTTCGGCTTCAAAAAAGTTGACCATTTTCATGAAAAAATTTCGACTTCAAAAAAGTTCAAAATTTTCATGAAAAGATTTCGGTTTCAAAAAGTTGAAAATTTTCATGAAAAGATCTCGGCTTCAAAAAAGTTGAACATTTTCATGAAAAGATTTCGGCTTCAAAAAAGTTGACCATTTTCATGAAAAGATTTCAGCTTCAAAAAAGTTGAAAGTTTTCATGAAAAGATTTCGGTTTCAAAAAGTTGAAAATTTTCTTGAAAAGATTTCGGCTTCAAAAAAGATGAAAATTTTCATGAAAAGATTTCGGTTTCAAAAAGTTGAAAATTTTCATTAAAAGATTTCTGCTTCAAAAAAGTTGAAAATTTTCATGACAGGATTTTGGCTTCAAAAAGGTTGAAAACTTTCATGAACTTTTTCGACTTCAAAAAAGGCGAAGATTTTCATGAAAAGATTTCGGCTTCAAAAAAGTTGAAAATCTTCATGAAGTATTTCGGCTGCAAAAAAATAGAACACATTCAATGAAAAGATTTCTGCTTCAAAAAAGTTGAAAATTTTCATGAAAAGATTTCAGCTTCAAAAAAGTTGAAAATTTTCATGAAAAGATTTCAGCTTCAAAAAGGTTGAAAACTGTCATGAAGTATTTCGGCTTCAAAAAAATGGAACATTTTCATGAAAAGATTTCGGCTTCAAAAAAGTTGAACATTTTCATGAAAAGATTTCGGCTTCAAAAAAGTTGAAAATTTACATGAAAAGATTTCGACTTCAAAAAAGTTGAAAATCTTCATGAAGTATTTCGGCTGCAAAAAAATGGAACACATTCAATGAAAAGATTTCTGCTTCAAAAAAGTTGAAAATTTTCATGAAAAGATTTCTGCTTCAAAAAAGTTGAAAATTTTCATGAAAAGATTTCAGCTTCAAAAAAGTTGAAAACTGTCATGAAGTATTTCGACTTCAAAAAAATGGAACAATTTCATGAAAAGATTTCGGCTTCAAAAAACTTGAACGTTTTCATGAAAAGATTTCGGCTTCAAAAAAGTTGATCGTTTTCATGAAAAGATTTCGGCTTCAAAAAAGTTGACCATTTTCATGAAAAGATTTCAGCTTCATAAAAGTTGAAAATTTTCATGAAAAGATTTCGGTTTCAAAAAGTTGAAAATTTTCATGAAAAGATTTCGGCTTCAAAAAAGTTGAAAATTTTCATGAACTATTTCGGCTTCAAAAAAGTTGACCATTTTCATGAAAAGATTTCGGCTTAAAAAAGTTGAAAATTTTCATGAAAAGATCTCGGCTTCAAAAAAGTTGAACATTTTCATGAAAAGATTTCGGCTTCAAAAAAGTTGACCATTTTCATGAAAAGATTTCAGCTTCATAAAAGTTGAAAATTTTCATGAAAAGATTTCGGTTTCAAAAAGTTGAAAATTTTCATGAAAAGATTTCTGCTTCAAAAAAGTTGAAAATTTTCATGAACTATTTCGGCTTCAAAAAAGTTGACCATTTTCATGAAAAGATTTCTGCTTCAAAAAAGTTGAAAATTTTCATGAAAAGATTTCGGCTTCAAAAAGTTGAAAATTTTCATGAAAAGATTTCGGCTTCAAAAAAGTTGAAAATTTTCATGAAAAGATTTTGGTTTCAAAAAAGTTGAAAATTTTCATGAAGTATTTCGGCTTAAAAAAAAAGGAACATTTTCATGAAAAGATTTCGGCTTCAAAAAAGTTGACCATTTTCATGAAAAAATTTCGACTTCAAAAAAGTTGAACATTTTCATGAAAAGATTTCGGCTTCAAAAAAGTTGAAAATTTACATGAAAAGATTTCGACTTCAAAAAAGTTGAAAATCTTCATGAAGTATTTCGGCTGCAAAAAAATGGAACACATTCAATGAAAAGATTTCTGCTTCAAAAAAGTTGAACATTTTCATGAAAAGATTTCGGCTTCAAAAAAGTTGAAAATTTACATGAAAAGATTTCGACTTCAAAGAAGTTGAAAAATTTCATGAAGTATTTCGGCTTCAAAAAAATGGAACATTTTCATGAAAAGATTTCGGCTTCAAAAAAGTTGAACATTTTCATGAAAAGATTTCTGCTTCAAAAAAGTTGAAAATTTACATGAAAAGATTTCGACTTCAAAAAAGTCTAAGATTTTCATGAAAAGATTTCTGCTTCAAAAAAGTTGAAAATTTTCATGAAAAGATTTCGGCTTCAAAAAGTTGAAAATTTTCATGAAAAGATTTCGGCTTCAAAAAAGTTGACCATTTTCATGAAAAGATTTCGGCTTCAAAAAAGTTGAAAATTTTCATGAAAAGATTTTGGTTTCAAAAAGTTGAAAATTTTCATGAAGTATTTCGGCTTCAAAAAAATGGAACATTTTCATGAAAAGATTTCGGCTTCAAAAAAGTTGAAAATTTTCATGAAAAGATTTTGGTTTCAAAAAGTTGAAAATTTTCATAAAGTATTTCGGCTTCAAAAAAATGGAACATTTTCATGAAAAGATTTCTGCTTCAAAAAAGTTGAAAATTTTCATGAAAAGATTTCGGCTTCAAAAAAGTCGAAGATTTTCATGAAAAGATTTCTGCTTCAAAAAAGTTGAAAATTTTCATGACAGGATTTTGGCTTCAAAAAAGTTGAAAATTTTCATGAAAAGATTTCGGCTTCAAAAAAGTTGAACATTTTCATGAAAAGATTTCTGCTTCAAAAAAGTTGAACATTTTCATAAAAAGATTTCTGCTTCAAAAAAGTTGAAAATTTACATGAAAAGATTTCGACTTCAAAAAAGTCTAAGATTTTCATGAAAAGATTTCTGCTTCAAAAAAGTTGACCATTTTCATGAAAAGATTTCGGCTTCAAAAAAGTTGAAAACTTTCATGAAAAGATTTCGGCTTCAAAAAAGTTGACCATTTTCATGAAAAGATTTCGGCTTCAAAAAAGTAGAAAATTTTCATGAAGTATTTCGGCTTCAAAAAAATGGAACATTTTCATGAAAAGATTTCGGCTTCAAAAAAGTTGAACATTTTCATGAAAAGATTTCGGCTTCAAAAAAGTTGAAAATTTTCATGAAAAGATTTCTGCTTCAAAAAAGTTGAAAATTTTCATGAAGTATTTCGGCTTCCAAAAAATGGAACAATTTCATGAAAAGATTTCGGCTTCAAAAAACTTGAACGTTTTCATGAAAAGATTTCGGCTTCAAAAAAGTTGAACATTTTCATGAAAAGATTTCTGCTTCAAAAAAGTTAAAAATTTACATGAAAAGATTTCGGCTTCAAAAAGTTGAAAATTTTCATAAAAAGATTTCGGCTTCAAAAAAGTTGACCATTTTCATGAAAAGATTTCAGCTTCATAAAAGTTGAAAATTTTCATGAAAAGATTTCGGTTTCAAAAAAGTTGAAAATTTTCATGAAAAGATTTAGACTTCAAAAAAGATGAAAATTTTCATGAAGTATTTCGGCTTCAAAAAAGTCGAAAATTTTCATGAACTATTTCGGCATCAAAAAAGTTGAAAATTTCCATGAAAAGATTTCTGCTTCAAAAAAGTTGAAAATTTTCATGAAAAGATTTTGGCTTCAAAAAAGTTGAAAATTTTCATGAAAAGATTTAGACTTCAAAAAAGTTGAATATTTTCATCAAGTATATTTCGGCTTCAAAAAAGTCGAAGATTTTCATGAAAAGATTTCTGCTTCAAAAAAGTTGAAAATTTACATGAAAAGATTTCAACTTCAAAAAAGTCTAAGATTTTCATGAAAAGATTTCTGCTTCAAAATTTGAAACTTTTCATGAAAAGATTTTGGTTTCAAAAAGTTGAAAATTTTCATGAAAAGATTTCGGCTTCAAAAAAGTTGAACATTTTCATGAAAAGATTTCTGCTTCAAAAAAGTTGAAAATTTTCATGAAGTATTTCGGCTTCAAAAAAGTTGAACATTTTTATGAAAAGATTTCGGCTTCAAAAAAGTTGAAAATTTTCATGAAAAGATTTTGGTTTCAAAAAAGTTGAAAATTTTCATGAAGTATTTCGGCTTAAAAAAAATGGAACATTTTCATGAAGAAGATTTCGGCTTCAAAAAAGTTGACCATTTTCATGAAAAAATTTCGACTTCAAAAAAGTTGAAAATTTTCATGAAAAGATTTCGGTTTCAAAAAGTTGAAAATTTTCATGAAAAGATCTCGGCTTCAAAAAAGTTGAACATTGAAAAGATTTCGGCTTCAAAAAAGTTGACCATTCTCATGAAAAAATTTCGACTTCAAAAAAGTTGAAAATTTTCATGAAAAGATTTCGGTTTCAAAAAGTTGAAAATTTTCATGAAAAGATCTCGGCTTCAAAAAAGTTGAACATTTTCATGAAAAGATTTCGGCTTCAAAAAAGTTGACCATTTTCATGAAAAGATTTCAGCTTCAAAAAAGTTGAAAATTTTCATGAAAAGATTTCGGTTTCAAAAAGTTGAAAATTTTCTTGAAAAGATTTCGGCTTCAAAAAAGATGAACATTTTCATGAAAAGATTTCGGTTTCAAAAAGTTGAAAATTTTCATGAAAAGATTTCTGCTTCAAAAAAGTTGAAAATTTTCATGACAGGATTTTGGCTTCAAAAAGGTTGAAAACTTTCATGAACTTTTTCGACTTCAAAAAAGGCGAAGATTTTCATGAAAAGATTTCAGCTTCAAAAAAGTTGAAAATCTTCATGAAGTATTTCGGCTGCAAAAAAATGGAACACATTCAATGAAAAGATTTCTGCTTCAAAAAAGTTGAAAATTTTCATGAAAAGATTTCTGCTTCAAAAAAGTTGAAAATTTTCATGAAAAGATTTCGGCTTCAAAAAAGTTTAACATTTTCATGAAAAGATTTCTGCTTCAAAAAAGTTGAAAATTTACATGAAAAGATTTCGACTTCAAAAAAGTCTAAGATTTTCATGAAAAGATTTCTGCTTCAAAAAAGTTGACCATTTTCATGAAAAGATTTCGGCTTCAAAAAAGTTGAAAACTTTCATGAAAAGATTTCGGCTTCAAAAAAGTTGACCATTTTCATGAAAAGATTTCAGCTTCATAAAAGTTGAAAATTTTCATGAAAAGATTTCGGTTTCAAAAAAGTTGAAAATTTTCATGAAAAGATTTAGACTTCAAAAAAGATGAAAATTTTCATGAAGTATTTCGGCTTCAAAAAAGTCGAAAATTTTCATGAACTATTTCGGCATCAAAAAAGTTGAAAATTTCCATGAAAAGATTTCTGCTTCAAAAAAGTTGAAAATTTTCATGAAAAGATTTTGGCTTCAAAAAAGTTGAAAATTTTCATGAAAAGATTTAGACTTCAAAAAAGTTGAATATTTTCATCAAGTATATTTCGGCTTCAAAAAAGTCGAAGATTTTCATGAAAAGATTTCTGCTTCAAAAAAGTTGAAAATTTACATGAAAAGATTTCAACTTCAAAAAAGTCTAAGATTTTCATGAAAAGATTTCTGCTTCAAAATTTGAAACTTTTCATGAAAAGATTTTGGTTTCAAAAAGTTGAAAATTTTCATGAAAAGATTTCGGCTTCAAAAAAGTTGAACATTTTCATGAAAAGATTTCGGCTTCAAAAAAGTTGAACATTTTTATGAAAAGATTTCGGCTTCAAAAAAGTTGAAAATTTTCATGAAAAGATTTTGGTTTCAAAAAAGTTGAAAATTTTCATGAAGTATTTCGGCTTAAAAAAAATGGAACATTTTCATGAAGAAGATTTCGGCTTCAAAAAAGTTGACCATTTTCATGAAAAAATTTCGACTTCAAAAAAGTTGAAAATTTTCATGAAAAGATTTCGGTTTCAAAAAGTTGAAAATTTTCATGAAAAGATCTCGGCTTCAAAAAAGTTGAACATTGAAAAGATTTCGGCTTCAAAAAAGTTGACCATTCTCATGAAAAAATTTCGACTTCAAAAAAGTTGAAAATTTTCATGAAAAGATTTCGGTTTCAAAAAGTTGAAAATTTTCATGAAAAGATCTCGGCTTCAAAAAAGTTGAACATTTTCATGAAAAGATTTCGGCTTCAAAAAAGTTGACCATTTTCATGAAAAGATTTCAGCTTCAAAAAAGTTGAAAATTTTCATGAAAAGATTTCGGTTTCAAAAAGTTGAAAATTTTCTTGAAAAGATTTCGGCTTCAAAAAAGATGAACATTTTCATGAAAAGATTTCGGTTTCAAAAAGTTGAAAATTTTCATGAAAAGATTTCTGCTTCAAAAAAGTTGAAAATTTTCATGACAGGATTTTGGCTTCAAAAAGGTTGAAAACTTTCATGAACTTTTTCGACTTCAAAAAAGGCGAAGATTTTCATGAAAAGATTTCTGCTTCAAAAAAGTTGAAAATTTTCATGAAAAGATTTCTGCTTCAAAAAAGTTGAAAATTTTCATGAAAAGATTTCGGCTTCAAAAAAGTTTAACATTTTCATGAAAAGATTTCTGCTTCAAAAAAGTTGAAAATTTACATGAAAAGATTTCGACTTCAAAAAAGTCTAAGATTTTCATGAAAAGATTTCTGCTTCAAAAAAGTTGACCATTTTCATGAAAAGATTTCGGCTTCAAAAAAGTTGAAAACTTTCATGAAAAGATTTCGGCTTCAAAAAAGTTGACCATTTTCATGAAAAGATTTCGGCTTCAAAAAAGTTGACCATTTTCATGAAAAGATTTCGGCTTCAAAAAATTTGAAAATTTACATGAAAAGATTTCGACTTCAAAAAAGTCTAAGATTTTCATGAAAAGATTTCTGCTTCAAAAAAGTTGACCATTTTCATGAAAAGATTTCGGCTTCAAAAAAGTTGAAAACTTTCATGAAAAGATTTCGGCTTCAAAAAAGTTGACCATTTTCATGAAAAGATTTCGGCTTCAAAAAAGTAGAAAATTTTCATGAAGTATTTCGGCTTCAAAAAAATGGAACATTTTCATGAAAAGATTTCGGCTTCAAAAAAGTTGAACATTTTCATGAAAAGATTTCGGCTTCAAAAAAGTTGAAAATTTTCATGAAAAGATTTCTGCTTCAAAAAAGTTGAAAATTTTCATGAAGTATTTCGGCTTCCAAAAAATGGAACAATTTCATGAAAAGATTTCGGCTTCAAAAAACTTGAACGTTTTCATGAAAAGATTTCGGCTTCAAAAAAGTTGAACATTTTCATGAAAAGATTTCTGCTTCAAAAAAGTTAAAAATTTACATGAAAAGATTTCGGCTTCAAAAAGTTGAAAATTTTCATAAAAAGATTTCGGCTTCAAAAAAGTTGACCATTTTCATGAAAAGATTTCAGCTTCATAAAAGTTGAAAATTTTCATGAAAAGATTTCGGTTTCAAAAAAGTTGAAAATTTTCATGAAAAGATTTAGACTTCAAAAAAGATGAAAATTTTCATGAAGTATTTCGGCTTCAAAAAAGTCGAAAATTTTCATGAACTATTTCGGCATCAAAAAAGTTGAAAATTTCCATGAAAAGATTTCTGCTTCAAAAAAGTTGAAAATTTTCATGAAAAGATTTTGGCTTCAAAAAAGTTGAAAATTTTCATGAAAAGATTTAGACTTCAAAAAAGTTGAATATTTTCATCAAGTATATTTCGGCTTCAAAAAAGTCGAAGATTTTCATGAAAAGATTTCTGCTTCAAAATTTGAAACTTTTCATGAAAAGATTTTGGTTTCAAAAAGTTGAAAATTTTCATGAAAAGATTTCGGCTTCAAAAAAGTTGAACATTTTCATGAAAAGATTTCTGCTTCAAAAAAGTTGAAAATTTTCATGAAGTATTTCGGCTTCAAAAAAGTTGAACATTTTTATGAAAAGATTTCGGCTTCAAAAAAGTTGAAAATTTTCATGAAAAGATTTTGGTTTCAAAAAAGTTGAAAATTTTCATGAAGTATTTCGGCTTAAAAAAAATGGAACATTTTCATGAAAAGATTTCGGCTTCAAAAAAGTTGACCATTTTCATGAAAAAATTTCGACTTCAAAAAAGTTGAAAATTTTCATGAAAAGATTTCGGTTTCAAAAAGTTGAAAATTTTCATGAAAAGATCTCGGCTTCAAAAAAGTTGAACATTGAAAAGATTTCGGCTTCAAAAAAGTTGACCATTCTCATGAAAAAATTTCGACTTCAAAAAAGTTGAAAATTTTCATGAAAAGATTTCGGTTTCAAAAAGTTGAAAATTTTCATGAAAAGATCTCGGCTTCAAAAAAGTTGAACATTTTCATGAAAAGATTTCGGCTTCAAAAAAGTTGACCATTTTCATGAAAAGATTTCAGCTTCAAAAAAGTTGAAAATTTTCATGAAAAGATTTCGGTTTCAAAAAGTTGAAAATTTTCTTGAAAAGATTTCGGCTTCAAAAAAGATGAACATTTTCATGAAAAGATTTCGGTTTCAAAAAGTTGAAAATTTTCATGAAAAGATTTCTGCTTCAAAAAAGTTGAAAATTTTCATGACAGGATTTTGGCTTCAAAAAGGTTGAAAACTTTCATGAACTTTTTCGACTTCAAAAAAGGCGAAGATTTTCATGAAAAGATTTCAGCTTCAAAAAAGTTGAAAATCTTCATGAAGTATTTCGGCTGCAAAAAAATGGAACACATTCAATGAAAAGATTTCTGCTTCAAAAAAGTTGAAAATTTTCATGAAAAGATTTCTGCTTCAAAAAAGTTGAAAATTTTCATGAAAAGATTTCGGCTTCAAAAAAGTTTAACATTTTCATGAAAAGATTTCTGCTTCAAAAAAGTTGAAAATTTACATGAAAAGATTTCGACTTCAAAAAAGTCTAAGATTTTCATGAAAAGATTTCTGCTTCAAAAAAGTTGACCATTTTCATGAAAAGATTTCGGCTTCAAAAAAGTTGAAAACTTTCATGAAAAGATTTCGGCTTCAAAAAAGTTGACCATTTTCATGAAAAGATTTCGGCTTCAAAAAAGTTGACCATTTTCATGAAAAGATTTCGGCTTCAAAAAATTTGAAAATTTACATGAAAAGATTTCGACTTCAAAAAAGTCTAAGATTTTCATGAAAAGATTTCTGCTTCAAAATTTGAAAATTTTCATGAAAAGATTTTGGTTTCAAAAAGTTGAAAATTTTCATGAAAAGATTTCGGCTTCAAAAAAGTTGAACATTTTCATGAAAAGATTTCGGCTTCAAAAAAGTTGAACATTTTCATGAAGTATTTCGGCTTCAAAAAAATGGAACATTTTCATGAAAAGATTTCGGCTTCAAAAAAGTTTAACATTTTCATGAAAAGATTTCGGCTTCAAAAAACTTGAACATTTTCATGAAAAGATTTCTGCTTCAAAAAAGTTGAAAATTTTCATGAAAAGATTTCGGCTTCAAAAAAGTTTAACATTTTCATGAATAGATTTCTGCTTCAAAAAAGTTGAAAATTTTCATGAAAAGATTTCTGCTTCAATAAAGTTGAAAATTTTCATGAAAAGATTTCTACTTCAAAAAAGTTGACCATTTTCATGAAAAGATTTCTGCTTCAAAAAAGTTGAAAATTTTCATGAAAAGATTTCTGCTTCAAAAAAGTTGAAAATTTTCATGAAAAGATTTCGGCTTCAAAAAAGTTGAAAATTTTCATGAAAAGATTTCGGCTTCAAAAAAGTTGACCATTTTCATGAAAAGATTTCGGCTTCAAAAAAGTTGAAAATTTTCATGAAAAGATTTCGGTTTCAAAAAGTTGAAAATTTTCATGAAAAGATCTCGGCTTCAAAAAAGTTTAACATTTTCATGAAAAGATTTCGGGTTCAAAAAAGTTGAAAATTTTCATGAAGTATTTCGGCTTCAAAAAAGTCTGAAATTTTCATGAACTATTTCGGCTTCAAAAAAGTTGAAAATTTTCATGAAAAGATTTCTGCTTCAAAAAAGTTGAACATTTTCATGAAAAGATTTCTGCTTCAAAAAAGTTGAAAATTTTCATGAAAAGATTTCGGCTTCAAAAAAGTTGAAAATTTTCATGAAAAGATTTCTGCTTCAATAAAGTTGAAAATTTTCATGAAAAGATTTCTACTTCAAAAAAGTTGACCATTTTCATGAAAAGATTTCTGCTTCAAAAAAGTTGAAAATTTTCATGAAAAGATTTCTGCTTCAAAAAAGTTGAAAATTTTCATGAAAAGATTTCGGCTTCAAAAAAGTTGACCATTTTCATGAAAAGATTTCGGCTTGAAAAAAGTTGAAAATTTTCATGAAAAGATTTCGACTTCAAAAAAGTTTAAGATTATCATGAAAAGATTTGTGCTTCAAAAAAGTTGAAAATTTTCATGAAAAGATTTCGGCTTCAAAAAAGTTGACCATTTTCATGAAAAGATTTCGGCTTCAAAAAAAGTTGAACATTTTCATGAAAAGATTACTGCTTCAAAAAAGTTGAAAATTTTCATGAAAAGATTTCGGCTTCAAAAAGTTGAAAATTTTCATGAAAAGATTTCGGCTTCAAAAAGTTGACCATTTTCATGAAAAGATTTCGGCTTCAAAAAGTTGACCATTTTCATGAAAAGATTTCGGCTTCAAAAAAGTTGAAAATTTTCATGAAAAGATTTCGGTTTCAAAAAGTTGAAAATTTTCATGAAAATATCTCGGCTTCAAAAAAGTTTAACATTTTCATGAAAAGATTTCGGGTTCAAAAAAGTTGAAAATTTTCATGAAGTATTTCGGCTTCAAAAAAATGGAACATTTTCATGAAAAGCATTCGGCTTCAAAAAACTTGAACATTTTCATGACAGGATTTTAGCTTTAAAAAAGGTAAACATTTTCATGAAGTATTTCGGCTTCAAAAAGGTTAAAAACTTTCATGAAGTATTTCAGCTTCAAAAAAGTCGAAGATTTTCATGAAAAGATTTCTGCTTCAAAAAAGTTGAAAATTTTCATGAAGTATTTCGGCTTCAAAAAAATGGAACATTTTCATGAAAAGATTTCTGCTCCAAAATAGTTGAAAATTTACATGAAAAGATTTCGGCTTCAAAAAAATGGAACATTTTCATGAAAAGATTTCGGCTTCAAAAAAGTTGAACATTTTCATGAAAAGATTTCTGCTTCAATAAAGTTGAAAATTTACATGAAAATATTTCGACTTCAAAAAAGTCTAAGATTTTCATGAAAAGATTTCTGCTTCAAAAAAGTTGAACATTTTCTTGAAAAGATTTCGGATTCAAAACGTTGAAAATTTTCATGAAAAGATTTCGGCTTCAAAAAGTTGACCATTTTCATGAAAAGATTTCGGCTTCAAAAAAGTTGAAAATTTTCATGAAGTATTTGGGCTTCAAAAAAATGGAACATTTTCATGAAAAGATTTCTGCTTCAAAAAAGTTGAAAATTTTCATGAAGTATTTCGGCTTCAATAAAATGGAACATTTTCATGAAAAGATTTCTGCTTCAAAAAAGTTGAAAATTTACATGAAAAGATTTCGACTTCAAAAAAGTTGAAAATTTTCATGAAGTATTTCGGCTTCAAAAAAGTTGACCATTTTCATGAAAAGATTTCGGCTTCAAAAAATTTGAAAATTTTCATGAAGTATTTCGGCTTCAAAAAAATGGAACATTTTCATGAAAAGATTTCGGCTTCAAAAAAGTTGAACATTTTCATGAAAAGATTTCTGCTTCAATAAAGTTGAAAATTTACATGAAAAGATTTCGACTTCAAAAAAGTCTAAGATTTTCATGAAAAGATTTCTGCTTCAAAAAGTTGAAAATTTTCATGAAAAGATTTCGGATTCAAAAAAGTTGAAAATTTTCATGAAAAGATTTCGGTTTCAAAAAGTTGAACATTTTCATGAAAAGATTTCGGCTTCAAAAAAGTTGAAAATTTTCATGAAGTATTTCGGCTTCAAAAAAATGGAACATTTTCATGAAAAGATTTCTGCTTCAAAAAAAGTTGAAAATTTTCATGGAAAGATTACTGCTTCAAAAAAGTTGAACATTTTCATGAAAAGATTTCTGCTTCAATGAAGTTGAAAATTTACATGAAAAGATTTCGACTTCAAAAAAGTCTAAGATTTTCATGAAAAGATTTCTGCTTCAAAAAAGTTGAAAATTTTCATGAAAAGATTTCGGCTTCAAAAATTTGAAAATTTTCATGAAAAGATTTCGGCTTCAAAAAAAGTTGAAAATTTTCATGAAAAGATTTCGGCTTCAAAAAAGTTTAAGATTTTCATTAAAAGATTTCGACTTCAAAAAAGTTGAACATTTTCATGAAGTATTTCGGATTCAAAAAAATGGAACATTTTCATGAAAAGATTTCGGCTTCAAAAAGTTGAACATTTTCATGAAAAGATTTCTGCTTCAATAAAGTTGAAAATTTTCATGAAAAGATTTCTGCTTCAAAAAAGTTGAAAATTTTCATGAAAAGATTTCTGCTTCAAAAAAGTTGACCATTTTCATGAAAAGATTTCGGCTTCAAAAAAGTTGAAAATTTTCATGAAAAGATTTCGACTTCAAAAAAGTTTAAGATTTTCATGAAAAGATTTGTGCTTCAAAAAAGTTGAAAATTTTCATGAAAAGATTACTGCTTCAAAAAAGTTGAAAATTTTCATGAAAAGATTTCGGCTTCAAAAAGTTGAAAATTTTCATGAAAAGATTTCGGCTTCAAAAAGTTGACCATTTTCATGAAAAGATTTCGGCTTCAAAAAGTTGACCATTTTCATGAAAAGATTTCGGCTTCAAAAAAGTTGAAAATTTTCATGAAAAGATTTCGGCTTCAAAAAAGTTGAACATTTTCATGAAAAGATTTCGGCTTCAAAAAAGTTGAAAATTTTCATGAAGTATTTCGGCTTCAAAAAAATGGAACATTTTCATGAAAAGATTTCGGCTTCAAAAAAGTTGACCATTTTCATGAAAAGATTTCGGCTTCAAAAAAGTTGAAAATTTTCATGAAAAGATTTCGACTTCAAAAAAGTTTAAGATTCTCATGAAAAGATTTCGGCTTCAAAAAAGTTGAACATTTTCATGAAAAGATTTCTGCTTCAATAAAGTTGAAAATTTACATGAAAAGATTTCGACTTCAAAAAAGTCTAAGATTTTCATGAAAAGATTTCTGCTTCAAAAAAGATGAAAATTTTCATGAAAAGATTTCGGCTTCAAAACGTTGAAAATTTTCATGAAAAGATTTCGGCTTCAAAAAGTTGACCATTTTCATGAAAAGATTTCGGCTTCAAAAAAGTTGAACATTTTCATGAAAAGCATTCGGCTTCAAAAAACTTGAACATTTTCATGACAGGATTTTAGCTTTAAAAAAGGTAAACATTTTCATGAAGTATTTCGGCTTCAAAAAGGTTAAAAACTTTCATGAAGTATTTCAGCTTCAAAAAAGTCGAAGATTTTCATGAAAAGATTTCTGCTTCAAAAAAGTTGAAAATTTTCATGAAGTATTTCGGCTTCAAAAAAATGGAACATTTTCATGAAAAGATTTCTGCTCCAAAATAGTTGAAAATTTACATGAAAAGATTTCGACTTCAAAAAAGTCTAAGATTTTCATGAAAAGATTTCTGCTTCAAAAAGTTGAAAATTTTCATGAAAAGATTTCGGATTCAAAAAAGTTGAAAATTTTCATGAAAAGATTTCGGTTTCAAAAAGTTGAACATTTTCATGAAAAGATTTCGGCTTCAAAAAGTTGAAAATTTTCATGAAAAGATTTCGGCTTCAAAAAAGTTTAAGATTTTCATGAAAAGATATCTGCTTCAAAAAAGTTGAAAATTTTCATGAAAAGATTTCGGCTTCAAAAAGTTGAAAATTTTCATGAAAAGATTTCGGCTTCAAAAAAGTTGAACATTTTCATGAAAAGATTTCGGCTTCAAAAAAGTTGAAAATTTTCATGAAGTATTTCGGCTTCAAAAAAATGGAACATTTTCATGAAAAGATTTCGGCTTCAAAAAAGTTGACCATTTTCATGAAAAGATTTCGGCTTCAAAAAAGTTGACCATTTTCATGAAAAGATTTCGACTTCAAAAAAGTTTAAGATTCTCATGAAAAGATTTCGGCTTCAAAAAAGTTGAACATTTTCATGAAAAGATTTCTGCTTCAATAAAGTTGAAAATTTACATGAAAAGATTTCGACTTCAAAAAAGTCTAAGATTTTCATGAAAAGATTTCTGCTTCAAAAAAGATGAAAATTTTCATGAAAAGATTTCGGCTTCAAAACGTTGAAAATTTTCATGAAAAGATTTCGGCTTCAAAAAGTTGACCATTTTCATGAAAAGATTTCGGCTTCAAAAAAGTTGAAAATTTTCATGAAGTATTTCGGCTTCAATAAAATGGAACATTTTCATGAAAAGATTTCTGCTTCAAAAAAGTGGAAAATTTACATGAAAAGATTTCGACTTCAAAAAAGTTGAAAATTTTCATGAAGTATTTCGGCTTCAAAAAAATGGAACATTTTCATGAAAAGATTTCGGCTTCAAAAAAGTTGAACATTTTCATGAAAAGATTTCTGCTTCAATAAAGTTGAAAATTTTCATGAAAAGATTTCTGCTTCAAAAAGTTGAAAATTTTCATGAAAAGATTTCGGATTCAAAAAAGTTGAAAATTTTCATGAAAACATTTCGGTTTCAAAAAGTTGAACATTTTCATGAAGTATTTCGGCTTCAAAAAAGTTGAACATTTTCATGAAAAGATTTCGGCTTCAAAAATTTGAAAATTTTCATGAAAAGATTTCGGCTTCAAAAAAGTTTAAGATTTTCATGAAAAGATTTCTGCTTCAAAAAAGTTGAAAATTTTCATGAAAAGATTTCGGCTTCAAAAAGTTGAACATTTTCATGAAAAGATTTCGGCTTCAAAAAAGTTGAAAATTTTCATGAAGTATTTCGGCTTCAAAAAAATGGAACATTTTCATGAAAAGATTTCGGCTTCAAAAAAGTTGACCATTTTCATGAAAAGATTTCGGCTTCAAAAAAGTTGAAAATTTTCATGAAAAGATTTCGACTTCAAAAAAGTTTAAGATTCTCATGAAAAGATTTCGGCTTCAAAAAAGTTGAAAATTTTCATGAAGTATTTCGGCTTCAATAAAATGGAACATTTTCATGAAAAGATTTCTGCTTCAAAAAAGTTGAAAATTTACATGAAAAGATTTCGACTTCAAAAAAGTTGAAAATTTTCATGAAGTATTTCGGCTTCAAAAAAATGGAACATTTTCATGAAAAGATTTCGGCTTCAAAAAAGTTGAACATTTTCATGAAAAGATTTCTGCTTCAATAAAGTTGAAAATTTACATGAAAAGATTTCGACTTCAAAAAAGTCTAAGATTTTCATGAAAAGATTTCTGCTTCAAAAAGTTGAAAATTTTCATGAAAAGATTTCGGATTCAAAAAAGTTGAAAATTTTCATGAAAAGATTTCGGTTTCAAAAAGTTGAACATTTTCATGAAAAGATTTCGGCTTCAAAAAAGTTGAAAATTTTCATGAAGTATTTCGGCTTCAAAAAAATGGAACATTTTCATGAAAAGATTTCTGCTTCAAAAAAGTTGAAAATTTTCATGAAGTATTTCGGCTTCAATAAAATGGAACATTTTCATGAAAAGATTTCTGCTTCAAAAAAGTTGAAAATTTACATGAAAAGATTTCGACTTCAAAAAAGTTGAAAATTTTCATGAAGTATTTCGGCTTCAAAAAAATGGAACATTTTCATGAAAAGATTTCGGCTTCAAAAAAGTTGAACATTTTCATGAAAAGATTTCTGCTTCAATCAAGTTGAAAATTTACATGAAAAGATTTCGACTTCAAAAAAGTCTAAGATTTTCATGAAAAGATTTCGGCATCAAAAAGTTGAAAATTTTCATGAAAAGATTTCGGCTTCAAAAAGTTAAAAATTTTCATGAAAAGATTTCAGCTTCAAAAAAGTTGACCATTTTCATGAAAAGATTTCGGCTTCAAAAAAGTTGAAAATTTTCATGAAAAGATTTCGGCTTCAAAAAGTTGACCATTTTCATGAAAAGATTTCGGCTTCAAAAAGTTGACCATTTTCATGAAAAGATTTCGGCTTCAAAAAAGTTGAAAGTTTTCATGAAAAGATTTCGGTTTCAAAAAGTTGAAAATTTTCATGAAAAGATTTCGGCTTCAAAAAAGTTGAAAATTTTCATGAAGTATTTCGGCTTCAAAAAAATGGAACATTTTCATGAAAAGCATTCGGCTTCAAAAAACTTGAACATTTTCATGACAGGATTTTAGCTTTAAAAAAGGTAAACATTTTCATGAAGTATTTCGGCTTCAAAAAAATGGAACATTTTCATGAAAAGATTTCGGCTTCAAAAAAGTTGAAAATTTTCATGAAGTATTTCGGCTTCAAAAAAATGGAACATTTTCATGAAAAGATTTCGGCTTCAAAAAAGTTGAACATTTTCATGAAAAGATTTCTGCTTCAATAAAGTTGAAAATTTACATGAAAAGATTTTGACTTCAAAAAAGTCTAAGATTTTCATGAAAAGATTTCTGCTTCAAAAAGTTGAAAATTTTCATGAAAAGATTTCGGATTCAAAAAAGTTGAAAATTTTCATGAAAAGATTTCGGTTTCAAAAAGTTGAACATTTTCATGAAAAGATTTCGGCTTCAAAAAAGTTGAAAATTTTCATGAAGTATTTCTGCTTCAAAAAAATGGAACATTTTCATGAAAAGATTTCTGCTTCAAAAAAGTTGAACATTTTCATGAAAAGATTTCTGCTTCAATAAAGTTGAAAATTTACATGAAAAGATTTCGGCTTCAAAAAAGTTGAAAATTTTCATGAAGTATTTCTGCTTCAAAAAAATGGAACATTTTCATGAAAAGATTTCGGCTTCAAAAAAGTTGAACATTTTCATGAAAAGATTTCGGCTTCAAAAAGTTGAAAATTTTCATGAAAAGATTTCGGCTTCAAAAAAGTTGAACATTTTCATGAAAAGATTTCGGCTTCAAAAAAGTTGAAAATTTTCATGAAGTATTTCGGCTTCAAAAAAATGGAACATTTTCATGAAAAGATTTCGGCTTCAAAAAAGTTGACCATTTTCATGAAAAGATTTCGGCTTCAAAAAAGTTGAAAATTTTCATGAAAAGATTTCGACTTCAAAAAAGTTTAAGATTCTCATGAAAAGATTTCGGCTTCAAAAAAGTTGAACATTTTCATGAAAAGATTTCTGCTTCAATAAAGTTGAAAATTTACATGAAAAGATTTCGACTTCAAAAAAGTCTAAGATTTTCATGAAAAGATTTCTGCTTCAAAAAAGATGAAAATTTTCATGAAAAGATTTCGGCTTCAAAACGTTGAAAATTTTCATGAAAAGATTTCGGCTTCAAAAAGTTGACCATTTTCATGAAAAGATTTCGGCTTCAAAAAAGTTGAAAATTTTCATGAAGTATTTCGGCTTCAATAAAATGGAACATTTTCATGAAAAGATTTCTGCTTCAAAAAAGTTGAACATTTACATGAAAAGATTTCGACTTCAAAAAAGTTGAAAATTTTCATGAAGTATTTCGGCTTCAAAAAAATGGAACATTTTCATGAAAAGATTTCGGCTTCAAAAAAGTTGAACATTTTCATGAAAAGATTTCTGCTTCAATAAAGTTGAAAATTTACATGAAAAGATTTCGACTTCAAAAAAGTCTAAGATTTTCATGAAAAGATTTCGGCATCAAAAAGTTGAAAATTTTCATGAAAAGATTTCGGCTTCAAAAAGTTAAAAATTTTCATGAAAAGATTTCAGCTTCAAAAAAGTTGACCATTTTCATGAAAAGATTTCGGCTTCAAAAAAGTTGAAAATTTTCATGAAAAGATTTCGACTTCAAAAAAGTTTAAGATTTTCATGAAAAGATTTCTGCTTCAAAAAAGTTGAAAATTTTCATGAAAAGATTTCGGCTTCAAAAAGTTGACCATTTTCATGAAAAGATTTCGGCTTCAAAAAAGTTGAAAGTTTTCATGAAAAGATTTCGGTTTCAAAAAGTTGAAAATTTTCATGAAAAGATTTCGGCTTCAAAAAAGTTGAAAATTTTCATGAAGTATTTCGGCTTCAAAAAAATGGAACATTTTCATGAAAAGCATTTGTCTTCAAAAAACTTGAACATTTTCATGACAGGATTTTAGCTTTAAAAAAGGTAAACATTTTCATGAAGTATTTCGGCTTCAAAAAGGTTAAAAACTTTCATGAAGTATTTCAGCTTCAAAAAAGTCGAAGATTTTCATGAAAAGATTTCTGCTTCAAAAAAGTTGAAAATTTTCATGAAGTATTTCGGCTTCAAAAAAATGGAACATTTTCATGAAAAGATTTCTGCTCCAAAATAGTTGAAAATTTACATGAAAAGATTTCGGCTTCAAAAAAATGGAACATTTTCATGAAAAGATTTCGGCTTCAAAAAAGTTGAACATTTTCATGAAAAGATTTCTGCTTCAATAAAGTTGAAAATTTTCATGAAAAGATTTCTGCTTCAAAAAGTTGAAAATTTTCATGAAAAGATTTCGGATTCAAAAAAGTTGAAAATTTTCATGAAAAGATTTCGGTTTCAAAAAGTTGAACATTTTCATGAAGTATTTCGGCTTCAAAAAAGTTGAACATTTTCATGAAAAGATTTCGGCTTCAAAAATTTGAAAATTTTCATGAAAAGATTTCGGCTTCAAAAAAGTTTAAGATTTTCATGAAAAGATTTCTGCTTCAAAAAAGTTGAAAATTTTCATGAAAAGATTTCGGCTTCAAAAAGTTGAACATTTTCATGAAAAGATTTCGGCTTCAAAAAAGTTGAAAATTTTCATGAAGTATTTCGGCTTCAAAAAAATGGAACATTTTCATGAAAAGATTTCGGCTTCAAAAAAGTTGACCATTTTCATGAAAAGATTTCGGCTTCAAAAAAGTTGAAAATTTTCATGAAAAGATTTCGACTTCAAAAAAGTTTAAGATTCTCATGAAAAGATTTCGGCTTCAAAAAAGTTGAAAATTTTCATGAAGTATTTCGGCTTCAATAAAATGGAACATTTTCATGAAAAGATTTCTGCTTCAAAAAAGTTGAAAATTTTCATGAAGTATTTCGGCTTCAAAAAAATGGAACATTTTCATGAAAAGATTTCGGCTTCAAAAAAGTTGAACATTTTCATGAAAAGATTTCTGCTTCAATAAAGTTGAAAATTTACATGAAAATATTTCGACTTCAAAAAAGTCTAAGATTTTCATGAAAAGATTTCTGCTTCAAAAAAGTTGAAAATTTTCTTGAAAAGATTTCGGCTTCAAAACGTTGAAAATTTTCATGAAAAGATTTCGGCTTCAAAAAGTTGACCATTTTCATGAAAAGATTTCGGCTTCAAAAAAGTTGAAAATTTTCATGAAGTATTTCGGCTTCAAAAAAATGGAACATTTTCATGAAAAGATTTCTGCTTCAAAAAAGTTGAAAATTTTCATGAAGTATTTCGGCTTCAATAAAATGGAACATTTTCATGAAAAGATTTCTGCTTCAAAAAAGTTGAAAATTTACATGAAAAGATTTCGACTTCAAAAAAGTTGAAAATTTTCATGAAGTATTTCGGCTTCAAAAAAATGGAACATTTTCATGAAAAGATTTCGGCTTCAAAAAAGTTGAAAATTTTCATGAAGTATTTCGGCTTCAAAAAAATGGAACATTTTCATGAAAAGATTTCGGCTTCAAAAAAGTTGAACATTTTCATGAAAAGATTTCTGCTTCAATAAAGTTGAAAATTTACATGAAAAGATTTCGACTTCAAAAAAGTCTAAGATTTTCATGAAAAGATTTCGGCATCAAAAAGTTGAAAATTTTCATGAAAAGATTTCGGCTTCAAAAAGTTAAAAATTTTCATGAAAAGATTTCAGCTTCAAAAAAGTTGACCATTTTCATGAAAAGATTTCGGCTTCAAAAAAGTTGAAAATTTTCATGAAAAGATTTCTGCTTCAAAAAAGTTGAAAATTTTCATGAAAAGATTTCGGCTTCAAAAAGTTGACCATTTTCATGAAAAGATTTCGGCTTCAAAAAAGTTGAAAGTTTTCATGAAAAGATTTCGGTTTCAAAAAGTTGAAAATTTTCATGAAAAGATTTCGGCTTCAAAAAAGTTGAAAATTTTCATGAAGTATTTCGGCTTCAAAAAAATGGAACATTTTCATGAAAAGCATTCGGCTTCAAAAAACTTGAACATTTTCATGACAGGATTTTAGCTTTAAAAAAGGTAAACATTTTCATGAAGTATTTCGGCTTCAAAAAGGTTAAAAACTTTCATGAAGTATTTCAGCTTCAAAAAAGTCGAAAATTTTCATGAAAAGATTTCTGCTTCAAAAAAGTTTCAAAATTTTCATGACAGGATTTTGGCTTTAAAAAAAGTAGAAATTTTCATAAAGTATTTCGGCTTCAAAAAGGTTAAAATTTTTCATGAACTATTTCGGCTTCAAAAAAGTCGAAGATTTTCATGAAAAGATTTCTGCTTCAAAAAGTTGAAAATTTTCATAAAAAGATTTCGGCTTCAAAAAGTTGACCATTGTCATGAAAAGATTTCGGCTTCTAAAAAGTTGAAAATTTTCATGAAAAGATTTCGGCTTCAAAAAGTTGAAAATTTTCATGAAAAGATTTCGGCTTCAAAAAAGTTGAAAATTTTCATGAAGTATTTCGGCTTCAAAAAAATGTAACATTTTCATGAAAAGATTTCGGCTTCAAAAAAGTTGAAGATTTTCATGAAAAGATTTAGGTTTCAAAAAAGTTGAAAATTTTCATGAAGTATTTCGGCTTCAAAAAAGTTGAAAATTTTCATGAAGTATTTCGGCTTCAAAAAAGTTGAAAATTTTTCATGAAAAGATTTCGGCTTCAAAAAGTTGAACATTTTCATGAAAAGATTTCTGCTTCAAAAAAGTTGAAAATTTACATGAAAAGATTTCGACTTCAAAAAAGTCTAAGATGTTCATGAAAAGATTTCTGCTTCAAAAAAGTTGAAAAATTACATGAAAAGATTTTGGTTTCAAAAAGTTGAACATTTTCATGAAGTATTTCGGCTTCAAAAAAATGTAACATTTTCATGAAAAGATCTCGGCTTCAAAAAAGTTGAACATTTTCATGAAAAGATTTCGGCTTCAAAAAAGTTGAAAATTTTCATGAAAAGATTTCGGCATCAAAAAAGTTGAAAATTTTCATGAAAAGATTCCGGCTTCAAAAAAGTCTAAAATTTTCATGAACTATTTCGGCTTCAAAAAAGTAGAACATTTTCATGAAAAGATTTCTGCTTCAAAAAAGTTGAAAATTTTCATGAAAAGATTTCGGCTTCAAAAAAGTTGAAAATTTACATGAAAAGATTTCGACTTCAAAAAAGTCTAAGATTTTCATGAAAAGATTTCTGCTTAAAAAAAGTTGAAAATTTTCATGAAAAGATTTCGGCTTCAAAAAGTTGAAAATTTTCATGAAAAGATTTCGGCTTCAAAAAAGTTGACCATTTTCATGAAAAGATTTCGGCTTCAAAAAAGTTGAAAATTTTCATGAAAAGATTTCGACTTCAAAAAAGTTGACCATTTTCATGAAAAGATTTCTGCTTCAAAAAAGTTGAAAATTTTCATGAAAAGATTTCGGCTTCAAAAAGTTGAAAATTTTCATGAAAAGATTTCTGCTTCAAAAAAGTTGAAAATTTTCATGAAAAGATTTCGGCTTCAAAAAAGTTGAAAATTTTCATGAAAAGATTTAGACTTCAAAAAAGTTGAATATTTTCATCATGTATTTCGACTTCAAAAAAGTCGAAGATTTTCATGATAAGATTTCTGCTTCAAAAAAGTTGAAAATTTTCATGACAGGATTTTGGCTTCAAAAAAGTTGAAAATTTTCATGAAAAGATTTCGGCTTCAAAAAAGTTGAAAAATTACATGAAAAGATTTTGGTTTCAAAAAGTTGAAAATTTTCATGAAAAGATTTCGGCTTCAAAAAGTTGAAAATTTTCATGAAAAGATTTCGACTTCAAAATAGTTGAAAATTTTCATGAAAAGATTTCGGCTTCAAAAAGTTGAAAATTTTCATGAAAAGATTTCGGCTTCAAAAAAGTTGACCATTTTCATGAAAAGATTTCTGCTTCAAAAAAGTTGAAAAATTACATGAAAAGATTTTGGTTTCAAAAAGTTGAAAATTTTCATGAAAAGATTTCGGCTTCAAAAAAGTTGAAAATTTTCATGAAGTATTTCGGCTTCAAAAAAATGTAACATTTTCATGAAAAGATTTTGGCTCCAAAAAAGTTGAACATTTTCATGAAAAGATTTCGGCTTCAAAAAAGTTGAAAATTTTCATGAAGTATTCCGGCTTCAAAAAAATGGAACATTTTCATGAAAAGATTTCGGCTTCAAAAAAGTTGAACATTTTCATGAAAAGATTTCGGCTTCAAAAAAGTTGAAAATTTTCATGAACTATTTCGGCATCAAAAAAGTTGAAAATTTTCATGAAAAGATTTCGGCTTCAAAAAAGTCTAAAATTTTCATGAACTATTTCGGCTTCAAAAAAGTTGAAAATTTTCATGAAAAGATTTCTGCTTCAAAAAAGTTGAAAATTTTCATTACAGGATTTTGGCTTCAAAAAGGTTGAAAACTTTCATGAACTATTTCGACTTCAAAAAAGTCGAAGATTTTCATGAAAAGATTTCGGCTTCAAAGAAGTCTAAAATTTTCATGAAAAGATTTATGCTTCAAAAAAGATGAAAATTTTCATGAAAAGATTTCGGCTTTAAAAAAGTTGAAAATTTTCATGAAGTATTTCGACTACAAAAAAGTCTAAAATTTTCATGAAAAGATTTATGCTTCAAAAAAGATGAAAATTTTCATGAAAAGATTTAGGTTTCAAAAAAATTGATAATTTTCATGAAAAGATTTAGGTTTCAAAAAAGTTGATAATTTTCATGAAGTATTTCGGCTTCAAAAAAGTCGAAAATTTTCATGAACTATTTCGGCTTCAAAAAAGTCGAAAATTTTCATGAACTATTTCGGCATCAAAAAAGTTGAAAATTTTCATGAAAAGATTTCTGTTTCAAAAAAGTTGAAAATTTAAATGAAAAGATTTCGACTTCAAAAAAGTTGAAAATTTTCATGAAGTATTTCGGCTTCAAAAAAATGGAACATTTTCATGAAAAGATTTCGGATTCAAAAAACTTGAACATTTTCATGAAAAGATTTCGGCTTCAAAAAAGTTGAAAATTTTCATGAAAAGATCTCGGCTTCAAAAAAGTTGAACATTTTCATGAAAAGATTTCGGCTTGAAAAAAGTTGAAAATTTACATGAAAAGATTTCGGCTTCAAAAAGTTGAAAATTTTCATGAAAAGATTTCGGCTTCAAAAAAGTTGACCATTTTCATGAAAAGATTTCCGCTTCAAAAAAGTTGAAAATTTTCATGAAAAGATTTCGGCTTCAAAAAAGTTGACCATTTTCATGAAAAGATTTCCGCTTCAAAAAAGTTGAAAATTTTCATGAAAAGATTTCGGCTTCAAAAAAATGGAACATTTTCATGAAAAGATTTCGACTTCAAAAAAGTCTAAGGTTTTCATGAAAAGATTTCTGCTTCAAAAAAGTTGAAAATTTTCATGAAAAGATTTCGACTTCAAAAAAGTTTAAGATTTTCATGAAAAGATTTCGGCTTCAAAAAGTTGAAAATTTTCATGAAAAGATTTCGGCTTCAAAAAGTTGACCATTTTCATGAAAAGATTTCGGCTTCAAAAAAGTTGAATATTTTCATGAACAGATTTCGGTTTCAAAAAGTTGAAAATTTTCATGAAAAGATCTCGGCTTCAAAAAAGTTGAACATTTTCATGAAAAGATTTCGGCTTCAAAAAAGTTGAAAATTTTCATGAAAAGATTTTGCTTTCAAAAAGTTGAACATTTTCATGAAAAGATTTCGGCTTCAAAAAAGTTGAACATTTTCATGAAGTATTTCGGCTGCAAAAAAATGGAACATTTTCATGAAAAGATTTCGGTTTCAAAAAGTTGAACATTTTCATGAAGTATTTCGGCTTCAAAAAAATGGAACATTTTCATGAAAAGATTTCGGCTTCAAAAAAGTTGACCATTTTCATGAAAATATTTCGGCTTCAAAAAAGTCTAAAATTTTCATGAAAAGATTTCGGCTTCAAAAAAGTTGAAAATTTTCATGAAAAGATTTTGGTTTCAAAAAAGTTGAACATTTTCATGAAAAGATTTCGGCTTCAAAAAAGTTGAAAGTTTACATGAAAAGATTTCGGCTTCAAAAAGTTGAAAATTTACATGAAAAGATTTCGGCTTCAAAAAGTTGAAAATTTTAATGAAAAGATTTCGGCTTCAAAAAGTTGACCATTTTCATGAAAAGATTTAGGTTTCAAAAAAATTGATAATTTTCATGAAAAGATTTAGGTTTCAAAAAAGTTGATAATTTTCATGAAGTATTTCGGCTTCAAAAAAGTCGAAAATTTTCATGAACTATTTCGGCTTCAAAAAAGTCGAAAATTTTCATGAACTATTTCGGCATCAAAAAAGTTGAAAATTTTCATGAAAAGATTTCTGTTTCAAAAAAGTTGAAAATTTAAATGAAAAGATTTCGACTTCAAAAAAGTTGAAAATTTTCATGAAGTATTTCGGCTTCAAAAAAATGGAACATTTTCATGAAAAGATTTCGGATTCAAAAAACTTGAACATTTTCATGAAAAGATTTCGGCTTCAAAAAAGTTGAAAATTTTCATGAAAAGATCTCGGCTTCAAAAAAGTTGAACATTTTCATGAAAAGATTTCGGCTTGAAAAAAGTTGAAAATTTACATGAAAAGATTTAGACTTCAAAAAAGTTGAACATTTTCATGAAAAGATTTCTGCTTCAAAAAAGTTGAAAATTTTCATGAAAAGATTTCGGCTTCAAAAAGTTGAAACTTTTCATGGCAAGATTTCGGCTTCAAAAAAGTTGAACATTTTCATGAAAAGATTTTGGTTTCAAAAAAGTTGAAATTTTTCATGAAAAGATTTTGGTTTCAAAAAAGTTGAACATTTTCATGAAAAGATTTCGCCTTCAAAAAAGTTGAAAATTTTCATGAAGTATTTCGGCTTCAAAAAAATGGAACATTTTCATGAAAAGATTTCGGCTTCAAAAAAGTTGAAAATTTTCATGAAAAGATTTCTGCTTCAAAATAGTTGAAAATTTACATGAAAAGATTTCGACTTCAAAAAAGTCTAAGATTTTCATGAAAAGATTTCTGCTTCAAAAAAGTTGAAAATTTTCATGAAAAGATTTCGGCTTCAAAAAGGTTGAAAACTTTCATGAACTATTTCGACTTCAAAAAGGTTGAAAACTTTCATGAACTATTTCGACTTCAAAAAAGTCGAAAATTTTCATGAAAAGATTTCGGCTTCAAAAACGTTGAAAATTTTCATGAAAAGATTTCGGCTTTAAAAAAGTTGAACATTTTCATGAAAGGATTTCAGGTTCAAAAAAGTTGAAAATTTTCATGAAAAGATTTAGACTTCAAAAAAGTTGAATATTTTCATGAAAAGATTTCGACTTCAAAAAAGTTGAATATTTTCATGAAAAGATTTCGGCTTCAAAAAAGTTGAAAATTTCATGAAAAGATTTAGACTTCAAAAAAGTTGAATATTTTCATCAAGTATTTAGGCTTCAAAAAAGTCGAAGATTTTCAAGAAAAGATTTCTGCTTCAAAAAAGTTGAAATTTTTTTTTTTATGACAGGATTTTGGCTTCAAAAAAGTTGAAAATTTTCATGAAAAGATTTCTGCTTCAAAAAAGTTGAAAATTTACATGAAAAGATTTCGGCTTCAAAAAAGTTGAACATTTTCATGAAAAGATTTCGGCTTGAAAAAAGTTGAAAATTTACATGAAAAGATTTAGACTTCAAAAAAGTCTAAGATTTTCTTGAAAAGATTTCTGCTTCAAAAAAGTTGAAAATTTTCATGAAAAGATTTTGGCTTCAAAAAGTTGAAAATTTTCATGAAAAGATTTCTGCTTCAAAAAAGTTGACCATTTCCATGAAAAGATTTCAGCTTCAAAAAAGTTGAAAATTTTTATAAAAAGATTCGACTTCAAAAAAGTTTAAGATTTTCATGAAAAGATTTCGGCTTCAAAAAAGTTGAACATTTTCATGAAAAGATTTTGGTTTCAAAAAAGTTGAACATTTTCATGAAAAGATTTCAGCTTCAAAAAGGTTGAAAACTTTCATGAACTATTTCGAATCCAAAAAAGTCGAAGATTTTCATGAAAAGATTTCGGCTTAAAAAAGGTTGAAAATTTTCATGAAGTATTTCGGCTTCAAAAAAGTCTAAAATTTTCATGAAAGGATTTATGTTTCAAAAAAGATGAAAATTTTCATGAAATGATTTGGGCTTCAAAAAGTTGAAAATTTTCATGAAAAGATTTCGGCATCAAAAAAGTTGAACATTTTCATGAAAAGATTTCTGCTTCAAAAAAGTTGAAAATTTTCATGAAAAGATTTCAGCTTCAAAAAGGTTGAAAACTTTCATGAACTATTTCGAATCTAAAAAAGTCGAAGATTTTCATGAAAAGATTTCGGCTTAAAAAAAGTTGAAAATTTTCATGAAGTATTTCGGCTGCAAAAAAGTCTAAAATTTTCATGAAAAGATTTATGCTTCAAAAAAGATGAAAATTTTCATGAAAAGATTTCGGCTTTAAAAAAGTTGAACATTTTCATGAAGTATTTCGACTACAAAAAAGTCTAAAATTTTCATGAAAAGATTTATGTTTCAAAAAAGATGAAAATTTTCATGAAAAGATTTCGGCTTCAAAAAAGTTGAACATTTTCATGAAAAGATTTCGGCTTCAAAAAAGTTGAAAATTTTCATGACGTATTTTGGCTTCAAAAAAATGTAACATTTTCATGAAAAGATTTCGGCTTCAAAAAAGTTGAACATTTTCATGAAAAGATTTCGGCTTCAAAAAAGTTGAAAATTTTCATGAAAAGATTTCGGTTTCAAAAAGTTGAACATTTTCATGAAAAGATTTCGGCTTCAAAAAAGTTGAACATTTTCATGAAAAGATTTCGGCTTCAAAAAAGTTGAAAATTTTCATGACGTATTTTGGCTTCAAAAAAATGTAACATTTTCATGAAAAGATTTCGGCTTCAAAAAAGTTGAACATTTTCATGAAAGGATTTCTGCTTCAAAAAAGTTGAAAATTTAGATGAAAAGATTTCGAATTCAAAAAAGTTGAAAATTTTCATGAAAAGATTTCGGCTTCAAAAAAATGGAACATTTTCATGAAAAGATTTCGGCTTCAAAAAAGTTGAACATTTTCATGAAAAGATTTCGGCTTCAAAAAAGTTGAACATTTTCATGAAAAGATTTCTGCTTCAAAAAAGTTGAAAATTTTCATGAAGTATTTCGGCTTCAAAAAAATGGAACATTTTCATGAAAAGATTTCAGCTTCAAAAAAGTTGAACATTTTCATGAAAAGATTTCGGCTTCAAAAAAGTTGAAAACTTTCATGAAAAGATTTTGGTTTCAAAAAGTTGAAAATTTTCATGAAAAGATTTCGGCTTCAAAAAAGTTGAACATTTTCATGAAAAGATTTCGGCTTCAAAAAAGTTTAAAATTTTCATGAAGTATTTCAGCTTCAAAAAAATGGAACATTTTCATAAAAAGATTTCGGCTTCAAAAAAGTTGAACATTTTCATGAAAAGATTTTGGCTTCAAAAAGTTGAAAATTTTCATGAACTATTTCGGCATCAAAAAAGTTGAAAATTTTCATGAAAAGATTTAGACTTCAAAAAAGTTGAATATTTTCATCAAGTATTTCTGCTTCAAAAAAGTCGAAGATTTTCATGAAAAGATTTCGGCTTCAAAAAAGTTGAAAATTTTCATGAAAAGATTTAGACTTCAAAAAAGTTGAATATTTTCATGAAGTATTTCGGCTTCAAAAAAGTCGAAGATTTTCATGAAAAGATTTTGGTTTCAAAAAGTTGAAAATTTTCATGCAAAGATTTCGGCTTCAAAAAAGTTGAACATTTTCATGAAAAGATTTCGACTTCAAAAAAGTCTAAGATTTTCATGAAAAGATTTCTGCTTCAAAAAAGTCTAAAATTTTCATGAAAAGATTTAGACTTCAAAAAAGTTGAATGTTTTCATCAAGTATTTCTGCTTCAAAAAAGTCGAAGATTTTCATGAAAAGATTTCGGCTTCAAAAAAGTTGAAAATTTTCATGAAAAGATTTAGACTTCAAAAAAGTTGAATATTTTCATGAAGTATTTCGGCTTCAAAAAAGTCGAAGATTTTCATGAAAAGATTTTGGTTTCAAAAAGTTGAAAATTTTCATGAAAAGATTTCGGCTTCAAAAAAGTTGAAAATTTTCATTAAAAGATTTCGGCTTCAAAAAGTTGAAAATTTTCATGAAAAGATTTCGGCTTCAAAAAAGTTGACCATTTTCATGAAAAGATTTCTGCTTCAAAAAAGTTGAAAATTTTCATGAAAAGATTTCGGTTTCAAAAAGTTGAACATTTTCATGAAAAGATCTCGGCTTCAAAAAAGTTGAACATTTTCATGAAAAGATTTCGGCTTCAAAAAAGTTAAAAATTTTCATGAAAAGATTTTGGTTTCAAAAAGATGAAAATTTTCATGAAGTATTTCGGCTTCAAAAAAATGGAACATTTTCATGAAAAGATTTAGACTTCAAAAAAGTTGAATATTTTCATCAAGTATTTCGGCTTCAAAAAAGTCGAAGATTTTCATGAAAAGATTTCGGCTTCAAAAAAGTTGAAAATTTTCATGACAGGATTTTGGCTTCAAAAAAGTTGAAAATTTTCATGAAAAGATTTCTGCTTCAAAAAAGTTGAAAAATTACATGAAAAGATTTTGGTTTCAAAAAGTTGAAAATTTTCATGAAAAGATTGCAGCTTCAAAAAAGTTGAACATTTTCATGAAAAGATTTCTGCTTCAAAAAAGTTGAAAATTTTCATGAAAAGATTTTGGTTTCAAAAAGTTGAAAATTTTCATGAAAAGATTTCGGCTTCAAAAAAGTTGAACATTTTCATGAAAAGATTTCGGCTTCAAAAAAGTTGAAAATTTTCATGAAGTATTTCGGCTTCAAAAAAATGGAACATTTTCATGAAAAGATTTCGGCTTCAAAAAAGTTGAACATTTTCATGAAAAGATTTCGGGTTCAAAAAAGTTGAACATTTTCATGAACTATTTCTGCTTCAAAAAAGTTGAAAATTTACATGAAAAGATTTCGACTTCAAAAAATTTGAAAATTTTCATGAAGTATTTCGGCTTCAAAAAAATGGAACATTTTCATGAAAAGATTTCGGCTTCAAAAAAGTTGAAAATTTTCATGAAAAGATTTCGGCTTCAAAAAAGTTGAAAATTTTCATGAAAAGATCTCGGCTTCAAAAAAGTTGAACATTTTCATGAAAAGATTTTGGCTTCAAAAAAGTTGAAAATTTTCATGAAAAGATTTCTGCTTCAAAAAAGTTGAAAAATTACATGAACAGATTTTGGTTTCAAAAAGTTGAAAATTTTCATGAAAAGATTTCGGCTTCAAAAAAGTTGAACATTTTCATGAAAAGATTTCGGCTTCAAAAAAGTTGAAAATTTTCATGAAGTATTTCGGCTTCAAAAAAATGGAACATTTTCATGAAAAGATTTCGGCTTCAAAAAAGTTGAACATTTTCATGAAAAGATTTCGGGTTCAAAAAAGTTGAACATTTTCATGAACTATTTCTGCTTCAAAAAAGTTGAAAATTTACATGAAAAGATTTCGACTTCAAAAAAGTTGAAAATTTTCATGAAGTATTTCGGCTTGAAAAAAATGGAACATTTTCATGAAAAGATTTCGGCTTCAAAAAAGTTGAAAATTTTCATGAAAAGATTTCTGCTTCAAAAAAGTTGAAAATTTTCATGAAAAGATTTCGACTTCAAAAAAGTCTAAGATTTTCATGAAAAGATTTCTGCTTCAAAAAAGTTGAAAATTTTCATTAAAAGATTTCGGCTTCAAAAAGTTGAAAATTTTCATGAAAAGATTTCGGCTTCAAAAAAGTTGACCATTTTCATGAAAAGATTTCTGCTTCAAAAAAGTTGAAAATTTTCATGAAAAGATTTCGGTTTCAAAAAGTTGAACATTTTCATGAAAAGATCTCGGCTTCAAAAAAGTTGAACATTTTCATGAAAAGATTTCGGCTTCAAAAAAGTTAAAAATTTTCATGAAAAGATTTTGGTTTCAAAAAAGTTGAACATTTTCATGAAGTATTTCGGCTGCAAAAAAGTCGAAGATTTTCATGAAACGATTTCTGCTTAAAAAAAGTTTTAAAATTTCATGAAAAGATTTCTGCTTCAAAAAAGTCTAAGATTTTCATGAAAAGATTTCTGCTTCAAAAAAGTTGAAAATTTTCATGAAAAGATTTCGGCTTCAAAAAAGTCGAAAATTTTCATGGAAAGATTTCTGCTTCAAAAAAGTTGAAAATTTTCATGACAGGATTTTGGCTTCAAAAAAGTTGAAAATTTTCATGAAAAGATTTCGGCTTCAAAAAAGTTGAACATTTTCATGAAAAGATTTCTGCTTCAAAAAAGTTGAAAAAATACATGAAAAGATTTTGGTTTCAAAAAGTTGAAAATTTTCATGAAAAGATTTCGGCTTCAAAAAAGTTGAACATTTTCATGAAAAGATTTCTGCTTCAAAAAAGTTGAACATTTTCATGAAAAGATTTCGGTTTCAAAAAAGTTGAAAATTTTCATGAAGAATTTCGGCTTCAAAAAAATGGAACATTTTCATGAAAAGATTTCGGCTTCAAAAAGGTTGAAAACTTTCATGAACTATTTCGACTTCAAAAAAGTCTAAGATTTTCATGAAAAGATTTCGGTTTCAAAAAAGTTGAAAAATTTCATGAAAAGATTTCGGCTTCAAAAAGTTGAAAATTTTCATGAAAAGATTTCTGCTTCAAAAAAGTCTAAGATTTTCATGAAGTATTTCGGCTTCAAAAAAATGGAACATTTTCATGAAAAGATCTCGGCTTCAAAAAAGTTGAACATTTTCATGAAAAGATTTCGGTTTCAAAAAAGTTGAAAATTTTCATGAAAAGATTTCTACTTCAAAAAGTTGAAAATTTTCATGAAAAGATTTCGGCTTCAAAAAAGTTGAAGATTTTCATGAAAAGATTTCTGCTTCAAAAAAGTTGAAAATTTTCATAACAGGATTTTGGCTTCAAAAAAGTTGAAAATTTTCATGAAGTATTTCGGCTTCAAAAAAATGGAACATTTTCATGAAAAGATCTCGGCTTCAAAAAAGTTGAACATTTTCATGAAAAGATTTCGGCTTCAAAAAAGTTGAAGATTTTCATGAAAAGATTTCTGCTTCAAAAAAGTTGAAAATTTTCATAACAGGATTTTGGCTTTAAAAAAAGTAGAAATTTTCATGAAGTATTTCGGCTTCAAAAAGTTGAAAACTTTCATGAACAATTTCGGCTTCAAAAAAGTCCAAGATTTTCATGAAAAGATTTCTGCTTCAAAAAAGTTGAAAACTTTCATGAAGTATTTCGGCTTCAAAAAAGTCGAAGATTTTCATGAAAAGATTTCTGCTTCAAAAAAGTTGAACATTTTCATGAAAAGATTTCGGCTTAAAAAAAGTTTAAAAATTTCATGAAAAGATTTCTGCTTCAAAAAAGTCTAAGATTTTCATGAAAAGATTTCTGCTTCAAAAAGTTGAAAATTTTCATGAAAAGATTTCGGCTTCAAAAAGTTGAAAATTTTCATGAAAAGATTTCGGCTTAAAAAGTTGAAAATTTTCATGAAAAGATTTCGACTTCAAAAAAGTTGACCATTTTCATGAAAAGATTTCGGCTTAAAAAGTTGACCATTTTCATGAAAAGATTTCGGTTTCAAAAAGTTGAAAATTTTCATGAAAAGATTTCGGTTTCAAAAAGTTGAAAATTTTCATGAAAAGATCTCGGCTTCAAAAAAGTTGAACATTTACATGAAAAGATTTTGACTTCAAAAAATTTGAATACTTTCATGAACTATTTCGACTTCAAAAAAGTCGATGATTTTCATGAAAAGTTTTCGGCTTCATAAAAGTTGAACATTTTCATGAAGTATTTCGGCTGCAAAAAAGTCGAAGATTTTCATGAAAAGATTTCTGCTTCAAAAAAGTTGAACATTTTCATGAAAAGATTTCTGCTTCAAAAAAGTTGAAAATTTACATGAAAAGATTTCGACTTCAAAAAAGTCTAAGATTTTCATGAAAAGATTTCTGCTTCAAAAAAGTTGAAAATTTTCATGAAAAAATTTCGGCTTCAATAAGTTGAAAATTTACATGAAAAGATTTCGACTTCAAAAAAGTTGAAAATTTTCATGAAGTATTTCGGCTTCAAAAAAGTTGAACATTTTCATGAAAAGTTTTCGGCTTCAAAAAAGTTGAACATTTTCATGAAGTATTTCGGCTGCAAAAAAGTCGAAGATTTTCATGAAAAGATTTCTGCTTCAAAAAAGTTGAACATTTTCATGAAGTATTTCGGCTTGAAAAAAGTTGAAAATTTACATTAAAAGATTTCGGCTTCAAAAAAGTCAAAAACTTTCATGAAGTATTTCGGCTTCAAAAAAGTCAAAAACTTTCATGAAGTATTTCGGCTTCAAAAAAATGGAAAATTTTCATGAAAAGATTTCTACTTCAAAAAGTTGAAAATTTTCATGAAAAGATTTCGGCTTCAAAAAAGTTGAAAATTTTCATGAAAAGATTTCTGCTTCAAAAAAGTTGGAAATTTTCATGAAAAGATTTCGGTTTCAAAAAGTTGAAAATTTTCATGAACAGATCTCGGCTTCAAAAAAGTTGAACATTTTCATGAAAAGATTTCGGCTTCAAAAAAGCTGAAAATTTTCATGAACTATTTCGACTTCAAAAAAGTCGAAGATTTTCATGAAAATATTTCGGCTTCAAAAAAGTCGAAGTATTTCATGAAAAGATTTCTGCTTCAAAAAAGTTGAAAATTTTCATGAAAAGATTTCGGCTTCAAAAAAGTTGAAAATTTTCATGAAAAGATTTCGGCTTCAAAAAAGTTGAAAATTTTCATGAAAAGATTTCTGCTTCAAAAAGGTTGAATACTTTCATGAACTATTTCGACTTCAAAAAAGTCGATGATTTTCATGAAAAGTTTTCGGCTTCAAAAAAGTTGAACATTTTCATGAAGTATTTCGGCTGCAAAAAAGTCGAAGATTTTCATGAAAAGATGTCAGCTTCAAAAAGGTTGAATACTTTCATGAACTATTTCGACTTCAAAAAAGTCGATGATTTTCATGAAAAGTTTTCGGCTTCAAAAAAGTTGAACATTTTCATGAAGTATTTCGGCTGCAAAAAAGTCGAAGATTTTCCTGAAAAGATTTCTGCTTCAAAAAAGTTGAACATTTTCATGAAGTATTTCGGCTTGAAAAAAGTTGAAAATTTACATTAAAAGATTTCGGCTTCAAAAAAGTCAAAAACTTTCATGAAGTATTTCGGCTTCAAAAAAGTCAAAAACTTTCATGAAGTATTTCGAATTCAAAAAAGTTGAAAATTTTCATGAAAAGATTTCTACTTCAAAAAAGTTGGAAATTTTCATGACAGGATTTTGGCTTTAAAAAAAGTAGAAATTTTCATAAAGTATTTCGGCTTCAAAAAGGTTGAAAACTTAAATGAACAATTTCGGCTTTAAAAAAGTCGAAGATTTTCATGAAAAGATTTCTGCTTCAAAAAAGTTGAACATTTTCATGAAAAGATTTCTGCTTCAAAAAAGTTGAAAATTTACATGAAAAGATTTCGACTTCAAAAAAGTCTAAGATTTTCATGAAAAGATTTCTGCTTCAAAAAAGTTGAAAATTTTCATGAAAAAATTTCGTCTTCAATAAGTTGAAAATTTACATGAAAAGATTTCGACTTCAAAAAAGTTGAAAATTTTCATAAAGTATTTCGGCTTCAAAAAAGTTGAACATTTTCATGAAAAGTTTTCGGCTTCAAAAAAGTCTAAGATTTTCATGAAAAGATTTCTGCTTCAAAAAAGAAAAAAGTCTAAGATTTTCATGAAAAGATTTCTGCTTCAAAAAAGTTGAAAATTTTCATGAAAAAATTTCAGCTTCAATAAGTTGAAAATTTACATGAAAAGATTTCGACTTCAAAAAAGTTGAAAATTTTCATGAAGTATTTCGGCTTCAAAAAAGTTGAACATTTTCATGAAAAGTTTTCGGCTTCAAAAAAGTTGAACATTTTCATGAAGTATTTCGGCTGCAAAAAAGTCGAAGATTTTCATGAAAAGATTTCTGCTTCAAAAAAGTTGAACATTTTCATGAAGTATTTCGGCTTGAAAAAAGTTGAAAATTTACATTAAAAGATTTCGGCTTCAAAAAAGTCAAAAAATTTCATGAAGTATTTCGGCTTCAAAAAAGTTGAACATTTTCATGAAAAGTTTTCGGCTTCAAAAAAGTCTAAGATTTTCATGAAAAGATTTCTGCTTCAAAAAAGTTGAAAATTTTCATGAAAAAATTTCAGCTTCAATAAGTTGAAAATTTACATGAAAAGATTTCGACTTCAAAAAAGTTGAAAATTTTCATGAAGTATTTCGGCTTCAAAAAAGTTGAACATTTTCATGAAAATTTTTCGGCTTCAAAAAAGTTGAAAATTTTCATGAAAAGATTTCTACTTCAAAAAGTTGAAAATTTTCATGAAAAGATTTCGGCTTCAAAAAAGTTGAAAATTTTCATGAAAAGATTTCGGCTTCAAAAAAGTTGGAAATTTTCATGAAAAGATTTTGGTTTCAAAAAGTTGAAAATTTTCATGAACAGATCTCGGCTTCAAAAAAGTTGAACATTTTCATGAAAAGATTTCGGCTTCAAAAAAGTTGAAAATTTTCATGAACTATTTCGACTTCAAAAAAGTCGAAGATTTTCATGAAAATATTTCGGCTTCAAAAAAGTCGAAGTATTTCATGAAAAGATTTCTGCTTCAAAAAAGTTGAAAATTTTCATGAAAAGATTTCGGCTTCAAAAAAGTTGAAAATTTTCATGAAAAGATTTCGGCTTCAAAAAAGTTGAAAATTTTCATGAAAAGATTTCAGCTTCAAAAAGGTTGAATACTTTCATGAACTATTTCGACTTCAAAAAAGTCGATGATTTTCATGAAAAGTTTTCGGCTTCAAAAAAGTTGAACATTTTCATGAAGTATTTCGGCTGCAAAAAAGTCGAAGATTTTCATGAACTATTTCGACTTCAAAAAAGTCGAAGATTTTCATGAAAATATTTCGGCTTCAAAAAAGTCGAAGTATTTCATGAAAAGATTTCTGCTTCAAAAAAGTTGAAAATTTTCATGAAAAGATTTCGGCTTCAAAAAAGTTGAAAATTTTCATGAAAAGATTTCGGCTTCAAAAAAGTTGAAAATTTTCATGAAAAGATTTCAGCTTCAAAAAGGTTGAATACTTTCATGAACTATTTCGACTTCAAAAAAGTCGATGATTTTCATGAAAAGTTTTCGGCTTCAAAAAAGTTGAACATTTTCATGAAGTATTTTGGCTGCAAAAAAGTCGAAGATTTTCATGAAAAGATTTCAGCTTCAAAAAGGTTGAATACTTTCATGAACTATTTCGACTTCAAAAAAGTCGATGATTTTCATGAAAAGTTTTCGGCTTCAAAAAAGTTGAACATTTTCATGAAGTATTTCGGCTTGAAAAAAGTTGAAAATTTACATTAAAAGATTTCGGCTTCAAAAAAGTCAAAAACTTTCATGAAGTATTTCGGCTTCAAAAAAGTCAAAAACTTTCATGAAGTATTTCGAATTCAAAAAAGTTGAAAATTTTCATGAAAAGATTTCTACTTCAAAAAAGTTGGAAATTTTCATGACAGGATTTTGGCTTTAAAAAAAGTAGAAATTTTCATAAAGTATTTCGGCTTCAAAAAGGTTGAAAACTTTCATAAACAATTTCGGCTTTAAAAAAGTCGAAGATTTTCATGAAAAGATTTCTGCTTCAAAAAAGTTGAACATTTTCATGAAAAGATTTCTGCTACAAAAAAGTTGAAAATTTACATGAAAAGATTTCGACTTCAAAAAGTTGAAAATTTTCATGAAAAGATTTAGACTTCAAAAAAGATGAAAATTTTCATGAACTATTTCGACTTCAAAAAAGTCGAAGATTTTCATGAAATATTTCGGCTTTAAAAAAGTTGTATGTTTTCATGAAGTATTTCGACTACAAAAAAGTCTAAAATTTTCATGAACTATTTCGGCATTAAAAAGGTGGAAATTTTCATGAAAAGATATAGGTTTCAAAAAAGATGAAAATTTTCATGAAGTATTTCGGCTTCAAAAAAGTTAAAAATTTTCATGAACTATTTCGGCATCAAAAAAGTTGAAAATTTTCATGAAAAGATTTCGGCTTCAAAAAAGTTGAAAATTTTCATGAAAAGATTTCAGCTTCAAAAAGGTTGAATACTTTCATGAACTATTTCGACTTCAAAAAAGTCGATGATTTTCATGAAAAGTTTTCGGCTTCAAAAAAGTTGAACATTTTCATGAAGTATTTCGGCTGCAAAAAAGTCGAAGATTTTCATGAACTATTTCGACTTCAAAAAAGTCGAAGATTTTCATGAAAATATTTCGGCTTCAAAAAAGTCGAAGTATTTCATGAAAAGATTTCTGCTTCAAAAAAGTTGAAAATTTTCATGAAAAGATTTCGGCTTCAAAAAAGTTGAAAATTTTCATGAAAAGATTTCGGCTTCAAAAAAGTTGAAAATTTTCATGAAAAGATTTCAGCTTCAAAAAGGTTGAATACTTTCATGAACTATTTCGACTTCAAAAAAGTCGATGATTTTCATGAAAAGTTTTCGGCTTCAAAAAAGTTGAACATTTTCATGAAGTATTTTGGCTGCAAAAAAGTCGAAGATTTTCATGAAAAGATTTCAGCTTCAAAAAGGTTGAATACTTTCATGAACTATTTCGACTTCAAAAAAGTCGATGATTTTCATGAAAAGTTTTCGGCTTCAAAAAAGTTGAACATTTTCATGAAGTATTTCGGCTTGAAAAAAGTTGAAAATTTACATTAAAAGATTTCGGCTTCAAAAAAGTCAAAAACTTTCATGAAGTATTTCGGCTTCAAAAAAGTCAAAAACTTTCATGAAGTATTTCGAATTCAAAAAAGTTGAAAATTTTCATGAAAAGATTTCTACTTCAAAAAAGTTGGAAATTTTCATGACAGGATTTTGGCTTTAAAAAAAGTAGAAATTTTCATAAAGTATTTCGGCTTCAAAAAGGTTGAAAACTTTCATAAACAATTTCGGCTTTAAAAAAGTCGAAGATTTTCATGAAAAGATTTCTGCTTCAAAAAAGTTGAACATTTTCATGAAAAGATTTCTGCTACAAAAAAGTTGAAAATTTACATGAAAAGATTTCGACTTCAAAAAGTTGAAAATTTTCATGAAAAGATTTAGACTTCAAAAAAGATGAAAATTTTCATGAACTATTTCGACTTCAAAAAAGTCGAAGATTTTCATGAAATATTTCGGCTTTAAAAAAGTTGTATGTTTTCATGAAGTATTTCGACTACAAAAAAGTCTAAAATTTTCATGAACTATTTCGGCATTAAAAAGGTGGAAATTTTCATGAAAAGATATAGGTTTCAAAAAAGATGAAAATTTTCATGAAGTATTTCGGCTTCAAAAAAGTTAAAAATTTTCATGAACTATTTCGGCATCAAAAAAGTTGAAAATTTTCATGAAAAGATTTCTGCTTCAAAAAAGTTGAAAATTTTCATGAAAAGATTTCGGCTTGAAAAAAGTTGAAAATTTTCATGAAAAGATTTCGGCTTCAAAAAAGTTGACCATTTTCATGAAAAGATTTCGGCTTCAAAAAAGTTGAAAATTTTCATGAACTATTTCGGCATTAAAAAGGTGGAAATTTTCATGAAAAGATATAGGTTTAAAAAAAGATGAAAATTTTCATGAAGTATTTCGGCTTCAAAAAAGTTAAAAATTTTCATGAACTATTTCGGCATCAAAAAAGTTGAAAATTTTCATGAAAAGATTTCGGCTTCAAAAAAGTTGAAAATTTTCATGAAAAGATTTAGACTTCAAAAAAGATGAAAATTTTCATGAAGTATTTCGGCTTCAAAAAAGTCGAAAATTTTCATGAACTATTTCGGCATCAAAAAAGTTGAAAATTTTCATGAAAAGAATTCTGCTTCAAAAAAGTTGAAAATTTTCATGAAAAGATTTTGGCTTCAAAAAAGTTGAAAATTTTCATGAAAAGATTTAGACTTCAAAAAAGTTGAATATTTTCATCAAGTATTTCGGCTTCAAAAAAGTCGAAGATTTTCATGAAAAGATTTCTGCTTCAAAAAAGTTGAAAATTTTCATGACAGGATTTTGGCTTCAAAAAAGTTGAAAATTTTCATAAAAAGATTTCGACTTCAAAAAAGTTGAAAATTTACATGAAAAGATTTCGACTTCAAAAAAGTCTAAGATTTTCATGAAAAGATTTCTGCTTCAAAAAAGTTGACCATTTTCATGAAAAGATTTCGGCTTCAAAAAAGTTGAAAACTTTCATGAAAAGATTTCGGCTTCAAAAAAGTTGACAATTTTCATGAAAAGATTTCGGCTTCAAAAAAGTTGACCATTTTCATGAAAAGATTTCGGCTTCAAAAAAGTTGAAAATTTTCATGAAGTATTTCGGCTTCAAAAAAGTTGACCATTTTCATGAAAAGATTTCGGCTTCAAAAAAGTTGAAAATTTTCATGAAGTATTTCGGCTTCAAAAAAATGGAACATTTTCATGAAAAGATTTCGGCTTCAAAAAAGTTGAACGTTTTCATGAAAAGATTTTGGCTTCAAAAAAGTTGAAAATTTTCATGAAAAGATTTCTGCTTCAAAAAAGTTGAAAATTTACATGTAAAGATTTCGACTTCAAAAAAGTCTAAGATTTTCATGAAAAGATTTCTGCTTCAATAAAGTTGAAAATTTTCATGAAGTATTTCGGCTTCAAAAAAATGGAACAATTTCATGAAAAGATTTCGGCTTCAAAAAACTTGAACGTTTTCATGAAAAGATTTCGGCTTCAAAAAAGTTGAACATTTTCATGAAAAGATTTCTGCTTCAAAAAAGTTAAAAATTTACATGAAAAGATTTCGGCTTCAAAAAGTTGAAAATTTTCATAAAAAGATTTCGGCTTCAAAAAAGTTGACCTTTTTCATGAAAAGATTTCGGCTTCAAAAAAGTTGAAAATTTTCATGAAAAGATCTCGGCTTCAAAAAAGTTGAACATTTTCATGAAAAGATTTCGGCTTCAAAAAAGTTGACCATTTTCATGAAAAGATTTCAGCTTCATAAAAGTTGAAAATTTTCATGAAAAGATTTCGGTTTCAAAAAGTTGAAAATTTTCATGAAAAGATTTAGACTTCAAAAAAGTTGAAAATTTTCATGAACTATTTCGGCTTCAAAAAAGTTGACCATTTTCATGAAAAGATTTCGGTTTCAAAAAGTTGAAAATTTTCATGAAAAGATCTCGGTTTCAAAAAAGTTTAACATTTTCATGAAAAGATTTCGGCTTCAAAAAAGTTGACCATTTTCATGAAAAGATTTCTGCTTCAAAAAAGTTGAAAATTTTCATGAAAAGATTTCGGCTTCAAAAAGTTGAAAATTTTCATGAAAAGATTTCGGCTTCAAAAAAGTTGAAAATTTTCATGAAAAGATTTTGGTTTCAAAAAAGTTGAAAATTTTCATGAAGTATTTCGGCTTAAAAAAAAAGGAACATTTTCATGAAAAGATTTCGGCTTCAAAAAAGTTGACCATTTTCATGAAAAAATTTCGACTTCAAAAAAGTTCAAAATTTTCATGAAAAGATTTCGGTTTCAAAAAGTTGAAAATTTTCATGAAAAGATCTCGGCTTCAAAAAAGTTGAACATTTTCATGAAAAGATTTCGGCTTCAAAAAAGTTGACCATTTTCATGAAAAGATTTCAGCTTCAAAAAAGTTGAAAGTTTTCATGAAAAGATTTCGGTTTCAAAAAGTTGAAAATTTTCTTGAAAAGATTTCGGCTTCAAAAAAGATGAAAATTTTCATGAAAAGATTTCGGTTTCAAAAAGTTGAAAATTTTCATTAAAAGATTTCTGCTTCAAAAAAGTTGAAAATTTTCATGACAGGATTTTGGCTTCAAAAAGGTTGAAAACTTTCATGAACTTTTTCGACTTCAAAAAAGGCGAAGATTTTCATGAAAAGATTTCGGCTTCAAAAAAGTTGAAAATCTTCATGAAGTATTTCGGCTGCAAAAAAATAGAACACATTCAATGAAAAGATTTCTGCTTCAAAAAAGTTGAAAATTTTCATGAAAAGATTTCAGCTTCAAAAAAGTTGAAAATTTTCATGAAAAGATTTCAGCTTCAAAAAGGTTGAAAACTGTCATGAAGTATTTCGGCTTCAAAAAAATGGAACATTTTCATGAAAAGATTTCGGCTTCAAAAAAGTTGAACATTTTCATGAAAAGATTTCGGCTTCAAAAAAGTTGAAAATTTACATGAAAAGATTTCGACTTCAAAAAAGTTGAAAATCTTCATGAAGTATTTCGGCTGCAAAAAAATGGAACACATTCAATGAAAAGATTTCTGCTTCAAAAAAGTTGAAAATTTTCATGAAAAGATTTCTGCTTCAAAAAAGTTGAAAATTTTCATGAAAAGATTTCAGCTTCAAAAAAGTTGAAAACTGTCATGAAGTATTTCGACTTCAAAAAAATGGAACAATTTCATGAAAAGATTTCGGCTTCAAAAAACTTGAACGTTTTCATGAAAAGATTTCGGCTTCAAAAAAGTTGAACGTTTTCATGAAAAGATTTCGGCTTCAAAAAAGTTGACCATTTTCATGAAAAGATTTCAGCTTCATAAAAGTTGAAAATTTTCATGAAAAGATTTCGGTTTCAAAAAGTTGAAAATTTTCATGAAAAGATTTCGGCTTCAAAAAAGTTGAAAATTTTCATGAACTATTTCGGCTTCAAAAAAGTTGACCATTTTCATGAAAAGATTTCGGCTTAAAAAAGTTGAAAATTTTCATGAAAAGATCTCGGCTTCAAAAAAGTTGAACATTTTCATGAAAAGATTTCGGCTTCAAAAAAGTTGACCATTTTCATGAAAAGATTTCAGCTTCATAAAAGTTGAAAATTTTCATGAAAAGATTTCGGTTTCAAAAAGTTGAAAATTTTCATGAAAAGATTTCTGCTTCAAAAAAGTTGAAAATTTTCATGAACTATTTCGGCTTCAAAAAAGTTGACCATTTTCATGAAAAGATTTCTGCTTCAAAAAAGTTGAAAATTTTCATGAAAAGATTTCGGCTTCAAAAAGTTGAAAATTTTCATGAAAAGATTTCGGCTTCAAAAAAGTTGAAAATTTTCATGAAAAGATTTTGGTTTCAAAAAAGTTGAAAATTTTCATGAAGTATTTCGGCTTAAAAAAAAAGGAACATTTTCATGAAAAGATTTCGGCTTCAAAAAAGTTGACCATTTTCATGAAAAAATTTCGACTTCAAAAAAGTTGAACATTTTCATGAAAAGATTTCGGCTTCAAAAAAGTTGAAAATTTACATGAAAAGATTTCGACTTCAAAAAAGTTGAAAATCTTCATGAAGTATTTCGGCTGCAAAAAAATGGAACACATTCAATGAAAAGATTTCTGCTTCAAAAAAGTTGAACATTTTCATGAAAAGATTTCGGCTTCAAAAAAGTTGAAAATTTACATGAAAAGATTTCGACTTCAAAGAAGTTGAAAAATTTCATGAAGTATTTCGGCTTCAAAAAAATGGAACATTTTCATGAAAAGATTTCGGCTTCAAAAAAGTTGAACATTTTCATGAAAAGATTTCTGCTTCAAAAAAGTTGAAAATTTACATGAAAAGATTTCGACTTCAAAAAAGTCTAAGATTTTCATGAAAAGATTTCTGCTTCAAAAAAGTTGAAAATTTTCATGAAAAGATTTCGGCTTCAAAAAGTTGAAAATTTTCATGAAAAGATTTCGGCTTCAAAAAAGTTGACCATTTTCATGAAAAGATTTCGGCTTCAAAAAAGTTGAAAATTTTCATGAAAAGATTTTGGTTTCAAAAAGTTGAAAATTTTCATGAAGTATTTCGGCTTCAAAAAAATGGAACATTTTCATGAAAAGATTTCGGCTTCAAAAAAGTTGAAAATTTTCATGAAAAGATTTTGGTTTCAAAAAGTTGAAAATTTTCATAAAGTATTTCGGCTTCAAAAAAATGGAACATTTTCATGAAAAGATTTCTGCTTCAAAAAAGTTGAAAATTTTCATGAAAAGATTTCGGCTTCAAAAAAGTCGAAGATTTTCATGAAAAGATTTCTGCTTCAAAAAAGTTGAAAATTTTCATGACAGGATTTTGGCTTCAAAAAAGTTGAAAATTTTCATGAAAAGATTTCGGCTTCAAAAAAGTTGAACATTTTCATGAAAAGATTTCTGCTTCAAAAAAGTTGAACATTTTCATAAAAAGATTTCTGCTTCAAAAAAGTTGAAAATTTACATGAAAAGATTTCGACTTCAAAAAAGTCTAAGATTTTCATGAAAAGATTTCTGCTTCAAAAAAGTTGACCATTTTCATGAAAAGATTTCGGCTTCAAAAAAGTTGAAAACTTTCATGAAAAGATTTCGGCTTCAAAAAAGTTGACCATTTTCATGAAAAGATTTCGGCTTCAAAAAAGTAGAAAATTTTCATGAAGTATTTCGGCTTCAAAAAAATGGAACATTTTCATGAAAAGATTTCGGCTTCAAAAAAGTTGAACATTTTCATGAAAAGATTTCGGCTTCAAAAAAGTTGAAAATTTTCATGAAAAGATTTCTGCTTCAAAAAAGTTGAAAATTTTCATGAAGTATTTCGGCTTCCAAAAAATGGAACAATTTCATGAAAAGATTTCGGCTTCAAAAAACTTGAACGTTTTCATGAAAAGATTTCGGCTTCAAAAAAGTTGAACATTTTCATGAAAAGATTTCTGCTTCAAAAAAGTTAAAAATTTACATGAAAAGATTTCGGCTTCAAAAAGTTGAAAATTTTCATAAAAAGATTTCGGCTTCAAAAAAGTTGACCATTTTCATGAAAAGATTTCAGCTTCATAAAAGTTGAAAATTTTCATGAAAAGATTTCGGTTTCAAAAAAGTTGAAAATTTTCATGAAAAGATTTAGACTTCAAAAAAGATGAAAATTTTCATGAAGTATTTCGGCTTCAAAAAAGTCGAAAATTTTCATGAACTATTTCGGCATCAAAAAAGTTGAAAATTTCCATGAAAAGATTTCTGCTTCAAAAAAGTTGAAAATTTTCATGAAAAGATTTTGGCTTCAAAAAAGTTGAAAATTTTCATGAAAAGATTTAGACTTCAAAAAAGTTGAATATTTTCATCAAGTATATTTCGGCTTCAAAAAAGTCGAAGATTTTCATGAAAAGATTTCTGCTTCAAAAAAGTTGAAAATTTACATGAAAAGATTTCAACTTCAAAAAAGTCTAAGATTTTCATGAAAAGATTTCTGCTTCAAAATTTGAAACTTTTCATGAAAAGATTTTGGTTTCAAAAAGTTGAAAATTTTCATGAAAAGATTTCGGCTTCAAAAAAGTTGAACATTTTCATGAAAAGATTTCTGCTTCAAAAAAGTTGAAAATTTTCATGAAGTATTTCGGCTTCAAAAAAGTTGAACATTTTTATGAAAAGATTTCGGCTTCAAAAAAGTTGAAAATTTTCATGAAAAGATTTTGGTTTCAAAAAAGTTGAAAATTTTCATGAAGTATTTCGGCTTAAAAAAAATGGAACATTTTCATGAAGAAGATTTCGGCTTCAAAAAAGTTGACCATTTTCATGAAAAAATTTCGACTTCAAAAAAGTTGAAAATTTTCATGAAAAGATTTCGGTTTCAAAAAGTTGAAAATTTTCATGAAAAGATCTCGGCTTCAAAAAAGTTGAACATTGAAAAGATTTCGGCTTCAAAAAAGTTGACCATTCTCATGAAAAAATTTCGACTTCAAAAAAGTTGAAAATTTTCATGAAAAGATTTCGGTTTCAAAAAGTTGAAAATTTTCATGAAAAGATCTCGGCTTCAAAAAAGTTGAACATTTTCATGAAAAGATTTCGGCTTCAAAAAAGTTGACCATTTTCATGAAAAGATTTCAGCTTCAAAAAAGTTGAAAATTTTCATGAAAAGATTTCGGTTTCAAAAAGTTGAAAATTTTCTTGAAAAGATTTCGGCTTCAAAAAAGATGAACATTTTCATGAAAAGATTTCGGTTTCAAAAAGTTGAAAATTTTCATGAAAAGATTTCTGCTTCAAAAAAGTTGAAAATTTTCATGACAGGATTTTGGCTTCAAAAAGGTTGAAAACTTTCATGAACTTTTTCGACTTCAAAAAAGGCGAAGATTTTCATGAAAAGATTTCAGCTTCAAAAAAGTTGAAAATCTTCATGAAGTATTTCGGCTGCAAAAAAATGGAACACATTCAATGAAAAGATTTCTGCTTCAAAAAAGTTGAAAATTTTCATGAAAAGATTTCTGCTTCAAAAAAGTTGAAAATTTTCATGAAAAGATTTCGGCTTCAAAAAAGTTTAACATTTTCATGAAAAGATTTCTGCTTCAAAAAAGTTGAAAATTTACATGAAAAGATTTCGACTTCAAAAAAGTCTAAGATTTTCATGAAAAGATTTCTGCTTCAAAAAAGTTGACCATTTTCATGAAAAGATTTCGGCTTCAAAAAAGTTGAAAACTTTCATGAAAAGATTTCGGCTTCAAAAAAGTTGACCATTTTCATGAAAAGATTTCAGCTTCATAAAAGTTGAAAATTTTCATGAAAAGATTTCGGTTTCAAAAAAGTTGAAAATTTTCATGAAAAGATTTAGACTTCAAAAAAGATGAAAATTTTCATGAAGTATTTCGGCTTCAAAAAAGTCGAAAATTTTCATGAACTATTTCGGCATCAAAAAAGTTGAAAATTTCCATGAAAAGATTTCTGCTTCAAAAAAGTTGAAAATTTTCATGAAAAGATTTTGGCTTCAAAAAAGTTGAAAATTTTCATGAAAAGATTTAGACTTCAAAAAAGTTGAATATTTTCATCAAGTATATTTCGGCTTCAAAAAAGTCGAAGATTTTCATGAAAAGATTTCTGCTTCAAAAAAGTTGAAAATTTACATGAAAAGATTTCAACTTCAAAAAAGTCTAAGATTTTCATGAAAAGATTTCTGCTTCAAAATTTGAAACTTTTCATGAAAAGATTTTGGTTTCAAAAAGTTGAAAATTTTCATGAAAAGATTTCGGCTTCAAAAAAGTTGAACATTTTCATGAAAAGATTTCGGCTTCAAAAAAGTTGAACATTTTTATGAAAAGATTTCGGCTTCAAAAAAGTTGAAAATTTTCATGAAAAGATTTTGGTTTCAAAAAAGTTGAAAATTTTCATGAAGTATTTCGGCTTAAAAAAAATGGAACATTTTCATGAAGAAGATTTCGGCTTCAAAAAAGTTGACCATTTTCATGAAAAAATTTCGACTTCAAAAAAGTTGAAAATTTTCATGAAAAGATTTCGGTTTCAAAAAGTTGAAAATTTTCATGAAAAGATCTCGGCTTCAAAAAAGTTGAACATTGAAAAGATTTCGGCTTCAAAAAAGTTGACCATTCTCATGAAAAAATTTCGACTTCAAAAAAGTTGAAAATTTTCATGAAAAGATTTCGGTTTCAAAAAGTTGAAAATTTTCATGAAAAGATCTCGGCTTGAAAAAAGTTGAACATTTTCATGAAAAGATTTCGGCTTCAAAAAAGTTGACCATTTTCATGAAAAGATTTCAGCTTCAAAAAAGTTGAAAATTTTCATGAAAAGATTTCGGTTTCAAAAAGTTGAAAATTTTCTTGAAAAGATTTCGGCTTCAAAAAAGATGAACATTTTCATGAAAAGATTTCGGTTTCAAAAAGTTGAAAATTTTCATGAAAAGATTTCTGCTTCAAAAAAGTTGAAAATTTTCATGACAGGATTTTGGCTTCAAAAAGGTTGAAAACTTTCATGAACTTTTTCGACTTCAAAAAAGGCGAAGATTTTCATGAAAAGATTTCTGCTTCAAAAAAGTTGAAAATTTTCATGAAAAGATTTCTGCTTCAAAAAAGTTGAAAATTTTCATGAAAAGATTTCGGCTTCAAAAAAGTTTAACATTTTCATGAAAAGATTTCTGCTTCAAAAAAGTTGAAAATTTACATGAAAAGATTTCGACTTCAAAAAAGTCTAAGATTTTCATGAAAAGATTTCTGCTTCAAAAAAGTTGACCATTTTCATGAAAAGATTTCGGCTTCAAAAAAGTTGAAAACTTTCATGAAAAGATTTCGGCTTCAAAAAAGTTGACCATTTTCATGAAAAGATTTCGGCTTCAAAAAAGTTGACCATTTTCATGAAAAGATTTCGGCTTCAAAAAATTTGAAAATTTACATGAAAAGATTTCGACTTCAAAAAAGTCTAAGATTTTCATGAAAAGATTTCTGCTTCAAAAAAGTTGACCATTTTCATGAAAAGATTTCGGCTTCAAAAAAGTTGAAAACTTTCATGAAAAGATTTCGGCTTCAAAAAAGTTGACCATTTTCATGAAAAGATTTCGGCTTCAAAAAAGTAGAAAATTTTCATGAAGTATTTCGGCTTCAAAAAAATGGAACATTTTCATGAAAAGATTTCGGCTTCAAAAAAGTTGAACATTTTCATGAAAAGATTTCGGCTTCAAAAAAGTTGAAAATTTTCATGAAAAGATTTCTGCTTCAAAAAAGTTGAAAATTTTCATGAAGTATTTCGGCTTCCAAAAAATGGAACAATTTCATGAAAAGATTTCGGCTTCAAAAAACTTGAACGTTTTCATGAAAAGATTTCGGCTTCAAAAAAGTTGAACATTTTCATGAAAAGATTTCTGCTTCAAAAAAGTTAAAAATTTACATGAAAAGATTTCGGCTTCAAAAAGTTGAAAATTTTCATAAAAAGATTTCGGCTTCAAAAAAGTTGACCATTTTCATGAAAAGATTTCAGCTTCATAAAAGTTGAAAATTTTCATGAAAAGATTTCGGTTTCAAAAAAGTTGAAAATTTTCATGAAAAGATTTAGACTTCAAAAAAGATGAAAATTTTCATGAAGTATTTCGGCTTCAAAAAAGTCGAAAATTTTCATGAACTATTTCGGCATCAAAAAAGTTGAAAATTTCCATGAAAAGATTTCTGCTTCAAAAAAGTTGAAAATTTTCATGAAAAGATTTTGGCTTCAAAAAAGTTGAAAATTTTCATGAAAAGATTTAGACTTCAAAAAAGTTGAATATTTTCATCAAGTATATTTCGGCTTCAAAAAAGTCGAAGATTTTCATGAAAAGATTTCTGCTTCAAAATTTGAAACTTTTCATGAAAAGATTTTGGTTTCAAAAAGTTGAAAATTTTCATGAAAAGATTTCGGCTTCAAAAAAGTTGAACATTTTCATGAAAAGATTTCTGCTTCAAAAAAGTTGAAAATTTTCATGAAGTATTTCGGCTTCAAAAAAGTTGAACATTTTTATGAAAAGATTTCGGCTTCAAAAAAGTTGAAAATTTTCATGAAAAGATTTTGGTTTCAAAAAAGTTGAAAATTTTCATGAAGTATTTCGGCTTAAAAAAAATGGAACATTTTCATGAAAAGATTTCGGCTTCAAAAAAGTTGACCATTTTCATGAAAAAATTTCGACTTCAAAAAAGTTGAAAATTTTCATGAAAAGATTTCGGTTTCAAAAAGTTGAAAATTTTCATGAAAAGATCTCGGCTTCAAAAAAGTTGAACATTGAAAAGATTTCGGCTTCAAAAAAGTTGACCATTCTCATGAAAAAATTTCGACTTCAAAAAAGTTGAAAATTTTCATGAAAAGATTTCGGTTTCAAAAAGTTGAAAATTTTCATGAAAAGATCTCGGCTTCAAAAAAGTTGAACATTTTCATGAAAAGATTTCGGCTTCAAAAAAGTTGACCATTTTCATGAAAAGATTTCAGCTTCAAAAAAGTTGAAAATTTTCATGAAAAGATTTCGGTTTCAAAAAGTTGAAAATTTTCTTGAAAAGATTTCGGCTTCAAAAAAGATGAACATTTTCATGAAAAGATTTCGGTTTCAAAAAGTTGAAAATTTTCATGAAAAGATTTCTGCTTCAAAAAAGTTGAAAATTTTCATGACAGGATTTTGGCTTCAAAAAGGTTGAAAACTTTCATGAACTTTTTCGACTTCAAAAAAGGCGAAGATTTTCATGAAAAGATTTCAGCTTCAAAAAAGTTGAAAATCTTCATGAAGTATTTCGGCTGCAAAAAAATGGAACACATTCAATGAAAAGATTTCTGCTTCAAAAAAGTTGAAAATTTTCATGAAAAGATTTCTGCTTCAAAAAAGTTGAAAATTTTCATGAAAAGATTTCGGCTTCAAAAAAGTTTAACATTTTCATGAAAAGATTTCTGCTTCAAAAAAGTTGAAAATTTACATGAAAAGATTTCGACTTCAAAAAAGTCTAAGATTTTCATGAAAAGATTTCTGCTTCAAAAAAGTTGACCATTTTCATGAAAAGATTTCGGCTTCAAAAAAGTTGAAAACTTTCATGAAAAGATTTCGGCTTCAAAAAAGTTGACCATTTTCATGAAAAGATTTCGGCTTCAAAAAAGTTGACCATTTTCATGAAAAGATTTCGGCTTCAAAAAATTTGAAAATTTACATGAAAAGATTTCGACTTCAAAAAAGTCTAAGATTTTCATGAAAAGATTTCTGCTTCAAAATTTGAAAATTTTCATGAAAAGATTTTGGTTTCAAAAAGTTGAAAATTTTCATGAAAAGATTTCGGCTTCAAAAAAGTTGAACATTTTCATGAAAAGATTTCGGCTTCAAAAAAGTTGAACATTTTCATGAAGTATTTCGGCTTCAAAAAAATGGAACATTTTCATGAAAAGATTTCGGCTTCAAAAAAGTTTAACATTTTCATGAAAAGATTTCGGCTTCAAAAAACTTGAACATTTTCATGAAAAGATTTCTGCTTCAAAAAAGTTGAAAATTTTCATGAAAAGATTTCGGCTTCAAAAAAGTTTAACATTTTCATGAATAGATTTCTGCTTCAAAAAAGTTGAAAATTTTCATGAAAAGATTTCTGCTTCAATAAAGTTGAAAATTTTCATGAAAAGATTTCTACTTCAAAAAAGTTGACCATTTTCATGAAAAGATTTCTGCTTCAAAAAAGTTGAAAATTTTCATGAAAAGATTTCTGCTTCAAAAAAGTTGAAAATTTTCATGAAAAGATTTCGGCTTCAAAAAAGTTGAAAATTTTCATGAAAAGATTTCGGCTTCAAAAAAGTTGACCATTTTCATGAAAAGATTTCGGCTTCAAAAAAGTTGAAAATTTTCATGAAAAGATTTCGGTTTCAAAAAGTTGAAAATTTTCATGAAAAGATCTCGGCTTCAAAAAAGTTTAACATTTTCATGAAAAGATTTCGGGTTCAAAAAAGTTGAAAATTTTCATGAAGTATTTCGGCTTCAAAAAAGTCTGAAATTTTCATGAACTATTTCGGCTTCAAAAAAGTTGAAAATTTTCATGAAAAGATTTCTGCTTCAAAAAAGTTGAACATTTTCATGAAAAGATTTCTGCTTCAAAAAAGTTGAAAATTTTCATGAAAAGATTTCGGCTTCAAAAAAGTTGAAAATTTTCATGAAAAGATTTCTGCTTCAATAAAGTTGAAAATTTTCATGAAAAGATTTCTACTTCAAAAAAGTTGACCATTTTCATGAAAAGATTTCTGCTTCAAAAAAGTTGAAAATTTTCATGAAAAGATTTCTGCTTCAAAAAAGTTGAAAATTTTCATGAAAAGATTTCGGCTTCAAAAAAGTTGACCATTTTCATGAAAAGATTTCGGCTTGAAAAAAGTTGAAAATTTTCATGAAAAGATTTCGACTTCAAAAAAGTTTAAGATTATCATGAAAAGATTTGTGCTTCAAAAAAGTTGAAAATTTTCATGAAAAGATTTCGGCTTCAAAAAAGTTGACCATTTTCATGAAAAGATTTCGGCTTCAAAAAAAGTTGAACATTTTCATGAAAAGATTACTGCTTCAAAAAAGTTGAAAATTTTCATGAAAAGATTTCGGCTTCAAAAAGTTGAAAATTTTCATGAAAAGATTTCGGCTTCAAAAAGTTGACCATTTTCATGAAAAGATTTCGGCTTCAAAAAGTTGACCATTTTCATGAAAAGATTTCGGCTTCAAAAAAGTTGAAAATTTTCATGAAAAGATTTCGGTTTCAAAAAGTTGAAAATTTTCATGAAAATATCTCGGCTTCAAAAAAGTTTAACATTTTCATGAAAAGATTTCGGGTTCAAAAAAGTTGAAAATTTTCATGAAGTATTTCGGCTTCAAAAAAATGGAACATTTTCATGAAAAGCATTCGGCTTCAAAAAACTTGAACATTTTCATGACAGGATTTTAGCTTTAAAAAAGGTAAACATTTTCATGAAGTATTTCGGCTTCAAAAAGGTTAAAAACTTTCATGAAGTATTTCAGCTTCAAAAAAGTCGAAGATTTTCATGAAAAGATTTCTGCTTCAAAAAAGTTGAAAATTTTCATGAAGTATTTCGGCTTCAAAAAAATGGAACATTTTCATGAAAAGATTTCTGCTCCAAAATAGTTGAAAATTTACATGAAAAGATTTCGGCTTCAAAAAAATGGAACATTTTCATGAAAAGATTTCGGCTTCAAAAAAGTTGAACATTTTCATGAAAAGATTTCTGCTTCAATAAAGTTGAAAATTTACATGAAAATATTTCGACTTCAAAAAAGTCTAAGATTTTCATGAAAAGATTTCTGCTTCAAAAAAGTTGAACATTTTCTTGAAAAGATTTCGGATTCAAAACGTTGAAAATTTTCATGAAAAGATTTCGGCTTCAAAAAGTTGACCATTTTCATGAAAAGATTTCGGCTTCAAAAAAGTTGAAAATTTTCATGAAGTATTTGGGCTTCAAAAAAATGGAACATTTTCATGAAAAGATTTCTGCTTCAAAAAAGTTGAAAATTTTCATGAAGTATTTCGGCTTCAATAAAATGGAACATTTTCATGAAAAGATTTCTGCTTCAAAAAAGTTGAAAATTTACATGAAAAGATTTCGACTTCAAAAAAGTTGAAAATTTTCATGAAGTATTTCGGCTTCAAAAAAGTTGACCATTTTCATGAAAAGATTTCGGCTTCAAAAAATTTGAAAATTTTCATGAAGTATTTCGGCTTCAAAAAAATGGAACATTTTCATGAAAAGATTTCGGCTTCAAAAAAGTTGAACATTTTCATGAAAAGATTTCTGCTTCAATAAAGTTGAAAATTTACATGAAAAGATTTCGACTTCAAAAAAGTCTAAGATTTTCATGAAAAGATTTCTGCTTCAAAAAGTTGAAAATTTTCATGAAAAGATTTCGGATTCAAAAAAGTTGAAAATTTTCATGAAAAGATTTCGGTTTCAAAAAGTTGAACATTTTCATGAAAAGATTTCGGCTTCAAAAAAGTTGAAAATTTTCATGAAGTATTTCGGCTTCAAAAAAATGGAACATTTTCATGAAAAGATTTCTGCTTCAAAAAAAGTTGAAAATTTTCATGGAAAGATTACTGCTTCAAAAAAGTTGAACATTTTCATGAAAAGATTTCTGCTTCAATGAAGTTGAAAATTTACATGAAAAGATTTCGACTTCAAAAAAGTCTAAGATTTTCATGAAAAGATTTCTGCTTCAAAAAAGTTGAAAATTTTCATGAAAAGATTTCGGCTTCAAAAATTTGAAAATTTTCATGAAAAGATTTCGGCTTCAAAAAAAGTTGAAAATTTTCATGAAAAGATTTCGGCTTCAAAAAAGTTTAAGATTTTCATTAAAAGATTTCGACTTCAAAAAAGTTGAACATTTTCATGAAGTATTTCGGATTCAAAAAAATGGAACATTTTCATGAAAAGATTTCGGCTTCAAAAAGTTGAACATTTTCATGAAAAGATTTCTGCTTCAATAAAGTTGAAAATTTTCATGAAAAGATTTCTGCTTCAAAAAAGTTGAAAATTTTCATGAAAAGATTTCTGCTTCAAAAAAGTTGACCATTTTCATGAAAAGATTTCGGCTTCAAAAAAGTTGAAAATTTTCATGAAAAGATTTCGACTTCAAAAAAGTTTAAGATTTTCATGAAAAGATTTGTGCTTCAAAAAAGTTGAAAATTTTCATGAAAAGATTACTGCTTCAAAAAAGTTGAAAATTTTCATGAAAAGATTTCGGCTTCAAAAAGTTGAAAATTTTCATGAAAAGATTTCGGCTTCAAAAAGTTGACCATTTTCATGAAAAGATTTCGGCTTCAAAAAGTTGACCATTTTCATGAAAAGATTTCGGCTTCAAAAAAGTTGAAAATTTTCATGAAAAGATTTCGGCTTCAAAAAAGTTGAACATTTTCATGAAAAGATTTCGGCTTCAAAAAAGTTGAAAATTTTCATGAAGTATTTCGGCTTCAAAAAAATGGAACATTTTCATGAAAAGATTTCGGCTTCAAAAAAGTTGACCATTTTCATGAAAAGATTTCGGCTTCAAAAAAGTTGAAAATTTTCATGAAAAGATTTCGACTTCAAAAAAGTTTAAGATTCTCATGAAAAGATTTCGGCTTCAAAAAAGTTGAACATTTTCATGAAAAGATTTCTGCTTCAATAAAGTTGAAAATTTACATGAAAAGATTTCGACTTCAAAAAAGTCTAAGATTTTCATGAAAAGATTTCTGCTTCAAAAAAGATGAAAATTTTCATGAAAAGATTTCGGCTTCAAAACGTTGAAAATTTTCATGAAAAGATTTCGGCTTCAAAAAGTTGACCATTTTCATGAAAAGATTTCGGCTTCAAAAAAGTTGAACATTTTCATGAAAAGCATTCGGCTTCAAAAAACTTGAACATTTTCATGACAGGATTTTAGCTTTAAAAAAGGTAAACATTTTCATGAAGTATTTCGGCTTCAAAAAGGTTAAAAACTTTCATGAAGTATTTCAGCTTCAAAAAAGTCGAAGATTTTCATGAAAAGATTTCTGCTTCAAAAAAGTTGAAAATTTTCATGAAGTATTTCGGCTTCAAAAAAATGGAACATTTTCATGAAAAGATTTCTGCTCCAAAATAGTTGAAAATTTACATGAAAAGATTTCGACTTCAAAAAAGTCTAAGATTTTCATGAAAAGATTTCTGCTTCAAAAAGTTGAAAATTTTCATGAAAAGATTTCGGATTCAAAAAAGTTGAAAATTTTCATGAAAAGATTTCGGTTTCAAAAAGTTGAACATTTTCATGAAAAGATTTCGGCTTCAAAAAGTTGAAAATTTTCATGAAAAGATTTCGGCTTCAAAAAAGTTTAAGATTTTCATGAAAAGATATCTGCTTCAAAAAAGTTGAAAATTTTCATGAAAAGATTTCGGCTTCAAAAAGTTGAAAATTTTCATGAAAAGATTTCGGCTTCAAAAAAGTTGAACATTTTCATGAAAAGATTTCGGCTTCAAAAAAGTTGAAAATTTTCATGAAGTATTTCGGCTTCAAAAAAATGGAACATTTTCATGAAAAGATTTCGGCTTCAAAAAAGTTGACCATTTTCATGAAAAGATTTCGGCTTCAAAAAAGTTGAAAATTTTCATGAAAAGATTTCGACTTCAAAAAAGTTTAAGATTCTCATGAAAAGATTTCGGCTTCAAAAAAGTTGAACATTTTCATGAAAAGATTTCTGCTTCAATAAAGTTGAAAATTTACATGAAAAGATTTCGACTTCAAAAAAGTCTAAGATTTTCATGAAAAGATTTCTGCTTCAAAAAAGATGAAAATTTTCATGAAAAGATTTCGGCTTCAAAACGTTGAAAATTTTCATGAAAAGATTTCGGCTTCAAAAAGTTGACCATTTTCATGAAAAGATTTCGGCTTCAAAAAAGTTGAAAATTTTCATGAAGTATTTCGGCTTCAATAAAATGGAACATTTTCATGAAAAGATTTCTGCTTCAAAAAAGTGGAAAATTTACATGAAAAGATTTCGACTTCAAAAAAGTTGAAAATTTTCATGAAGTATTTCGGCTTCAAAAAAATGGAACATTTTCATGAAAAGATTTCGGCTTCAAAAAAGTTGAACATTTTCATGAAAAGATTTCTGCTTCAATAAAGTTGAAAATTTTCATGAAAAGATTTCTGCTTCAAAAAGTTGAAAATTTTCATGAAAAGATTTCGGATTCAAAAAAGTTGAAAATTTTCATGAAAACATTTCGGTTTCAAAAAGTTGAACATTTTCATGAAGTATTTCGGCTTCAAAAAAGTTGAACATTTTCATGAAAAGATTTCGGCTTCAAAAATTTGAAAATTTTCATGAAAAGATTTCGGCTTCAAAAAAGTTTAAGATTTTCATGAAAAGATTTCTGCTTCAAAAAAGTTGAAAATTTTCATGAAAAGATTTCGGCTTCAAAAAGTTGAACATTTTCATGAAAAGATTTCGGCTTCAAAAAAGTTGAAAATTTTCATGAAGTATTTCGGCTTCAAAAAAATGGAACATTTTCATGAAAAGATTTCGGCTTCAAAAAAGTTGACCATTTTCATGAAAAGATTTCGGCTTCAAAAAAGTTGAAAATTTTCATGAAAAGATTTCGACTTCAAAAAAGTTTAAGATTCTCATGAAAAGATTTCGGCTTCAAAAAAGTTGAAAATTTTCATGAAGTATTTCGGCTTCAATAAAATGGAACATTTTCATGAAAAGATTTCTGCTTCAAAAAAGTTGAAAATTTACATGAAAAGATTTCGACTTCAAAAAAGTTGAAAATTTTCATGAAGTATTTCGGCTTCAAAAAAATGGAACATTTTCATGAAAAGATTTCGGCTTCAAAAAAGTTGAACATTTTCATGAAAAGATTTCTGCTTCAATAAAGTTGAAAATTTACATGAAAAGATTTCGACTTCAAAAAAGTCTAAGATTTTCATGAAAAGATTTCTGCTTCAAAAAGTTGAAAATTTTCATGAAAAGATTTCGGATTCAAAAAAGTTGAAAATTTTCATGAAAAGATTTCGGTTTCAAAAAGTTGAACATTTTCATGAAAAGATTTCGGCTTCAAAAAAGTTGAAAATTTTCATGAAGTATTTCGGCTTCAAAAAAATGGAACATTTTCATGAAAAGATTTCTGCTTCAAAAAAGTTGAAAATTTTCATGAAGTATTTCGGCTTCAATAAAATGGAACATTTTCATGAAAAGATTTCTGCTTCAAAAAAGTTGAAAATTTACATGAAAAGATTTCGACTTCAAAAAAGTTGAAAATTTTCATGAAGTATTTCGGCTTCAAAAAAATGGAACATTTTCATGAAAAGATTTCGGCTTCAAAAAAGTTGAACATTTTCATGAAAAGATTTCTGCTTCAATCAAGTTGAAAATTTACATGAAAAGATTTCGACTTCAAAAAAGTCTAAGATTTTCATGAAAAGATTTCGGCATCAAAAAGTTGAAAATTTTCATGAAAAGATTTCGGCTTCAAAAAGTTAAAAATTTTCATGAAAAGATTTCAGCTTCAAAAAAGTTGACCATTTTCATGAAAAGATTTCGGCTTCAAAAAAGTTGAAAATTTTCATGAAAAGATTTCGGCTTCAAAAAGTTGACCATTTTCATGAAAAGATTTCGGCTTCAAAAAGTTGACCATTTTCATGAAAAGATTTCGGCTTCAAAAAAGTTGAAAGTTTTCATGAAAAGATTTCGGTTTCAAAAAGTTGAAAATTTTCATGAAAAGATTTCGGCTTCAAAAAAGTTGAAAATTTTCATGAAGTATTTCGGCTTCAAAAAAATGGAACATTTTCATGAAAAGCATTCGGCTTCAAAAAACTTGAACATTTTCATGACAGGATTTTAGCTTTAAAAAAGGTAAACATTTTCATGAAGTATTTCGGCTTCAAAAAAATGGAACATTTTCATGAAAAGATTTCGGCTTCAAAAAAGTTGAAAATTTTCATGAAGTATTTCGGCTTCAAAAAAATGGAACATTTTCATGAAAAGATTTCGGCTTCAAAAAAGTTGAACATTTTCATGAAAAGATTTCTGCTTCAATAAAGTTGAAAATTTACATGAAAAGATTTCGGATTCAAAAAAGTTGAAAATTTTCATGAAAAGATTTCGGTTTCAAAAAGTTGAACATTTTCATGAAAAGATTTCGGCTTCAAAAAAGTTGAAAATTTTCATGAAGTATTTCTGCTTCAAAAAAATGGAACATTTTCATGAAAAGATTTCTGCTTCAAAAAAGTTGAACATTTTCATGAAAAGATTTCTGCTTCAATAAAGTTGAAAATTTACATGAAAAGATTTCGGCTTCAAAAAAGTTGAAAATTTTCATGAAGTATTTCTGCTTCAAAAAAATGGAACATTTTCATGAAAAGATTTCGGCTTCAAAAAAGTTGAACATTTTCATGAAAAGATTTCGGCTTCAAAAAGTTGAAAATTTTCATGAAAAGATTTCGGCTTCAAAAAAGTTGAACATTTTCATGAAAAGATTTCGGCTTCAAAAAAGTTGAAAATTTTCATGAAGTATTTCGGCTTCAAAAAAATGGAACATTTTCATGAAAAGATTTCGGCTTCAAAAAAGTTGACCATTTTCATGAAAAGATTTCGGCTTCAAAAAAGTTGAAAATTTTCATGAAAAGATTTCGACTTCAAAAAAGTTTAAGATTCTCATGAAAAGATTTCGGCTTCAAAAAAGTTGAACATTTTCATGAAAAGATTTCTGCTTCAATAAAGTTGAAAATTTACATGAAAAGATTTCGACTTCAAAAAAGTCTAAGATTTTCATGAAAAGATTTCTGCTTCAAAAAAGATGAAAATTTTCATGAAAAGATTTCGGCTTCAAAACGTTGAAAATTTTCATGAAAAGATTTCGGCTTCAAAAAGTTGACCATTTTCATGAAAAGATTTCGGCTTCAAAAAAGTTGAAAATTTTCATGAAGTATTTCGGCTTCAATAAAATGGAACATTTTCATGAAAAGATTTCTGCTTCAAAAAAGTTGAACATTTACATGAAAAGATTTCGACTTCAAAAAAGTTGAAAATTTTCATGAAGTATTTCGGCTTCAAAAAAATGGAACATTTTCATGAAAAGATTTCGGCTTCAAAAAAGTTGAACATTTTCATGAAAAGATTTCTGCTTCAATAAAGTTGAAAATTTACATGAAAAGATTTCGACTTCAAAAAAGTCTAAGATTTTCATGAAAAGATTTCGGCATCAAAAAGTTGAAAATTTTCATGAAAAGATTTCGGCTTCAAAAAGTTAAAAATTTTCATGAAAAGATTTCAGCTTCAAAAAAGTTGACCATTTTCATGAAAAGATTTCGGCTTCAAAAAAGTTGAAAATTTTCATGAAAAGATTTCGACTTCAAAAAAGTTTAAGATTTTCATGAAAAGATTTCTGCTTCAAAAAAGTTGAAAATTTTCATGAAAAGATTTCGGCTTCAAAAAGTTGACCATTTTCATGAAAAGATTTCGGCTTCAAAAAAGTTGAAAGTTTTCATGAAAAGATTTCGGTTTCAAAAAGTTGAAAATTTTCATGAAAAGATTTCGGCTTCAAAAAAGTTGAAAATTTTCATGAAGTATTTCGGCTTCAAAAAAATGGAACATTTTCATGAAAAGCATTTGTCTTCAAAAAACTTGAACATTTTCATGACAGGATTTTAGCTTTAAAAAAGGTAAACATTTTCATGAAGTATTTCGGCTTCAAAAAGGTTAAAAACTTTCATGAAGTATTTCAGCTTCAAAAAAGTCGAAGATTTTCATGAAAAGATTTCTGCTTCAAAAAAGTTGAAAATTTTCATGAAGTATTTCGGCTTCAAAAAAATGGAACATTTTCATGAAAAGATTTCTGCTCCAAAATAGTTGAAAATTTACATGAAAAGATTTCGGCTTCAAAAAAATGGAACATTTTCATGAAAAGATTTCGGCTTCAAAAAAGTTGAACATTTTCATGAAAAGATTTCTGCTTCAATAAAGTTGAAAATTTTCATGAAAAGATTTCTGCTTCAAAAAGTTGAAAATTTTCATGAAAAGATTTCGGATTCAAAAAAGTTGAAAATTTTCATGAAAAGATTTCGGTTTCAAAAAGTTGAACATTTTCATGAAGTATTTCGGCTTCAAAAAAGTTGAACATTTTCATGAAAAGATTTCGGCTTCAAAAATTTGAAAATTTTCATGAAAAGATTTCGGCTTCAAAAAAGTTTAAGATTTTCATGAAAAGATTTCTGCTTCAAAAAAGTTGAAAATTTTCATGAAAAGATTTCGGCTTCAAAAAGTTGAACATTTTCATGAAAAGATTTCGGCTTCAAAAAAGTTGAAAATTTTCATGAAGTATTTCGGCTTCAAAAAAATGGAACATTTTCATGAAAAGATTTCGGCTTCAAAAAAGTTGACCATTTTCATGAAAAGATTTCGGCTTCAAAAAAGTTGAAAATTTTCATGAAAAGATTTCGACTTCAAAAAAGTTTAAGATTCTCATGAAAAGATTTCGGCTTCAAAAAAGTTGAAAATTTTCATGAAGTATTTCGGCTTCAATAAAATGGAACATTTTCATGAAAAGATTTCTGCTTCAAAAAAGTTGAAAATTTTCATGAAGTATTTCGGCTTCAAAAAAATGGAACATTTTCATGAAAAGATTTCGGCTTCAAAAAAGTTGAACATTTTCATGAAAAGATTTCTGCTTCAATAAAGTTGAAAATTTACATGAAAATATTTCGACTTCAAAAAAGTCTAAGATTTTCATGAAAAGATTTCTGCTTCAAAAAAGTTGAAAATTTTCTTGAAAAGATTTCGGCTTCAAAACGTTGAAAATTTTCATGAAAAGATTTCGGCTTCAAAAAGTTGACCATTTTCATGAAAAGATTTCGGCTTCAAAAAAGTTGAAAATTTTCATGAAGTATTTCGGCTTCAAAAAAATGGAACATTTTCATGAAAAGATTTCTGCTTCAAAAAAGTTGAAAATTTTCATGAAGTATTTCGGCTTCAATAAAATGGAACATTTTCATGAAAAGATTTCTGCTTCAAAAAAGTTGAAAATTTACATGAAAAGATTTCGACTTCAAAAAAGTTGAAAATTTTCATGAAGTATTTCGGCTTCAAAAAAATGGAACATTTTCATGAAAAGATTTCGGCTTCAAAAAAGTTGAAAATTTTCATGAAGTATTTCGGCTTCAAAAAAATGGAACATTTTCATGAAAAGATTTCGGCTTCAAAAAAGTTGAACATTTTCATGAAAAGATTTCTGCTTCAATAAAGTTGAAAATTTACATGAAAAGATTTCGACTTCAAAAAAGTCTAAGATTTTCATGAAAAGATTTCGGCATCAAAAAGTTGAAAATTTTCATGAAAAGATTTCGGCTTCAAAAAGTTAAAAATTTTCATGAAAAGATTTCAGCTTCAAAAAAGTTGACCATTTTCATGAAAAGATTTCGGCTTCAAAAAAGTTGAAAATTTTCATGAAAAGATTTCTGCTTCAAAAAAGTTGAAAATTTTCATGAAAAGATTTCGGCTTCAAAAAGTTGACCATTTTCATGAAAAGATTTCGGCTTCAAAAAAGTTGAAAGTTTTCATGAAAAGATTTCGGTTTCAAAAAGTTGAAAATTTTCATGAAAAGATTTCGGCTTCAAAAAAGTTGAAAATTTTCATGAAGTATTTCGGCTTCAAAAAAATGGAACATTTTCATGAAAAGCATTCGGCTTCAAAAAACTTGAACATTTTCATGACAGGATTTTAGCTTTAAAAAAGGTAAACATTTTCATGAAGTATTTCGGCTTCAAAAAGGTTAAAAACTTTCATGAAGTATTTCAGCTTCAAAAAAGTCGAAAATTTTCATGAAAAGATTTCTGCTTCAAAAAAGTTTCAAAATTTTCATGACAGGATTTTGGCTTTAAAAAAAGTAGAAATTTTCATAAAGTATTTCGGCTTCAAAAAGGTTAAAATTTTTCATGAACTATTTCGGCTTCAAAAAAGTCGAAGATTTTCATGAAAAGATTTCTGCTTCAAAAAGTTGAAAATTTTCATAAAAAGATTTCGGCTTCAAAAAGTTGACCATTGTCATGAAAAGATTTCGGCTTCTAAAAAGTTGAAAATTTTCATGAAAAGATTTCGGCTTCAAAAAGTTGAAAATTTTCATGAAAAGATTTCGGCTTCAAAAAAGTTGAAAATTTTCATGAAGTATTTCGGCTTCAAAAAAATGTAACATTTTCATGAAAAGATTTCGGCTTCAAAAAAGTTGAAGATTTTCATGAAAAGATTTAGGTTTCAAAAAAGTTGAAAATTTTCATGAAGTATTTCGGCTTCAAAAAAGTTGAAAATTTTCATGAAGTATTTCGGCTTCAAAAAAGTTGAAAATTTTTCATGAAAAGATTTCGGCTTCAAAAAGTTGAACATTTTCATGAAAAGATTTCTGCTTCAAAAAAGTTGAAAATTTACATGAAAAGATTTCGACTTCAAAAAAGTCTAAGATGTTCATGAAAAGATTTCTGCTTCAAAAAAGTTGAAAAATTACATGAAAAGATTTTGGTTTCAAAAAGTTGAACATTTTCATGAAGTATTTCGGCTTCAAAAAAATGTAACATTTTCATGAAAAGATCTCGGCTTCAAAAAAGTTGAACATTTTCATGAAAAGATTTCGGCTTCAAAAAAGTTGAAAATTTTCATGAAAAGATTTCGGCATCAAAAAAGTTGAAAATTTTCATGAAAAGATTCCGGCTTCAAAAAAGTCTAAAATTTTCATGAACTATTTCGGCTTCAAAAAAGTAGAACATTTTCATGAAAAGATTTCTGCTTCAAAAAAGTTGAAAATTTTCATGAAAAGATTTCGGCTTCAAAAAAGTTGAAAATTTACATGAAAAGATTTCGACTTCAAAAAAGTCTAAGATTTTCATGAAAAGATTTCTGCTTAAAAAAAGTTGAAAATTTTCATGAAAAGATTTCGGCTTCAAAAAGTTGAAAATTTTCATGAAAAGATTTCGGCTTCAAAAAAGTTGACCATTTTCATGAAAAGATTTCGGCTTCAAAAAAGTTGAAAATTTTCATGAAAAGATTTCGACTTCAAAAAAGTTGACCATTTTCATGAAAAGATTTCTGCTTCAAAAAAGTTGAAAATTTTCATGAAAAGATTTCGGCTTCAAAAAGTTGAAAATTTTCATGAAAAGATTTCTGCTTCAAAAAAGTTGAAAATTTTCATGAAAAGATTTCGGCTTCAAAAAAGTTGAAAATTTTCATGAAAAGATTTAGACTTCAAAAAAGTTGAATATTTTCATCAAGTATTTCGACTTCAAAAAAGTCGAAGATTTTCATGATAAGATTTCTGCTTCAAAAAAGTTGAAAATTTTCATGACAGGATTTTGGCTTCAAAAAAGTTGAAAATTTTCATGAAAAGATTTCGGCTTCAAAAAAGTTGAAAAATTACATGAAAAGATTTTGGTTTCAAAAAGTTGAAAATTTTCATGAAAAGATTTCGGCTTCAAAAAGTTGAAAATTTTCATGAAAAGATTTCGACTTCAAAATAGTTGAAAATTTTCATGAAAAGATTTCGGCTTCAAAAAGTTGAAAATTTTCATGAAAAGATTTCGGCTTCAAAAAAGTTGACCATTTTCATGAAAAGATTTCTGCTTCAAAAAAGTTGAAAAATTACATGAAAAGATTTTGGTTTCAAAAAGTTGAAAATTTTCATGAAAAGATTTCGGCTTCAAAAAAGTTGAAAATTTTCATGAAGTATTTCGGCTTCAAAAAAATGTAACATTTTCATGAAAAGATTTTGGCTCCAAAAAAGTTGAACATTTTCATGAAAAGATTTCGGCTTCAAAAAAGTTGAAAATTTTCATGAAGTATTCCGGCTTCAAAAAAATGGAACATTTTCATGAAAAGATTTCGGCTTCAAAAAAGTTGAACATTTTCATGAAAAGATTTCGGCTTCAAAAAAGTTGAAAATTTTCATGAACTATTTCGGCATCAAAAAAGTTGAAAATTTTCATGAAAAGATTTCGGCTTCAAAAAAGTCTAAAATTTTCATGAAAAGATTTCTGCTTAAAAAAAGTCTAAGATTTTCATGAAAAGATTTCTGCTTAAAAAAAGTTGAAAATTTTCATGAAAAGATTTCGGCTTCAAAAAGTTGAAAATTTTCATGAAAAGATTTCGGCTTCAAAAAAGTTGACCATTTTCATGAAAAGATTTCGGCTTCAAAAAAGTTGAAAATTTTCATGAAGTATTTCGGCTTCAAAAAAATGTAACATTTTCATGAAAAGATCTCGGCTTCAAAAAAGTTGAACATTTTCATGAAAAGATTTCGGCTACAAAAAAGTTGAAAATTTTCATGAAGTATTTCAGCTTCAAAAAAATGGAACATTTTCATGAAAAGATTTCGGCTTCAAAAAAGTTGAACATTTTCATGAAAAGATTTCGGCTTCAAAAAAGTCTAAAATTTTCATGAACTATTTCGGCTTCAAAAAAGTTGAAAATTTTCATGAAAAGATTTCTGCTTCAAAAAAGTTGAAAATTTTCATGAAAAGATTTCGGCTTCAAAAAAGTTGAAAGTTTTCATGAAGTATTTCGGCTTCAAAAAAATGGAACATTTTCATGAAAAGATTTCGGCTTCAAAAAAGTTGAACATTTTCATGAAAAGATTTCTGCTTCAAAAAAGTTGAAAATTTACATGAAAAGATTTCGACTTCAAAAAAGTCTAAGATTTTCATGAAAAGATTTCTGCTTAAAAAAAGTTGAAAATTTTCATGAAAAGATTTCGGCTTCAAAAAGTTGAAAATTTTCATGAAAAGATTTCGGCTTCAAAAAAGTTGACCATTTTCATGAAAAGATTTCGGCTTCAAAAAAGTTGAAAAATTACATGAAAAGATTTTGGTTTCAAAAAGTTGAAAATTTTCATGAAAAGATTTCGGCTTCAAAAAAGTTGAAAATTTTCATGAAGTATTTCGGCTTCAAAAAAATGTAACATTTTCATGAAAAGATTTTGGCTCCAAAAAAGTTGAACATTTTCATGAAAAGATTTCGGCTTCAAAAAAGTTGAAAATTTTCATGAAAAGATTTCGGCTTCAAAAAGTTGAAAATTTTCATGAAAAGATTTCGGCTTCAAAAAAGTTGAAAATTTTCATGAAGTATTTCGGCTTCAAAAAAATGTAACATTTTCATGAAAAGATCTCGGCTTCAAAAAAGTTGAACATTTTCATGAAAAGATTTCGGCTTCAAAAAAGTTGAAAATTTTCATGAAAAGATTTCGGCATCAAAAAAGTTGAAAATTTTCATGAAAAGATTCCGGCTTCAAAAAAGTCTAAAATTTTCATGAACTATTTCGGCTTCAAAAAAGTTGAAAATTTTCATGAAAAGATTTCTGCTTCAAAAAAGTTGAAAATTTTCATGAAAAGATTTCGGCTTCAAAAAAGTTGAAAATTTACATGAAAAGATTTCGACTTCAAAAAAGTCTAAGATTTTCATGAAAAGATTTCTGCTTAAAAAAAGTTGAAAATTTTCATGAAAAGATTTCGGCTTCAAAAAGTTGAAAATTTTCATGAAAAGATTTCGGCTTCAAAAAAGTTGACCATTTTCATGAAAAGATTTCGGCTTCAAAAAAGTTGAAAATTTTCATGAAAAGATTTCGACATCAAAAAAGTTGACCATTTTCATGAAAAGATTTCTGCTTCAAAAAAGTTGAAAATTTTCATGAAAAGATTTCGGCTTCAAAAAGTTGAAAATTTTCATGAAAAGATTTCTGCTTCAAAAAAGTTGAAAATTTTCATGAAAAGATTTCGGCTTCAAAAAAGTTGAAAATTTTCATGAAGTATTTCGGCTTCAAAAAAATGGAACATTTTCATGAAAAGATTTCTGCTTCAAAAAAGTTGAAAATTTTCATGAAAAGATTTCGGCTTCAAAAAGTTGAAAATTTTCATGAAAAGATTTCGGCTTCAAAAAAGTTGAAAATTTTCATGAAGTATTTCGGCTTCAAAAAAATGGAACATTTTCATGAAAAGATCTCGGCTTCAAAAAAGTTGAACATTTTCATGAAAAGATTTCGGCTTCAAAAAAGTTGAAAATTTTCATGAAAAGATTCCGGCTTCAAAAAAGTCTAAAATTTTCATGAACTATTTCGGCTTCAAAAAAGTTGAAAATTTTCATGAAAAGATTTCGGCTTCAAAAAGTTGAAAATTTTCATGAAAAGATTTCGGCTTCAAAAAAGTTGACCATTTTCATGAAAAGATTTCGGCTTCAAAAAAGTTGAAAATTTTCATGAAAAGATTTCGACATCAAAAAAGTTGACCATTTTCATGAAAAGATTTCTGCTTCAAAAAAGTTGAAAATTTTCATGAAAAGATTTCGGCTTCAAAAAGTTGAAAATTTTCATGAAAAGATTTCTGCTTCAAAAAAGTTGAAAATTTTCATGAAAAGATTTCGGTTTCAAAAAGTTGAAAATTTTCATGAAAAGATTTCGGCTTCAAAAAAGTTGAAAATTTTCATGAAAAGATTTAGACTTCAAAAAAGTTGAATATTTTCATCAAGTATTTCGACTTCAAAAAAGTCGAAGATTTTCATGATAAGATTTCTGCTTCAAAAAAGTTGAAAATTTTCATGACAGGATTTTGGCTTCAAAAAAGTTGAAAGTTTTCATGAAAAGATTTCGGCTTCAAAAAAGTTGAAAAATTACATGAAAAGATTTTGGTTTCAAAAAGTTGAAAATTTTCATGAAAAGATTTCGGCATCAAAAAGTTGAAAATTTTCATGAAAAGATTTCTGCTTCAAAAAAGTTGAACATTTTCATGAAAAGATTTCTGCTTCAAAAAAGTTGAACATTTTCATGAAAAGATTTCTGCTTCAAAAAAGTTGAAAATTTTCATGAACTATTTCGGCTTCAAAAAAATTGAAAATTTTCATGAAAAGATTTCTGCTTCAAAAAAGTTGAAAATTTTCATGAAAAGATTTCGGCTTCAAAAAAGTTGAAAATTTACATGAAAAGATTTCGACTTCAAAAAAGTCTAAGATTTTCATGAAAAGATTTCTGCTTAAAAAAAGTTGAAAATTTTCATGAAAAGATTTCGGCTTCAAAAAGTTGAAAATTTTCATGAAAAGATTTCGGCTTCAAAAAAGTTGACCATTTTCATGAAAAGATTTCGGCTTCAAAAAAGTTGAAAATTTTCATGAAAAGATTTCGACATCAAAAAAGTTGACCATTTTCATGAAAAGATTTCTGCTTCAAAAAAGTTGAAAATTTTCATGAAAAGATTTCGGCTTCAAAACAATGGAACATTTTCATGAAAAGATTTCGGCTTCAAAAAAGTTGAAAATTTTCATGAAAAGATTTCGGGTTCAAAAAAGTTGAAAATTTTCATGAACTATTTCGGCATCAAAAAAGTTGAAAATTTTCATGAAAAGATTTAGGTTTCAAAAAAGTTGAAAATTTTCATGAAGTATTTCGGCTTCAAAAAAGTCTGAAATTTTCATGAACTATTTCGGCTTCAAAAAAGTTGAAAATTTTCATGAAAAGATTCCGGCTTCAAAAAAGTCTAAAATTTTCATGAAAAGATTTCTGCTTCAAAAAAGTTGAACATTTTCATGAAAAGATTTCTGCTTCAAAAAAGTTGAAAATTTACATGAAAAGATTTCGACTTCAAAAAAGTCTAAGATTTTCATGAAAAGATTTCTGCTTAAAAAAAGTTGAAAATTTTCATGAAAAGATTTCGGCTTCAAAAAGTTGGAAATTTTCATGAAAAGATTTCGGCTTCAAAAAAGTTGACCATTTTCATGAAAAGATTTCGGCTTCAAAAAAGTTGAAAATTTTCATGAAAAGATTTCGACTTCAAAAAAGTTGACCATTTTCATGAAAAGATTTCTGCTTCAAAAAAGTTGAAAATTTTCATGAAGTATTTCGGCTTCAAAAAAATGTAACATTTTCATGAAAAGATCTCGGCTTCAAAAAAGTTGAACATTTTCATGAAAAGATTTCGGCTACAAAAAAGTTGAAAATTTTCATGAAGTATTTCGGCTTCAAAAAAATGGAACATTTTCATGAAAAGATTTCGGCTTCAAAAAAGTTGAACATTTTCATGAAAAGATTTCGGCTTCAAAAAAGTCTAAAATTTTCATGAACTATTTCGGCTTCAAAAAAGTTGAAAATTTTCATGAAAAGATTTCTGTTTCAAAAAAGTTGAAAATTTTCATGAAAAGATTTCGGCTTCAAAAAAGTTGAAAGTTTTCATGAAGTATTTCGGCTTCAAAAAAGTTGAAAATTTTCATGAAAAGATTTCTGCTTCAAAAAAGTTGAAAATTTTCATGAAAAGATTTCGGCTTCAAAAAAGTTGAAAGTTTTCATGAAGTATTTCGGCTTCAAAAAAATGGAACATTTTCATGAAAAGATTTCGGCTTCAAAAAAGTTGAACATTTTCATGAAAAGATTTCTGCTTCAAAAAAGTTGAAAATTTACATGAAAAGATTTCGACTTCAAAAAAGTCTAAGATTTTCATGAAAAGATTTCTGCTCAAAAAAAGTTGAAAATTTTCATGAAAAGATTTTGGTTTCAAAAAGTTGAAAATTTTCATGAAAAGATTTCGACATCAAAAAAGTTGACCATTTTCATGAAAAGATTTCGGCTTCAAAAAAGTTGACCATTTTCATGAAAAGATTTCGGCTTCAAAAAAGTTGAAAATTTTCATGAAAAGATTTCGACATCAAAAAAGTTGAACATTTTCATGAAAAGATTTCTGCTTCAAAAAAGTTGAACATTTTCATGAAAAGATTTCGGCTTCAAAAAAGTTGAACATTTTCATGAAAAGATTTCGGCTTCAAAAAAGTTGAACATTTTCATGAAAAGATTTCTGCTTCAAAAAAGTTGAAAATTTACATGAAAAGATTTCGACTTCAAAAAAGTCTAAGATTTTCATGAAAAGATTTCTGCTTAAAAAAAGTTGAAAATTTTCATGAAAAGATTTCGGCTTCAAAAAGTTGAAAATTTTCATGAAAAGATTTCGGCTTCAAAAAAGTTGACCATTTTCATGAAAAGATTTCGGCTTCAAAAAAGTTGAAAAATTACATGAAAAGATTTTGGTTTCAAAAAGTTGAAAATTTTCATGAAAAGATTTCGGCTTCAAAAAAGTTGAAAATTTTCATGAAGTATTTCGGCTTCAAAAAAATGTAACATTTTCATGAAAAGATTTTGGCTCCAAAAAAGTTGAACATTTTCATGAAAAGATTTCGGCTTCAAAAAAGTTGAAAATTTTCATGAAAAGATTTCGGCTTCAAAAAGTTGAAAATTTTCATGAAAAGATTTCGGCTTCAAAAAAGTTGAAAATTTTCATGAAGTATTTCGGCTTCAAAAAAATGTAACATTTTCATGAAAAGATCTCGGCTTCAAAAAAGTTGAACATTTTCATGAAAAGATTTCGGCTTCAAAAAAGTTGAAAATTTTCATGAAAAGATTTCGGCATCAAAAAAGTTGAAAATTTTCATGAAAAGATTCCGGCTTCAAAAAAGTCTAAAATTTTCATGAACTATTTCGGCTTCAAAAAAGTTGAAAATTTTCATGAAAAGATTTCTGCTTCAAAAAAGTTGAAAATTTTCATGAAAAGATTTCGGCTTCAAAAAAGTTGAAAATTTACATGAAAAGATTTCGACTTCAAAAAAGTCTAAGATTTTCATGAAAAGATTTCTGCTTAAAAAAAGTTGAAAATTTTCATGAAAAGATTTCGGCTTCAAAAAGTTGAAAATTTTCATGAAAAGATTTCGGCTTCAAAAAAGTTGACCATTTTCATGAAAAGATTTCGGCTTCAAAAAAGTTGAAAATTTTCATGAAAAGATTTCGACATCAAAAAAGTTGACCATTTTCATGAAAAGATTTCTGCTTCAAAAAAGTTGAAAATTTTCATGAAAAGATTTCGGCTTCAAAAAGTTGAAAATTTTCATGAAAAGATTTCTGCTTCAAAAAAGTTGAAAATTTTCATGAAAAGATTTCGGCTTCAAAAAAGTTGAAAATTTTCATGAAGTATTTCGGCTTCAAAAAAATGGAACATTTTCATGAAAAGATTTCTGCTTCAAAAAAGTTGAAAATTTTCATGAAAAGATTTCGGCTTCAAAAAGTTGAAAATTTACATGAAAAGATTTCGGCTTCAAAAAAGTTGAAAATTTTCATGAAGTATTTCGGCTTCAAAAAAATGTAACATTTTCATGAAAAGATCTCGGCTTCAAAAAAGTTGAACATTTTCATGAAAAGATTTCGGCTTCAAAAAAGTTGAAAATTTTCATGAAAAGATTCCGGCTTCAAAAAAGTCTAAAATTTTCATGAACTATTTCGGCTTCAAAAAAGTTGAAAATTTTCATGAAAAGATTTCGGCTTCAAAAAGTTGAAAATTTTCATGAAAAGATTTCGGCTTCAAAAAAGTTGACCATTTTCATGAAAAGATTTCGGCTTCAAAAAAGTTGAAAATTTTCATGAAAAGATTTCGACATCAAAAAAGTTGACCATTTTCATGAAAAGATTTCTGCTTCAAAAAAGTTGAAAATTTTCATGAAAAGATTTCGGCTTCAAAAAGTTGAAAATTTTCATGAAAAGATTTCTGCTTCAAAAAAGTTGAAAATTTTCATGAAAAGATTTCGGCTTCAAAAAGTTGAAAATTTTCATGAAAAGATTTCGGCTTCAAAAAAGTTGAAAATTTTCATGAAAAGATTTAGACTTCAAAAAAGTTGAATATTTTCATCAAGTATTTCGACTTCAAAAAAGTCGAAGATTTTCATGATAAGATTTCTGCTTCAAAAAAGTTGAAAATTTTCATGACAGGATTTTGGCTTCAAAAAAGTTGAAAGTTTTCATGAAAAGATTTCGGCTTCAAAAAAGTTGAAAAATTACATGAAAAGATTTTGGTTTCAAAAAGTTGAAAATTTTCATGAAAAGATTTCGGCATCAAAAAGTTGAAAATTTTCATGAAAAGATTTCTGCTTCAAAAAAGTTGAACATTTTCATGAAAAGATTTCTGCTTCAAAAAAGTTGAACATTTTCATGAAAAGATTTCTGCTTCAAAAAAGTTGAAAATTTTCATGAACTATTTCGGCTTCAAAAAAATTGAAAATTTTCATGAAAAGATTTCTGCTTCAAAAAAGTTGAAAATTTTCATGAAAAGATTTCGGCTTCAAAAAAGTTGAAAATTTTCATGAAAAGATTTCGACATCAAAAAAGTTGACCATTTTCATGAAAAGATTTCTGCTTCAAAAAAGTTGAAAATTTTCATGAAAAGATTTCGGCTTCAAAACAATGGAACATTTTCATGAAAAGATTTCGGCTTCAAAAAAGTTGAAAATTTTCATGAAAAGATTTCGGGTTCAAAAAAGTTGAAAATTTTCATGAACTATTTCGGCATCAAAAAAGTTGAAAATTTTCATGAAAAGATTTAGGTTTCAAAAAAGTTGAAAATTTTCATGAAGTATTTCGGCTTCAAAAAAGTCTGAAATTTTCATGAACTATTTCGGCTTCAAAAAAGTTGAAAATTTTCATGAAAAGATTCCGGCTTCAAAAAAGTCTAAAATTTTCATGAAAAGATTTCTGCTTCAAAAAAGTTGAACATTTTCATGAAAAGATTTCTGCTTCAAAAAAGTTGAAAATTTACATGAAAAGATTTCGACTTCAAAAAAGTCTAAGATTTTCATGAAAAGATTTCTGCTTAAAAAAAGTTGAAAATTTTCATGAAAAGATTTCGGCTTCAAAAAGTTGGAAATTTTCATGAAAAGATTTCGGCTTCAAAAAAGTTGACCATTTTCATGAAAAGATTTCGGCTTCAAAAAAGTTGAAAATTTTCATGAAAAGATTTCGACTTCAAAAAAGTTGACCATTTTCATGAAAAGATTTCTGCTTCAAAAAAGTTGAAAATTTTCATGAAGTATTTCGGCTTCAAAAAAATGTAACATTTTCATGAAAAGATCTCGGCTTCAAAAAAGTTGAACATTTTCATGAAAAGATTTCGGCTACAAAAAAGTTGAAAATTTTCATGAAGTATTTCGGCTTCAAAAAAATGGAACATTTTCATGAAAAGATTTCGGCTTCAAAAAAGTTGAACATTTTCATGAAAAGATTTCGGCTTCAAAAAAGTCTAAAATTTTCATGAACTATTTCGGCTTCAAAAAAGTTGAAAATTTTCATGAAAAGATTTCTGTTTCAAAAAAGTTGAAAATTTTCATGAAAAGATTTCGGCTTCAAAAAAGTTGAAAGTTTTCATGAAGTATTTCGGCTTCAAAAAAGTTGAAAATTTTCATGAAAAGATTTCTGCTTCAAAAAAGTTGAAAATTTTCATGAAAAGATTTCGGCTTCAAAAAAGTTGAAAGTTTTCATGAAGTATTTCGGCTTCAAAAAAATGGAACATTTTCATGAAAAGATTTCGGCTTCAAAAAAGTTGAACATTTTCATGAAAAGATTTCTGCTTCAAAAAAGTTGAAAATTTACATGAAAAGATTTCGACTTCAAAAAAGTCTAAGATTTTCATGAAAAGATTTCTGCTTAAAAAAAGTTGAAAATTTTCATGAAAAGATTTTGGTTTCAAAAAGTTGAAAATTTTCATGAAAAGATTTCGACATCAAAAAAGTTGACCATTTTCATGAAAAGATTTCTGCTTCAAAAAAGTTGAAAATTTTCATGAAAAGATTTCGGCTTCAAAACAATGGAACATTTTCATGAAAAGATTTCTGCTTCAAAAAAGTTGAACATTTTCATGACAGGATTTTGGCTTCAAAAAAGTTGAAAATTTTCATGACAAGATTTCGGCTTCAAAAAAGTTGAACATTTTCATGAAAAGATTTCGACTTCAAAAAAGTTGACCATTTTCATGAAAAGATTTCTGCTTAAAAAAAGTTGAAAATTTTCATGAAAAGATTTCGGCTTCAAAAAGTTGAAAATTTTCATGAAAAGATTTCGGCTTCAAAAAAGTCTAAGATTTTCATGAAAAGATTTCTGCTTCAAAAAAGTTGAAAATTTTCATGAACTATTTCGGCTTCAAAAAAATTGAAAATTTTCATGAAAAGATTTCTGCTTCAAAAAATTTGAAAATTTTCATGAAAAGATTTCGGCTTCAAAAAAGTTGAAAATTTACATGAAAAGATTTCGACTTCAAAAAAGTCTAAGATTTTCATGAAAAGATTTCTGCTTCAATAAAGTTTAAAATTTACATGAAAAGATTTCGACTTCAAAAAAGTCTAAGATTTTCATGAAAAGATTTCTGCTTCAAGAAAGTTGAAAATTTTCATGAAAAGATTTCTGCTTCAAAAAAGTTGAAAATTTTCATGAACTATTTAGGCTTTAAAAAGTTGAAAATTTTCATGAAAAGATTTCTGCTTCAAAAAAGTTGAAAATTTTCATGAAAAGATTTCGGCTTCAAAAATTTGAAAATTTTCATGAAAAGATTTTGGCTTCAAAAAAGTTGAGTATTTTCATGTAAAGATTTCGGCTTCAAAAAAAGTTGAACATTTTCATGAAAAGATTTCGACTTCAAAAAAGTTGAAAATTTTCATGAAGTATTTCGGATTCAAAAAAATGGAACATTTTCATGAAAAGATTTCTGCTTCAAAAAAGTTGAACATTTTCATGAAAAGATTTCTGCTTCAATAAAGTTGAAAATTTACATGAAAAGATTTCGATTTCAAAAAAGTCTAAGATTTTCATGAAAAGATTTCTGCTTCAAAAAAGTTGAAAATTTTCAAGAAAAGATTTCGGCTTCAAAAAGTTGAAAATTTTCATGAAAAGATTTCTGCTTCAATAAAGTTGAGCATTTTCATGAAAAGATTTCTGCTTCAAAAAAGTTGAAAATTTTCCTGAAAAGATTTCTGCTTCAAAAAAGTTGAAAATTTTCATGAAAAGATTTCGGCTTCAAAAAAGTTGACCATTTTCATGAAAAGATTTCGGCTTCAAAAAAGTTGAAAATTTTCATGAAAAGATTTCGACTTCAAAAAAGTTTAAGATTTTCATGAAAAGATTTGTGCTTCAAAAAAGTTGAAAATTTTCATGAAAAGATTTCGGCTTCAAAAAGTTGAAAATTTTCATGAAAAGATTTCGGCTTCAAAAAAGTTGACCATTTTCATGAAAAGATTTCGGCTTCAAAAAAAGTTGAAAATTTTCATGAAAAGATTACTGCTTCAAAAAAGTTGAAAATTTTCATGAAAAGATTTCGGCTTCAAAAAGTTGAAAATTTTCATGAAAAGATTTCGGCTTCAAAAAGTTGACCATTTTCATGAAAAGATTTCGGCTTCAAAAAGTTGACCATTTTCATGAAAAGATTTCGGCTTCAAAAAAGTTGAAAATTTTCATGAAAAGATTTCGGTTTCAAAAAAGTTGAAAATTTACATGAAAAGATTTCGACTTCAAAAAAGTCTAAGATTTTCATGAAAAGATTTCTGCTTCAATAAAGTTTAAAATTTACATGAAAAGATTTCGACTTCAAAATAGTCTAAGATTTTCATGAAAAGATTTCTGCTTCAAGAAAGTTGAAAATTTTCATGAAAAGATTTCGGCTTCAAAAATTTTAAAATTTTCATGAAAAGATTTTGGCTTCAAAAAAGTTGAGCATTTTCATGTAAAGATTTCAGCTTCAAAAAAAGTTGAAAATTTTCATGAAAAGATTTCGACTTCAAAAAAGTTTAAGATTTTCATTAAAAGATTTCGACTTCAAAAAAGTTGAAAATTTTCATGAAGTATTTCAGATTCAAAAAAATGGAACATTTTCATGAAAAGATTTCTGCTTCAAAAAAGTTGAACATTTTCATGAAAAGATTTCTGCTTCAATAAAGTTGAAAATTTACATGAAAAGATTTCGATTTCAAAAAAGTCTAAGATTTTCATGAAAAGATTTCTGCTTCAAAAAGTTGAAAATTTTCATGAAAAGATTTCGGCTTCAAAAAGTTGAAAATTGTCATGAAAAGATTTCGGCTTCAAAAAAGTTGAACATTTTCATGAAAAGATTTCTGCTTCAAAAAAGTTGACCATTTTCATGAAAAGATTTCGGCTTCAAAAAAGTTGAAAATTTTCATGAAAAGATTTCGACATCAAAAAAGTTGACCATTTTCATGAAAAGATTTCTGCTTCAAAAAAGTTGAAAATTTTCATGAAAAGATTTCGGGTTCAAAAAAGTTGAAAATTTTCATGAAGTATTTCGGCTTCAAAAAAATGGAACATTTCCATGAAAAGCATTCGGCTTCAAAAAACTTGAACATTTTCATGACAGGATTTTAGCTTTAAAAAAGGTAAAAATTTTCATGAAGTATTTCGGCTTCAAAAAGGGTGAAAACTTTCATGAAGTATTTCAGCTTCAAAAAAGTCGAAGATTTTCATGAAAAGATTTCGACATCAAAAAAGTTGACCATTTTCATGAAAAGATTTCTGCTTCAAAAAAGTTGAAAATTTTCATGAAAAGATTTCGGGTTCAAAAAAGTTGAGCATTTTCATGAACTATTTCGGCATCAAAAAAGTTGAAAATTTTCATGAAAAGATTTAGGTTTCAAAAAAGTTGAAAATTTTCATGAAGTATTTCGGCTTCAAAAAAGTCTGAAATTTTCATGAACTATTTCGGCTTCAAAAAAGTTGAAAATTTTCATGAAAAGATTTCTGCTTCAAAAAAGTTGAAAATTTTCATGAAAAGATTTAGGTTTCAAAAAAGTTGAAAATTTTCATGAAGTATTTCGGCTTCAAAAAAGTCTGAAATTTTCATGAACTATTTCGGCTTCAAAAAAGTTGAAAATTTTCATGAAAAGATTTCGGCTTCAAAAAAGTTGAAAATTTTCATGAAAAGATTTCGGCTTCAAAAAAGTTGACCATTTTCATGAAAAGATTTCGGCTTCAAAAAAGTTGAAAATTTTCATGAAAAGATTTCGACTTCAAAAAAGTTTAAGATTTTCATGAAAAGATTTGTGCTTCAAAAAAGTTGAAAATTTTCATGAAAAGATTTCGGCTTCAAAAAGTTGAAAATTTTCATGAAAAGATTTCGGCTTCAAAAAAGTTGACCATTTTCATGAAAAGATTTCGGCTTCAAAAAAAGTTGAAAATTTTCATGAAAAGATTACTGCTTCAAAAAAGTTGAACATTTTCATGAAAAGATTTCGGCTTCAAAAAGTTGAAAATTTTCATGAAAAGATTTCGGCTTCAAAAAGTTGACCATTTTCATGAAAAGATTTCGGCTTCAAAAAGTTGACCATTTTCATGAAAAGATTTCGGCTTCAAAAAAGTTGAAAATTTTCATGAAAAGATTTCGGTTTCAAAAAAGTTGAAAATTTACATGAAAAGATTTCGACTTCAAAAAAGTCTAAGATTTTCATGAAAAGATTTCTGCTTCAAAAAAGTTGAAAATTTACATAAAAAGATTTCGACTTCAAAAAAGTCTAAGATTTTCATGAAAAGATTTCTGCTTAAAAAAAGTTGAAAATTTTCATGAAAAGATTTCGGCTTCAAAAAGTTGAAAATTTTCATGAAAAGATTTCGGCTTCAAAAAAGTTGACCATTTTCATGAAAAGATTTCTGCTTCAAAAAAGTTGAAAATTTTCATGAAAAGATTTCGTCTTCAAAAAAGTTGAAAATTTACATGAAAAGATTTCTGCTTAAAAAAAGTTGAAAATTTTCATGAAAAGATTTCGGCTTCAAAAAGTTGAAAATTTTCATGAAAAGATTTCGGCTTCAAAAAAGTTGACCATTTTCATGAAAAGATTTCGGCTTCAAAAAAGTTGAAAATTTTCATGAAAAGATTTCGACATCAAAAAAGTTGACCATTTTCATGAAAAGATTTCTGCTTCAATAAAGTTGACCATTTTCATGAAAAGATTTCTGCTTCAAAAAAGTTGAAAATTTTCATGAAAAGATTTCTGCTTCAAAAAAGTTGAAAATTTTCATGAAAAGATTTCGGCTTCAAAAAAGTTGACCATTTTCATGAAAAGATTTCGGCTTCAAAAAAGTTGAAAATTTTCATGAAAAGATTTCGGTTTCAAAAAGTTGAAAATTTTCATGAAAAGATCTCGGCTTCAAAAAAGTTTAACATTTTCATGAAAAGATTTCGGGTTCAAAAAAGTTGAAAATTTTCATGAAGTATTTCGGCTTCAAAAAAATGGAACATTTCCATGAAAAGCATTCGGCTTCAAAAAACTTGAACATTTTCATGACAGGATTTTAGCTTTAAAAAAGGTAAAAATTTTCATGAAGTATTTCGGCTTCAAAAACGGTGAAAACTTTCATGAAGTATTTCAGCTTCAAAAAAGTCGAAGATTTTCATGAAAAGATTTCTGCTTCAAAAAAGTTGAAAATTTTCATGAACTATTTCGGCTTTAAAAAGTTGTAAATTTTCATGAAAAGATTTCTGCTTCAAAAAAGCTGAAAATTTTCATGAAAAGATTTCGGCTTCAAAAATTTGAAAATTTTCATGAAAAGATTTTGGCTTCAAAAAAGTTGAGCATTTTCATGTAAAGATTTCGGCTTCAAAAAAAGTTGAAAATTTTCATGAAAAGATTTCGACTTCAAAAAAGTTTAAGATTTTCATTAAAAGATTTCGACTTCAAAAAAGTTGAAAATTTTCATGAAGTATTTCGGATTCAAAAAAATGGAACATTTTCATGAAAAGATTTCTGCTTCAAAAAAGTTGAACATTTTCATGAAAAGATTTCTGCTTCAATAAAGTTGAAAATTTACATGAAAAGATTTCGATTTCAAAAAAGTCTAAGATTTTCATGAAAAGATTTCTGCTTCAAAAAAGTTGAAAATTTTCAAGAAAAGATTTCGGCTTCAAAAAGTTGAAAATTTTCATGAAAAGATTTCTGCTTCAATAAAGTTGACCATTTTCATGAAAAGATTTCTGCTTCAAAAAAGTTGAAAATTTTCATGAAAAGATTTCTGCTTCAAAAAAGTTGAAAATTTTCATGAAAAGATTTCGGCTTCAAAAAGTTGAAAATTTTCATGAAAAGATTTCTGCTTCAAAAAAGTTGAAAATTTTCATGAAAAGATTTCGGCTTCAAAAAGGGTGAAAACTTTCATGAAGTATTTCAGCTTCAAAAAAGTCGAAGATTTTCATGAAAAGATTTCTGCTTCAAAAAAGTTGAAAATTTTCATGACAGGATTTTGGCTTTAAAAAAAGTAGAAATTTTCATAAACTATTTCGGCTTCAAAAAAGTCGAAGATTTTCATGAAAAGATTTCTGCTTCAAAAAAGTTGAACATTTTCATGAAAAGATTTCTGCTTCAATAAAGTTGAAAATTTACATGAAAAGATTTCGACTTCAAAAAAGTCTAAGATTTTCATGAAAAGATTTCGGCTTCAAAAAAGTTGAAAATTTTCATGAAGTATTTCGGCTTCAAAAAAATGGAACATTTTCATGAAAAGCATTCGGCTTCAAAAAACTTGAACATTTTCATGACAGGATTTTAGCTTTAAAAAAGGTAAACATTTTCATGAAGTATTTCGGCTTCAAAAAGGTTAAAAACTTTCATGAAGTATTTCAGCTTCAAAAAAGTCGAAGATTTTCATGAAAAGATTTCTGCTTCAAAAAAGTTGAAAATTTTCATGAAGTATTTCGGCTTCAAAAAAATGGAACATTTTCATGAAAAGATTTCGGCTTCAAAAAGTTGAAAATTTTCATGAAAAGATTTCGGCTTCAAAAAAGTTGACCATTTTCATGAAAAGATTTCGGCTTCAAAAAAAGTTGAAAATTTTCATGAAAAGATTACTGCTTCAAAAAAGTTGAAAATTTTCATGAAAAGATTTCGGCTTCAAAAAGTTGAAAATTTTCATGAAAAGATTTCGGCTTCAAAAAGTTGACCATTTTCATGAAAAGATTTCGGCTTCAAAAAGTTGACCATTTTCATGAAAAGATTTCGGCTTCAAAAAAGTTGAAAATTTTCATGAAAAGATTTCGGTTTCAAAAAGTTGAAAATTTTCATGAAAAGATCTCGGCTTCAAAAAAGTTTAACATTTTCATGAAAAGATTTCGGGTTCAAAAAAGTTGAAAATTTTCATGAAGTATTTCGGCTTCAAAAAAATGGAACATTTCCATGAAAAGCATTCGGCTTCAAAAAACTTGAACATTTTCATGACAGGATTTTAGCTTTAAAAAAGGTAAAAATTTTCATGAAGTATTTCGGCTTCAAAAAGGGTGAAAACTTTCATGAAGTATTTCAGCTTCAAAAAAGTCGAAGATTTTCATGAAAAGATTTCGACATCAAAAAAGTTGACCATTTTCATGAAAAGATTTCTGCTTCAAAAAAGTTGAAAATTTTCATGAAAAGATTTCGGCTTCAAAACAATGGAACATTTTCAGGAAAAGATTTCGGCTTCAAAAAAGTTGAAAATTTTCATGAAAAGATTTCGGGTTCAAAAAAGTTGAAAATTTTCATGAACTATTTCGGCATCAAAAAAGTTGAAAATTTTCATGAAAAGATTTAGGTTTCAAAAAAGTTGAAAATTTTCATGAAGTATTTCGGCTTCAAAAAAGTCTGAAATTTTCATGAACTATTTCGGCTTCAAAAAAGTTGAAAATTTTCATGAAAAGATTTCTGCTTCAAAAAAGTTGAACATTTTCATGACAGGATTTTGGCTTCAAAAAAGTTGAAAATTTTCATGACAAGATTTCGGCTTCAAAAAAGTTGAAAATTTTCATGAAAAGATTTCGGCTTCAAAAAAGTTGAACATTTTCATGAAAAGATTTCTGCTTAAAAAAAGTTGAAAATTTTCATGAAAAGATTTCGGCTTCAAAAAGTTGAACATTTTCATGAAAAGATTTCGGCTTCAAAAAAGTTGACCATTTTCATGAAAAGATTTCTGCTTCAAAAAAGTTGAAAATTTACATGAAAAGATTTCGACTTCAAAAAAGTCTAAGATTTTCATGAAAAGATTTCTGCTTCAATAAAGTTGAAAATTTACATGAAAAGATTTCGACTTCAAAAAAGTCTAAGATTTTCATGAAAAGATTTCTGCTTCAAGAAAGTTGAAAATTTTCATGAAAAGATTTCGGCTTCAAAAATTTTAAAATTTTCATGAAAAGATTTTGGCTTCAAAAAAGTTGAGCATTTTCATGTAAAGATTTCGGCTTCAAAAAAAGTTGAAAATTTTCATGAAAAGATTTCGACTTCAAAAAAGTTTAAGATTTTCATTAAAAGATTTCGACTTCAAAAAAGTTGAAAATTTTCATGAAGTATTTCGGATTCAAAAAAATGGAACATTTTCATGAAAAGATTTCTGCTTCAAAAAAGTTGAACATTTTCATGAAAAGATTTCTGCTTCAATAAAGTTGAAAATTTACATGAAAAGATTTCGATTTCAAAAAAGTCTAAGATTTTCATGAAAAGATTTCTGCTTCAAAAAGTTGAAAATTTTCATGAAAAGATTTCGGCTTCAAAAAGTTGAAAATTTTCATGAAAAGATTTCGGCTTCAAAAAAGTTGAACATTTTCATGAAAAGATTTCTGCTTCAAAAAAGTTGAACATTTTCATGAAAAGATTTCTGCTTCAAAAAAGTTGAAAATTTACATAAAAAGATTTCGACTTCAAAAAAGTCTAAGATTTTCATGAAAAGATTTCTGCTTAAAAAAAGTTGAAAATTTTCATGAAAAGATTTCGGCTTCAAAAAGTTGAAAATTTTCATGAAAAGATTTCGGCTTCAAAAAAGTTGACCATTTTCATGAAAAGATTTCTGCTTCAAAAAAGTTGAAAATTTTCATGAAAAGATTTCGTCTTCAAAAAAGTTGAAAATTTACATGAAAAGATTTCGACTTCAAAAAAGTCTAAGATTTTCATGAAAAGATTTCTGCTTAAAAAAAGTTGAAAATTTTCATGAAAAGATTTCGGCTTCAAAAAGTTGAAAATTTTCATGAAAAGATTTCGGCTTCAAAAAATTTGACCATTTTCATGAAAAGATTTCGGCTTCAAAAAAGTTGAAAATTTTCATGAAAAGATTTCGACATCAAAAAAGTTGACCATTTTCATGAAAAGATTTCTGCTTCAAAAAAGTTGAAAATTTTCATGAAAAGATTTCTGCTTCAAAAAAGTTGAAAATTTTCATGAACTATTTCGGCATCAAAAAAGTTGAAAATTTTCATGAAAAGATTTCGGGTTCAAAAAAGTTGAAAATTTTCATGAACTATTTCGGCATCAAAAAAGTTGAAAATTTTCATGAAAAGATTTAGGTTTCAAAAAAGTTGAAAATTTTCATGAAGTATTTCGGCTTCAAAAAAGTCTGAAATTTTCATGAACTATTTCGGCTTTAAAAAAGTTGAAAATTTTCATGAAAAGATTTCGGCTTCAAAAAAGTTGAAAATTTTCATGAACTATTTCGGCTTTAAAAAGTTGAAAATTTTCATGAAAAGATTTCTGCTTCAAAAAAGTTGAAAATTTTCATGAAAAGATTTCGGCTTCAAAAATTTGAAAATTTTCATGAAAAGATTTTGGCTTCAAAAAAGTTGAGCATTTTCATGTAAAGATTTCGGCTTCAAAAAAAGTTGAACATTTTCATGAAAAGATTTCGACTTCAAAAAAGTTTAAGATTTTCATTAAAAGATTTCGACTTCAAAAAAGTTGAAAATTTTCATGAAGTATTTCGGATTCAAAAAAATGGAACATTTTCATGAAAAGATTTCTGCTTCAAAAAAGTTGAACATTTTCATGAAAAGATTTCTGCTTCAATAAAGTTGAAAATTTACATGAAAAGATTTCGATTTCAAAAAAGTCTAAGATTTTCATGAAAAGATTTCTGCTTCAAAAAAGTTGAAAATTTTCAAGAAAAGATTTCGGCTTCAAAAAGTTGAAAATTTTCATGAAAAGATTTCTGCTTCAATAAAGTTGACCATTTTCATGAAAAGATTTCTGCTTCAAAAAAGTTGAAAATTTTCATGAAAAGATTTCGGCTTCAAAAAAGTTGAAAATTTTCATGAAAAGATTTCGGCTTCAAAAAAGTTGACCATTTTCATGAAAAGATTTCGGCTTCAAAAAAGTTGAAAATTTTCATGAAAAGATTTCGACTTCAAAAAAGTTTAAGATTTTCATGAAAAGATTTGTGCTTCAAAAAAGTTGAAAATTTTCATGAAAAGATTTCGGCTTCAAAAAGTTGAAAATTTTCATGAAAAGATTTCGGCTTCAAAAAGTTGACCATTTTCATGAAAAGATTTCGGCTTCAAAAAGTTGACCATTTTCATGAAAAGATTTCGGCTTCAAAAAGTTGACCATTTTCATGAAAAGATTTCGGCTTCAAAAAAGTTGAAAATTTTCATGAAAAGATTTCGGTTTCAAAAAGTTGAAAATTTTCATGAAAAGATCTCGGCTACAAAAAAGTTTAACATTTTCATGAAAAGATTTCGGGTTCAAAAAAGTTGAAAATTTTCATGAAGTATTTCGGCTTCAAAAAAATGGAACATTTCCATGAAAAGCATTCGGCTTCAAAAAACTTGAACATTTTCATGACAGGATTTTAGCTTTAAAAAAGGTAAAAATTTTCATGAAGTATTTCGGCTTCAAAAAGGGTGAAAACTTTCATGAAGTATTTCAGCTTCAAAAAAGTCGAAGATTTTCATGAAAAGATTTCTGCTTCAAAAAAGTTGAAAATTTTCATGAACTATTTCGGCTTTAAAAAGTTGAAAATTTTCATGAAAAGATTTCTGCTTCAAAAAAGTTGAAAATTTTCATGAAAAGATTTCGGCTTCAAAAATTTGAAAATTTTCATGAAAAGATTTTGGCTTCAAAAAAGTTGAGCATTTTCATGTAAAGATTTCGGCTTCAAAAAAAGTTGAAAATTTTCATGAAAAGATTTCGGCTTCAAAAAAGTTTAAGATTTTCATTAAAAGATTTCGACTTCAAAAAAGTTGAAAATTTTCATGAAGTATTTCGGATTCAAAAAAATGGAACATTTTCATGAAAAGATTTCTGCTTCAAAAAAGTTGAACATTTTCATGAAAAGATTTCTGCTTCAATAAAGTTGAAAATTTACATGAAAAGATTTCGATTTCAAAAAAGTCTAAGATTTTCATGAAAAGATTTCTGCTTCAAAAAAGTTGAAAATTTTCAAGAAAAGATTTCGGCTTCAAAAAGTTGAACATTTTCATGAAAAGATTTCTGCTTCAATAAAGTTGACCATTTTCATGAAAAGATTTCTGCTTCAAAAAAGTTGAAAATTTTCATGAAAAGATTTCTGCTTCAAAAAAGTTGAAAATTTTCATGAAAAGATTTCGGCTTCAAAAAGTTGAAAATTTTCATGAAAAGATTTCTGCTTCAATAAAGTTGAAAATTTACATGAAAATATTTCGACTTTAAAAAAGTCTAAGATTTTCATGAAAAGATTTCTGCTTCAAAAAAGTTGAAAATTTTCTTGAAAAGATTTCGGCTTCAAAACGTTGAAAATTTTCATGAAAAGATTTCGGCTTCAAAAAGTTGACCATTTTCATGAAAAGATTTCGGCTTCAAAAAAGTTGAAAATTTTCATGAAGTATTTCGGCTTCAAAAAAATGGAACATTTTCATGAAAAGATTTCTGCTTCAAAAAAGTTGAAAATTTTCATGAAGTATTTCGGCTTCAATAAAATGGAACATTTTCATGAAAAGATTTCTGCTTCAAAAAAGTTGAAAATTTACATGAAAAGATTTCGACTTCAAAAAAGTTGAAAATTTTCATGAAGTATTTCGGCTTCAAAAAAATGGAACATTTTCATGAAAAGATTTCGGCTTCAAAAAAGTTGAACATTTTCATGAAAAGATTTCTGCTTCAATAAAGTTGAAAATTTACATGAAAAGATTTCGACTTCAAAAAAGTCTAAGATTTTCATGAAAAGATTTCTGCTTCAAAAAGTTGAAAATTTTCATGAAAAGATTTCGGATTCAAAAAAGTTGAAAATTTTCATGAAAAGATTTCGGTTTCAAAAAGTTGAACATTTTCATGAAAAGATTTCGGCTTCAAAAAAGTTGAAAATTTTCATGAAGTATTTCGGCTTCAAAAAAATGGAACATTTTCATGAAAAGATTTCTGCTTCAAAAAAGTTGAACATTTTCATGAAAAGATTTCTGCTTCAATAAAGTTGAAAATTTACATGAAAAGATTTCGACTTCAAAAAAGTCTAAGATTTTCATGAAAAGATTTCTGCTTCAAAAAAGTTGAAAATTTTCATGAAAAGATTTCGGCTTCAAAAAAGTTGAAAATTTTCATGAAGTATTTCTGCTTCAAAAAAATGGAACATTTTCATGAAAAGATTTCGGCTTCAAAAAAGTTGAAAATTTTCATGAAAAGATTTCGGCTTCAAAAAGTTGAAAATTTTCATGAAAAGATTTCGGCTTCAAAAAAGTTTAAGATTTTCATGAAAAGATTTCGGCTTCAAAAAAGTTGAAAATTTTCATGAAAAGATTTCTGCTTCAAAAAAGTTGAAAATTTTCATGAAAAGATTTCGGCTTCAAAAAAGTTGAAAATTTTCATGAAGTATTTCTGCTTCAAAAAAATGGAACATTTTCATGAAAAGATTTCGGCTTCAAAAAAGTTGAACATTTTCTTGAAAAGATTTCGGCTTCAAAAAAGTTGAAAATTTTCATGAAAAGATTTCTGCTTCAAAAAGTTGAAAATTTTCATGAAAAGATCTCGGCTTCAAAAAAGTTTAACATTTTCATGAAAAGATTTCGGGTTCAAAAAAGTTGAAAATTTTCATGAAGTATTTCGGCTTCAAAAAAATGGAACATTTCCATGAAAAGCATTCGGCTTCAAAAAACTTGAACATTTTCATGACAGGATTTTAGCTTTAAAAAAGGTAAAAATTTTCATGAAGTATTTCGGCTTCAAAAAGGGTGAAAACTTTCATGAAGTATTTCAGCTTCAAAAAAGTCGAAGATTTTCATGAAAAGATTTCTGCTTCAAAAAAGTTGAAAATTTTCATGACAGGATTTTGGCTTTAAAAAAAGTAGAAATTTTCATAAAGTATTTCGGCTTCAAAAAGGTTAAAATTTTTCATGAACTATTTCGGCTTCAAAAAAGTCGAAGATTTTCATGAAAAGATTTCTGCTTCAAAAAAGTTGAACATTTTCATGAAAAGATTTCTGCTTCAATAAAGTTTAAAATTTACATGAAAAGATTTCGACTTCAAAAAAGTCTAAGATTTTCATGAAAAGATTTCTGCTTCAAAAAAGTTGAAAATTTTCATGAAAAGATTTCGGCTTCAAAAAGTTGAAAATTTTCATGAAAAGATTTTGGCTTCAAAAAAGTTCACCATTTTCATGAAAAGATTTCGGCTTCAAAAAAAGTTGAAAATTTTCATGAAAAGATTACTGCTTCAAAAAAGTTGAACATTTTCATGAAAAGATTTCTGCTTCAATAAAGTTGAAAATTTACATGAAAAGATTTCGACTTCAAAAAAGTCTAAGATTTTCATGAAAAGATTGCGGCTTCAAAAAAGTTGAAAATTTACATGAAAAGATTTCGACTTCAAAAAAGTTGAAAATTTTCATGAAGTATTCGGCTTCAAAAAAATGGAACATTTTCATGAAAAGATTTCGGCTTCAAAAAAATGGAACATTTTCATGAAAAGATTTCGGCTTCAAAAAAGTTGAACATTTTCATGAAAAGATTTCTGCTTCAATAAAGTTGAAAATTTACATGAAAAGATTTCGACTTCAAAAAAGTCTAAGATTTTCATGAAAAGATTTCTGCTTCAAAAAGTTGAAAATTTTCATGAAAAGATTTCGGATTCAAAAAAGTTGAAAATTTTAATGAAAAGATTTCGGTTTCAAAAAGTTGAACATTTTCATGAAAAGATTTCGGCTTCAAAAAAGTTTAAGATTTTCATGAAAAGATTTCGGCTTCAAAAAAGTTGAAAATTTTCATGAAGTATTTCGGCTTCAAAAAAATGGAACATTTTCATGAAAAGATTTCGGCTTCAAAAAAGTTTAAGATTTTCATGAAAAGATTTCGGCTTCAAAAAAGTTGAAAATTTTCATGAAGTATTTCTGCTTCAAAAAAATGGAACATTTTCATGAAAAGATTTCGGCTTCAAAAAAGTTGAAAATTTTCATGAAGTATTTCGGCTTCAAAAAAATGGAACATTTTCATGAAAAGATTTCTGCTTCAATAAAGTTGAAAATTTACATGAAAAGATTTCGACTTCAAAAAAAGTCTAAGAATTTCATGAAAAGATTTCGACTTCAAAAAAGTTGAAAATTTTCATGAAAAGATTTCGGCTTCAAAAAGTTGAAAATTTTCATGAAAAGATTTCGGCTTCAAAAAGTTGACCATTGTCATGAAAAGATTTCGGCTTCAAAAAAGTTGAAAATTTTCATGACAGGATTTTGGCTTCAAAAAGGTTGAAAACTTTTATGAACTATTTCGACTTCAAAAAAGTCGAAGATTTTCATGAAAAGATTTCGGCTTCAAAAAAGTTGAAAATTTTCATGAAGTATTTCGGCTGCAAAAAAGTCTAAAATTTTCATGAAAAGATTTATGCTTCAGAAAAGATGAAAATTTTCATGAAAAGATTTCGGCTTCAAAAAGTTGAAAATTTTCATGAAAAGATTTCGGCTTCAAAAAAGTTGACCATTTTCATGACAGGATTTTGGCTTCAAAAAGGTTGAAAACTTTCATGAACTATTTCGACTTCAAAAAAGTCGAAGATTTTCATGAAAAGATTTCGGCTTCAAAAAAGTTGAAAATATTCATGAAGTATTTCGGCTGCAAAAAAATGGAACATTTTCATGAAAAGATTTCTGCTTCAAAAAAGTTGAAAATTTACATGAAAAGATTTCGACTTCAAAAAAGTCTAAGATTTTCATGAAAACATTTCTGCTTCAAAAAAGTTGAAAATTTTCATGAAAAGATTTCGGCTTCAAAAAGTTGAAAATTTTCATGAAAAGATTTCGGTTTCAAAAACTTGAAAATTTTCATGAAAAGATCTCGGATTCAAAAAAGTTGAACATTTTCATGAAGTATTTCGTCTTCAAAAAAATGGAACATTTTCATGAAAAGATTTCGGCTTCAAAAAATTTGAACATTTTCATGAAAAGATTTCGGCTTCAAAAAAGTTGAACATCTTCATGAAAAGATTTCTGCTTCAAAAAAGTTGAAAATTTACATGAAAAGATTTCGACGTCAAAAAAGTCTAAGATTTTAATGAATAGATATCTGCTTCAAAAAAGTTGAAAATTTTCATGAAAAGATTTCGGCTTCAAAAAAGTTGAACATTTTCATGAAGTATTTCGGCTTCAAAAAAATGGAACATTTTCATGAAAAGATTTCGGCTTCAAAAAACTTGAACATTTTCATGAAAAGATTTCAGCTTCAAAAAGGTTGAAAACTTTCATGAACTATTTCGACTTCAAAAAAGTCGAAGATTTTCATGAAAAGATTTCGGCTTCAAAAAAGTTGAAAATTTTCATGAAAAGATTTTGGTTTCAAAAAGTTGAAAATTTTCATGAAAAGATTTCGGTTTCAAAAAGTTGAAAACTTTCATGAAAAGATCTCGTTTTCAAAAAAGTTGAACATTTTCATGAAAAGATTTCGGCTTCAAAAAAGTTGAAAATTTTCATGAAAAGATTTTTGTTTCAAAAAAGTTGAAAATTTTCATGAAAAGATTTCTGCTTCAAAAAAGTTGAAAATTTTCACTAAGTATTTCGGCTTCAAAAAAATGGAACATTTTCATGAAAAGATTTCGGCTTCAAAAAACTTGAACATTTTCATGAAAAGATTTCGGCTTCAAAAAAGTTGAACATTTTCATGAAAAGATTTCTGCTTCAAAAAAGTTGAAAATTTTCATGAAAAGATTTCGGCTTAAAAAGTTTAAAATTTTCATGAAAAGATTTCGGCTTCAAAAAAGTTGACCATTTTCATGAAATGATTTCGGTTTCAAAAAGTTGAAAATTTTCATGAAAAGATTTCGGTTTCAAAAAAGTTGAAAATTTTCATGAAGTATTTCGGCTTCAAAAAAATGGAACATTTTCATGAAAAGATTTCGGCTTCAAAAAAGTTGAACTTTTTCATGAAGTATTTCGGCTTCAAAAAAATGGAACATTTTCATGAAAAGATTTCGGCTTCAAAAAACTTGAACATTTTCATGAAAAGATTTTGGTTTTAAAAAAGTTGAACATTTTCATGAAAAGATTTCGGCTTCAAAAAAGTTGAACATTTTCATGAAAAGATTTCGGCTTCAAAAAAGTTGAACATTTTCATGAAAAGATTTCTGCTTCAAAAAAGTTGAAAATTTACATGAAAAGATTTCGACTTCAAAAAAGTCTAAGATTTTCATGAAAAGATATCTGCTTCAAAAAAGTTGAAAATTTTCATGAAAAGATTTCGGCTTCAAAAAAGTTGAAAATTTTCATGAAGTATTTCGGCTTCAAAAAAATGGAAAATTTTCATGAAGTATTTCGGCTGCAAAAAAATGGAACATTTTCATGAAAAGATTTCTGCTTCAAAAAAGTTGAAAATTTTCATGAAAAGATTTCGGCTTCAAAAAGTTGAAAATTTTCATGAAAAGATTTCGACTTCAAAAAGGTTGAAAACTTTCATGAAAAGATTTCGGTTTCAAAAAGTTGAAAATTTTCATGAAAAGATTTCTGCTTCAAAAAAGTGGAAAATTTTCATGACAGGATTTTGGCTTCATAAAGGGTTGAAAACTTTCATGAACTATTTCGACTTCAAAAAAGTCGAAGATTTTCATGAAAAGATTTCGGCTTCAAAAAAGTTGAAAATTTACATGAAAAGATTTCGACTTCAAAAAAGTCTAAGATTTTCATGAAAAGATTTCTGCTTCAAAAAAGTTGAAAATTTTCATGAAAAGATTTCGGTTTCAAAAAGTTGAAAATTTTCATGAAAAGATCTCGGCTTCAAAAAAGTTGAACATTTTCATGAAGTATTTCGTCTTCAAAAAAATGGAACATTTTCATGAAAAGATTTCGGCTTCAAAAAACTTGAAGATTTTCATGAAAAGATTTCGGCTTCAAAAAAGTTGAACATTTTCATGAAAAGATTTCTGCTTCAAAAAAGTTGAAAATTTACATAAAAGGTTTCGACTTCAAAAAAGTCTAAGATTTTCATGAAAAGATATCTGCTTCAAAAAAGTTGAAAATTTTCATGAAAAGATTTCTGCTTCAAAAAAGTTGAAAATTTTCATGAAAAGATTTCGGCTTCAAAAAGTTGAAAATTTTCATGAAAAGATTTCCGCTTCAAAAAGTTGAAAATTTTCATGAAAAGATTTCGGTTTCAAAAAGTTGAAAATTTTCATGAAAAGATTTCGGCTTCAAAAAAGTTGAAAATTTACATAAAAGGTTTCGACTACAAAAAAGTCTAAGATTTTCATGAAAAGATATCTGCTTCAAAAAACTTGACCATTTTCATGAAAAGATTTCTGCTTCAAAAAAGTTGAAAATTTTCATGAAAAGATTTCGGCTTCAAAAAAGTTGACCATTTTCATGAAAAGATTTCGGCTTCAAAAAAGTTGAAAATTTTCATTAAAAGATTTCCGCTTCAAAAAAGTTGAAAATTTTCATGAAAAGATTTCGGTTTCAAAAAGTTGAACATTTTCATGAAAAGATTTCTGCTTCAAAAAAGTTGAAAATTTTCATGACAGGATTTTGGCTTCAAAAAGGGTTGAAAACTTTCATGAACTATTTCGACTTCAAAAAAGTCGAAGATTTTCATGAAAAGATTTCGGCTTCAAAAAAGTTGAAAATTTTCATGAAGTATTTCGGCTGCAAAAAAATGGAACATTTTCATGAAAAGATTTCGGCTTCAAAAAAGTTGAACATTTTCATGAAAAGATTTCTGCTTCAAAAAAGTTGAACATTTTCATGAAAAGATTTCGGCTTCAAAAAAGTTGAACATTTTCATGAAGTATTTCGGCTTCAAAAAAATGGAACATTTTCATGAAAAGATTTCGGCATCAAAAAACTTGAACATTTTCATGAAAAGATTTCAGCATCAAAAAAGTTGAACATTTTCATGAAAAGATTTCTGCTTCAAAAAAGTTGAAAATTTTCATGAAAAGATTTCGGCTTCAAAAAGTTGAAAATTTTAATGAAAAGATTTCTGCTTCAAAAAGTTGAAAATTTTCATGAAAAGATTTCGGCTTCAAAAAGGTTGAAAACTTTTATGAACTATTTCGACTTCAAAAAAGTCGAAGATTTTCATGAAAAGATTTCGGCTTCAAAAAAGTTGAAAATTTTCATGAAGTATTTCGGCTGCAAAAAAGTCTAAAATTTTCATGAAAAGATTTATGCTTCAAAAAAGGTGAAAATTTTCATGAAAAGATTTCGGCTTCAAAAAGTTGAAAATTTTCATGAAAAGATTTCGGCTTCAAAAAAGTTGAAAATTTTCATGACTGGATTTTGGCTTCAAAAAGGGTTGAAAACTTTCATGAACTATTTCGACTTCAAAAAAGTCCAAGATTTTCATGAAAAGATTTCGGCTTCAAAAAAGTTGAGAATTTTCATGAAGTATTTCGGCTGCAAAAAAATGGAAAATTTTCATGAAAAGATTTCGGCTTCAAAAAAGTTGAAAATTTACATGAAAAAATTTCGACTTCAAAAAAGTCTAAGATTTTCATGAAAAGATTTCTGCTTCAAAAAAGTTGAAAATTTTCATGAAAAGATTTCGGCTTCAAAAAAGTTGAACATTTTCATGAAGTATTTCGGCTTCAAAAAAATGGAACATTTTCATGAAAAGATTTCTGCTTCAAAAAAGTTGAAAATTTACATGAAAATATTTCGACTTCAAAAAAGTCTAAGATTTTCATGAAAAGATTTCTGCTTCAAAAAAGTTGAAAATTTACATGAAAAGATTTCGACTTCAAAAAAGTCTAAGATTTTCATGAAAAGATTTCTGCTTCAAAAAAGTTGAAAATTTTCATGAAAAGATTTCGGCTTCAAAAAAGTTGAACATTTTCATGAAGTATTTCGGCTTCAAAAAAGTTGAAAATTTACATGAAAAAATTTCGACTTCAAAAAAGTCTAAGATTTTCATGAAAAGATTTCTGCTTCAAAAAAGTTGAACATTTTCATGAAAAGATTTCGGCTTCAAAAAAGTTGAACATTTTCATGAAAAGATTTCGGCTTCAAAAAAGTTGAACATTTTCATGAAGTATTTCGGCTTCAAAAAAATGGAACATTTTCATGAAAAGATTTCGGCTTCAAAAAAGTTTAACATTTTCATGAAAAGATTTCTGCTTCAAAAAAGTTGAAAATTTACATGAAAAGATTTCGACTTCAAAAAAGTCTAAGATTTTCATGAAAAGATTTCTGCTTCAAAAAAGTTGAAAATTTACATGAAAAGATTTCGGCTTCAAAAAGTCTAAAATTTTCATGAAAAGATTTCGGTTTCAAAAAGTTGAAAATTTTCATGAAAAGATTTCGGCTTCAAAAAGTTGAAAATTTTCATGAAAAGATTTCGGTTTCAAAAAGTTGAACATTTTCATGAAAAGATTTCGGCTTCAAAAAAGTTGAAAATTTTCATGAAAAGATCTCGGCTTCAAAAAAGTTGAAAATTTTCATGAAAAGATTTCTGCTTCAAAAAAGTTGAAAATTTTCATGACAGGATTTTGGCTTCAAAAAGGGTTGAAAACTTTCATGAAATATTTCAGCTTCAAAAAAGTCGAAGATTTTCATGAAAAGATTTCTTCTTCAAAAAAGTTGAAAATTTACATGAAAAGATTTCGACTTCAAAAAAGTCTAAGATTTTCATGAAAAGATTTCTGCTTCAAAAAAGTTGAAAATTTTCATGACAGGATTTTGGCTTCAAAAAAGTTGAAAATTTTCATGAAAAGATTTCGGCTTCAAAAAAGTTGACCATTTTCATGAAAAGATTTCTGCTTCAAAAAAGTTGAAAATTTACATGAAAAGATTTCGACTTCAAAAAAGTCTAAGATTTTCATGAAAAGATTTCGGCTTCAAAAAGTTGAACATTTTCATGAAAAGATTTCGGCTTCAAAAAAGTTGAAAATTTTCATGAAGTATTTCGGCTTCAAAAAAATGGAACATTTTCATGTAAAGATTTCTGCTTCAAAAAAGTTAAAAATTTACATGAAAAGATTTCGACTTCAAAAAAGTTGAAAATTTTCATGAAGTATTTCTGCTTCAAAAAAATGGAACATTTTCATGAAAAGATTTCGGCTTCAAAAAAGTTGAACATTTTCATGAAAAGATTTCGGTTTCAAAAAGTTGAAAATTTTTATGAAAAGATTTCGGCTTCAAAAAAGTTGAAAATTTTCATGAAGTATTTCGGCTTCAAAAAAATGGAACATTTTCATGAAAAGATTTCGGCTTCAAAAAAGTTGAACATTTTCATGAAAAGATTTTGGTTTCAAAAAAGTTGAACATTTTCATGAAAAGATTTCTGCTTCAAAAAGTTGACCATTTTCATGAAAAGATTTCGGTTTCAAAAAGTTGAAAATTTTCATGAAAAGATCTCGTTTTCAAAAAACTTGAACATTTTCATGAAAAGATTTCTGCTTCAAAAAAGTTGAAAATTTACATGAAAAGATTTCGGTTTCAAAAAGTTGAAAATTTTCATGAAAAGATTTCTGCTTCAAATGAGTTGAAAATTTTCATGAAAAGATTTCGGCTTCAAAAAAGTTGACCATTTTCATGAAAAGATCTAGGCTTCAAAAAAGTTGAACATTTTCATGAAAAGATTTCGGCTTCAAAAAAGTTTAACATTTTCATGAAAAGATTTCTGCTTCAAAAAAGTTGAAAATTTACATGAAAAGATTTCGACTTCAAAAAAGTTTAACATTTTCATGAAAAGATTTCTGCATCAAAAAAGTTGAAAATTTACATGAAAAGATTTCGACTTCAAAAAAGTCTAAGATTTTCATGAAAAGATTTCTGCTTCAAAAAAGTTGAAAATTTACATGAAAAGATTTCGACTTCAAAAAAGTCTAAGATTTTCATGAAAAGATTTCTGCTTCAAAAAAGTTGAAAATTTACATGAAAAGATTTCGACTTCAAAAAAGTCTAAGATTTTCATGAAAAGATTTCTGCTTCAAAAAAGTTGAAAATTTACATGAAAAGATTTCGACTTCAAAAAAGTAAGATTTTCATGAAAAGATTTCTGCTTCAAAAAAGTTGAAAATTTTCATGAAAAGATTTCGGCTTCAAAAAGTCTAAAATTTTCATGAAAAGATTTCGGTTTCAAAAAGTTGAAAATTTTCATGAAAAGATTTCGGCTTCAAAAAGTTGAAAATTTTCATGAAAAGATTTCGGTTTCAAAAAGTTGAACATTTTCATGAAAAGATTTCGGCTTCAAAAAAGTTGAAAATTTTCATGAAAAGATCTCGGCTTCAAAAAAGTTGAAAATTTTCATGAAAAGATTTCTGCTTCAAAAAAGTTGAAAATTTTCATGACAGGATTTTGGCTTCAAAAAGGGTTGAAAACTTTCATGAAATATTTCAGCTTCAAAAAAGTCGAAGATTTTCATGAAAAGATTTCTTCTTCAAAAAAGTTGAAAATTTACATGAAAAGTTTTCGACTTCAAAAAAGTCTAAGATTTTCATGAAAAGATTTCGGCTTCAAAAAGTTGAAAATTTTCATGAAAAGATTTCGGCTTCAAAAAGTTGAAAATTTTCATGAAAAGATTTCGGCTTCAAAAAAGTTGAAAATTTTAATGAAGTATTTCGGCTTCAAAAAAATGGAACATTTTCATGAAAAGATTTCTGCTTCAAAAAAGTTAAAAATTTACATGAAAAGATTTCGACTTCAAAAAAGTCTAAGATTTTCATGAAAAGATTTCTGCTTCAAAAAAGTTGAAAATTTACATGAAAAGATTTCGACTTCAAAAAAGTAAGATTTTCATGAAAAGATTTCTGCTTCAAAAAAGTTGAAAATTTTCATGAAAAGATTTCGGCTTCAAAAAGTCTAAAATTTTCATGAAAAGATTTCGGTTTCAAAAAGTTGAAAATTTTCATGAAAAGATTTCGGCTTCAAAAAGTTGAAAATTTTCATGAAAAGATTTCGGTTTCAAAAAGTTGAACATTTTCATGAAAAGATTTCGGCTTCAAAAAAGTTGAAAATTTTCATGAAAAGATCTCGGCTTCAAAAAAGTTGAAAATTTTCATGAAAAGATTTCTGCTTCAAAAAAGTTGAAAATTTTCATGACAGGATTTTGGCTTCAAAAAGGGTTGAAAACTTTCATGAAATATTTCAGCTTCAAAAAAGTCGAAGATTTTCATGAAAAGATTTCTTCTTCAAAAAAGTTGAAAATTTACATGAAAAGTTTTCGACTTCAAAAAAGTCTAAGATTTTCATGAAAAGATTTCGGCTTCAAAAAGTTGAAAATTTTCATGAAAAGATTTCGGCTTCAAAAAAGTTGAAAATTTTAATGAAGTATTTCGGCTTCAAAAAAATGGAACATTTTCATGAAAAGATTTCTGCTTCAAAAAAGTTAAAAATTTACATGAAAAGATTTCGACTTCAAAAAAGTTGAAAATTTTCATGAAGTATTTCTGCTTCAAAAAAATGGAACATTTTCATGAAAAGATTTCGGCTTCAAAAAAGTTGAACATTTTCATGAAAAGATTTCGGTTTCAAAAAGTTGAAAATTTTTATGAAAAGATTTCGGCTTCAAAAAAGTTGAAAATTTTCATGAAGTATTTCGGCTTCAAAAAAATGGAACATTTTCATGAAAAGATTTCGGCTTCAAAAAAGTTGACCCTTTTCATGAAAAGATTTCGGTTTCAAAAAGTTGAAAATTTTCATGAAAAGATCTCGTTTTCAAAAAACTTGAACATTTTCATGAAAAGATTTCTGCTTCAAAAAAGTTGAAAATTTACATGAAAAGATTTCGGTTTCAAAAAGTTGAAAATTTTCATGAAAAGATTTCTGCTTCAAATGAGTTGAAAATTTTCATGAAAAGATTTCGGCTTCAAAAAAGTTGACCATTTTCATGAAAAGATCTAGGCTTCAAAAAAGTTGAACATTTTCATGAAAAGATTTCGGCTTCAAAAAACTTGACCATTTTCATGAAAAGATTTTGGTTTCAAAAAGTTGAAAATTTTCATGAAAAGATTTTGGTTTCAAAAAGTTGAAAATTTTCATGAAAAGATTTCAGCTTCAAAAAGGTTGAAAACTTTCATGAACTATTTCGACTTCAAAAAAGTCGAAGATTTTCATGAAAAGATTTCGGCTTCAAAAAAGTTGAAAATTTTCATGAACTATTTCGGCATCAAAAAAGTTGAACATTTTCATGAAAAGATTTCGGCTTCAAAAAAGTTGAACATTTTCATGAAAAGATTTCGGTTTCAAAAAGTTGAAAATTTTCATGAAAAGATTTCGGCTTCAAAAAAGTTGAAAATATTCATGAAAAGATTTTGGTTTCAAAAAGGTTGAAAATTTTCATGAACTATTTCGACTTCAAAAAAGTCTAAGATTTTCATGAAAAGATTTCTGCTTCAAAAAAGTTGAAAATTTTCATGAAGTATTTCGGCTTCAAAAAAATGGAACATTTTCATGAAAAGATTTCGGCTTCAAAAAACTTGAACATTTTCATGAAAAGATTTCGGCTTCAAAAAGTTGACCATTTTCATGAAAAGATTTCGGCTTCAAAAAAGTTGAAAATTTTCATGAAAAGATTTCGGTTTCAAAAAGTTGAAAATTTTCATGAAAAGATCTCGGCTTCAAAAGAGTTGAACATTTTCATGAAAAGATTTCGGCTTCAAAAAAGTTGAAAATGTTCATGAAAAGATTTTGGTTTCAAAAAAGTTGAACATTTTCATGAAAAGATTTCTGCTTCAAAAAAGTTGAAAATTTTCATGAAGTATTTCGGCTTCAAAAAAATGGAACATTTTCATGAAAAGATTTCGGCTTCAAAAAAGTTGAAAATCTACATGAAAAGATTTCGACTTCAAAAAGTTGAAAATTTTTATGAAAAGATCTCGGCTTCAAAAAAGTTGAACATTTTCATGAAAAGATTTCTGCTTCAAAAAAGTTGAAAATTTAAATGAAAAGATTTCGACTTCAAAAAAGTCTAAGATTTTCATGAAAAGATTTCTGCTTCAAAAAAGTTGAAAATTTTCATGAAAAGATTTTGGTTTCAAAAAGTTGAAAATTTTCATGAAAAGATTTCGGCTTCAAAAAAGTTGAACATTTTCATGAAAAGATTTCGGCTTCAAAAAGTTGAAAATTTTCATGAAAAGATTTCGGTTTCAAAAAGTTGAAAATTTTCATGAAAAGATTTCGGCTTCAAAAAAGTTGAACATTTTCATGAAAAGATTTCGGCTTCAAAAAAGTTGAAAATTTTCATGAAGTATTTCGGCTTCAAAAAAATGGAACATTTTCATGAAAAGATTTCTGCTTCAAAAAAGTTAAAAATTTACATGAAAAGATTTCGACTTCAAAAAAGTTGAACATTTTCATGAAGTATTTCGGCTTCAAAAAAATGGAACATTTTCATGAAAAGATTTCGGCTTCAAAAAGTTGAAGATTTTCATGAAAAGATTTCGGCTTCAAAAAGTTGAAAATTTTCATGAAAAGATTTCGGCTTCAAAAAGTTGAAAATTTTCATGAAAAGATTTCGGCTTCAAAAAAGTTGAACATTTTCATGAAAAGATTTCGGCTTCAAAAAAGTTGAAAATTTTCATGAAGTATTTCGGCTTCAAAAAAATGGAACATTTTCATGAAAAGATTTCTGCTTCAAAAAAGGTAAAAATTTACATGAAAAGATTTCGACTTCAAAAAAGTTGAAAATTTTCATGAAGTATTTCTGCTTCAAAAAAATGGAACATTTTCATGAAAAGATTTCGGCTTCAAAAAAGTTGAACATTTTCATGAAAAGATTTCGGTTTCAAAAAGTTGAAAATTTTTATGAAAAGATTTCGGCTTCAAAAAAGTTGAAAATTTTCATGAAGTATTTCGGCTTCAAAAAAATGGAACATTTTCATGAAAAGATTTCGGCTTCAAAAAAGTTGACCCTTTTCATGAAAAGATTTCGGTTTCAAAAAGTTGAAAATTTTCATGAAAAGATCTCGTTTTCAAAAAACTTGAACATTTTCATGAAAAGATTTCTGCTTCAAAAAAGTTGAAAATTTACATGAAAAGATTTCGGTTTCAAAAAGTTGAAAATTTTCATGAAAAGATTTCTGCTTCAAATGAGTTGAAAATTTTCATGAAAAGATTTCGGCTTCAAAAAAGTTGACCATTTTCATGAAAAGATCTAGGCTTCAAAAAAGTTGAACATTTTCATGAAAAGATTTCGGCTTCAAAAAACTTGACCATTTTCATGAAAAGATTTTGGTTTCAAAAAGTTGAAAATTTTCATGAAAAGATTTTGGTTTCAAAAAGTTGAAAATTTTCATGAAAAGATTTCAGCTTCAAAAAGGTTGAAAACTTTCATGAACTATTTCGACTTCAAAAAAGTCGAAGATTTTCATGAAAAGATTTCGGCTTCAAAAAAGTTGAAAATTTTCATGAACTATTTCGGCATCAAAAAAGTTGAACATTTTCATGAAAAGATTTCGGCTTCAAAAAAGTTGAACATTTTCATGAAAAGATTTCGGTTTCAAAAAGTTGAAAATTTTCATGAAAAGATTTCGGCTTCAAAAAAGTTGAAAATATTCATGAAAAGATTTTGGTTTCAAAAAGGTTGAAAATTTTCATGAACTATTTCGACTTCAAAAAAGTCTAAGATTTTCATGAAAAGATTTCTGCTTCAAAAAAGTTGAAAATTTTCATGAAGTATTTCGGCTTCAAAAAAATGGAACATTTTCATGAAAAGATTTCGGCTTCAAAAAACTTGAACATTTTCATGAAAAGATTTCGGCTTCAAAAAGTTGACCATTTTCATGAAAAGATTTCGGCTTCAAAAAAGTTGAAAATTTTCATGAAAAGATTTCGGTTTCAAAAAGTTGAAAATTTTCATGAAAAGATCTCGGCTTCAAAAAAGTTGAACATTTTCATGAAAAGATTTCTGCTTCAAAAAAGTTGAAAATTTAAATGAAAAGATTTCGACTTCAAAAAAGTCTAAGATTTTCATGAAAAGATTTCTGCTTCAAAAAAGTTGAAAATTTTCATGAAAAGATTTTGGTTTCAAAAAGTTGAAAATTTTCATGAAAAGATTTCGGCTTCAAAAAAGTTGAACATTTTCATGAAAAGATTTCGGCTTCAATAAAGTTGAACATTTTCATGAAAAGATTTCGGCTTCAAAAAGTTGAAAATTTTCATGAAAAGATTTCGGTTTCAAAAAGTTGAAAATTTTCATGAAAAGATTTCGGCTTCAAAAAAGTTGAACATTTTCATGAAAAGATTTCGGCTTCAAAAAAGTTGAAAATTTTCATGAAGTATTTCGGCTTCAAAAAAATGGAACATTTTCATGAAAAGATTTCTGCTTCAAAAAAGTTAAAAATTTACATGAAAAGATTTCGACTTCAAAAAAGTTGAACATTTTCATGAAGTATTTCGGCTTCAAAAAAATGGAACATTTTCATGAAAAGATTTCGGCTTCAAAAAGTTGAAGATTTTCATGAAAAGATTTCGGCTTCAAAAAGTTGAAAATTTTCATGAAAAGATTTCGGCTTCAAAAAGTTGAAAATTTTCATGAAAAGATTTCGGCTTCAAAAAAGTTGAACATTTTCATGAAAAGATTTCGGCTTCAAAAAAGTTGAAAATTTTCATGAAGTATTTCGGCTTCAAAAAAATGGAACATTTTCATGAAAAGATTTCTGCTTCAAAAAAGGTAAAAATTTACATGAAAAGATTTCGACTTCAAAAAAGTTGAAAATTTTCATGAAGTATTTCTGCTTCAAAAAAATGGAACATTTTCATGAAAAGATTTCGGCTTCAAAAAAGTTGAACATTTTCATGAAAAGATTTCGGTTTCAAAAAGTTGAAAATTTTTATGAAAAGATTTCGGCTTCAAAAAAGTTGAAAATTTTCATGAAGTATTTCGGCTTCAAAAAAATGGAACATTTTCATGAAAAGATTTCGGCTTCAAAAAAGTTGACCCTTTTCATGAAAAGATTTCGGTTTCAAAAAGTTGAAAATTTTCATGAAAAGATCTCGTTTTCAAAAAACTTGAACATTTTCATGAAAAGATTTCTGCTTCAAAAAAGTTGAAAATTTACATGAAAAGATTTCGGTTTCAAAAAGTTGAAAATTTTCATGAAAAGATTTCTGCTTCAAATGAGTTGAAAATTTTCATGAAAAGATTTCGGCTTCAAAAAAGTTGACCATTTTCATGAAAAGATCTAGGCTTCAAAAAAGTTGAACATTTTCATGAAAAGATTTCGGCTTCAAAAAACTTGACCATTTTCATGAAAAGATTTTGGTTTCAAAAAGTTGAAAATTTTCATGAAAAGATTTTGGTTTCAAAAAGTTGAAAATTTTCATGAAAAGATTTCAGCTTCAAAAAGGTTGAAAACTTTCATGAACTATTTCGACTTCAAAAAAGTCGAAGATTTTCATGAAAAGATTTCGGCTTCAAAAAAGTTGAAAATTTTCATGAACTATTTCGGCATCAAAAAAGTTGAACATTTTCATGAAAAGATTTCGGCTTCAAAAAAGTTGAACATTTTCATGAAAAGATTTCGGTTTCAAAAAGTTGAAAATTTTCATGAAAAGATTTCGGCTTCAAAAAAGTTGAAAATATTCATGAAAAGATTTTGGTTTCAAAAAGGTTGAAAATTTTCATGAACTATTTCGACTTCAAAAAAGTCTAAGATTTTCATGAAAAGATTTCTGCTTCAAAAAAGTTGAAAATTTTCATGAAGTATTTCGGCTTCAAAAAAATGGAACATTTTCATGAAAAGATTTCGGCTTCAAAAAACTTGAACATTTTCATGAAAAGATTTCGGCTTCAAAAAGTTGACCATTTTCATGAAAAGATTTCGGCTTCAAAAAAGTTGAAAATTTTCATGAAAAGATTTCGGTTTCAAAAAGTTGAAAATTTTCATGAAAAGATCTCGGCTTCAAAAGAGTTGAACATTTTCATGAAAAGATTTCGGCTTCAAAAAAGTTGAAAATGTTCATGAAAAGATTTTGGTTTCAAAAAAGTTGAACATTTTCATGAAAAGATTTCTGCTTCAAAAAAGTTGAAAATTTTCATGAAGTATTTCGGCTTCAAAAAAATGGAACATTTTCATGAAAAGATTTCGGCTTCAAAAAAGTTGAAAATCTACATGAAAAGATTTCGACTTCAAAAAGTTGAAAATTTTTATGAAAAGATCTCGGCTTCAAAAAAGTTGAACATTTTCATGAAAAGATTTCTGCTTCAAAAAAGTTGAAAATTTAAATGAAAAGATTTCGACTTCAAAAAAGTCTAAGATTTTCATGAAAAGATTTCTGCTTCAAAAAAGTTGAAAATTTTCATGAAAAGATTTTGGTTTCAAAAAGTTGAAAATTTTCATGAAAAGATTTCGGCTTCAAAAAAGTTGAACATTTTCATGAAAAGATTTCGGCTTCAATAAAGTTGAACATTTTCATGAAAAGATTTCTGCTTCAAAAAAGTTGAAAATTTTCATGAAAAGATTTCGGCTTCAAAAAAGTTGAACATTTTCATGAAAAGATTTCGGCTTCAAAAAGTTGAAAATTTTCATGAAAAGATTTCGGTTTCAAAAAGTTGAAAATTTTCATGAAAAGATTTCGGCTTCAAAAAAGTTGAACATTTTCATGAAAAGATTTCGGCTTCAAAAAAGTTGAAAATTTTCATGAAGTATTTCGGCTTCAAAAAAATGGAACATTTTCATGAAAAGATTTCTGCTTCAAAAAAGTTAAAAATTTACATGAAAAGATTTCGACTTCAAAAAAGTTGAACATTTTCATGAAGTATTTCGGCTTCAAAAAAATGGAACATTTTCATGAAAAGATTTCGGCTTCAAAAAGTTGAAGATTTTCATGAAAAGATTTCGGCTTCAAAAAGTTGAAAATTTTCATGAAAAGATTTCGGCTTCAAAAAGTTGAAAATTTTCATGAAAAGATTTCGGCTTCAAAAAAGTTGAACATTTTCATGAAAAGATTTCGGCTTCAAAAAAGTTGAAAATTTTCATGAAGTATTTCGGCTTCAAAAAAATGGAACATTTTCATGAAAAGATTTCTGCTTCAAAAAAGGTAAAAATTTACATGAAAAGATTTCGACTTCAAAAAAGTTGAAAATTTTCATGAAGTATTTCTGCTTCAAAAAAATGGAACATTTTCATGAAAAGATTTCGGCTTCAAAAAAGTTGAACATTTTCATGAAAAGATTTCGGTTTCAAAAAGTTGAAAATTTTTATGAAAAAGATTTCGGCTTCAAAAAAGTTGAACATTTTCATGAAAAGATTTTGGTTTCAAAAAAGTTGAACATTTTCATGAAAAGATTTCTGCTTCAAAAAGTTGAAAATTTTCATGAAAAGATTTCTGTTTCAAAAAGTTGAAAATTTTCATGAAAAGATCTCGTTTTCAAAAAAGTTGAACATTTTCATGAAAAGATTTCTGCTTCAAAAAAGTTGAAAATTTTCATGAAGTATTTCGGCTTCAAAAAATTGGAACATTTTCATGAAAAGATTTCGGCTTCAAAAAACTTGAACATTTTCATGAAAAGATTTCGGCTTCAAAAAACTTGAACATTTTCATGAAAAGATTTCTGCTTCAAAAAAGTTGAAAATTTACATGAAAAGATCTCGGCTTCAAAAAAGTTGAACATTTTCATGAAGTATTTCGGCTTCAAAAAGTTGAAAATTTTCATGAAAAGATTTCTGCTTCAAAAAAGTTGAAAATTTTCATGACAGGATTTTGGCTTCAAAAAGGTTAAAAACTTTCATGAACATTTCGACTTCAAAAAAGTCGAAGATTTTCATGAAGTATTTCGGCTGCAAAAAAATGGAACATTTTCATGAAAAGATTTCGGCTTCAAAAAAGTTGAACATTTTCATGAAAAGATTTCGGCTTCCAAAAATTTGAACATTTTCATGAAAAGATTTCTGCTTCAAAAAAGTTGAAAATTTACATGAAAAGATTTCGACTTCAAAAAAGTCTAAGATTTTCATGAAAAGATTTCTGCTTCAAAAAAGTTGAAAATTTTCATGAAAAGATTTCGGCTTCAAAAAGTTGAAAATTTTCATGAAAAGATTTCGGCTTCAAAAAAGTTGACCATTTTCATGAAAAGATTTCGGCTTCAAAAAAGTTGAAAATTTTCATGAACTATTTCGGCATCAAAAAAGTTGAAAATTTTCATGAAAAGATTTCGGCTTCAAAAAAGTTGAACATTTTCATGAAAAGATTTCTGCTTCAAAAAAGTTGACAATTTTCATGAAAAGATTTCTGCTTCAAAAAAGTTGAAAATTTTCATGACAGGATTTTGGCTTCAAAAAGGGTTGAAAACTTTCATGAACTATTTCGACTTCAAAAAAGTGGAAGATTTTCATGAAAAGATTTCGGCTTCAAAAAAGTTGAAAATTTTCATGAAAAGATTTCGGTTTCAAAAAGTTGAAAATTTACATAAAAGGTTTCGACTTCAAAAAAGTCTAAGATTTTCATGAAAAGATATCTGCTTCAAAAAAGTTGACCATTTTCATGAAAAGATTTCGGCTTCAAAAAAGTTGAAAATTTTCATGAAAAGATTTCGGCTTCAAAAAGTTGAAAATTTTCATGAAAAGATTTCTGCTTCAAAAAAGTTGAAAATTTTCATGACAGGATTTTGGCTTCAAAAAGGGTTGAAAACTTTCATGAACTATTTCGACTTCAAAAAAGTCGAAGATTTTCATGAAAAGATTTCGGCTTCAAAAAAGTTGAAAATTTTCATGAAGTATTTCGGCTGCAAAAAAATGGAACATTTTCATGAAAAGATTTCGGCTTCAAAAAAGTTGAAAATTTTCATGAAAAGACTTCGGTTTCAAAAAGTTGAAAATTTTCATGAAAAGATCTCGGCTTCAAAAAAGTTGAACATTTTCATGAAGTATTTCGGGTTCAAAAAAATGGAACATTTTCATGAAAAGATTTCGGCATCAAAAAACTTGAACATTTTCATGAAAAGATTTCAGCTTCAAAAAAGTTGAACATTTTCATGAAAAGATTTCTGCTTCAAAAAAGTTGAAAATTTTCATGAAAAGATTTCGGCTTCAAAAAGGTTGAAATCTTTCATGAACTATTTCGACTTCAAAAAAGTCGAAAATTTTATGAAAAGATTTCGGCTTCAAAAAAGTTGAAAATTTTCATGAAGTATTTCGGCTGCAAAAAAGTCTAAAATTTTCATGAAAAGATTTATGCTTCAAAAAAGGTGAAAATTTTCATGAAAAGATTTCGGCTTCAAAAAGTTGAAAATTTTCATGAAAAGATTTCGGTTTCAAAAAGTTGAAAATTTTCATGAAAAGATTTCGGCTTCAAAAAAGTTGAAAACTTTCATGAACTATTTCGACTTCAAAAAAATGGAACATTTTCATGAAAAGATTTCGGCTTCAAAAAAGTTGACCCTTTTCATGAAAAGATTTCGGTTTCAAAAAGTTGAAAATTTTCATGAAAAGATCTCGTTTTCAAAAAACTTGAACATTTTCATGAAAAGATTTCTGCTTCAAAAAAGTTGAAAATTTACATGAAAAGATTTCGGTTTCAAAAAGTTGAAAATTTTCATGAAAAGATTTCTGCTTCAAATGAGTTGAAAATTTTCATGAAAAGATTTCGGCTTCAAAAAAGTTGACCATTTTCATGAAAAGATCTAGGCTTCAAAAAAGTTGAACATTTTCATGAAAAGATTTCGGCTTCAAAAAACTTGACCATTTTCATGAAAAGATTTTGGTTTCAAAAAGTTGAAAATTTTCATGAAAAGATTTTGGTTTCAAAAAGTTGAAAATTTTCATGAAAAGATTTCAGCTTCAAAAAGGTTGAAAACTTTCATGAACTATTTCGACTTCAAAAAAGTCGAAGATTTTCATGAAAAGATTTCGGCTTCAAAAAAGTTGAAAATTTTCATGAACTATTTCGGCATCAAAAAAGTTGAACATTTTCATGAAAAGATTTCGGCTTCAAAAGAGTTGAACATTTTCATGAAAAGATTTCGGCTTCAAAAAAGTTGAAAATGTTCATGAAAAGATTTTGGTTTCAAAAAAGTTGAACATTTTCATGAAAAGATTTCTGCTTCAAAAAAGTTGAAAATTTTCATGAAGTATTTCGGCTTCAAAAAAATGGAACATTTTCATGAAAAGATTTCGGCTTCAAAAAAGTTGAAAATCTACATGAAAAGATTTCGACTTCAAAAAGTTGAAAATTTTTATGAAAAGATCTCGGCTTCAAAAAAGTTGAACATTTTCATGAAAAGATTTCGGCTTCAAAAAAGTTGACCATTTTCATGAAAAGATTTCGGCTTCAAAAAAGTTGAACATTTTCATGAAAAGATTTCTGCTTCAAAAAAGTTGAAAATTTACATGAAAAGATTTCGACTTCAAAAAAGTCTAAGATTTTCATGAAAAGATTTCGGCTTCAAAAAGATGAAAATTTTCATGAAAAGATTTCGGTTTCAAAAAGTTGAAAATTTTCATGAAAAGATTTCGGCTTCAAAAAAGTTGAACATTTTCATGAAAAGATTTCGGCTTCAAAAAAGTTGAAAATTTTCATGAAGTATTTCGGCTTCAAAAAAATGGAACATTTTAATGAAAAGATTTCTGCTTCAAAAAAGTTAAAAATTTACATGAAAAGATTTCGACTTCAAAAAAGTTGAACATTTTCATGAAGTATTTCGGCTTCAAAAAAATGGAACATTTTCATGAAAAGATTTCGGCTTCAAAAAGTTGAAGATTTTCATGAAAAGATTTCGGCTTCAAAAAGTTGAAAATTTTCATGAAAAGATTTCGGCTTCAAAAAGTTGAAAATTTTCATGAAAAGATTTCGGCTTCAAAAAAGTTGAACATTTTCATGAAAAGATTTCGGCTTCAAAAAAGTTGAAAATTTTCATGAAGTATTTCGGCTTCAAAAAAATGGAACATTTTCATGAAAAGATTTCTGCTTCAAAAAAGTTAAAAATTTACATGAAAAGATTTCGACTTCAAAAAAGTTGAAAATTTTCATGAAGTATTTCTGCTTCAAAAAAATGGAACATTTTCATGAAAAGATTTCGGCTTCAAAAAAGTTGAACATTTTCATGAAAAGATTTCGGTTTCAAAAAGTTGAAAATTTTTATGAAAAGATTTCGGCTTCAAAAAAGTTGAACATTTTCATGAAAAGATTTTGGTTTCAAAAAAGTTGAACATTTTCATGAAAAGATTTCTGCTTCAAAAAGTTGAAAATTTTCATGAAAAGATTTCTGTTTCAAAAAGTTGAAAATTTTCATGAAAAGATCTCGTTTTCAAAAAAGTTGAACATTTTCATGAAAAAATTTCTGCTTCAAAAAAGTTGAAAATTTTCATGAAGTATTTCGGCTTCAAAAAATTGGAACATTTTCATGAAAAGATTTCGGCTTCAAAAAACTTGAACATTTTCATGAAAAGATTTCGGCTTCAAAAAAGTTGAAAATTTACATGAAAAGATCTCGGCTTCAAAAAAGTTGAACATTTTCATGAAAAGATTTCGGCTTCAAAAAACTTGAACATTTTCATGAAAATATTTCTGCTTCAAAAAAGTTGAAAATTTACATGAAAAGATCTCGGCTTCAAAAAAGTTGAACATTTTCATGAAGTATTTCGGCTTCAAAAAGTTGAAAATTTTCATGAAAAGATTTCTGCTTCAAAAAAGTTGAAAATTTTCATTAAAAGATTTCTGCTTCAAAAAAGTTGAAAATTTAAATGAAAAGATTTCGACTTCAAAAAAGTCTAAGATTTTCATGAAAAGATTTCTGCTTCAAAAAAGTTGAAAATTTTCATGAAAAGATTTTGGTTTCAAAAAGTTGAAAATTTTCATGAAAAGATTTCGGCTTCAAAAAAGTTGAACATTTTCATGAAAAGATTTCGGCTTCAATAAAGTTGAACATTTTCATGAAAAGATTTCTGCTTCAAAAAAGTTGAAAATTTTCATGAAAAGATTTCGGCTTCAAAAAAGTTGAACATTTTCATGAAAAGATTTCGGCTTCAAAAAGTTGAAAATTTTCATGAAAAGATTTCGGTTTCAAAAAGTTGAAAATTTTCATGAAAAGATTTCGGCTTCAAAAAAGTTGAACATTTTCATGAAAAGATTTCGGCTTCAAAAAAGTTGAAAATTTTCATGAAGTATTTCGGCTTCAAAAAAATGGAACATTTTCATGAAAAGATTTCTGCTTCAAAAAAGTTAAAAATTTACATGAAAAGATTTCGACTTCAAAAAAGTTGAACATTTTCATGAAGTATTTCGGCTTCAAAAAAATGGAACATTTTCATGAAAAGATTTCGGCTTCAAAAAGTTGAAGATTTTCATGAAAAGATTTCGGCTTCAAAAAGTTGAAAATTTTCATGAAAAGATTTCGGCTTCAAAAAAGTTGAACATTTTCATGAAAAGATTTCGGCTTCAAAAAAGTTGAAAATTTTCATGAAGTATTACGGCTTCAAAAAAATGGAACATTTTCATGAAAAGATTTCTGCTTCAAAAAAGTTAAAAATTTACATGAAAAGATTTCGACTTCAAAAAAGTTGAAAATTTTCATGAAGTATTTCTGCTTCAAAAAAATGGAACATTTTCATGAAAAGATTTCGGCTTCAAAAAAGTTGAAAATTTTCATGAAAAGATTTCGGTTTCAAAAAGTTGAAAATTTTTATGAAAAGATTTCGGCTTCAAAAAAGTTGAAAATTTTCATGAAGTATTTCGGCTTCAAAAAAATGGAACATTTTCATGAAAAGATTTCTGCTTCAAAAAAGTTGAAAATTTACATGAAAAGATTTCGGTTTCAAAAAAGTTGAACATTTTCATGAAAAGATTTCGGTTTCAAAAAGTTGAACATTTTCATGAAAAGATTTCTGCTTCAAAAAAGTTGAAAATTTTCATGACAGGATTTTGGCTTCAAAAAGGTTAAAAACTTTCATGAACTATTTCGACTTCAAAAAAGTCGAAGATTTTCATGAAGTATTTCGGCTGCAAAAAAATGGAACATTTTCATGAAAAGATTTCGGCTTCAAAAAAGTTGAACATTTTCATGAAAAGATTTCGGCTTCCAAAAATTTGAACATTTTCATGAAAAGATTTCTGCTTCAAAAAAGTTGAAAATTTACATGAAAAGATTTCGACTTCAAAAAAGTCTAAGATTTTCATGAAAAGATTTCTGCTTCAAAAAAGTTGAAAATTTTCATGAAAAGATTTCGGCTTCATAAGTTGAAAATTTTCATGAAAAGATTTCGGCTTCAAAAAAGTTGACCATTTTCATGAAAAGATTTCGGCTTCAAAAAAGTTGAAAATTTTCATGAAAAGATTTCGGTTTCAAAAAGTTGAAAATTTTCATGAAAAGATTTCGGCTTCAAAAAAGTTGAACATTTTCATGAAAAGATTTCTGCTTCAAAAAAGTTGACAATTTTCATTAAAAGATTTCTGCTTCAAAAAAGTTGAAAATTTTCATGACAGGATTTTGGCTTCAAAAAGGGTTGAAAACTTTCATGAACTATTTCGACTTCAAAAAAGTCGAAGATTTTCATGAAAAGATTTCGGCTTCAAAAAAGTTGAAAATTTTCATGAAAAGATTTCGGTTTCAAAAAGTTGAAAATTTACATGAAAGGTTTCGACTTCAAAAAAGTCTAAGATTTTCATGAAAAGATATCTGCTTCAAAAAAGTTGACCATTTTCATGAAAAGATTTCGGCTTCAAAAAAGTTGAAAATTTTCATGAAAAGATTTCGGTTTCAAAAAGTTGAAAATTTTCATGAAAAGATTTCTGCTTCAAAAAAGTTGAAAATTTTCATGACAGGATTTTGGCTTCAAAAAAGTTGAACATTTTCATGAAAAGATTTCGGCTTCAAAAAAGTTGAACATTTTCATGAAGTATTTCGGCTTCAAAAAAATGGAACATTTTCATGAAAAGATTTCGGCTTCAAAAAGTTGAAAATTTTCATGACAGGATTTTGGCTGCAAAAAAATGGAACATTTTCATGAAAAGATTTCGGCTTCAAAAAAGTTGAAAATTTTCATGAAAAGACTTCGGTTTCAAAAAGTTGAAAATTTTCATGAAAAGATCTCGGCTTCAAAAAAGTTGAACATTTTCATGAAGTATTTCGGGTTCAAAAAAATGGAACATTTTCATGAAAAGATTTCGGCATCAAAAAACTTGAACATTTTCATGAAAAGATTTCAGCTTCAAAAAAGTTGAACATTTTCATGAAAAGATTTCTGCTTCAAAAAAGTTGAAAATTTTCATGAAAAGATTTCGGCTTCAAAAAGTTGAAAATTTTAATGAAAAGATTTCGGCTTCAAAAAAGTTGAAAACTTTCATGAACTATTTCGACTTCAAAAAAATGGAACATTTTCATGAAAAGATTTCGGCTTCAAAAAAGTTGACCCTTTTCATGAAAAGATTTCGGTTTCAAAAAGTTGAAAATTTTCATGAAAAGATCTCGTTTTCAAAAAACTTGAACATTTTCATGAAAAGATTTCTGCTTCAAAAAAGTTGAAAATTTACATGAAAAGATTTCGGTTTCAAAAAGTTGAAAATTTTCATGAAAAGATTTCTGCTTCAAATGAGTTGAAAATTTTCATGAAAAGATTTCGGCTTCAAAAAAGTTGACCATTTTCATGAAAAGATCTAGGCTTCAAAAAAGTTGAACATTTTCATGAAAAGATTTCGGCTTCAAAAAACTTGACCATTTTCATGAAAAGATTTTGGTTTCAAAAAGTTGAAAATTTTCATGAAAAGATTTTGGTTTCAAAAAGTTGAAAATTTTCATGAAAAGATTTCAGCTTCAAAAAGGTTGAAAACTTTCATGAACTATTTCGACTTCAAAAAAGTCGAAGATTTTCATGAAAAGATTTCGGCTTCAAAAAAGTTGAAAATTTTCATGAACTATTTCGGCATCAAAAAAGTTGAACATTTTCATGAAAAGATTTCGGCTTCAAAAGAGTTGAACATTTTCATGAAAAGATTTCGGCTTCAAAAAAGTTGAAAATGTTCATGAAAAGATTTTGGTTTCAAAAAAGTTGAACATTTTCATGAAAAGATTTCTGCTTCAAAAAAGTTGAAAATTTTCATGAAGTATTTCGGCTTCAAAAAAATGGAACATTTTCATGAAAAGATTTCGGCTTCAAAAAAGTTGAAAATCTACATGAAAAGATTTCGACTTCAAAAAGTTGAAAATTTTTATGAAAAGATCTCGGCTTCAAAAAAGTTGAACATTTTCATGAAAAGATTTCGGCTTCAAAAAAGTTGACCATTTTCATGAAAAGATTTCGGCTTCAAAAAAGTTGAACATTTTCATGAAAAGATTTCTGCTTCAAAAAAGTTGAAAATTTACATGAAAAGATTTCGACTTCAAAAAAGTCTAAGATTTTCATGAAAAGATTTCGGCTTCAAAAAGATGAAAATTTTCATGAAAAGATTTCGGTTTCAAAAAGTTGAAAATTTTCATGAAAAGATTTCGGCTTCAAAAAAGTTGAACATTTTCATGAAAAGATTTCGGCTTCAAAAAAGTTGAAAATTTTCATGAAGTATTTCGGCTTCAAAAAAATGGAACATTTTAATGAAAAGATTTCTGCTTCAAAAAAGTTAAAAATTTACATGAAAAGATTTCGACTTCAAAAAAGTTGAACATTTTCATGAAGTATTTCGGCTTCAAAAAAATGGAACATTTTCATGAAAAGATTTCGGCTTCAAAAAGTTGAAGATTTTCATGAAAAGATTTCGGCTTCAAAAAGTTGAAAATTTTCATGAAAAGATTTCGGCTTCAAAAAGTTGAAAATTTTCATGAAAAGATTTCGGCTTCAAAAAAGTTGAACATTTTCATGAAAAGATTTCGGCTTCAAAAAAGTTGAAAATTTTCATGAAGTATTTCGGCTTCAAAAAAATGGAACATTTTCATGAAAAGATTTCTGCTTCAAAAAAGTTAAAAATTTACATGAAAAGATTTCGACTTCAAAAAAGTTGAAAATTTTCATGAAGTATTTCTGCTTCAAAAAAATGGAACATTTTCATGAAAAGATTTCGGCTTCAAAAAAGTTGAACATTTTCATGAAAAGATTTCGGTTTCAAAAAGTTGAAAATTTTTATGAAAAGATTTCGGCTTCAAAAAAGTTGAACATTTTCATGAAAAGATTTTGGTTTCAAAAAAGTTGAACATTTTCATGAAAAGATTTCTGCTTCAAAAAGTTGAAAATTTTCATGAAAAGATTTCTGTTTCAAAAAGTTGAAAATTTTCATGAAAAGATCTCGTTTTCAAAAAAGTTGAACATTTTCATGAAAAAATTTCTGCTTCAAAAAAGTTGAAAATTTTCATGAAGTATTTCGGCTTCAAAAAATTGGAACATTTTCATGAAAAGATTTCGGCTTCAAAAAACTTGAACATTTTCATGAAAAGATTTCGGCTTCAAAAAAGTTGAAAATTTACATGAAAAGATCTCGGCTTCAAAAAAGTTGAACATTTTCATGAAAAGATTTCGGCTTCAAAAAACTTGAACATTTTCATGAAAATATTTCTGCTTCAAAAAAGTTGAAAATTTACATGAAAAGATCTCGGCTTCAAAAAAGTTGAACATTTTCATGAAGTATTTCGGCTTCAAAAAGTTGAAAATTTTCATGAAAAGATTTCTGCTTCAAAAAAGTTGAAAATTTTCATTAAAAGATTTCTGCTTCAAAAAAGTTGAAAATTTAAATGAAAAGATTTCGACTTCAAAAAAGTCTAAGATTTTCATGAAAAGATTTCTGCTTCAAAAAAGTTGAAAATTTTCATGAAAAGATTTTGGTTTCAAAAAGTTGAAAATTTTCATGAAAAGATTTCGGCTTCAAAAAAGTTGAACATTTTCATGAAAAGATTTCGGCTTCAATAAAGTTGAACATTTTCATGAAAAGATTTCTGCTTCAAAAAAGTTGAAAATTTTCATGAAAAGATTTCGGCTTCAAAAAAGTTGAACATTTTCATGAAAAGATTTCGGCTTCAAAAAGTTGAAAATTTTCATGAAAAGATTTCGGTTTCAAAAAGTTGAAAATTTTCATGAAAAGATTTCGGCTTCAAAAAAGTTGAACATTTTCATGAAAAGATTTCGGCTTCAAAAAAGTTGAAAATTTTCATGAAGTATTTCGGCTTCAAAAAAATGGAACATTTTCATGAAAAGATTTCTGCTTCAAAAAAGTTAAAAATTTACATGAAAAGATTTCGACTTCAAAAAAGTTGAACATTTTCATGAAGTATTTCGGCTTCAAAAAAATGGAACATTTTCATGAAAAGATTTCGGCTTCAAAAAGTTGAAGATTTTCATGAAAAGATTTCGGCTTCAAAAAGTTGAAAATTTTCATGAAAAGATTTCGGCTTCAAAAAAGTTGAACATTTTCATGAAAAGATTTCGGCTTCAAAAAAGTTGAAAATTTTCATGAAGTATTACGGCTTCAAAAAAATGGAACATTTTCATGAAAAGATTTCTGCTTCAAAAAAGTTAAAAATTTACATGAAAAGATTTCGACTTCAAAAAAGTTGAAAATTTTCATGAAGTATTTCTGCTTCAAAAAAATGGAACATTTTCATGAAAAGATTTCGGCTTCAAAAAAGTTGAAAATTTTCATGAAAAGATTTCGGTTTCAAAAAGTTGAAAATTTTTATGAAAAGATTTCGGCTTCAAAAAAGTTGAAAATTTTCATGAAGTATTTCGGCTTCAAAAAAATGGAACATTTTCATGAAAAGATTTCTGCTTCAAAAAAGTTGAAAATTTACATGAAAAGATTTCGGTTTCAAAAAAGTTGAACATTTTCATGAAAAGATTTCGGTTTCAAAAAGTTGAACATTTTCATGAAAAGATTTCTGCTTCAAAAAAGTTGAAAATTTTCATGACAGGATTTTGGCTTCAAAAAGGTTAAAAACTTTCATGAACTATTTCGACTTCAAAAAAGTCGAAGATTTTCATGAAGTATTTCGGCTGCAAAAAAATGGAACATTTTCATGAAAAGATTTCGGCTTCAAAAAAGTTGAACATTTTCATGAAAAGATTTCGGCTTCCAAAAATTTGAACATTTTCATGAAAAGATTTCTGCTTCAAAAAAGTTGAAAATTTACATGAAAAGATTTCGACTTCAAAAAAGTCTAAGATTTTCATGAAAAGATTTCTGCTTCAAAAAAGTTGAAAATTTTCATGAAAAGATTTCGGCTTCATAAGTTGAAAATTTTCATGAAAAGATTTCGGCTTCAAAAAAGTTGACCATTTTCATGAAAAGATTTCGGCTTCAAAAAAGTTGAAAATTTTCATGAAAAGATTTCGGTTTCAAAAAGTTGAAAATTTTCATGAAAAGATTTCGGCTTCAAAAAAGTTGAACATTTTCATGAAAAGATTTCTGCTTCAAAAAAGTTGACAATTTTCATTAAAAGATTTCTGCTTCAAAAAAGTTGAAAATTTTCATGACAGGATTTTGGCTTCAAAAAGGGTTGAAAACTTTCATGAACTATTTCGACTTCAAAAAAGTCGAAGATTTTCATGAAAAGATTTCGGCTTCAAAAAAGTTGAAAATTTTCATGAAAAGATTTCGGTTTCAAAAAGTTGAAAATTTACATGAAAGGTTTCGACTTCAAAAAAGTCTAAGATTTTCATGAAAAGATATCTGCTTCAAAAAAGTTGACCATTTTCATGAAAAGATTTCGGCTTCAAAAAAGTTGAAAATTTTCATGAAAAGATTTCGGTTTCAAAAAGTTGAAAATTTTCATGAAAAGATTTCTGCTTCAAAAAAGTTGAAAATTTTCATGACAGGATTTTGGCTTCAAAAAAGTTGAACATTTTCATGAAAAGATTTCGGCTTCAAAAAAGTTGAACATTTTCATGAAGTATTTCGGCTTCAAAAAAATGGAACATTTTCATGAAAAGATTTCGGCTTCAAAAAGTTGAAAATTTTCATGACAGGATTTTGGCTGCAAAAAAATGGAACATTTTCATGAAAAGATTTCGGCTTCAAAAAAGTTGAAAATTTTCATGAAAAGACTTCGGTTTCAAAAAGTTGAAAATTTTCATGAAAAGATCTCGGCTTCAAAAAAGTTGAACATTTTCATGAAGTATTTCGGGTTCAAAAAAATGGAACATTTTCATGAAAAGATTTCGGCATCAAAAAACTTGAACATTTTCATGAAAAGATTTCAGCTTCAAAAAAGTTGAACATTTTCATGAAAAGATTTCTGCTTCAAAAAAGTTGAAAATTTTCATGAAAAGATTTCGGCTTCAAAAAGTTGAAAATTTTAATGAAAAGATTTCGGCTTCAAAAAGTTGAAAATTTTCATGAAAAGATTTCGGCTTCAAAAAGGTTGAAATCTTTTATGAACTATTTCGACTTCAAAAAAGTCGAAAATTTTACATGAAAAGATTTCGGCTTCAAAAAAGTTGAAAATTTTCATGAAGTATTTCGGCTGCAAAAAAGTCTAAAATTTTCATGAAAAGATTTATGCTTCAAAAAAGGTGAAAATTTTCATGAAAAGATTTCGGCTTCAAAAAGTTGAAAATTTTCATGAAAAGATTTCGGCTTCAAAAAAGTTGAAAATTTTCATGACAGGATTTTGGCTTCAAAAAGGGTTGAAAACTTTCATGAACTATTTCGACTTCAAAAAAGTCGAAGATTTTCATGAAAAGATTTCGGCTTCAAAAAAGTTGAGAATTTTCATGAAGTATTTCGGCTGCAAAAAAATGGAACATTTTCATGAAAAGATTTCGGCTTCAAAAAAGTTGAAAATTTACATGAAAAAATTTCGACTTCAAAAAAGTCTAAGATTTTCATGAAAAGATTTCTGCTTCAAAAAAGTTGAAAATTTTCATGAAAAGATTTCGGCTTCAAAAAAGTTGAACATTTTCATGAAAAGATTTCGGCTTCAAAAAAGTTGAACATTTTCATGAAGTATTTCGGCTTCAAAAAAATGGAACATTTTCATGAAAAGATTTCGGCTTCAAAAAGTTGAAAATTTTCATGACAGGATTTTGGCTTCAAAAAGGGTTGAAAACTTTCATGAAATATTTCAGCTTCAAAAAAGTCGAAGATTTTCATGAAAAGATTTCGGCTTCAAAAAAGTTGAAAATTTACATGAAAAGATTTCGACTTCAAAAAATTCTAAGATTTTCATGAAAAGATTTCTGCTTCAAAAAAGTTGAAAATTTTCATGAAAAGATTTCGGCTTCAAAAAAGTTGACCATTTTCATGAAAAGATTTCTGCTTCAAAAAAGTTGAAAATTTACATGAAAAGATTTCGACTTCAAAAAAGTCTAAGATTTTCATGAAAAGATTTCGGGTTCAAAAAGTTGAAAATTTTCATGAAAAGATTTCGGCTTCAAAAAGTTGAAAATTTTCATGAAAAGATTTCGGCTTCAAAAAAGTTGAACATTTTCATGAAAAGATTTCGGCTTCAAAAAAGTTGAAAATTTTCATGAAGTATTTCGGCTTCAAAAAAATGGAACATTTTCATGAAAAGATTTCTGTTTCAAAAAAGTTAAAAATTTACATAAAAAGATTTCGACTTCAAAAAAGTTGAAAATTTTCATGAAGTATTTCTGCTTCAAAAAAATGGAACATTTTCATGAAAAGATTTCGGCTTCAAAAAAGTTGAACATTTTCATGAAAAGATTTCGGTTTCAAAAAGTTGAAAATTTTTATGAAAAGATTTCGGCTTCAAAAAAGTTGAAAATTTTCATGAAGTATTTCGGCTTCAAAAAAATGGAACATTTTCATGAAAAGATTTCGGCTTCAAAAAAGTTGAACATTTTCATGAAAAGATTTTGGTTTCAAAAAAGTTGAACATTTTCATGAAAAGATTTCTGCTTCAAAAAGTTGACCATTTTCATGAAAAGATTTCGGTTTCAAAAAGTTGAACATTTTCATGAAAAGATCTCGTTTTCAAAAAACTTGAACATTTTCATGAAAAGATTTCTGCTTCAAAAAAGTTGAAAATTTACATGAAAAGATTTCGGTTTCAAAAAGTTGAAAATTTTCATGAAAAGATTTCTGCTTCAAATGAGTTGAAAATTTTCATGAAAAGATTTCGGCTTCAAAAAAGTTGACCATTTTCATGAAAAGATCTAGGCTTCAAAAAAGTTGAACATTTTCATGAAAAGATTTCGGCTTCAAAAAAATGGAACATTTTCATGAAAAGATTTCGGCTTCAAAAAAGTTGAAAATTTTCATGAAAAGATTTTGGTTTCAAAAAGTTGAAAATTTTCATGAAAAGATTTCAGCTTCAAAAAGGTTGAAAACTTTCATGAACTATTTCGACTTCAAAAAAGTCGAAGATTTTCATGAAAAGATTTCTGCTTCAAAAAAGTTGAAAATTTTCATGAACTATTTCGGCATCAAAAAAGTTGAACATTTTCATGAAAAGATTTCGGCTTCAAAAAAGTTGAACATTTTCATGAAAAGATTTCAGCTTCAAAAAAGTTGAAAATTTTCATGAAAAGATTTCGGTTTCAAAAAGTTGAAAATTTTCATGAAAAGATTTCGGCTTCAAAAAAGTTGAAAATATTCATGAAAAGATTTTGGTTTCAAAAAGTTGAAAATTTTCATGAAAAGATTTCAGCTTCAAAAAGGTTGAAAACTTTCATGAACTATTTCGACTTCAAAAAAGTCTAAGATTTTCATGAAAAGATTTCTGCTTCAAAAAAGTTGAAAATTTTCATGAAGTATTTCGGCTTCAAAAAAATGGAACATTTTCATGAAAAGATTTCGGCTTCAAAAAGTTGACCATTTTCATGAAAAGATTTCGGCTTCAAAAAGTTGAAAATTTTCATGAAAAGATCTCGGCTTCAAAAGAGTTGAACATTTTCATGAAAAGATTTCGGCTTCAAAAAAGTTGAAAATTTTCATGAAAAGATTTTGGTTTCAAAAAAGTTGAACATTTTCATGAAAAGATTTCTGCTTCAAAAAAGTTGAAAATTTTCATGAAGTATTTCGGCTTCAAAAAAATGGAACATTTTCATGAAAAGATTTCGGCTTCAAAAAAGTTGAAAATCTACATGAAAAGATTTCGACTTCAAAAAGTTGAAAATTTTTATGAAAAGATCTCGGCTTCAAAAAAGTTGAACATTTTCATGAAAAGATTTCGGCTTCAAAAAAGTTGACCATTTTCATGAAAAGATTTCAGCTTCAAAAAAGTTGACCATTTTCATGAAAAGATTTCGGCTTCAAAAAAGTTGAACATTTTCATGAAAAGATTTCTGCTTCAAAAAAGTTGAAAATTTACATGAAAAGATTTCGACTTCAAAAAAGTCTAAGATTTTCATGAAAAGATTTCGGCTTCAAAAAGTTGAAAATTTTCTTGAAAAGATTTCGGCTTCAAAAAGTTGAAAATTTTCATGAAAAGATTTCGGCTTCAAAAAAGTTGAACATTTTCATGAAAAGATTTCGGCTTCAAAAAAGTTGAAAATTTTCATGAAGTACTTCGGCTTCAAAAAAATGGAACATTTTCATGAAAAGATTTCTGCTTCAAAAAAGTTAAAAATTTACATGAAAAGATTTCGACTTCAAAAAAGTTGAACATTTTCATGAAGTATTTCGGCTTCAAAAAAATGGAACATTTTCATGAAAAGATTTCGGCTTCAAAAAAGTTGAACATTTTCATGAAAAGATTTCGGTTTCAAAAAGTTGAAAATTTTTATGAAAAGATTTCGGCTTCAAAAAAGTTGAAAATTTTCATGAAGTATTTCGGTTTCAAAAAAATGGAACATTTTCATGAAAAGATTTCGGCTTCAAAAAGTTGAAGATTTTCATGAAAAGATTTCGGCTTCAAAAAGTTGAAAATTTTCATGAAAAGATTTCTGCTTCAAAAAAGTTGAAGATTTTCATGAAAAGATTTCGGCTTCAAAAAAGTTGAAAATTTTCATGAAGTATTTCGGCTTCAAAAAAATGGAACATTTTCATGAAAAGATTTCTGCTTCAAAAAAGTTAAAAATTTACATGAAGTATTTCTGCTTCAAAAAAATGGAACATTTTCATGAAAAGATTTCGGCTTCAAAAAAGTTGAACATTTTCATGAAAAGATTTCGGTTTCAAAAAGTTGAAAATTTTTATGAAAAGATTTCGGCTTCAAAAAAGTTGAACATTTTCATGAAAAGATTTTGGTTTCAAAAAAGTTGAACATTTTCATGAAAAGATTTCTGCTTCAAAAAGTTGAAAATTTTCATGAAAAGATTTCTGTTTCAAAAAGTTGAAAATTTTCATGAAAAGATCTCGTTTTCAAAAAAGTTGAACATTTTCATGAAAAGATTTCGGTTTCAAAAAGTTGAAAATTTTCATGAAAAGATTTCTGCTTCAAAAAAGTTGAAAATTTTCATGACAGGATTTTGGCTTCAAAAAGGTTAAAAACTTTCATGAACTATTTCGACTTCAAAAAAGTCCAAGATTTTCATGAAGTATTTCGGCTTCAAAAAAATGGAACATTTTCATGAAAAGATTTCTGCTTCAAAAAAGTTAAAAATTTACATGAAAAGATTTCGACTTCAAAAAAGTTGAAAATTTTCATGAAAAGATTTCGGCTTCAAAAAAGTTGAAAATTTTCATGAAGTATTTCGGCTTCAAAAAAATGGAACATTTTCATGAAAAGATTTCTGCTTCAAAAAAGTTAAAAATTTACATGAAAAGATTTCGACTTCAAAAAAGTTGAAAATTTTCATGAAGTATTTCTGCTTCAAAAAAATGGAACATTTTCATGAAAAGATTTCGGCTTCAAAAAAGTTGAACATTTTCATGAAAAGATTTCGGTTTCAAAAAGTTGAAAATTTTTATGAAAAGATTTCTGTTTCAAAAAGTTGAAAATTTTCATGAAAAGATTTCTGTTTCAAAAAGTTGAAAATTTTCATGAAAAGATCTCGTTTTCAAAAAAGTTGAACATTTTCATGAAAAGATTTCTGCTTCAAAAAAGTTGAAAATTTTCATGAAGTATTTCGGCTTCAAAAAATTGGAACATTTTCATGAAAAGATTTCGGCTTCAAAAAACTTGAACATTTTCATGAAAAGATTTCTGCTTCAAAAAAGTTGAAAATTTACATGAAAAGAATTCGACTTCAAAAAAGTTGAAAATTTACATGAAAAGATTTCGGTTTCAAAAAGTTGAAAATTTTCATGAAAAGATTTCTGCTTCAAAAAAGTTGAAAATTTTCATGACAGGATTTTGGCTTCAAAAAGGTTAAAAACTTTCATGAACTATTTCGACTTCAAAAAAGTCCAAGATTTTCATGAAGTATTTCGGCTTCAAAAAAATGGAACATTTTCATGAAAAGATTTCTGCTTCAAAAAAGTTAAAAATTTACATGAAAAGATTTCGACTTCAAAAAAGTTGAAAATTTTCATGAAAAGATTTCGGCTTCAAAAAAGTTGAAAATTTTCATGAAGTATTTCGGCTTCAAAAAAATGGAACATTTTCATGAAAAGATTTCTGCTTCAAAAAAGTTAAAAATTTACATGAAAAGATTTCGACTTCAAAAAAGTTGAAAATTTTCATGAAGTATTTCTGCTTCAAAAAAATGGAACATTTTCATGAAAAGATTTCGGCTTCAAAAAAGTTGAACATTTTCATGAAAAGATTTCGGTTTCAAAAAGTTGAAAATTTTTATGAAAAGATTTCGGCTTCAAAAAAGTTGAACATTTTCATGAAAAGATTTTGGTTTCAAAAAAGTTGAACATTTTCATGAAAAGATTTCTGCTTCAAAAAGTTGAAAATTTTCATGAAAAGAATTCTGTTTCAAAAAGTTGAAAATTTTCATGAAAAGATCTCGTTTTCAAAAAAGTTGAAAATTTTCATGAAAAGATTTCTGCTTCAAAAAGTTGAAAATTTTTATGAAAAGATTTCGGCTTCAAAAAATTGGAACATTTTCATGAAAAGATTTCGGCTTCAAAAAACGTGAACATTTTCATGAAAAGATTTCGGCTTCAAAAAACTTGAACATTTTCATGAAAAGATTTCTGCTTCAAAAAAGTTGAAAATTTACATGAAAAGATCTCGGCTTCAAAAAAGTTGAACATTTTCATGAAGTATTTCGGCTTCAAAAAGTTGAAAATTTTCATGAAAAGATTTCTGCTTCAAAAAAGTTGAAAATTTTCATGAAAAGATTTCTGCTTCAAAAAAGTTGAAAATTTAAATGAAAAGATTTCGACTTCAAAAAAGTCTAAGATTTTCATGAAAAGATTTCTGCTTCAAAAAAGTTGAAAATTTTCATGAAAAGATTTTGGTTTCAAAAAGTTGAAAATTTTCATGAAAAGATTTCGGCTTCAAAAAAGTTGAACATTTTCATGAAAAGATTTCGGCTTCAATAAAGTTGAACATTTTCATGAAAAGATTTCTGCTTCAAAAAAGTTGAAAATTTACATGAAAAGAATTCGACTTCAAAAAAGTTGAAAATTTACATGAAAAGATTTCGACTTCAAAAAAGTCTAAGATATTCATGAAAAGATTTCGGCTTCAAAAAAGTTGAACATTTTCATGAAAAGATTTCGGCTTCAAAAAAGTTGAAAATTTTCATGAAAAGATTTCGGCTTCAAAAAAATGGAACATTTTCATGAAAAGATTTCGGCTTCAAAAAAGTTTGAAAATTTTCATGAAAAGATTTCGGTTTCAAAAAGTTGAAAATTTTCATGAAAAGATTTCTGCTTCAAAAAAGTTGAAAATTTTCATGACAGGATTTTGGCTTCAAAAAGGTTAAAAACTTTCATGAACTATTTCGACTTCAAAAAGGTCGAAGATTTTCATGAAGTATTTCGGCTGCAAAAAAATGGAACATTTTCATGAAAAGATTTCGGCTTCAAAAAAGTTGAAAATTTTCATGAAAAGATTTCGGCTTCAAAAAGTTGAACATTTTCATGAAAAGATTTCGGCTTCAAAAAAGTTGAAAATTTTCATGAAAAGATTTCGGCTTCAAAAAAGTCTAAGATTTTGATGAAAAGATTTCTGCTTCAAAAAAGTTGAAAATTTTCATGAAAAGATCTCGGCTTCAAAAAAGTCTAAAATTTTCATGAACTATTTCGGCTTCAAAAAAGTTGGAAATTTTCATGAAAAGATTTCGACTTCAAAAAAGTTGAAAATTTTAATGAAAAGATTTCGGCTTCAAAAAAGTTGAAAATTTTCATGAAAAGATTTAGACTTCAAAAAAGTTGAATATTTTCATGAAAAGATTTCGGCTTCAAAAAAGTTGACCATTTTCATGAAAAGATTTCGGCTTCAAAAAAGTTGACCATTTTCATGAAAAGATTTCGGTTTTAAAAAAGTTGAAAATTTTAATGAAAAGATTTCGGTTTCAAAAAGTTGAAAATTTTCATGAACAGATTTCTGCTTCAAAAAAGTTGAACATTTTCATGAAAAGATTTCGGCTTCAAAAAAGTTGAAAATTTTCATGAAAAGATTTCGGCTTCAAAAAGTTGAAAATTTTCATGAAAAGATTTCGGCTTCAAAAAAGTTGAAAATTTTCATGAAAAGATTTCGGCTTCAAAAAGTTGAAAATTTTCATGAAAAGATTTCGGCTTCAAAAAAGTTGACAATTTTCATGAAAAGATTTTGGCTTAAAAAAGTTGAAAATTTTCATGAAGTATTTCGGCTACAAAAAAATGTAACATTTTCATGAAAAGATTTCGGCTTCAAAAAAGTTGAACATTTTCATGAAAAGATTTCGGCTTCAAAAAGTTGAAAATTTTCATGAAAAGATTTCGGCTTCAAAAAAGTTGACCATTTTCATGAAAAGATTTCGGTTTTAAAAAAGTTGAAAATTTTAATGAAAAGATTTCGGTTTCAAAAAGTTGAAAATTTTCATGAAAAGATTTCTGCTTCAAAAAAGTTGAACATTTTCATGAAAAGATTTCGGCTTCAAAAAAGTTGAACATTTTCATGAAAAGATTTCTGCTTCAAAAAAGATGACCATTTTCATGAAAAGATTTCGGCTTCAAAAAAGTTGAAAATTGTCATGAAAAGATTTCGGCTTCAAAAAAGTTGACCATTTTCATGAAAAGATTTCGGCTTCAAAAAATTTGAAAATTTTCATGAAAAGATTTCGGCTTCAAAAAAGTTGAACATTTTCATGAAAAGATTTCGGCTTCAAAAAAGTTGAACATTTTCATGAAAAGATTTCGGCTTCAAAAAAGTTGAAAATTTTCATGAAAAGATTTAGACTTCAAAAAAGTTGAATATTTTCATCAAGTATTTCGGCTTCAAAAAAGTCGAAGATTTTCATGAAAAGATTTCTGCTTCAAAAAAGTTGAAAATTTTCATGAAAAGATTTCGGCTTCAAAAATTTGAAAATTTTCATGAAAAGATTTCGGCTTCAAAAAAGTTGACCATTTTCATGAAAAGATTTCGGCTGCAAAAAAGTTGAACATTTTCATGAAAAGATTTCGGCTTCAAAAAAGTTGAACATTTTCATGAAAAGATTTCGGCTTCAAAAAGTTGAAAATTTTCATGAAAAGATTTCGGCTTCAAAAAAGTTGACCATTTTCATGAAAAGATTTCGGTTTTAAAAAAGTTGAAAATTTTCATGAAAAGATTTCGGCTTCAAAAAAATGGAACATTTTCATGAAGTATTTCGGCTTCAAAAAAATGGAACATTTTCATGAAAAGATTTCGGCTTCAAAAAAGTTGAAAATTTTCATGAAAAGATTTCGGGTTCAAAAAAGTTGAAAATTTTCATGAACTATTTCGGCATCAAAAAAGTTGAACATTTTCATGAAAAGATTTCGACTTCAAAAAAGTTGAAAATTTTCATGAAAAGATTTCTGCTTCAAAAAAGTTGAAAATTTTCATGAAAAGATTTAGACTTCAAAAAAGTTGAATATTTTCATCAAGTATTTCGGCTTCAAAAAAGTCGAAGATTTTCATGAAAAGATTTCTGCTTCAAAAAAGTTGAAAATTTTCATGAAAAGATTTCGGCTTCAAAAAGTTGAAAATTTTCATGAAAAGATTTCGACTTCAAAAAAGTCTAAGATTTTCATGAAAAGATTTCTGCTTCAAAAAAGTTGAAAATTTTCATGAAAAGATTTCGGCTTCAAAAAGTTGAAAATTTTCATGAAAAGATTTCGGCTTCAAAAAAGTTGAACATTTTCATGAAGTATTTCGGCATCAAAAAAGTTGAACATTTTCATGAACTATTTCGGCTTCAAAAAAGTTGGAAATTTTCATGAAATGATTTCGACTTCAAAAAAGTCTAAGATTTTCATGAAAAGATTTCTGCTTCAAAAAGTAGAAAATTTTCATGAAAAGATTTCGGCTTCAAAAAGTTGAACATTTTCATGAAAAGATTTCGGTTTCCAAAAGTTGAAAATTTTCATGAAAAGATCTCGGCTTGAAAAAAGTTGAACATTTTCATGAAAAGATTTCGGCTTCAAAAAAGTTTAAAATTTTCATGAAAAGATTTCGGTTTCAAAAAGTTGACAATTTTCATGAAAAGATTTCGGCTTCAAAAAAGTTGAACATTTTCATGAAAAGATTTCGGCTTCAAAAAAGTTGAAAATTTTCATGAAAAGATTTCGACTTCAAAAAAGTCTAAGATTTTCATGAAAAGATTTCTGCTTCAAAAAAGTTGAAAATTTTCATGAAAAGATTTCGGCTTCAAAAAGTTGAAAATTTTCATGAAAAGATTTCGGCTTCAAAAAAGTCTAACATTTTCATGAAAAGATTTCGGCTTCAAAAAAGTCTAAGATTTTCATGAAAAGGTTTCTGCTTCAAAAAAGTTGAAAATTTTCATGAAAAGATTTCGGCTTCAAAAAGTTGAAAATTTTCATGAAAAGATTTCGGCTTCAAAAAAGTTGACCATTTTCATGAAAAGATTTCTGCTTCAAAAAAGTTGAAAATTTTCATGAAAAGATTTTGGTTTCAAAAAGTTGAAAATTTTCATGAAGTATTTCGGCTTAAAAAAAATGGAACATTTTCATGAAAAGATTTCGGCTTCAAAAAAGTTGAAAATTTTCATGAAAAGATTTCGGGTTCAAAAAAGTTGAAAATTTTCATGAACTATTTCGGCATCAAAAAAGTTGAAAATTTTCATGAAAAGATTTTGGCTTCAAAAAAATGGAACATTTTCATGAAGTATTTCGGCTTAAAAAAAATGGAACATTTTCATGAAAAGATTTCGGCTTCAAAAAAGTTGAAAATTTTCATGAAAAGATTTCGGCTTCAAAAAAGTTGAACATTTTCATGAAGTATTTCGGCATCAAAAAAGTTGAACATTTTCATGAACTATTTCGGCTTCAAAAAAGTTGGAAATTTTCATGAAATGATTTCGACTTCAAAAAAGTCTAAGATTTTCATGAAAAGATTTCTGCTTCAAAAAGTAGAAAATTTTCATGAAAAGATTTCGGCTTCAAAAAGTTGAACATTTTCATGAAAAGATTTCGGTTTCCAAAAGTTGAAAATTTTCATGAAAAGATCTCGGCTTGAAAAAAGTTGAACATTTTCATGAAAAGATTTCGGCTTCAAAAAAGTTTAAAATTTTCATGAAAAGATTTCGGTTTCAAAAAGTTGACAATTTTCATGAAAAGATTTCGGCTTCAAAAAAGTTGAACATTTTCATGAAAAGATTTCGGCTTCAAAAAAGTTGAAAATTTTCATGAAAAGATTTCGACTTCAAAAAAGTCTAAGATTTTCATGAAAAGATTTCTGCTTCAAAAAAGTTGAAAATTTTCATGAAAAGATTTCGGCTTCAAAAAGTTGAAAATTTTCATGAAAAGATTTCGGCTTCAAAAAAGTCTAAGATTTTCATGAAAAGGTTTCTGATTCAAAAAAGTTGAAAATTTTCATGAAAAGATTTCGGCTTCAAAAAGTTGAAAATTTTCATGAAAAGATTTCGGCTTCAAAAAAGTTGACCATTTTCATGAAAAGATTTCTGCTTCAAAAAAGTTGAAAATTTTCATGAAAAGATTTTGGTTTCAAAAAGTTGAAAATTTTCATGAAGTATTTCGGCTTAAAAAAAATGGAACATTTTCATGAAAAGATTTCGGCTTCAAAAAAGTTGAAAATTTTCATGAAAAGATTTCGGGTTCAAAAAAGTTGAAAATTTTCATGAACTATTTCGGCATCAAAAAAGTTGAAAATTTTCATGAAAAGATTTCTGCTTCAAAAAGTAGAAAATTTTCATGAAAAGATTTCGGCTTCAAAAAGTTGAACATTTTCATGAAAAGATTTCGGTTTCAAAAAGTTGAACATTTTCATGAAAAGATCTCGGCTTGAAAAAAGTTGAAAATTTTCATGAAAAGATTTCGGCTTCAAAAAGTTGAAAATTTTCATGAAAAGATTTCGGCTTCAAAAAAGTTGACCATTTTCATGAAAAGATTTCGGCTTCAAAAAAGTTGAACATTTTCATGAAAAGATTTCGTCTTCAAAAAAGTCTAAGATTTTCATGAAAAGATTTCTGCTTCAAAAAAGTTGAAAATTTTCATGAAAAGATTTCGGCTTCAAAAAGTTGAAAATTTTCATGAAAAGATTTCGGCTTCAAAAAAGTTGACCATTTTCATGAAAAGATTTCGGCTTCAAAAAAGTTGAAAATTTTCATGAAAAGATTTTGGTTTCAAAAAGTTGAAAATTTTCATGAAGTATTTCGACTTAAAAAAAATGGAACATTTTCATGAAAAGATTTCGGCTTCAAAAAAGTTGAAAATTTTCATGAAAAGATTTCGGGTTCAAAAAAGTTGAAAATTTTCATGAACTATTTCGGCATCAAAAAAGTTGAAAATTTTCATGAAAAGATTTTGGCTTCAAAAAAATGGAACATTTTCATGAAGTATTTCGGCTTAAAAAAAATGGAACATTTTCATGAAAAGATTTCGGCTTCAAAAAAGTTGAAAATTTTCATGAAAAGATTTCGGCTTCAAAAAAATGGAACATTTTCATGAAGTATTTCGGCTTAAAAAAAATGGAACATTTTCATGAAAAGATTTCTGCTTCAAAAAAGTTGAAAATTTTCATGAAAAGATTTCGGGTTCAAAAAAGTTGAAAATTTTCATGAACTATTTCGGCATCAAAAAAGTTGAAAATTTTCATGAAAAGATTTCGGCTTCAAAAAAGTTGAAAATTTTCATGAAGTATTTCGGCTTCAAAAAAATGTAACATTTTCATGAAAAGATTTCGGCTTCAAAAAAGTTGAACATTTTCATGAAAAGATTTCGGCTTCAAAAAGTTGAAAATTTTCATGAAAAGATTTCGGCTTCAAAAAAGTTGACCATTTTCATGAAAAGATTTCGGTTTTAAAAAAGTTGAAAATTTTCATGAAAAGATTTCGGCTTCAAAAAAATGGAACATTTTCATGAAGTATTTCGGCTTCAAAAAAATGGAACATTTTCATGAAAAGATTTCGGCTTCAAAAAAGTTGAAAATTTTCATGAAAAGATTTCGGCTTCAAAAAAGTTGAAAATTTTCATGAACTATTTCGGCATCAAAATAGTTGGAAATTTTCATGAAAAGATTTCGACTTCAAAAAAGTTGAAAATTTTCATGAAAAGATTGCGGCTTCAAAAAAGTTGAAAATTTTCACGAAAAGATTTAGACTTCAAAAAAGTTGAATATTTTCATCAAGTATTTCGGCTTCAAAAAAGTCGAAGATTTTCATGAAAAGATTTCTGCTTCAAAAAAGTTGAAAATTTTCATGAAAAGATTTCGGCTTCAAAAAGTTGAAAATTTTCATGAAAAGATTTCGGCATCAAAAAAGTTGACCATTTTCATAAAAAGATTTCGGCTTCAAAAAAGTTGAAAATTTTCATGAAAAGATTTCGGTTTCAAAAAGTTTAAAATTTTCATGAAAAGATCTCGGCTTCAAAAAAGTTGAACATTTTCATGAACAGATTTCGGCTTCAAAAAGTTGAACATTTTCATGAAAAGATTTCGGCTTGAAAAAAGTTGAACATTTTCATGAAAAGATTTCGGCTTCAAAAAAGTTGAAAATTTTCATGAAAAGATTTCGGCTTCAAAAAAGTCTAAGATTTTGATGAAAAGATTTCTGCTTCAAAAAAGTTGAAAATTTTCATGAAAAGATCTCGGCTTCAAAAAAGTCTAAAATTTTCATGAACTATTTCGGCTTCAAAAAAGTTGGAAATTTTCATGAAAAGATTTCGACTTCAAAAAAGTTGAAAATTTTAATGAAAAGATTTCGGCTTCAAAAAAGTTGAAAATTTTCATGAAAAGATTTAGACTTCAAAAAAGTTGAATATTTTCATGAAAAGATTTCGGCTTCAAAAAAGTTGACCATTTTCATGAAAAGATTTCGGCTGCAAAAAAGTTGAACATTTTCATGAAAAGATTTCGGCTTCAAAAAAGTTGAACATTTTCATGAAAAGATTTCGGCTTCAAAAAGTTGAAAATTTTCATGAAAAGATTTCGGCTTCAAAAAAGTTGACCATTTTCATGAAAAGATTTCGGTTTTAAAAAAGTTGAAAATTTTCATGAAAAGATTTCGGCTTCAAAAAAATGGAACATTTTCATGAAGTATTTCGGCTTCAAAAAAATGGAACATTTTCATGAAAAGATTTCGGCTTCAAAAAAGTTGAAAATTTTCATGAAAAGATTTAGACTTCAAAAAAGTTGAATATTTTCATCAAGTATTTCGGCTTCAAAAAAGTCGAAGATTTTCATGAAAAGATTTCTGCTTCAAAAAAGTTGACCATTTTCATGAAAAGATTTCGGCTTCAAAAAAGTCTAAGATTTTCATGAAAAGATTTCTGCTTCAAAAAAGTTGAAAATTTTCATGAAAAGATTTCGGCTTCAAAAAGTTGAAAATTTTCATGAAAAGATTTCGGCTTCAAAAAAGTTGACCATTTTCATGAAAAGATTTCGGCTTCAAAAAAGTTGAAAATTTTCATGAAAAGATTTTGGTTTCAAAAAGTTGAAAATTTTCATGAATTATTTCGGCTTAAAAAAAATGGAACATTTTCATGAAAAGATTTCGGCTTCAAAAAAGTTGAAAATTTTCATGAAAAGATTTCGGGTTCAAAAAAGTTGAAAATTTTCATGAACTATTTCGGCATCAAAAAAGTTGAAAATTTTCATGAAAAGATTTTGGCTTCAAAAAAATGGAACATTTTCATGAAGTATTTCGGCTTAAAAAAAATGGAACATTTTCATGAAAAGATTTCGGCTTCAAAAAAGTTGAAAATTTTCATGAAAAGATTTCGGGTTCAAAAAAGTTGAAAATTTTCATGAACTATTTCGGCATCAAAAAAGTTGAAAATTTTCATGAAAAGATTTCGGCTTCAAAAAAATGGAACATTTTCATGAAGTATTTCGGCTTAAAAAAAATGGAACATTTTCATGAAAAGATTTCTGCTTCAAAAAAGTTGAAAATTTTCATGAAAAGATTTCGGGTTCAAAAAAGTTGAAAATTTTCATGAACTATTTCGGCATCAAAAAAGTTGAAAATTTTCATGAAAAGATTTCGGCTTCAAAAAAGTTGAAAATTTTCATGAAAAGATTTCGGTTTCAAAAAGTTGAAAATTTTCATGAAAAGATTTCGGCTTCAAAAAAGTTGAACATTTTCATGAAAAGATTTCTGCTTCCAAAAAGTTGAAAATTTTCATGAAAAGATTTCGGCTTCAAAAAGTTGAAAATTTTCATGAAAAGATTTCGGCTTCAAAAAAGTTGACCATTTTCATGAAAAGATTTCGGCTTCAAAAAAGTCTAAGATTTTGATGAAAAGATTTCTGCTTCAAAAAAGTTGAAAATTTTCATGAAAAGATCTCGGCTTCAAAAAAGTTGAACATTTTCATGAAAAGATTTCGGCTTCAAAAAAGTTGAAAATTTTCATGAAAAGATTTTGGCTTCAAAAAAGTTGAAAATTTTCATGAAGTATTTCGGCTTCAAAAAAATGGAACATTTTCATGAAAAGATTTCGGCTTCAAAAAAGTTGAACATTTTCATGAAAAGATTTCGGCTTCAAAAAGTTGAAAATTTTCATGAAAAGATTTCGGCTTCAAAAAAGTTGACCATTTTCATGAAAAGATTTCGGTTTTAAAAAAGTTGAAAATTTTAATGAAAAGATTTCGGTTTCAAAAAGTTGAACATTTTCATGAAAAGATTTCGGCTTCAAAAAAGTTGAACATTTTCATGAAAAGATTTCGGCTTCAAAAAAGTTGAACATTTTCATGAAAAGATTTCTGCTTCAAAAAAGTTGACCATTTTCATGAAAAGATTTCGGCTTCAAAAAAGTTGAAAATTGTCATGAAAAGATTTCGGCTTCAAAAAAGTTGACCATTTTCATGAAAAGATTTCGGCTTCAAAAAAGTTGAAAATTTTCATGAAAAGATTTCGGTTTCAAAAAGTTGAAAATTTTCATGAAAAGATCTCGGCTTCAAAAAGTTGACCATTTTCATGAAAAGATTTCGGCTTCAAAAAAGTTGAAAATTTTCATGAAAAGATTTCGGTTTCAAAAAGTTGAAAATTTTCATGAAAAGATCTCGGCTTCAAAAAAGTTGAACATTTTCATGAAAAGATTTCGGCTTCAAAAAAGTTGAAAATTTTCATGAAAAGATTTCTGCTTCAAAAAAGTTGACCATTTTCATGAAAAGATTTCGGTTTCAAAAAGTTGAAAATTTTCATGAAAAGATTTCGGCTTCAAAAAAGTTGACAATTTTCATGAAAAGATTTTGGCTTAAAAAAGTTGAAAATTTTCATGAAGTATTTCGGCTACAAAAAAATGTAACATTTTCATGAAAAGATTTCGGCTTCAAAAAAGTTTTACATTTTCATGAAAAGATTTCGGCTTCAAAAAGTTGAAAATTTTCATGAAAAGATTTCGGCTTCAAAAAAGTTGACCATTTTCATGAAAAGATTTCGGTTTTAAAAAAGTTGAAAATTTTAATGAAAAGATTTCGGTTTCAAAAAATTGAAAATTTTCATGAAAAGATTTCTGCTTCAAAAAAGTTGAACATTTTCATGAAAAGATTTCGGCTTCAAAAAAGTTGAACATTTTCATGAAAAGATTTCTGCTTCAAAAAAGTTGACCATTTTCATGAAAAGATTTCGGCTTCAAAAAAGTTGAAAATTGTCATGAAAAGATTTCGGCTTCAAAAAAGTTGACCATTTTCATGAAAAGATTTCGGCTTCAAAAAAGTTGAAAATTTTCATGAAAAGATTTGGGTTTCAAAAAGTTGAAAATTTTCATGAAAAGATCTCGGCTTCAAAAAAGTTGAACATTTTCATGAAAAGATTTCGGCTTCAAAAAAGTTGACCATTTTCATGAAAAGATTTCGTTTTTAAAAAAGTTGAAAATTTTAATGAAAAGATTTCGGTTTCAAAAAGTTGAAAATTTTCATGAAAAGATTTCTGCTTCAAAAAAGTTGAACATTTTCATGAAAAGATTTCGGCTTCAAAAAAGTTGAAAATTTTCATGAAAAGATTTCGGCTTCAAAAAGTTGAAAATTTTCATGAAAAGATTTCGGCTTCAAAAAAGTTGACCATTTTCATGAAAAGATTTCGGCTTCAAAAAAGTTGAAAATTTTCATGAAAAGATTTCGGTTTCAAAAAGTTGAAAATTTTCATGAAAAGATTTCTGCTTCAAAAAAGTTGAACATTTTCATGAAAAGATTTCTGCTTCAAAAAAGTTGAAAATTTTCATGAAAAGATTTCGGCTTCAAAAAGTTGAAAATTTTCATGAAAAGATTTCGGCTTCAAAAAAGTTGAACATTTTCATGAAAAGATTTCGGCTTCAAAAAAGTTGAAAATTTTCATGAAAAGATTTTGGCTTAAAAAAGTTGAAAATTTTCATGAAGTATTTCGGCTACAAAAAAATGTAACATTTTCATGAAAAGATTTCGGCTTCAAAAAAGTTGAACATTTTCATGAAAAGATTTCGGCTTCAAAAAGTTGAAAATTTTCATGAAAAGATTTCGGCTTCAAAAAAGTTGACCATTTTCATGAAAAGATTTCGGTTTTAAAAAAGTTGAAAATTTTCATGAAAAGATTTCGGCTTCAAAAAAATGGAACATTTTCATGAAGTATTTCGGCTTCAAAAAAATGGAACATTTTCATGAAAAGATTTCGGCTTGAAAAAAGTTGAACATTTTCATGAAAAGATTTCGGCTTCAAAAAAGTTGAAAATTTTCATGAAAAGATTTCGACTTCAAAAAAGTCTAAGATTTTCATGAAAAGATTTCTGCTTCAAAAAAGTTGAAAATTTTCATGAAAAAATTTCGGCTTCAAAAAGTTGAAAATTTTCATGAAAAGATTTCGGCTTCAAAAAAGTTGACCATTTTCATGAAAAGATTTCGGCTTCAAAAAAGTCTAAAATTTTCATGAACTATTTCGGCTTCAAAAAGTTGAAAATTTTCATGAAAAGATTTCGACTTCAAAAAGTCTAAGATTTTCATGAAAAGATTTCTGCTTCAAAAAGTAGAAAATTTTCATGAAAAGATTTCGGCTTCAAAAAGTTGAACATTTTCATGAAAAGATTTCTGCTTCAAAAAAGTTGAAAATTTTCATGAAAAGATTTCGGCTTCAAAAAGTTGAAAATTTTCATGAAAAGATCTCGGCTTCAAAAAAGTTGAACATTTTCATGAAAAGATTTCGGCTTCAAAAAAGTTGAAAATTTTCATGAAAAGATTTTGGCTTCAAAAAAGTTGAAAATTTTCATGAAGTATTTCGGCTTCAAAAAAATGTAACATTTTCATGAAAAGATTTCGGCTTCAAAAAAGTTGAACATTTTCATGAAAAGATTTCGGCTTCAAAAAAGTTGAACATTTTCATGAAAAGATTTCGGCTTCAAAAAGTTGAAAATTTTCATGAAAAGATTTCGGCTTCAAAAAAGTTGACCATTTTCATGAAAAAATTTCGGTTTTAAAAAAGTTGAAAATTTTCATGAAAAGATTTCGGCTTCAAAAAAATGGAACATTTTCATGAAGTATTTCGGCTTCAAAAAAATGGAACATTTTCATGAAAAGATTTCGGCTTCAAAAAAGTTGAAAATTTTCATGAAAAGATTTAGACTTCAAAAAAGTTGAATATTTTCATCAAGTATTTCGGCTTCAAAAAAGTCGAAGATTTTCATGAAAAGATTTCGGCTTCAAAAAAGTCTAAGATTTTGATGAAAAGATTTCTGCTTCAAAAAAGTTGAAAATTTTCATGAAAAGATCTCGGCTTCAAAAAAGTCTAAAATTTTCATGAACTATTTCGGCTTCAAAAAAGTTGGAAATTTTCATGAAAAGATTTCGACTTCAAAAAAGTTGAAAATTTTAATGAAAAGATTTCGGCTTCAAAAAAGTTGAAAATTTTCATGAAAAGATTTCGGCTTGAAAAAAGTTGAACATTTTTATGAAAAGATTTCGGCTTCAAAAAAGTTGAAAATTTTCATGAAAAGATTTCGACTTCAAAAAAGTCTCAGATTTTCATGAAAAGATTTCTGCTTCAAAAAAGTTGAAAATTTTCATGAAAAAATTTCGGCTTCAAAAAGTTGAAAATTTTCATGAAAAGATTTCGGCTTCAAAAAAGTTGACCATTTTCATGAAAAGATTTCGGCTTCAAAAAAGTCTAAAATTTTCATGAACTATTTCGGCTTCAAAAAAGTTGGAAATTTTCATGAAAAGATTTCGACTTCAAAAAAGTCTAAGATTTTCATGAAAAGATTTCTGCTTCAAAAAGTAGAAAATTTTCATGAAAAGATTTCGGCTTCAAAAAGTTGAACATTTTCATGAAAAGATTTCGGTTTCAAAAAGTTGAAAATTTTCATGAAAAGATTTCGGCTTCAAAAAGTCTAAGATTTTCATGAAAAGATTTCTGCTTCAAAAAGTAGAAAATTTTCATGAAAAGATTTCGGCTTCAAAAAGTTGAACATTTTCATGAAAAGATTTCTGCTTCAAAAAAGTTGAAAATTTTCATGAAAAGATTTCGGCTTCAAAAAGTTGAAAATTTTCATGAAAAGATCTCGGCTTCAAAAAAGTTGAACATTTTCATGAAAAGATTTCGGCTTCAAAAAAGTTGAAAATTTTCATGAAAAGATTTTGGCTTCAAAAAAGTTGAAAATTTTCATGAAGTATTTCGGCTTCAAAAAAATGTAACATTTTCATGAAAAGATTTCGGCTTCAAAAAAGTTGAACATTTTCATGAAAAGATTTCGGCTTCAAAAAAGTTGAACATTTTCATGAAAAGATTTCGGCTTCAAAAAGTTGAAAATTTTCATGAAAAGATTTCTGCTTCAAAAAAGTTGACCATTTTCATGAAAAAATTTCGGTTTTAAAAAAGTTGAAAATTTTCATGAAAAGATTTCGGCTTCAAAAAAATGGAACATTTTCATGAAGTATTTCGGCTTCAAAAAAATGGAACATTTTCATGAAAAGATTTCGGCTTCAAAAAAGTTGAAAATTTTCATGAAAAGATTTAGACTTCAAAAAAGTTGAATATTTTCATCAAGTATTTCGGCTTCAAAAAAGTCGAAGATTTTCATGAAAAGATTTCGACTTCAAAAAAGTTGAAAATTTTAATGAAAAGATTTCGGCTTCAAAAAAGTTGAAAATTTTCATGAAAAGATTTAGACTTCAAAAAAGTTGAATATTTTCATGAAAAGATTTCGGCTTCAAAAAAGTTGACCATTTTCATGAAAAGATTTCGGCTTCAAAAAAGTTAAAAATTTTCATGAAAAGATTTCGGCTTCAAAAAGTTGAAAATTTTCATGAAAAGATTTCGGCTTCAAAAAAGTTGAACATTTTCATGAAAAGATTTCGGCTTCAAAAAAGTTGAACATTTTCATGAAAAGATTTCGGCTTCAAAAAGTTGAAAATTTTCATGAAAAGATTTCGGCTTCAAAAAAGTTGACCATTTTCATGAAAAGATTTCGGTTTTAAAAAAGTTGAAAATTTTCATGAAAAGATTTCGGCTTCAAAAAAATGGAACATTTTCATGAAGTATTTCGGCTTCAAAAAAATGGAACATTTTCATGAAAAGATTTCGGCTTCAAAAAAGTTGAAAATTTTCATGAAAAGATTTCGGGTTCAAAAAAGTTGAAAATTTTCATGAAATATTTCGGCATCAAAAAAGTTGGAAATTTTCATGAAAAGATTTCGACTTCAAAAAAGTTGAAAATTTTCATGAAAAGATCTCGGTTTCAAAAAAGTTGAAAATTTTCATGAAAAGATTTAGACTTCAAAAAAGTTGAATATTTTCATCAAGTATTTCGGCTTCAAAAAAGTCGAAGATTTTCATGAAAAGATTTCTGCTTCAAAAAAGTTGAAAATTTTCATGAAAAGATTTCGGCTTCAAAAAGTTGAAAATTTTCATGAAAAGATTTCGGCTTCAAAAAAGTTGACCATTTTCATGAAAAGATTTCGGCTTCAAAAAAGTTGAAAATTTTCATGAAAAGATTTCGGTTTCAAAAAGTTGAAAATTTTCATGAAAAGATCTCGGCTTCAAAAAAGTTGAACATTTTCATGAAAAGATTTCGGCTTCAAAAAAGTTGAACATTTTCATGAAAAGATTTCGGCTTGAAAAAAGTTGAACATTTTCATGAAAAGATTTCGGCTTCAAAAAAGTTGAAAATTTTCATGAAAAGATTTCGACTTCAAAAAAGTCTAAGATTTTCATGAAAAGATTTCTGCTTCAAAAAAGTTGAAAATTTTCATGAAAAGATTTCGGCTTCAAAAAGTTGAAAATTTTCATGAAAAGATTTCGGCTTCAAAAAAGTTGACCATTTTCATGAAAAGATTTCGGCTTCAAAAAAGTTGAAAATTTTCATGAAAAGATTTCGGTTTCAAAAAGTTGAAAATTTTCATGAAAAGATTTCGGCTTCAAAAAAGTTGAACATTTTCATGAAAAGATTTCGGCTTCAAAAAAGTTGAACATTTTCATGAAAAGATTTCGGCTTCAAAAAGTTGAAAATTTTCATGAAAAGATTTCGGCTTCAAAAAAGTTGACCATTTTCATGAAAAGATTTTGGTTTTAAAAAAGTTGAAAATTTTCATGAAAAGATTTCGGCTTCAAAAAAATGGAACATTTTCATGAAGTATTTCGGCTTCAAAAAAATGGAACATTTTCATGAAAAGATTTCGGCTTCAAAAAAGTTGAAAATTTTCATGAAAAGATTTCGGCTTCAAAAAGTTGAAAATTTTCATGAAAAGATTTCGGCTTCAAAAAAGTTGACCATTTTCATGAAAAGATTTCGGCTTCAAAAAAGTTGAAAATTTTCATGAAAAGATTTCGGTTTCAAAAAGTTGAAAATTTTCATGAAAAGATCTCGGCTTCAAAAAAGTTGAACATTTTCATGAAAAGATTTCGGCTTCAAAAAAGTTGAACATTTTCATGAAAAGATTTCGGCTTGAAAAAAGTTGAACATTTTCATGAAAAGATTTCGGCTTCAAAAAGTTGAAAATTTTCATGAAAAGATTTCTGCTTCAAAAAAGTTGACCATTTTCATGAAAAAATTTCGGTTTTAAAAAAGTTGAAAATTTTCATGAAAAGATTTCGGCTTCAAAAAAATGGAACATTTTCATGAAGTATTTCGGCTTCAAAAAAATGGAACATTTTCATGAAAAGATTTCGGCTTCAAAAAAGTTGAAAATTTTCATGAAAAGATTTAGACTTCAAAAAAGTTGAATATTTTCATCAAGTATTTCGGCTTCAAAAAAGTCGAAGATTTTCATGAAAAGATTTCGACTTCAAAAAAGTTGAAAATTTTAATGAAAAGATTTCGGCTTCAAAAAAGTTGAAAATTTTCATGAAAAGATTTAGACTTCAAAAAAGTTGAATATTTTCATGAAAAGATTTCGACTTCAAAAAAGTCTAAGATTTTCATGAAAAGATTTCTGCTTCAAAAAAGTTGAAAATTTTCATGAAAAGATTTCGGCTTCAAAAAGTTGAAAATTTTCATGAAAAGATTTCGGCTTCAAAAAAGTTGACCATTTTCATGAAAAGATTTCGGCTTCAAAAAAGTTGAAAATTTTCATGAAAAGATTTCGGCTTCAAAAAAGTTGAAAATTTTCATGAAAAGATTTCGGCTTCAAAAAAGTTGAATATTTTCATGAAAAGATTTCGGCTTCAAAAAAGTCTAAGATTTTGATGAAAAGATTTCTGCTTCAAAAAAGTTGAAAATTTTCATGAAAAGATCTCGGCTTCAAAAAAGTTGAAAATTTTCATGAAAAGATCTCGGCTTCAAAAAGTTGAAAATTTTCATGAAAAGATTTCGGCTTCAAAAAAGTTGAACATTTTCATGAAAAGATTTCGGCTTCAAAAAAGTCTAAGATTTTCATGAAAAGATTTCTGCTTCAAAAAAGTTGAAAATTTTCATGAAAAGATTTCGGTTTCAAAAAGTTGAAAATTTTCATGAAAAGATCTCGGCTTCAAAAAAGTTGAACATTTTCATGAAAAGATTTCGACTTCAAAAAAGTTGAACATTTTCATGAAAAGATTTCGGCTTCAAAAAAGTTGAACATTTTCATGAAAAGATTTCGGCTTGAAAAAAGTTGAACATTTTCATGAAAAGATTTCGGCTTCAAAAAGTTGAAAATTTTCATGAAAAGATTTCTGCTTCAAAAAAGTTGACCATTTTCATGAAAAAATTTCGGTTTTAAAAAAGTTGAAAATTTTCATGAAAAGATTTCGGCTTCAAAAAAATGGAACATTTTCATGAAGTATTTCGGCTTCAAAAAAATGGAACATTTTCATGAAAAGATTTCGGCTTCAAAAAAGTTGAAAATTTTCATGAAAAGATTTAGACTTCAAAAAAGTTGAATATTTTCATCAAGTATTTCGGCTTCAAAAAAGTCGAAGATTTTCATGAAAAGATTTCGACTTCAAAAAAGTTGAAAATTTTAATGAAAAGATTTCGGCTTCAAAAAAGTTGAAAATTTTCATGAAAAGATTTAGACTTCAAAAAAGTTGAATATTTTCATGAAAAGATTTCGACTTCAAAAAAGTCTAAGATTTTCATGAAAAGATTTCTGCTTCAAAAAAGTTGAAAATTTTCATGAAAAGATTTCGGCTTCAAAAAGTTGAAAATTTTCATGAAAAGATTTCGGCTTCAAAAAAGTTGACCATTTTCATGAAAAGATTTCGGCTTCAAAAAAGTTGAAAATTTTCATGAAAAGATTTCGGCTTCAAAAAAGTTGAAAATTTTCATGAAAAGATTTCGGCTTCAAAAAAGTTGAATATTTTCATGAAAAGATTTCGGCTTCAAAAAAGTCTAAGATTTTGATGAAAAGATTTCTGCTTCAAAAAAGTTGAAAATTTTCATGAAAAGATCTCGGCTTCAAAAAAGTTGAAAATTTTCATGAAAAGATCTCGGCTTCAAAAAGTTGAAAATTTTCATGAAAAGATTTCGGCTTCAAAAAAGTTGAACATTTTCATGAAAAGATTTCGGCTTCAAAAAAGTCTAAGATTTTCATGAAAAGATTTCTGCTTCAAAAAAGTTGAAAATTTTCATGAAAAGATTTCGGTTTCAAAAAGTTGAAAATTTTCATGAAAAGATCTCGGCTTCAAAAAAGTTGAACATTTTCATGAAAAGATTTCGACTTCAAAAAAGTTGAACATTTTCATGAAAAGATTTCTGCTTCAAAAAACTTGAAAATTTTCATGAAAAGATTTCGGCTTCAAAAAGTTGAACATTTTCATGAAAAGATTTTGGCTTCAAAAAAGTTGAAAATTTTCATGAAAAGATTTTGGTTTCAAAAAGTTGAAAATTTTCATGAAGTATTTCGGCTTAAAAAAAATGGAACATTTTCATGAAAAGTTTTCGGCTTCAAAAAAGTTGAAAATTTTCATGAACTATTTCGCCATCAAAAAAGTTGAAAATTTTCATGAAAAGATTTCTGCTTCAAAAAGTAGAAAATTTTCATGAAAAGATTTCGGCTTCAAAAAGTTGAACATTTTCATGAAAAGATTTCGGTTTCAAAAAGTTGAAAATTTTCATGAAAAGATCTCGGCTTCAAAAAAGTTGAACATTTTCATGAAAAGATTTCGGCTTCAAAAAAGTTGAAAATTTTCATGAAAAGATTTTGGTTTCAAAAAGTTGAAAATTTTCATGAAGTATTTCGGCTTAAAAAAAATGGAATATTTTCATGAAAAGATTTCGGCTTCAAAAAAGTTGAAAATTTTCATGAAAAGATTTCGGGTTCAAAAAATTTGAAAATTTTCATGAACTATTTCGGCATCAAAAAAGTTAAAAATTTTCGTGAACTATTTCGGCTTCAAAAAAGTTGAAAATTTTCATGAAAAGATTTCGACTTCAAAAAAGTCTAAGATTTTCATGAAAAGATTTCTGCTTCAAAAAAGTTGAAAATTTTCATGAAAAGATTTCGGCTTCAAAAAGTTGAAAATTTTCATGAAAAGATTTCGGCTTCAAAAAAGTTGACCATTTTCATGAAAAGATTTCGGCTTCAAAAAAGTTGAAAATTTTCATGAAAAGATTTCGGTTTCAAAAAGTTGAAAATTTTCATGAAAAGATTTCGGCTTCAAAAAAGTTGAACATTTTCATGAAAAGATTTCGGCTTCAAAAAGTTGAAAATTTTAATGAAAAGATTTCGGCTTCAAAAAAGTCTAAGATTTTCATGAAAAGATTTCTGCTTCAAAAAAGTTGAAAATTTTCATGAAAAGATTTCGGCTTCAAAAAGTTGAAAATTTTCATGAAAAGATTTCGGCTTCAAAAAAGTTGACCATTTTCATGAAAAGATTTCGGTTTTAAAAAAGTTGAAAATTTTCGTGAAAAGATTTCGGCTTCAAAAAAATGGAACATTTTCATGAAGTATTTCGGCTTCAAAAAAATGGAACATTTTCATGAAAAGATTTCGGCTTCAAAAAAGTTGAAAATTTTCATGAAAAGATTTCGGGTTCAAAAAAGTTGAAAATTTTCATGAACTATTTCGGCATCAAAAAAGTTGGAAATTTTCATGAAAAGATTTAGACTTCAAAAAAGTTGAATATTTTCATCAAGTATTTCAGCTTCAAAAAAGTCGAAGATTTTCATGAAAAGATTTCTGCTTCAAAAAAGTTGAAAATTTTCATGAAAAGATTTCGGCTTCAAAAAAGTTGAACATTTTCATGAAAAGATTTCGGTTTCAAAAAGTTGAAAATTTTCATGAAAAGATCTCGGCTTCAAAAAAGTCTAAAATTTTCATGAACTATTTCGGCTTCAAAAAAGTTGGAAATTTTCATGAAAAGATTTCGACTTCAAAAAAGTCTAAGATTTTCATGAAAAGATTTCTGCTTCAAAAAGTAGAAAATTTTCATGAAAAGATTTCGGCTTCAAAAAGTTGAACATTTTCATGAAAAGATTTCGGTTTCAAAAAGTTGAAAATTTTCATGAAAAGATCTCGGCTTGAAAAAAGTTGAACATTTTCATGAAAAGATTTCGGCTTCAAAAAAGTTGAAAATTTTCATGAAAAGATTTCGGCTTCAAAAAGTTGAAAATTTTCATGAAAAGATTTCGGCTTCAAAAAAGTTGAACATTTTCATGAAAAGATTTCGGCTTCAAAAAAGTTGAATATTTTCATGAAAAGATTTCGGCTTCAAAAAAGTCTAAGATTTTGATGAAAAGATTTCTGCTTCAAAAAAGTTGAAAATTTTCATGAAAAGATCTCGGCTTCAAAAAAGTTGAAAATTTTCATGAAAAGATCTCGGCTTCAAAAAGTTGAAAATTTTCATGAAAAGATTTCGGCTTCAAAAAAGTTGAACATTTTCATGAAAAGATTTCGGCTTCAAAAAAGTCTAAGATTTTCATGAAAAGATTTCTGCTTCAAAAAAGTTGAAAATTTTCATGAAAAGATTTCGGTTTCAAAAAGTTGAAAATTTTCATGAAAAGATCTCGGCTTCAAAAAAGTTGAACATTTTCATGAAAAGATTTCGACTTCAAAAAAGTTGAACATTTTCATGAAAAGATTTCTGCTTCAAAAAAGTTGAAAATTTTCATGAAAAGATTTTGTTTTCAAAAAGTTGAAAATTTTCATGAAGTATTTCGGCTTAAAAAAAATGGAACATTTTCATGAAAAGATTTCGGCTTCAAAAAAGTTGAAAATTTTCATGAAAAGATTTCGGGTTCAAAAAAGTTAAAAATTTTCATGAACTATTTCGGCATCAAAAAAGTTGAAAATTTTCATGAAAAGATTTTGGCTTCAAAAAAGTTGAAAATTTTCATGAAAAGATTTTGGTTTCATAAAGTTGAAAATTTTCTTGAACAGATTTCGGCTTCAAAAAAGTTGAACATTTTCATGAAAAGATTTCGGCTTCAAAAAAGTTGAAAATTTTCATGAAAAGATTTCGGTTTCAAAAAGTTGAAAATTTTCATGAAAAGATCTCGGCTACAAAAAAGTTGAACATTTTCATGAAAAGATTTCGACTTCAAAAAAGTCTAAGATTTTCATGAAAAGATTTCTGCTTCAAAAAAGTTGAAAATTTTCATGAAAAGATTTCGGCTTCAAAAAGTTGAAAATTTTCATGAAAAGATTTCGGCTTCAAAAAAGTTGAAAATTTTCATGAAAAGATTTCGGCTTCAAAAAAGTTGAATATTTTCATGAAAAGATTTCGGCTTCAAAAAAGTCTAAGATTTTGATGAAAAGATTTCTGCTTCAAAAAAGTTGAAAATTTTCATGAAAAGATCTCGGCTTCAAAAAGTTGAAAATTTTCATGAAAAGATTTAGGCTTCAAAAAAGTTGAACATTTTCATGAAAAGATTTCGGCTTCAAAAAAGTCTAAGATTTTCATGAAAAGATCTCGGCTTCAAAAAAGTTGAAAATTTTCATGAAAAGATCTCGGCTTCAAAAAGTTGAAAATTTTCATGAAAAGATTTAGGCTTCAAAAAAGTTGAACATTTTCATGAAAAGATTTCGGCTTCAAAAAAGTCTAAGATTTTCATGAAAAGATTTCTGCTTCAAAAAAGTTGAAAATTTTCATGAAAAGATTTCGGTTTCAAAAAGTTGAAAATGTTCATGAAAAGATCTCGGCTTCAAAAAAGTTGAACATTTTCATGAAAAGATTTCTGCTTCAAAAAACTTGAAAATTTTCATGAAAAGATTTCGGCTTCAAAAAGTTGAACATTTTCATGAAAAGATTTTGGCTTCAAAAAAGTTGAAAATTTTCATGAAAAGATTTTGGTTTCAAAAAGTTGAAAATTTTCATGAAAAGATTTCGGCTTCAAAAAAGTTGAAAATTTTCATGAACTATTTCGGCATCAAAAAAGTTGAAAATTTTCATGAAAAGATTTCTGCTTCAAAAAGTAGAAAATTTTCATGAAAAGATTTCGGCTTCAAAAAGTTGAACATTTTCATGAAAAGATTTCGGTTTCAAAAAGTTGAAAATTTTCATGAAAAGATCTCGGCTTCAAAAAAGTTGAACATTTTCATGAAAAGATTTCGGCTTCAAAAAAGTTGAAAATTTTCATGAAGTATTTCGGCTTCAAAAAAATGTAACATTTTCATGAAAAGATTTCGGCTTCAAAAAAGTTGAACATTTTCATGAAAAGATTTCGGCTTCAAAAAAGCTGAAAATTTTCATGAAAAGATTTCGACTTCAAAAAAGTCTAAGATTTTCATGAAAAGATTTCTGCTTCAAAAAAGTCTAAGATTTTCATGAAAAGATTTCTGCTTCAAAAAAGTTGAAAATTTTCATGAAAAGATTTCGGTTTCAAAAAGTTGAAAATTTTCATGAAAAGATCTCGGCTTCAAAAAAGTTGAACATTTTCATGAAAAGATTTCGGCTTCAAAAAAGTTGAAAATTTTCATGAAAAGATTTCGGCTTCAAAAAAATGGAACATTTTCATGAAGTATTTCGGCTTCAAAAAAATGGAACATTTTCATGAAAAGATTTCGGCTTCAAAAAAGTTGAAAATTTTCATGAAAAGATTTCGGGTTCAAAAAAGTTGAAAATTTTCATGAAAAGATTTCGGCTTCAAAAAGTTGAAAATTTTCATGAAAAGATTTCGGCTTCAAAAAAGTTGAAAATTTTCATGAAAAGATTTCGGTTTCAAAAAGTTGAAAATTTTCATGAAAAGATTTCGGCTTCAAAAAAGTTGAACATTTTCATGAAAAGATTTCGGCTTCAAAAAAGTTGAAAATTTTCATGAAGTATTTCGGCTGCAAAAAAGTTGAAAATTTTCATGAACTATTTCAGCTTCAAAAAAGTTGGAAATTTTCATGAAAAGATTTCGACTTCAAAAAAGTCTAAGATTTTCATGAAAAGATTTCTGCTTCAAAAAAGTTGAAAATTTTCATGAAAAGATTTCGGCTTCAAAAAGTTGAAAATTTTCATGAAAAGATTTCGGCTTCAAAAAAGTTGAACATTTTCATGAAAAGATTTCTGCTTCAAAAAAGTTGAAAATTTTCATGAAAAGATTTCGGCTTCAAAAAGTTGAAAATTTTAATGAAAAGATTTCGGCTTCAAAAAAGTTGACCATTTTCATGAAAAGATTTCGGCTTCAAAAAAGTTGACCATTTTCATGAAAAGATTTCGGCTTCAAAAAAGTTGAAAATTTTCATGAAAAGATCTCGGCTTCAAAAAAGTTGAACATTTTCATGAAAAGATTTCTGCTTCAAAAAAGTTGAAAATTTTCATGAAAAGATTTCGGTTTCAAAAAGTTGAAAATTTTCATGAAAAGATTTCGGCTACAAAAAAGTTGAACATTTTCATGAAAAGATTTCTGCTTCAAAAAAGTTGAAAATTTTCATGAAAAGATTTCGGCTTCAAAAAGTTGAAAATTTTCATGAAAAGATTTCGGCTTCAAAAAAGTTGACCATTTTCATGAAAAGATTTCGGCTTCAAAAAAGTCTAAGATTTTGATGAAAAGATTTCTGCTTCAAAAAAGTTGAAAATTTTCATGAAAAGATCTCGGCTTCAAAAAAGTTGAACATTTTCATGAAAAGATTTCGGCTTCAAAAAAGTTGAAAATTTTCATGAAAAGATTTCGACTTCAAAAAAGTCTAAGATTTTCATGAAAAGATTTCTGCTTCAAAAAAGTTGAAAATTTTCATGAAAAGATTTCGGCTTCAAAAAGTTGAAAATTTTCATGTAAAGATTTCGGCTTCAAAAAAGTTGAACATTTTCATGAAAAGATTTCGGCTTCAAAAAAGTTGAAAATTTTCCTGAACTATTTCGGCATCAAAAAAGTTGAAAATTTTCATGAAAAGATTTAGGTTTCAAAAAAGTTGAAAATTTTCATGAAGTATTTCGGCTTCAAAAAAGTTGAAAATTTTCATGAACTATTTCGGCTTCAAAAAAGTTGGAAATTTTCATGAAAAGATTTCGACTTCAAAAAAGTCTAAAATTTTCATGAAAAGATTTCGACTTCAAAAAAGTTTATAATTTTCATGAAAAGATTTCTGCTTCAAAAAAGTTGAAAATTTTCATGAAAAGATTTCGGCTTCAAAAAGTTGAAAATTTTCATGAAAAGATTTCGGCTTCAAAAAAGTTGACCATTTTCATGAAAAGATTTCGGCTTCAAAAAAGTTGAAAATTTTCATGAAAAGATTTCGGTTTCAAAAAGTTGAAAATTTTCATGAAAAGATTTCGGCTTCAAAAAAGTTGAACATTTTCATGAAAAGATTTCGGCTTCAAAAAGTTGAAAATTTTAATGAAAAGATTTCGGCTTCAAAAAAGTCTAAGATTTTCATGAAAAGATTTCTGCTTCAAAAAAGTTGAAAATTTTCATGAAAAGATTTCGGCTTCAAAAAGTTGAAAATTTTCATGAAAAGATTTCGGCTTCAAAAAAGTTGACCATTTTCATGAAAAGATTTCGGTTTTAAAAAAGTTGAAAATTTTCGTGAAAAGATTTCGGCTTCAAAAAAATGGAACATTTTCATGAAGTATTTCGGCTTCAAAAAAATGGAACATTTTCATGAAAAGATTTCGGCTTCAAAAAAGTTGAAAATTTTCATGAAAAGATTTCGGGTTCAAAAAAGTTGAAAATTTTCATGAACTATTTCGGCATCAAAAAAGTTGGAAATTTTCATGAAAAGATTTAGACTTCAAAAAAGTTGAATATTTTCATCAAGTATTTCAGCTTCAAAAAAGTCGAAGATTTTCATGAAAAGATTTCTGCTTCAAAAAAGTTGAAAATTTTCATGAAAAGATTTCGGCTTCAAAAAAGTTGAACATTTTCATGAAAAGATTTCGGTTTCAAAAAGTTGAAAATTTTCATGAAAAGATCTCGGCTTCAAAAAAGTTGAACATTTTCATGAAAAGATTTCGGCTTCAAAAAAGTTGAACATTTTCATGAAAAGATTTCGGCTTGAAAAAAGTTGAACATTTTCATGAAAAGATTTCTGCTTCAAAAAAGTTGAAAATTTTCATGAAAAGATCTCGGCTTCAAAAAAGTCTAAAATTTTCATGAACTATTTCGGCTTCAAAAAAGTTGGAAATTTTCATGAAAAGATTTCGACTTCAAAAAAGTCTAAGATTTTCATGAAAAGATTTCTGCTTCAAAAAGTAGAAAATTTTCATGAAAAGATTTCGGCTTCAAAAAGTTGAACATTTTCATGAAAAGATTTCGGTTTCAAAAAGTTGAAAATTTTCATGAAAAGATCTCGGCTTGAAAAAAGTTGAACATTTTCATGAAAAGATTTCGGCTTCAAAAAAGTTGAAAATTTTCATGAAAAGATTTCGGCTTCAAAAAGTTGAAAATTTTCATGAAAAGATTTCGGCTTCAAAAAAGTTGAACATTTTCATGAAAAGATTTCGGCTTCAAAAAAGTTGAATATTTTCATGAAAAGATTTCGGCTTCAAAAAAGTCTAAGATTTTGATGAAAAGATTTCTGCTTCAAAAAAGTTGAAAATTTTCATGAAAAGATCTCGGCTTCAAAAAAGTTGAAAATTTTCATGAAAAGATCTCGGCTTCAAAAAGTTGAAAATTTTCATGAAAAGATTTCGGCTTCAAAAAAGTTGAACATTTTCATGAAAAGATTTCGGCTTCAAAAAAGTCTAAGATTTTCATGAAAAGATTTCTGCTTCAAAAAAGTTGAAAATTTTCATGAAAAGATTTCGGTTTCAAAAAAGTTGAAAATTTTCATGAAAAGATTTCGGTTTTAAAAAAGTTGAAAATTTTCGTGAAAAGATTTCGGCTTCAAAAAAATGGAACATTTTCATGAAGTATTTCGGCTTCAAAAAAATGGAACATTTTCATGAAAAGATTTCGGCTTCAAAAAAGTTGAAAATTTTCATGAAAAGATTTCGGGTTCAAAAAAGTTGAAAATTTTCATGAACTATTTCGGCATCAAAAAAGTTGGAAATTTTCATGAAAAGATTTAGACTTCAAAAAAGTTGAATATTTTCATCAAGTATTTCAGCTTCAAAAAAGTCGAAGATTTTCATGAAAAGATTTCTGCTTCAAAAAAGTTGAAAATTTTCATGAAAAGATTTCGGCTTCAAAAAAGTTGAACATTTTCATGAAAAGATTTCGGTTTCAAAAAGTTGAAAATTTTCATGAAAAGATCTCGGCTTCAAAAAAGTTGAACATTTTCATGAAAAGATTTCGGCTTCAAAAAAGTTGAACATTTTCATGAAAAGATTTCGGCTTGAAAAAAGTTGAACATTTTCATGAAAAGATTTCTGCTTCAAAAAAGTTGAAAATTTTCATGAAAAGATTTCGGCTTCAAAAAGTTGAAAATTTTCATGAAAAGATTTCGGCTTCAAAAATGTTGACCATTTTCATGAAAATATTTCGGCTTCAAAAAAGTCTTAGATTTTGATGAAAAGATTTCTGCTTCAAAAAAGTTGAAAATTTTCATGAAAAGATCTCGGCTTCAAAAAAGTCTAAAATTTTCATGAACTATTTCGGCTTCAAAAAAGTTGGAAATTTTCATGAAAAGATTTCGACTTCAAAAAAGTCTAAGATTTTCATGAAAAGATTTCTGCTTCAAAAAGTAGAAAATTTTCATGAAAAGATTTCGGCTTCAAAAAGTTGAACATTTTCATGAAAAGATTTCGGTTTCAAAAAGTTGAAAATTTTCATGAAAAGATCTCGGCTTGAAAAAAGTTGAACATTTTCATGAAAAGATTTCGGCTTCAAAAAAGTTGAAAATTTTCATGAAAAGATTTCGGCTTCAAAAAGTTGAAAATTTTCATGAAAAGATTTCGGCTTCAAAAAAGTTGAACATTTTCATGAAAAGATTTCGGCTTCAAAAAAGTTGAATATTTTCATGAAAAGATTTCGGCTTCAAAAAAGTCTAAGATTTTGATGAAAAGATTTCTGCTTCAAAAAAGTTGAAAATTTTCATGAAAAGATCTCGGCTTCAAAAAAGTTGAAAATTTTCATGAAAAGATCTCGGCTTCAAAAAGTTGAAAATTTTCATGAAAAGATTTCGGCTTCAAAAAAGTTGAACATTTTCATGAAAAGATTTCGGCTTCAAAAAAGTCTAAGATTTTCATGAAAAGATTTCTGCTTCAAAAAAGTTGAAAATTTTCATGAAAAGATTTCGGTTTCAAAAAGTTGAAAATTTTCATGAAAAGATCTCGGCTTCAAAAAAGTTGAACATTTTCATGAAAAGATTTCGACTTCAAAAAAGTTGAACATTTTCATGAAAAGATTTCTGCTTCAAAAAACTTGAAAATTTTCATGAAAAGATTTCGGCTTCAAAAAGTTGAACATTTTCATGAAAAGATTTTGGCTTCAAAAAAGTTGAAAATTTTCATGAAAAGATTTTGTTTTCAAAAAGTTGAAAATTTTCATGAAGTATTTCGGCTTAAAAAAAATGGAACATTTTCATGAAAAGATTTCGGCTTCAAAAAAGTTGAACATTTTCATGAAAAGATTTCGGCTTCAAAAAAGTTGAAAATTTTCATGAAAAGATTTCGGTTTCAAAAAGTTGAAAATTTTCATGAAAAGATCTCGGCTACAAAAAAGTTGAACATTTTCATGAAAAGATTTCGACTTCAAAAAAGTCTAAGATTTTCATGAAAAGATTTCTGCTTCAAAAAAGTTGAAAATTTTCATGAAAAGATTTCGGCTTCAAAAAGTTGAAAATTTTCATGAAAAGATTTCGGCTTCAAAAAAGTTGAAAATTTTCATGAAAAGATTTCGGCTTCAAAAAAGTTGAATATTTTCATGAAAAGATTTCGGCTTCAAAAAAGTCTAAGATTTTGATGAAAAGATTTCTGCTTCAAAAAAGTTGAAAATTTTCATGAAAAGATCTCGGCTTCAAAAAAGTTGAAAATTTTCATGAAAAGATCTCGGCTTCAAAAAGTTGAAAATTTTCATGAAAAGATTTAGGCTTCAAAAAAGTTGAACATTTTCATGAAAAGATTTCGGCTTCAAAAAAGTCTAAGATTTTCATGAAAAGATTTCTGCTTCAAAAAAGTTGAAAATTTTCATGAAAAGATTTCGGTTTCAAAAAGTTGAAAATGTTCATGAAAAGATCTCGGCTTCAAAAAAGTTGAAAATTTTCATGAAAAGATTTCGACTTCAAAAAAGTTGAACATTTTCATGAAAAGATTTCTGCTTCAAAAAGTTGAAAATTTTCATGAAAAGATTTCGGCTTCAAAAAGTTGAACATTTTCATGAAAAGATTTTGGCTTCAAAAAAGTTGAAAATTTTCATGAAAAGATTTTGGTTTCAAAAAGTTGAAAATTTTCATGAAAAGATTTCGGCTTCAAAAAAGTTGAAAATTTTCATGAACTATTTCGGCATCAAAAAAGTTGAAAATTTTCATGAAAAGATTTCTGCTTCAAAAAGTAGAAAATTTTCATGAAAAGATTTCGGCTTCAAAAAGTTGAACATTTTCATGAAAAGATTTCGGTTTCAAAAAGTTGAAAATTTTCATGAAAAGATCTCGGCTTCAAAAAAGTTGAACATTTTCATGAAAAGATTTCGGCTTCAAAAAAGTTGAAAATTTTCATGAAGTATTTCGGCTTCAAAAAAATGTAACATTTTCATGAAAAGATTTCGGCTTCAAAAAAGTTGAACATTTTCATGAAAAGATTTCGGCTTCAAAAAAGCTGAAAATTTTCATGAAAAGATTTCGACTTCAAAAAAGTCTAAGATTTTCATGAAAAGATTTCTGCTTCAAAAAAGTCTAAGATTTTCATGAAAAGATTTCTGCTTCAAAAAAGTTGAAAATTTTCATGAAAAGATTTCGGTTTCAAAAAGTTGAAAATTTTCATGAAAAGATCTCGGCTTCAAAAAAGTTGAACATTTTCATGAAAAGATTTCGGCTTCAAAAAAGTTGAAAATTTTCATGAAAAGATTTCGGCTTCAAAAAAATGGAACATTTTCATGAAGTATTTCGGCTTCAAAAAAATGGAACATTTTCATGAAAAGATTTCGGCTTCAAAAAAGTTGAAAATTTTCATGAAAAGATTTCGGGTTCAAAAAAGTTGAAAATTTTCATGAAAAGATTTCGGCTTCAAAAAGTTGAAAATTTTCATGAAAAGATTTCGGCTTCAAAAAAGTTGACCATTTTCATGAAAAGATTTCGGCTTCAAAAAAGTTGAAAATTTTCATGAAAAGATTTCGGTTTCAAAAAGTTGAAAATTTTCATGAAAAGATTTCGGCTTCAAAAAAGTTGAACATTTTCATGAAAAGATTTCTGCTTCAAAAAAGTTGAAAATTTTCATGAAAAGATTTCGGCTTCAAAAAGTTGAAAATTTTAATGAAAAGATTTCGGCTTCAAAAAAGTTGACCATTTTCATGAAAAGATTTCAGCTTCAAAAAAGTTGACCATTTTCATGAAAAGATTTCGGCTTCAAAAAAGTTGAAAATTTTCATGAAAAGATCTCGGCTTCAAAAAAGTTGAACATTTTCATGAAAAGATTTCGGCTTCAAAAAAGTTGACCATTTTCATGAAAAGATTTCGGCTTCAAAAAAGTTGAAAATTTTCATGAAAAGATTTCTGCTTCAAAAAAGTTGAAAATTTTCATGAAAAGATTTCGGTTTCAAAAAGTTGAAAATTTTCATGAAAAGATCTCGGCTTCAAAAAAGTTGAACATTTTCATGAAAAGATTTCGACTTCAAAAAAGTTGAACATTTTCATGAAAAGATTTCTGCTTCAAAAAAGTTGAAAATTTTCATGAAAAGATTTTGTTTTCAAAAAGTTGAAAATTTTCATGAAGTATTTCGGCTTAAAAAAAATGGAACATTTTCATGAAAAGATTTCGGCTTCAAAAAAGTTGAAAATTTTCATGAAAAGATTTCGGGTTCAAAAAAGTTAAAAATTTTCATGAAGTATTTCGGCATCAAAAAAGTTGAAAATTTTCATGAACTATTTCAGCTTCAAAAAAGTTGGAAATTTTCATGAAAAGATTTCGACTTCAAAAAAGTCTAAGATTTTCATGAAAAGATTTCTGCTTCAAAAAAGTTGAAAATTTTCATGAAAAGATTTCGGCTTCAAAAAGTTGAAAATTTTCATGAAAAGATTTCGGCTTCAAAAAAGTTGAACATTTTCATGAAAAGATTTCTGCTTCAAAAAAGTTGAAAATTTTCATGAAAAGATTTCGGCTTCAAAAAGGTTGAAAATTTTAATGAAAAGATTTCGGCTTCAAAAAAGTTGACCATTTTCATGAAAAGATTTCGGCTTCAAAAAAGTTGACCATTTTCATGAAAAGATTTCGGCTTCAAAAAAGTTGAAAATTTTCATGAAAAGATCTCGGCTTCAAAAAAGTTGAACATTTTCATGAAAAGATTTCGGCTTCAAAAAAGTTGAAAATTTTCATGAAAAGATTTCGACTTCAAAAAAGTCTAAGATTTTCATGAAAAGATTTCTGCTTCAAAAAAGTTGAAAATTTTCATGAAAAGATTTCGGCTTCAAAAAAGTTGAACATTTTCATGAAAAGATTTCGGCTTCAAAAAAGTCTAAGATTTTCATGAAAAGATTTCGGCTTCAAAAAAGTTGAAAATTTTCATGAAAAGATTTCTGCTTCAAAAAGTTGAAAATTTTCATGAAAAGATTTCGGCTTCAAAAAAGTTGACCATTTTCATGAAAAGATTTCGGCTTCAAAAAAGTAGAAAATTTTCATGAAAAGATTTCGGTTTCAAAAAGTTGAAAATTTTCATGAAAAGATCTCGGCTTTAAAAAAGTTGAACATTTTCATGAAAAGATTTCGGCTTCAAAAAAGTTGAAAATTTTCATGAAGTATTTCGGCTTCAAAAAAATGTAACATTTTCATGAAAAGATTTCGGCTTCAAAAAAGTTGAAAATTTTCATGAAAAGATTTCGGCTTCAAAAAAGCTGAAAATTTTCATGAAAAGATTTCGACTTCAAAAAAGTCTAAGATTTTCATGAAAAGATTTCTGCTTCAAAAAAGTCTAAGATTGTCATGAAAAGATTTCTTCTTCAAAAAAGTTGAAAATTTTCATGAAAAGATTTCGGTTTCAAAAAGTTGGAAATTTTCATGAAAAGATCTCGGCTTCAAAAAAGTTGAACATTTTCATGAAAAGATTTCGGCTTCAAAAAAGTTGAAAATTTTCATGAAAAGATTTCGGCTTCAAAAAAATGGAACATTTTCATGAAGTATTTCGGCTTCAAAAAAATGGAACATTTTCATGAAAAGATTTCGGCTTCAAAAAAGTTGAAAATTTTCATGAAAAGATTTCGGGTTCAAAAAAGTTGAAAATTTTCATGAAAAGATTTCGGCTTCAAAAAGTTGAAAATTTTCATGAAAAGATTTCGGCTTCAAAAAAGTTGACCATTTTCATGAAAAGATTTCTGCTTCAAAAAAGTTGAAAATTTTCATGAAAAGATTTCGGCTTCAAAAAAGTTGAAAATTTTCATGAAAAGATTTCGACTTCAAAAAAGTCTAAGATTTTCATGAAAAGATTTCTGCTTCAAAAAAGTTGAAAATTTTCATGAAAAGATTTCGGCTTCAAAAAGTTGAAAATTTTCATGTAAAGATTTCGGCTTCAAAAAAGTTGAACATTTTCATGAAAAGATTTCGGCTTCAAAAAAGTTGAAAATTTTCCTGAACTATTTCGGCATCAAAAAAGTTGAAAATTTTCATGAAAAGATTTAGGTTTCAAAAAAGTTGAAAATTTTCATGAAGTATTTCGGCTTCAAAAAAGTTGAAAATTTTCATGAACTATTTCGGCTTCAAAAAAGTTGGAAATTTTCATGAAAAGATTTCGACTTCAAAAAAGTCTAAGATTTTCATGAAAAGATTTCTGCTTCAAAAAGTAGAAAATTTTCATGAAAAGATTTCGGCTTCAAAAAGTTGAACATTTTCATGAAAAGATTTCGGTTTCCAAAAGTTGAAAATTTTCATGAAAAGATCTCGGCTTGAAAAAAGTTAAACATTTTCATGAAAAGATTTCGGCTTCAAAAAAGTTGAAAATTTTCATGAAAAGATTTCGACTTCAAAAAAGTCTATAATTTTCATGAAAAGATTTCTGCTTCAAAAAAGTTGAAAATTTTCATGAAAAGATTTCGGCTTCAAAAAGTTGAAAATTTTCATGAAAAGATTTCGGCTTCAAAAAAGTTGAACATTTTCATGAAAAGATTTCTGCTTCAAAAAAGTTGAAAATTTTCATGAAAAGATTTCGGCTTCAAAAAGTTGAAAATTTTAATGAAAAGATTTCGGCTTCAAAAAAGTTGACCATTTTCATGAAAAGATTTCGGCTTCAAAAAAGTTGACCATTTTCATGAAAAGATTTCGGCTTCAAAAAAGTTGAAAATTTTCATGAAAAGATCTCGGCTTCAAAAAAGTTGAACATTTTCATGAAAAGATTTCGGCTTCAAAAAAGTTGAAAATTTTCATGAAAAGATTTCGACTTCAAAAAAGTCTAAGATTTTCATGAAAAGATTTCTGCTTCAAAAAAGTTGAAAATTTTCATGAAAAGATTTCGGCTTCAAAAAAGTTGAACATTTTCATGAAAAGATTTCGGCTTCAAAAAAGTCTAAGATTTTCATGAAAAGATTTCGGCTTCAAAAAAGTTGACCATTTTCATGAAAAGATTTCGGCTTCAAAAAAGTTGAAAATTTTCATGAAAAGATTTCGGCTTCAAAAAGTTGAAAATTTTCATGAAAAGATTTCGGCTTCAAAAAAGTTGACCATTTTCATGAAAAGATTTCGGCTTCAAAAAAGTCTAAGATTTTGATGAAAAGATTTCTGCTTCAAAAAAGTTGAAAATTTTCATGAAAAGATTTCGGCTTCAAAAAGTTGAAAATTTTCATGTAAAGATTTCGGCTTCAAAAAAGTTGAAAATTTTCATGAAGTATTTCGGCTTAAAAAAAATGGAACATTTTCATGAAAAGATTTCGGCTTCAAAAAAGTTGAAAATTTTCATGAAAAGATTTCGGGTTCAAAAAATTTGAAAATTTTCATGAAGTATTTCGGCATCAAAAAAGTTAAAAATTTTCGTGAACTATTTCGGCTTCAAAAAAGTTGAAAATTTTCATGAAAAGATTTCGACTTCAAAAAAGTCTAAGATTTTCATGAAAAGATTTCTGCTTCAAAAAAGTTGAAAATTTTCATGAAAAGATTTCGGCTTCAAAAAGTTGAAAATTTTCATGAAAAGATTTCGGCTTCAAAAAAGTTGACCATTTTCATGAAAAGATTTCGGCTTCAAAAAAGTTGAAAATTTTCATGAAAAGATTTCGGTTTCAAAAAGTTGAAAATTTTCATGAAAAGATTTCGGCTTCAAAAAAGTTGAAAATTTTCATGAAAAGATTTCGACTTCAAAAAAGTCTAAGATTTTCATGAAAAGATTTCTGCTTCAAAAAAGTTGAAAATTTTCATGAAAAGATTTCGGCTTCAAAAAAGTTGAACATTTTCATGAAAAGATTTCGGCTTCAAAAAAGTCTAAGATTTTCATGAAAAGATTTCGGCTTCAAAAAAGTTGACCATTTTCATGAAAAGATTTCGGCTTCAAAAAAGTTGAAAATTTTCATGAAAAGATTTCGGCTTCAAAAAGTTGAAAATTTTCATGAAAAGATTTCGGCTTCAAAAAAGTTGACCATTTTCATGAAAAGATTTCGGCTTCAAAAAAGTCTAAGATTTTGATGAAAAGATTTCTGCTTCAAAAAAGTTGAAAATTTTCATGAAAAGATTTCGGCTTCAAAAAGTTGAAAATTTTCATGTAAAGATTTCGGCTTCAAAAAAGTTGAAAATTTTCATGAAGTATTTCGGCTTAAAAAAAATGGAACATTTTCATGAAAAGATTTCGGCTTCAAAAAAGTTGAAAATTTTCATGAAAAGATTTCGGGTTCAAAAAATTTGAAAATTTTCATGAAGTATTTCGGCATCAAAAAAGTTAAAAATTTTCGTGAACTATTTCGGCTTCAAAAAAGTTGAAAATTTTCATGAAAAGATTTCGACTTCAAAAAAGTCTAAGATTTTCATGAAAAGATTTCTGCTTCAAAAAAGTTGAAAATTTTCATGAAAAGATTTCGGCTTCAAAAAGTTGAAAATTTTCATGAAAAGATTTCGGCTTCAAAAAAGTTGACCATTTTCATGAAAAGATTTCGGCTTCAAAAAAGTTGAAAATTTTCATGAAAAGATTTCGGTTTCAAAAAGTTGAAAATTTTCATGAAAAGATTTCGGCTTCAAAAAAGTTGAACATTTTCATGAAAAGATTTCGGCTTCAAAAAGTTGAAAATTTTAATGAAAAGATTTCGGCTTCAAAAAAGTCTAAGATTTTCATGAAAAGATTTCTGCTTCAAAAAAGTTGAAAATTTTCATGAAAAGATTTCGGCTTCAAAAAGTTGAAAATTTTCATGAAAAGATTTCGGCTTCAAAAAAGTTGACCATTTTCATGAAAAGATTTCGGTTTTAAAAAAGTTGAAAATTTTCGTGAAAAGATTTCGGCTTCAAAAAAATGGAACATTTTCATGAAGTATTTCGGCTTCAAAAAAATGGAACATTTTCATGAAAAGATTTCGGCTTCAAAAAAGTTGAAAATTTTCATGAAAAGATTTCGGGTTCAAAAAAGTTGAAAATTTTCATGAACTATTTCGGCATCAAAAAAGTTGGAAATTTTCATGAAAAGATTTAGACTTCAAAAAAGTTGAATATTTTCATCAAGTATTTCAGCTTCAAAAAAGTCGAAGATTTTCATGAAAAGATTTCTGCTTCAAAAAAGTTGAAAATTTTCATGAAAAGATTTCGGCTTCAAAAAAGTTGAACATTTTCATGAAAAGATTTCGGTTTCAAAAAGTTGAAAATTTTCATGAAAAGATCTCGGCTTCAAAAAAGTTGAACATTTTCATGAAAAGATTTCGGCTTCAAAAAAGTTGAAAATTTTCATGAAAAGATTTCGGCTTGAAAAAAGTTGAACATTTTCATGAAAAGATTTCTGCTTCAAAAAAGTTGAAAATTTTCATGAAAAGATTTCGGCTTCAAAAAGTTGAAAATTTTCATGAAAAGATTTCGGCTTCAAAAATGTTGACCATTTTCATGAAAATATTTCGGCTTCAAAAAAGTCTAAGATTTTGATGAAAAGATTTCTGCTTCAAAAAAGTTGAAAATTTTCATGAAAAGATCTCGGCTTCAAAAAAGTCTAAAATTTTCATGAACTATTTCGGCTTCAAAAAAGTTGGAAATTTTCATGAAAAGATTTCGACTTCAAAAAAGTCTAAGATTTTCATGAAAAGATTTCTGCTTCAAAAAGTAGAAAATTTTCATGAAAAGATTTCGGCTTCAAAAAGTTGAACATTTTCATGAAAAGATTTCGGTTTCAAAAAGTTGAAAATTTTCATGAAAAGATCTCGGCTTGAAAAAAGTTGAACATTTTCATGAAAAGATTTCGGCTTCAAAAAAGTTGAAAATTTTCATGAAAAGATTTCGGCTTCAAAAAGTTGAAAATTTTCATGAAAAGATTTCGGCTTCAAAAAAGTTGAACATTTTCATGAAAAGATTTCGGCTTCAAAAAAGTTGAATATTTTCATGAAAAGATTTCGGCTTCAAAAAAGTCTAAGATTTTGATGAAAAGATTTCTGCTTCAAAAAAGTTGAAAATTTTCATGAAAAGATCTCGGCTTCAAAAAAGTTGAAAATTTTCATGAAAAGATCTCGGCTTCAAAAAGTTGAAAATTTTCATGAAAAGATTTCGGCTTCAAAAAAGTTGAACATTTTCATGAAAAGATTTCGGCTTCAAAAAAGTCTAAGATTTTCATGAAAAGATTTCTGCTTCAAAAAAGTTGAAAATTTTCATGAAAAGATTTCGGTTTCAAAAAAGTTGAAAATTTTCATGAAAAGATTTCGGTTTTAAAAAAGTTGAAAATTTTCGTGAAAAGATTTCGGCTTCAAAAAAATGGAACATTTTCATGAAGTATTTCGGCTTCAAAAAAATGGAACATTTTCATGAAAAGATTTCGGCTTCAAAAAAGTTGAAAATTTTCATGAAAAGATTTCGGGTTCAAAAAAGTTGAAAATTTTCATGAACTATTTCGGCATCAAAAAAGTTGGAAATTTTCATGAAAAGATTTAGACTTCAAAAAAGTTGAATATTTTCATCAAGTATTTCAGCTTCAAAAAAGTCGAAGATTTTCATGAAAAGATTTCTGCTTCAAAAAAGTTGAAAATTTTCATGAAAAGATTTCGGCTTCAAAAAAGTTGAACATTTTCATGAAAAGATTTCGGTTTCAAAAAGTTGAAAATTTTCATGAAAAGATCTCGGCTTCAAAAAAGTTGAACATTTTCATGAAAAGATTTCGGCTTCAAAAAAGTTGAACATTTTCATGAAAAGATTTCGGCTTGAAAAAAGTTGAACATTTTCATGAAAAGATTTCTGCTTCAAAAAAGTTGAAAATTTTCATGAAAAGATTTCGGCTTCAAAAAGTTGAAAATTTTCATGAAAAGATTTCGGCTTCAAAAATGTTGACCATTTTCATGAAAATATTTCGGCTTCAAAAAAGTCTAAGATTTTGATGAAAAGATTTCTGCTTCAAAAAAGTTGAAAATTTTCATGAAAAGATCTCGGCTTCAAAAAAGTCTAAAATTTTCATGAACTATTTCGGCTTCAAAAAAGTTGGAAATTTTCATGAAAAGATTTCGACTTCAAAAAAGTCTAAGATTTTCATGAAAAGATTTCTGCTTCAAAAAGTAGAAAATTTTCATGAAAAGATTTCGGCTTCAAAAAGTTGAACATTTTCATGAAAAGATTTCGGTTTCAAAAAGTTGAAAATTTTCATGAAAAGATCTCGGCTTGAAAAAAGTTGAACATTTTCATGAAAAGATTTCGGCTTCAAAAAAGTTGAAAATTTTCATGAAAAGATTTCGGCTTCAAAAAGTTGAAAATTTTCATGAAAAGATTTCGGCTTCAAAAAAGTTGAACATTTTCATGAAAAGATTTCGGCTTCAAAAAAGTTGAATATTTTCATGAAAAGATTTCGGCTTCAAAAAAGTCTAAGATTTTGATGAAAAGATTTCTGCTTCAAAAAAGTTGAAAATTTTCATGAAAAGATCTCGGCTTCAAAAAAGTTGAAAATTTTCATGAAAAGATCTCGGCTTCAAAAAGTTGAAAATTTTCATGAAAAGATTTCGGCTTCAAAAAAGTTGAACATTTTCATGAAAAGATTTCGGCTTCAAAAAAGTCTAAGATTTTCATGAAAAGATTTCTGCTTCAAAAAAGTTGAAAATTTTCATGAAAAGATTTCGGTTTCAAAAAGTTGGAAATTTTCATGAAAAGATTTAGACTTCAAAAAAGTTGAATATTTTCATCAAGTATTTCAGCTTCAAAAAAGTCGAAGATTTTCATGAAAAGATTTCGGCTTCAAAAAAGTTGAAAATTTTCATGAAAAGATTTCGGCTTCAAAAAAGCTGAAAATTTTCATGAAAAGATTTCGACTTCAAAAAAGTCTAAGATTTTCATGAAAAGATTTCTGCTTCAAAAAAGTCTAAGATTGTCATGAAAAGATTTCTTCTTCAAAAAAGTTGAAAATTTTCATGAAAAGATTTCGGTTTCAAAAAGTTGGAAATTTTCATGAAAAGATCTCGGCTTCAAAAAAGTTGAACATTTTCATGAAAAGATTTCGGCTTCAAAAAAGTTGAAAATTTTCATGAAAAGATTTCGGCTTCAAAAAAATGGAACATTTTCATGAAGTATTTCGGCTTCAAAAAAATGGAACATTTTCATGAAAAGATTTCGGCTTCAAAAAAGTTGAAAATTTTCATGAAAAGATTTCGGGTTCAAAAAAGTTGAAAATTTTCATGAAAAGATTTCGGCTTCAAAAAGTTGAAAATTTTCATGAAAAGATTTCGGCTTCAAAAAAGTTGACCATTTTCATGAAAAGATTTCTGCTTCAAAAAAGTTGAAAATTTTCATGAAAAGATTTCGGCTTCAAAAAAGTTGAACATTTTCATGAAAAGATTTCGGCTTCAAAAAAGTCTAAGATTTTCATGAAAAGATTTCGGCTTCAAAAAAGTTGAAAATTTTCATGAAAAGATTTCGACTTCAAAAAAGTCTAAGATTTTCATGAAAAGATTTCTGCTTCAAAAAAGTTGAAAATTTTCATGAAAAGATTTCGGCTTCAAAAAAGTTGAACATTTTCATGAAAAGATTTCGGCTTCAAAAAAGTCTAAGATTTTCATGAAAAGATTTCGGCTTCAAAAAAGTTGAAAATTTTCATGAAAAGATTTCTGCTTCAAAAAGTTGAAAATTTTCATGAAAAGATTTCGGCTTCAAAAAAGTTGACCATTTTCATGAAAAGATTTCGGCTTCAAAAAAGTAGAAAATTTTCATGAAAAGATTTCGGTTTCAAAAAGTTGAAAATTTTCATGAAAAGATCTCGGCTTTAAAAAAGTTGAACATTTTCATGAAAAGATTTCGGCTTCAAAAAAGTTGAAAATTTTCATGAAGTATTTCGGCTTCAAAAAAATGTAACATTTTCATGAAAAGATTTCGGCTTCAAAAAAGTTGAAAATTTTCATGAAAAGATTTCGGCTTCAAAAAAGCTGAAAATTTTCATGAAAAGATTTCGACTTCAAAAAAGTCTAAGATTTTCATGAAAAGATTTCTGCTTCAAAAAAGTCTAAGATTGTCATGAAAAGATTTCTTCTTCAAAAAAGTTGAAAATTTTCATGAAAAGATTTCGGTTTCAAAAAGTTGGAAATTTTCATGAAAAGATCTCGGCTTCAAAAAAGTTGAACATTTTCATGAAAAGATTTCGGCTTCAAAAAAGTTGAAAATTTTCATGAAAAGATTTCGGCTTCAAAAAAATGGAACATTTTCATGAAGTATTTCGGCTTCAAAAAAATGGAACATTTTCATGAAAAGATTTCGGCTTCAAAAAAGTTGAAAATTTTCATGAAAAGATTTCGGGTTCAAAAAAGTTGAAAATTTTCATGAAAAGATTTCGGCTTCAAAAAGTTGAAAATTTTCATGAAAAGATTTCGGCTTCAAAAAAGTTGACCATTTTCATGAAAAGATTTCTGCTTCAAAAAAGTTGAAAATTTTCATGAAAAGATTTCGGTTTCAAAAAGTTGAAAATTTTCATGAAAAGATTTCGGCTACAAAAAAGTTGAACATTTTCATGAAAAGATTTCTGCTTCAAAAAAGTTGAAAATTTTCATGAAAAGATTTCGGCTTCAAAAAGTTGAAAATTTTCATGAAAAGATTTCGGCTTCAAAAAAGTTGACCATTTTCATGAAAAGATTTCGGCTTCAAAAAAGTCTAAGATTTTGATGAAAAGATTTCTGCTTCAAAAAAGTTGAAAATTTTCATGAAAAGATCTCGGCTTCAAAAAAGTTGAACATTTTCATGAAAAGATTTCGGCTTCAAAAAAGTTGAAAATTTTCATGAAAAGATTTCGACTTCAAAAAAGTCTAAGATTTTCATGAAAAGATTTCTGCTTCAAAAAAGTTGAAAATTTTCATGAAAAGATTTCGGCTTCAAAAAGTTGAAAATTTTCATGTAAAGATTTCGGCTTCAAAAAAGTTGAACATTTTCATGAAAAGATTTCGGCTTCAAAAAAGTTGAAAATTTTCCTGAACTATTTCGGCATCAAAAAAGTTGAAAATTTTCATGAAAAGATTTAGGTTTCAAAAAAGTTGAAAATTTTCATGAAGTATTTCGGCTTCAAAAAAGTTGAAAATTTTCATGAACTATTTCGGCTTCAAAAAAGTTGGAAATTTTCATGAAAAGATTTCGACTTCAAAAAAGTCTAAGATTTTCATGAAAAGATTTCTGCTTCAAAAAGTAGAAAATTTTCATGAAAAGATTTCGGCTTCAAAAAGTTGAACATTTTCATGAAAAGATTTCGGTTTCCAAAAGTTGAAAATTTTCATGAAAAGATCTCGGCTTGAAAAAAGTTAAACATTTTCATGAAAAGATTTCGGCTTCAAAAAAGTTGAAAATTTTCATGAAAAGATTTCGACTTCAAAAAAGTCTATAATTTTCATGAAAAGATTTCTGCTTCAAAAAAGTTGAAAATTTTCATGAAAAGATTTCGGCTTCAAAAAGTTGAAAATTTTCATGAAAAGATTTCGGCTTCAAAAAAGTTGAACATTTTCATGAAAAGATTTCTGCTTCAAAAAAGTTGAAAATTTTCATGAAAAGATTTCGGCTTCAAAAAGTTGAAAATTTTAATGAAAAGATTTCGGCTTCAAAAAAGTTGACCATTTTCATGAAAAGATTTCGGCTTCAAAAAAGTTGACCATTTTCATGAAAAGATTTCGGCTTCAAAAAAGTTGAAAATTTTCATGAAAAGATCTCGGCTTCAAAAAAGTTGAACATTTTCATGAAAAGATTTCGGCTTCAAAAAAGTTGAAAATTTTCATGAAAAGATTTCGACTTCAAAAAAGTCTAAGATTTTCATGAAAAGATTTCTGCTTCAAAAAAGTTGAAAATTTTCATGAAAAGATTTCGGCTTCAAAAAAGTTGAACATTTTCATGAAAAGATTTCGGCTTCAAAAAAGTCTAAGATTTTCATGAAAAGATTTCGGCTTCAAAAAAGTTGACCATTTTCATGAAAAGATTTCGACTTCAAAAAAGTTGAAAATTTTCATGAAAAGATTTCGGCTTCAAAAAGTTGAAAATTTTCATGAAAAGATTTCGGCTTCAAAAAAGTTGACCATTTTCATGAAAAGATTTCGGCTTCAAAAAAGTCTAAGATTTTGATGAAAAGATTTCTGCTTCAAAAAAGTTGAAAATTTTCATGAAAAGATTTCGGCTTCAAAAAGTTGAAAATTTTCATGTAAAGATTTCGGCTTCAAAAAAGTTGAAAATTTTCATGAAGTATTTCGGCTTAAAAAAAATGGAACATTTTCATGAAAAGATTTCGGCTTCAAAAAAGTTGAAAATTTTCATGAAAAGATTTCGGGTTCAAAAAATTTGAAAATTTTCATGAAGTATTTCGGCATCAAAAAAGTTAAAAATTTTCGTGAACTATTTCGGCTTCAAAAAAGTTGAAAATTTTCATGAAAAGATTTCGACTTCAAAAAAGTCTAAGATTTTCATGAAAAGATTTCTGCTTCAAAAAAGTTGAAAATTTTCATGAAAAGATTTCGGCTTCAAAAAGTTGAAAATTTTCATGAAAAGATTTCGGCTTCAAAAAAGTTGACCATTTTCATGAAAAGATTTCGGCTTCAAAAAAGTTGAAAATTTTCATGAAAAGATTTCGGTTTCAAAAAGTTGAAAATTTTCATGAAAAGATTTCGGCTTCAAAAAAGTTGAACATTTTCATGAAAAGATTTCGGCTTCAAAAAGTTGAAAATTTTAATGAAAAGATTTCGGCTTCAAAAAAGTCTAAGATTTTCATGAAAAGATTTCTGCTTCAAAAAAGTTGAAAATTTTCATGAAAAGATTTCGGCTTCAAAAAGTTGAAAATTTTCATGAAAAGATTTCGGCTTCAAAAAAGTTGACCATTTTCATGAAAAGATTTCGGTTTTAAAAAAGTTGAAAATTTTCGTGAAAAGATTTCGGCTTCAAAAAAATGGAACATTTTCATGAAGTATTTCGGCTTCAAAAAAATGGAACATTTTCATGAAAAGATTTCGGCTTCAAAAAAGTTGAAAATTTTCATGAAAAGATTTCGGGTTCAAAAAAGTTGAAAATTTTCATGAACTATTTCGGCATCAAAAAAGTTGGAAATTTTCATGAAAAGATTTAGACTTCAAAAAAGTTGAATATTTTCATCAAGTATTTCAGCTTCAAAAAAGTCGAAGATTTTCATGAAAAGATTTCTGCTTCAAAAAAGTTGAAAATTTTCATGAAAAGATTTCGGCTTCAAAAAAGTTGAACATTTTCATGAAAAGATTTCGGTTTCAAAAAGTTGAAAATTTTCATGAAAAGATCTCGGCTTCAAAAAAGTTGAACATTTTCATGAAAAGATTTCGGCTTCAAAAAAGTTGAAAATTTTCATGAAAAGATTTCGGCTTGAAAAAAGTTGAACATTTTCATGAAAAGATTTCTGCTTCAAAAAAGTTGAAAATTTTCATGAAAAGATTTCGGCTTCAAAAAGTTGAAAATTTTCATGAAAAGATTTCGGCTTCAAAAATGTTGACCATTTTCATGAAAATATTTCGGCTTCAAAAAAGTCTAAGATTTTGATGAAAAGATTTCTGCTTCAAAAAAGTTGAAAATTTTCATGAAAAGATCTCGGCTTCAAAAAAGTCTAAAATTTTCATGAACTATTTCGGCTTCAAAAAAGTTGGAAATTTTCATGAAAAGATTTCGACTTCAAAAAAGTCTAAGATTTTCATGAAAAGATTTCTGCTTCAAAAAGTAGAAAATTTTCATGAAAAGATTTCGGCATCAAAAAGTTGAACATTTTCATGAAAAGATTTCGGTTTCAAAAAGTTGAAAATTTTCATGAAAAGATCTCGGCTTGAAAAAAGTTGAACATTTTCATGAAAAGATTTCGGCTTCAAAAAAGTTGAAAATTTTCATGAAAAGATTTCGGCTTCAAAAAGTTGAAAATTTTCATGAAAAGATTTCGGCTTCAAAAAAGTTGAACATTTTCATGAAAAGATTTCGGCTTCAAAAAAGTTGAATATTTTCATGAAAAGATTTCGGCTTCAAAAAAGTCTAAGATTTTGATGAAAAGATTTCTGCTTCAAAAAAGTTGAAAATTTTCATGAAAAGATCTCGGCTTCAAAAAAGTTGAAAATTTTCATGAAAAGATCTCGGCTTCAAAAAGTTGAAAATTTTCATGAAAAGATTTCGGCTTCAAAAAAGTTGAACATTTTCATGAAAAGATTTCGGCTTCAAAAAAGTCTAAGATTTTCATGAAAAGATTTCTGCTTCAAAAAAGTTGAAAATTTTCATGAAAAGATTTCGGTTTCAAAAAAGTTGAAAATTTTCATGAAAAGATTTCGGTTTTAAAAAAGTTGAAAATTTTCGTGAAAAGATTTCGGCTTCAAAAAAATGGAACATTTTCATGAAGTATTTCGGCTTCAAAAAAATGGAACATTTTCATGAAAAGATTTCGGCTTCAAAAAAGTTGAAAATTTTCATGAAAAGATTTCGGGTTCAAAAAAGTTGAAAATTTTCATGAACTATTTCGGCATCAAAAAAGTTGGAAATTTTCATGAAAAGATTTAGACTTCAAAAAAGTTGAATATTTTCATCAAGTATTTCAGCTTCAAAAAAGTCGAAGATTTTCATGAAAAGATTTCTGCTTCAAAAAAGTTGAAAATTTTCATGAAAAGATTTCGGCTTCAAAAAAGTTGAACATTTTCATGAAAAGATTTCGGTTTCAAAAAGTTGAAAATTTTCATGAAAAGATCTCGGCTTCAAAAAAGTTGAACATTTTCATGAAAAGATTTCGGCTTCAAAAAAGTTGAACATTTTCATGAAAAGATTTCGGCTTGAAAAAAGTTGAACATTTTCATGAAAAGATTTCTGCTTCAAAAAAGTTGAAAATTTTCATGAAAAGATTTCGGCTTCAAAAAGTTGAAAATTTTCATGAAAAGATTTCGGCTTCAAAAATGTTGACCATTTTCATGAAAATATTTCGGCTTCAAAAAAGTCTAAGATTTTGATGAAAAGATTTCTGCTTCAAAAAAGTTGAAAATTTTCATGAAAAGATTTCTGCTTCAAAAAAGTTGAAAATTTTCATGAACTATTTCGGCTTCAAAAAAGTTGGAAATTTTCATGAAAAGATTTCGACTTCAAAAAAGTCTAAGATTTTCATGAAAAGATTTCTGCTTCAAAAAGTAGAAAATTTTCATGAAAAGATTTCGGCTTCAAAAAGTTGAACATTTTCATGAAAAGATTTCGGTTTCAAAAAGTTGAAAATTTTCATGAAAAGATCTCGGCTTGAAAAAAGTTGAACATTTTCATGAAAAGATTTCGGCTTCAAAAAAGTTGAAAATTTTCATGAAAAGATTTCGGCTTCAAAAAGTTGAAAATTTTCATGAAAAGATTTCGGCTTCAAAAAAGTTGAACATTTTCATGAAAAGATTTCGGCTTCAAAAAAGTTGAATATTTTCATGAAAAGATTTCGGCTTCAAAAAAGTCTAAGATTTTGATGAAAAGATTTCTGCTTCAAAAAAGTTGAAAATTTTCATGAAAAGATCTCGGCTTCAAAAAAGTTGAAAATTTTCATGAAAAGATCTCGGCTTCAAAAAGTTGAAAATTTTCATGAAAAGATTTCGGCTTCAAAAAAGTTGAACATTTTCATGAAAAGATTTCGGCTTCAAAAAAGTCTAAGATTTTCATGAAAAGATTTCTGCTTCAAAAAAGTTGAAAATTTTCATGAAAAGATTTCGGTTTCAAAAAGTTGAAAATTTTCATGAAAAGATCTCGGCTTCAAAAAAGTTGAACATTTTCATGAAAAGATTTCGACTTCAAAAAAGTTGAACATTTTCATGAAAAGATTTCTGCTTCAAAAAACTTGAAAATTTTCATGAAAAGATTTCGGCTTCAAAAAGTTGAACATTTTCATGAAAAGATTTTGGCTTCAAAAAAGTTGAAAATTTTCATGAAAAGATTTTGTTTTCAAAAAGTTGAAAATTTTCATGAAGTATTTCGGCTTAAAAAAAATGGAACATTTTCATGAAAAGATTTCGGCTTCAAAAAAGTTGAAAATTTTCATGAAAAGATTTCGGGTTCAAAAAAGTTAAAAATTTTCATGAACTATTTCGGCATCAAAAAAGTTGAAAATTTTCATGAAAAGATTTTGGCTTCAAAAAAGTTGAAAATTTTCATGAAAAGATTTTGGTTTCATAAAGTTGAAAATTTTCTTGAACAGATTTCGGCTTCAAAAAAGTTGAACATTTTCATGAAAAGATTTCGGCTTCAAAAAAGTTGAAAATTTTCATGAAAAGATTTCGGTTTCAAAAAGTTGAAAATTTTCATGAAAAGATCTCGGCTACAAAAAAGTTGAACATTTTCATGAAAAGATTTCGACTTCAAAAAAGTCTAAGATTTTCATGAAAAGATTTCTGCTTCAAAAAAGTTGAAAATTTTCATGAAAAGATTTCGGCTTCAAAAAGTTGAAAATTTTCATGAAAAGATTTCGGCTTCAAAAAAGTTGAAAATTTTCATGAAAAGATTTCGGCTTCAAAAAAGTTGAATATTTTCATGAAAAGATTTCGGCTTCAAAAAAGTCTAAGATTTTGATGAAAAGATTTCTGCTTCAAAAAAGTTGAAAATTTTCATGAAAAGATCTCGGCTTCAAAAAAGTTGAAAATTTTCATGAAAAGATCTCGGCTTCAAAAAGTTGAAAATTTTCATGAAAAGATTTAGGCTTCAAAAAAGTTGAACATTTTCATGAAAAGATTTCGGCTTCAAAAAAGTCTAAGATTTTCATGAAAAGATTTCTGCTTCAAAAAAGTTGAAAATTTTCATGAAAAGATTTCGGTTTCAAAAAGTTGAAAATGTTCATGAAAAGATCTCGGCTTCAAAAAAGTTGAAAATTTTCATGAAAAGATTTCGACTTCAAAAAAGTTGAACATTTTCATGAAAAGATTTCTGCTTCAAAAAGTTGAAAATTTTCATGAAAAGATTTCGGCTTCAAAAAGTTGAACATTTTCATGAAAAGATTTTGGCTTCAAAAAAGTTGAAAATTTTCATGAAAAGATTTTGGTTTCAAAAAGTTGAAAATTTTCATGAAAAGATTTCGGCTTCAAAAAAGTTGAAAATTTTCATGAACTATTTCGGCATCAAAAAAGTTGAAAATTTTCATGAAAAGATTTCTGCTTCAAAAAGTAGAAAATTTTCATGAAAAGATTTCGGCTTCAAAAAGTTGAACATTTTCATGAAAAGATTTCGGTTTCAAAAAGTTGAAAATTTTCATGAAAAGATCTCGGCTTCAAAAAAGTTGAACATTTTCATGAAAAGATTTCGGCTTCAAAAAAGTTGAAAATTTTCATGAAGTATTTCGGCTTCAAAAAAATGTAACATTTTCATGAAAAGATTTCGGCTTCAAAAAAGTTGAACATTTTCATGAAAAGATTTCGGCTTCAAAAAAGCTGAAAATTTTCATGAAAAGATTTCGACTTCAAAAAAGTCTAAGATTTTCATGAAAAGATTTCTGCTTCAAAAAAGTCTAAGATTTTCATGAAAAGATTTCTGCTTCAAAAAAGTTGAAAATTTTCATGAAAAGATTTCGGTTTCAAAAAGTTGAAAATTTTCATGAAAAGATCTCGGCTTCAAAAAAGTTGAACATTTTCATGAAAAGATTTCGGCTTCAAAAAAGTTGAAAATTTTCATGAAAAGATTTCGGCTTCAAAAAAATGGAACATTTTCATGAAGTATTTCGGCTTCAAAAAAATGGAACATTTTCATGAAAAGATTTCTGCTTCAAAAAAGTTGAAAATTTTCATGAAAAGATTTCGGGTTCAAAAAAGTTGAAAATTTTCATGAAAAGATTTCGGCTTCAAAAAGTTGAAAATTTTCATGAAAAGATTTCGGCTTCAAAAAAGTTGACCATTTTCATGAAAAGATTTCGGCTTCAAAAAAGTTGAAAATTTTCATGAAAAGATTTCGGTTTCAAAAAGTTGAAAATTTTCATGAAAAGATTTCGGCTTCAAAAAAGTTGAACATTTTCATGAAAAGATTTCTGCTTCAAAAAAGTTGAAAATTTTCATGAAAAGATTTCGGCTTCAAAAAGTTGAAAATTTTAATGAAAAGATTTCGGCTTCAAAAAAGTTGACCATTTTCATGAAAAGATTTCAGCTTCAAAAAAGTTGACCATTTTCATGAAAAGATTTCGGCTTCAAAAAAGTTGAAAATTTTCATGAAAAGATCTCGGCTTCAAAAAAGTTGAACATTTTCATGAAAAGATTTCGGCTTCAAAAAAGTTGACCATTTTCATGAAAAGATTTCGGCTTCAAAAAAGTTGAAAATTTTCATGAAAAGATTTCGGTTTCAAAAAGTTGAAAATTTTCATGAAAAGATTTCGGCTTCAAAAAAGTTGAACATTTTCATGAAAAGATTTCTGCTTCAAAAAAGTTGAAAATTTTCATGAAAAGATTTCGGCTTCAAAAAGTTGAAAATTTTAATGAAAAGATTTCGGCTTCAAAAAAGTTGACCATTTTCATGAAAAGATTTCAGCTTCAAAAAAGTTGACCATTTTCATGAAAAGATTTCGGCTTCAAAAAAGTTGAAAATTTTCATGAAAAGATCTCGGCTTCAAAAAAGTTGAACATTTTCATGAAAAGATTTCGGCTTCAAAAAAGTTGAAAATTTTCATGAAAAGATTTCGAATTCAAAAAAGTCTAAGATTTTCATGAAAAGATTTCTGCTTCAAAAAAGTTGAAAATTTTCATGAAAAGATTTCGGCTTCAAAAAAGTTGAACATTTTCATGAAAAGATTTCGGCTTCAAAAAAGTCTAAGATTTTCATGAAAAGATTTCGGCTTCAAAAAAGTTGAAAATTTTCATGAAAAGATTTCTGCTTCAAAAAGTTGAAAATTTTCATGAAAAGATTTCGGCTTCAAAAAAGTTGACCATTTTCATGAAAAGATTTCGGCTTCAAAAAAGTAGAAAATTTTCATGAAAAGATTTCGGTTTCAAAAAGTTGAAAATTTTCATGAAAAGATCTCGGCTTTAAAAAAGTTGAACATTTTCATGAAAAGATTTCGGCTTCAAAAAAGTTGAAAATTTTCATGAAGTATTTCGGCATCAAAAAAGTTGAAAATTTTCATGAACTATTTCAGCTTCAAAAAAGTTGGAAATTTTCATGAAAAGATTTCGACTTCAAAAAAGTCTAAGATTTTCATGAAAAGATTTCTGCTTCAAAAAGTAGAAAATTTTCATGAAAAGATTTCGGCTTCAAAAAGTTGAACATTTTCATGAAAAGATTTCGGTTTCCAATAGTTGAAAATTTTCATGAAAAGATCTCGACTTGAAAAAAGTTAAACATTTTCATGAAAAGATTTCGGCTTCAAAAAAGTTGAAAATTTTCATGAAAAGATTTCGACTTCAAAAAAGTCTAAGATTTTCATGAAAAGATTTCTGCTTCAAAAAAGTTGAAAATTTTCATGAAAAGATTTCGGCTTCAAAAAGTTGAAAATTTTCATGAAAAGATTTCGGCTTCAAAAAAGTTGAACATTTTCATGAAAAGATTTCTGCTTCAAAAAAGTTGAAAATTTTCATGAAAAGATTTCGGCTTCAAAAAGTTGAAAATTTTAATGAAAAGATTTCGGCTTCAAAAAAGTTGACCATTTTCATGAAAAGATTTCGGCTTCAAAAAAGTTGACCATTTTCATGAAAAGATTTCGGCTTCAAAAAAGTTGAAAATTTTCATGAAAAGATCTCGGCTTCAAAAAAGTTGAACATTTTCATGAAAAGATTTCGGCTTCAAAAAAGTTGAAAATTTTCATGAAAAGATTTCGACTTCAAAAAAGTCTAAGATTTTCATGAAAAGATTTCTGCTTCAAAAAAGTTGAAAATTTTCATGAAAAGATTTCGGCTTCAAAAAAGTTGAACATTTTCATGAAAAGATTTCGGCTTCAAAAAAGTCTAAGATTTTCATGAAAAGATTTCGGCTTCAAAAAAGTTGAAAATTTTCATGAAAAGATTTCTGCTTCAAAAAGTTGAAAATTTTCATGAAAAGATTTCGGCTTCAAAAAAGTTGACCATTTTCATGAAAAGATTTCGGCTTCAAAAAAGTAGAAAATTTTCATGAAAAGATTTCGGTTTCAAAAAGTTGAAAATTTTCATGAAAAGATCTCGGCTTTAAAAAAGTTGAACATTTTCATGAAAAGATTTCGGCTTCAAAAAAGTTGAAAATTTTCATGAAGTATTTCGGCTTCAAAAAAATGTAACATTTTCATGAAAAGATTTCGGCTTCAAAAAAGTTGAAAATTTTCATGAAAAGATTTCGGCTTCAAAAAAGCTGAAAATTTTCATGAAAAGATTTCGACTTCAAAAAAGTCTAAGATTTTCATGAAAAGATTTCTGCTTCAAAAAAGTCTAAGATTGTCATGAAAAGATTTCTGCTTCAAAAAAGTTGAAAATTTTCATGAAAAGATTTCGGTTTCAAAAAGTTGGAAATTTTCATGAAAAGATCTCGGCTTCAAAAAAGTTGAACATTTTCATGAAAAGATTTCGGCTTCAAAAAAGTTGAAAATTTTCATGAAAAGATTTCGGCTTCAAAAAAATGGAACATTTTCATGAAGTATTTCGGCTTCAAAAAAATGGAACATTTTCATGAAAAGATTTCGGCTTCAAAAAAGTTGAAAATTTTCATGAAAAGATTTCGGGTTCAAAAAAGTTGAAAATTTTCATGAAAAGATTTCGGCTTCAAAAAGTTGAAAATTTTCATGAAAAGATTTCGGCTTCAAAAAAGTTGACCATTTTCATGAAAAGATTTCTGCTTCAAAAAAGTTGAAAATTTTCATGAAAAGATTTCGGTTTCAAAAAGTTGAAAATTTTCATGAAAAGATTTCGGCTACAAAAAAGTTGAACATTTTCATGAAAAGATTTCTGCTTCAAAAAAGTTGAAAATTTTCATGAAAAGATTTCGGCTTCAAAAAGTTGAAAATTTTCATGAAAAGATTTCGGCTTCAAAAAAGTTGACCATTTTCATGAAAAGATTTCGGCTTCAAAAAAGTCTAAGATTTTGATGAAAAGATTTCTGCTTCAAAAAAGTTGAAAATTTTCCTGAACTATTTCGGCATCAAAAAAGTTGAAAATTTTCATGAAAAGATTTAGGTTTCAAAAAAGTTGAAAATTTTCATGAACTATTTCGGCTTCAAAAAAGTTGGAAATTTTCATGAAAAGATTTCGACTTCAAAAAAGTCTAAGATTTTCATGAAAAGATTTCTGCTTCAAAAAAGTCTAAGATTTTCATGAAAAGATTTCTGCTTCAAAAAAGTTGAAAATTTTCATGAAAAGATTTCGGTTTCAAAAAGTTGGAAATTTTCATGAAAAGATCTCGGCTTCAAAAAAGTTGAAAATTTTCATGAAAAGATTTCGGCTTCAAAAAAGTTGAAAATTTTCATGAAGTATTTCGGCTTCAAAAAAATGTAACATTTTCAAGAAAAGATTTCGGCTTCAAAAAAGTTGAACATTTTCATGAAAAGATTTCGGCTTCAAAAAAGTTGAAAATTTTCATGAAAAGATTTCGGCTTCAAAAAAATGGAACATTTTCATGGAGTATTTCGGCTTCAAAAAAATGGAACATTTTCATGAAAAGATTTCGGCTTCAAAAAAGTTGAAAATTTTCATGAAAAGATTTCGGGTTCAAAAAAGTTGAAAATTTTCATGAAAAGATTTCGGCTTCAAAAAGTTGAAAATTTTCATGAAAAGATTTCGGCTTCAAAAAAGTTGACCATTTTCATGAAAAGATTTCGGCTTCAAAAAAGTTGAAAATTTTCATGAAAAGATTTCGTTTTCAAAAAGTTGAAAATTTTCATGAAAAGATTTCGGCTTCAAAAAAGTTGAACATTTTCATGAAAAGATTTCTGCTTCAAAAAAGTTGAAAATTTTCATGAAAAGATTTCGGCTTCAAAAAGTTGAAAATTTTCATGAAAAGATTTCGGCTTCAAAAAAGTTGACCATTTTCATGAAAAGATTTCGGCTTCAAAAAAGTCTAAGATTTTGATGAAAAGATTTCTGCTTCAAAAAAGTTGAAAATTTTCATGAAAAGATCTCGGTTTCAAAAAAGTTGAACATTTTCATGAAAAGATTTCGGCTTCAAAAAAGTTGAAAATTTTCATGAAAAGATTTCGACTTCAAAAAAGTCTAAGATTTTCATGAAAAGATTTCTGCTTCAAAAAAGTTGAAAATTTTCATGAAAAGATTTCGGCTTCAAAAAGTTGAAAATTTTCATGTAAAGATTTCGGCTTCAAAAAAGTTGAACATTTTCATGAAAAGATTTCGGCTTCAAAAAAGTCTAAGATTTTCATGAAAAGATTTCGACTTCAAAAAAGTTGAAAATTTTCATGAAAAGATTTCGGCTTCAAAAAGTTGAAAATTTTCATGAAAAGATTTCGGCTTCAAAAAAGTTGACCATTTTCATGAAAAGATTTCGGCTTCAAAAAAGTTGAAAATTTTCATGAAAAGATTTTGGTTTCAAAAAAGTTGAAAATTTTCATGAAAAGATTTCTGCTTCAAAAAAGTTGAAAATTTTCATGAACTATTTCGGCATCAAAAAAGTTGAAAATTTTCATGAAAAGATTTAGGTTTCAAAAAAGTTGAAAATTTTCATGAAGTATTTCGGCTTCAAAAAAGTCTAAAATTTTCATGAACTATTTCGGCTCCAAAAAAGTTGGAAATTTTCATGAAAAGATTTCTGCTTCAAAAAAGTTGAAAATTTTCATGAAGTATTTCGGCTTCAAAAAAATGTAACATTTTCATGAAAAGATTTCGGCTTCAAAAAAGTTGAACATTTTCATGAAAAGATTTCGGCTTCAAAAAAGTTGAACATTTTCATGAAAAGATTTCGGCTTCAAAAAGTTGAAAATTTTCATGAAAAGATCTCGGCTTCAAAAAAGTTGAAAATTTTCATGAAAAGATTTTGGTTTCAAAAAGTTAAAAGTTTTCATGAAGTATTTCGGCTTAAAAAAAATGGAACATTTTCATGAAAAGATTTCGGCTTCAAAAAAGTTGAAAATTTTCATGAAAAGATTTCGGGTTCAAAAAAGTTGAAAATTTTCATGAACTATTTCGGCATCAAAAAAGTTGAAAATTTTCATGAAAAGATTTCGGCTTCAAAAAGTTGAACATTTTCATGAAAAGATTTCGGTTTCAAAAAGTTGAAAATTTTCATGAAAAGATCTCGGCTTGAAAAAAGTTGAACATTTTCATGAAAAGATTTCGGCTTCAAAAAAGTTGACCATTTTCATGAAAAGATTTCGGCTTCAAAAAAGTTGAAAATTTTCATGAAAAGATTTCGGTTTCAAAAAGTTGAAAATTTTCATGAAAAGATCTCGGCTTCAAAAAAGTTGAACATTTTCATGAAAAGATTTCGACTTTAAAAAAGTTGAACATTTTCATGAAAAGATTTCGGCTTCAAAAAAGTTGAAAATTTTCATGAATTATTTCTGCTTCAAAAAAATGTTCCATTTTCATGAAAAGATTTCGGCTTCAAAAAAGTTGAACATTTTCATGAAAAGATTTCGGCTTCAAAAAAGCTGAAAATTTTCATGAAAAGATTTCGACTTCAAAAAAGTCTAAGATTTTCATGAAAGGATTTCTGCTTCAAAAAAGTCTAAGATTTTCATGAAAAGATTTCTGCTTCAAAAAAGTTGAAAATTTTCATGAAAAGATTTCGGTTTCAAAAAGTTGGAAATTTTCATGAAAAGATCTCGGCTTCAAAAAAGTTGAACATTTTCATGAAAAGATTTCGGCTTCAAAAAAGTTGAAAATTTTCATGAAAAGATTTCGGGTTCAAAAAAGTTGACCATTTTCATGAAAAGATTTCGGCTTCAAAAAAGTTGAAAATTTTCATGAAAAGATTTCGGTTTCAAAAAGTTGAAAATTTTCATGAAAAGATTTCGGCTTCAAAAAAGTTGAACATTTTCATGAAAAGATTTCGGCTTCAAAAAAGTCTAAGATTTTCATGAAAAGATTTCTGCTTCAAAAAGTAGAAAATTTTCATGAAAAGATTTCGGCTTCAAAAAGTTGAACATTTTCATGAAAAGATTTCGGTTTCAAAAAGTTGAAAATTTTCATGAAAAGATCTCGGCTTCAAAAAAGTTGAAAATTTTCATGAAAAGATTTTGGTTTCAAAAAGTTGAAAATTTTCATGAAGTATTTCGGCTTCAAAAAAATGGAACATTTTCATGAAAAGATTTCGGCTTCAAAAAAGTTGAAAATTTTCATGAAAAGATTTCGGGTTCAAAAAAGTTGAACATTTTCATGAAGTATTTCGGCATCAAAAAAGTTGAAAATTTTCATGAACTATTTCGGCTTCAAAAAAGTTGGAAATTTTCATGAAAAGATTTCGACTTCAAAAAAGTCTAAGATTTAAATGAAAAGATTTCTGCTTCAAAAAGTAGAAAATTTTCATGAAAAGATTTCGGCTTCAAAAAGTTTAACATTTTCATGAAAAGATTTCGGTTTCCAAAAGTTGAAAATTTTCATGAAGTATTTCGGCTTCAAAAAAGTCTAAAATTTTCATGAACTATTTCGGCTCCAAAAAAGTTGGAAATTTTCATGAAAAGATTTCTGCTTCAAAAAAGTTGAACATTTTCATGAAAAGATTTCGGCTTCAAAAAAGTCTAAGATTTTCATGAAAAGATTTCGGCTTCAAAAAAGTTGAAAATTTTCATGAAAAGATTTCTGCTTCAAAAAGTTGAAAATTTTCATGAAAAGATTTCGGCTTCAAAAAAGTTGACCATTTTCATGAAAAGATTTCGGCTTCAAAAAAGTAGAAAATTTTCATGAAAAGATTTCGGTTTCAAAAAGTTGAAAATTTACATGAAAAGATCTCGGCTTTAAAAAAGTTGAAAATTTTCATGAAAAGATTTTGGTTTCAAAAAGTTGAAAATTTTCATGAAAAGATCTCGGCTTCAAAAAAGTTGAACATTTTCATGAAAAGATTTCGACTTTAAAAAAGTTGAACATTTTCATGAAAAGATTTCGGCTTCAAAAAAGTTGAACATTTTCATGAAAAGATTTCTGCTTCAAAAAAGTTGAAAATTTTCATGAAAAGATTTCGGCTTCAAAAAGTTGAAAATTTTCATGAAAAGATTTCGGCTTCAAAAAAGTTGAAAATTTTCATGAAAAGATTTTGGTTTCAAAAAGTTGAAAATTTTCATGAAGTATTTCGGCTTCAAAAAAATGTAACATTTTCAAGAAAAGATTTCGGCTTCAAAAAAGTTGAACATTTTCATGAAAAGATTTCGGCTTCAAAAAAGTCTATGATTTTCATGAAAATATTTCTGCTTCAAAAAAGTCTAAGATTTTCATGAAAAGATTTCTGCTTCAAAAAAGTTGAAAATTTTCATGAAAAGATTTCGGTTTCAAAAAGTTGGAAATTTTCATGAAAAGATCTCGGCTTCAAAAAAGTTGAACATTTTCATGAAAAGATTTCGGCTTCAAAAAAGTTGAAAATTTTCATGAAAAGATTTCGGCTTCAAAAAAATGGAACATTTTCATGGAGTATTTCGGCTTCAAAAAAATTGAAAATTTTCATGAAAAGATTTCGGCTTCAAAAAAGTTGAAAATTTTCATGAAAAGATTTCGGGTTCAAAAAAGTTGAAAATTTTCATGAAAAGATTTCGGCTTCAAAAAGTTGAAAATTTTCATGAAAAGATTTCGGCTTCAAAAAAGTTGACCATTTTCATGAAAAGATTTCGGCTTCAAAAAAGTTGAAAATTTTCATGAAAAGATTTCGGTTTCAAAAAGTTGAAAATTTTCATGAAAAGATTTCGGCTTCAAAAAAGTTGAACATTTTCATGAAAAGATTTCTGCTTCAAAAAAGTTGAAAATTTTCATGAAAAGATTTCGGCTTCAAAAAGTTGAAAATTTTCATGAAAAGATTTCGGCTTCAAAAAAGTTGACCATTTTCATGAAAAGATTTCGGCTTCAAAAAAGTCTAAGATTTTGATGAAAAGATTTCTGCTTCAAAAAAGTTGAAAATTTTCATGAAAAGATCTCGGTTTCAAAAAAGTTGAACATTTTCATGAAAAGATTTCGGCTTCAAAAAAGTTGAAAATTTTCATGAAAAGATTTCGACTTCAAAAAAGTCTAAGATTTTCATGAAAAGATTTCTGCTTCAAAAAAGTTGAAAATTTTCATGAAAAGATTTCGGCTTCAAAAAGTTGAAAATTTTCATGTAAAGATTTCGGCTTCAAAAAAGTTGAACATTTTCATGAAAAGATTTCGGCTTCAAAAAAGTCTAAGATTTTCATGAAAAGATTTCGACTTCAAAAAAGTTGAAAATTTTCATGAAAAGATTTCGGCTTCAAAAAGTTGAAAATTTTCATGAAAAGATTTCGGCTTCAAAAAAGTTGACCATTTTCATGAAAAGATTTCGGCTTCAAAAAAGTTGAAAATTTTCATGAAAAGATTTTGGTTTCAAAAAAGTTGAAAATTTTCATGAAAAGATTTCTGCTTCAAAAAAGTTGAAAATTTTCATGAACTATTTCGGCATCAAAAAAGTTGAAAATTTTCATGAAAAGATTTAGGTTTCAAAAAAGTTGAAAATTTTCATGAAGTATTTCGGCTTCAAAAAAGTCTAAAATTTTCATGAACTATTTCGGCTCCAAAAAAGTTGGAAATTTTCATGAAAAGATTTCTGCTTCAAAAAAGTTGAAAATTTTCATGAAGTATTTCGGCTTCAAAAAAATGTAACATTTTCATGAAAAGATTTCGGCTTCAAAAAAGTTGAACATTTTCATGAAAAGATTTCGGCTTCAAAAAAGTTGAACATTTTCATGAAAAGATTTCGGCTTCAAAAAGTTGAAAATTTTCATGAAAAGATCTCGGCTTCAAAAAAGTTGAAAATTTTCATGAAAAGATTTTGGTTTCAAAAAGTTAAAAGTTTTCATGAAGTATTTCGGCTTCAAAAAAGTTGAACATTTTCATGAAAAGATTTCGGCTTCAAAAAAGTTGAAAATTTTCATGAAAAGATTTCGGGTTCAAAAAAGTTGACCATTTTCATGAAAAGATTTCGGCTTCAAAAAAGTTGAAAATTTTCATGAAAAGATTTCGGGTTCAAAAAAGTTGAACATTTTCATGAAGTATTTCGGCATCAAAAAAGTTGAAAATTTTCATGAACTATTTCGGCTTCAAAAAAGTTGGAAATTTTCATGAAAAGATTTCGGGTTCAAAAAAGTTGAACATTTTCATGAAGTATTTCGGCATCAAAAAAGTTGAAAATTTTCATGAACTATTTCGGCTTCAAAAAAGTTGGAAATTTTCATGAAAAGATTTCGACTTCAAAAAAGTCTAAGATTTTCATGAAAAGATTTCTGCTTCAAAAAGTAGAAAATTTTCATGAAAAGATTTCGGCTTCAAAAAGTTGAAAATTTTCATGAAAAGATTTCGGTTTCCAAAAGTTGAAAATTTTCATGAAAAGATCTCGGCTTGAAAAAAGTTAAACATTTTCATGAAAAGATTTCGGCTTCAAAAAAGTTGAAAATTTTCATGAAAAGATTTCGACTTCAAAAAAGTCTAAGATTTTCATGAAAAGATTTCTGCTTCAAAAAAGTTGAAAATTTTCATGAAAAGATTTAGTTTTCAAAAAAGTTGAAAATTTTCATGAAGTATTTCGGCATCAAAAAAGTTGAAAATTTTCATGAACTATTTCGGCTTCAAAAAAGTTGGAAATTTTCATGAAAAGATTTCGACTTCAAAAAAGTTGAACATTTTCATGAAAAGATTTCGGCTTCAAAAAAGTTGAAAATTTTCATGAAAAGATTTCGGGTTCAAAAAAGTTGAACATTTTCATGAAGTATTTCGGCATCAAAAAAGTTGAAAATTTTCATGAACTATTTCGGCTTCAAAAAAGTTGGAAATTTTCATGAAAAGATTTCGGGTTCAAAAAAGTTGAACATTTTCATGAAGTATTTCGGCATCAAAAAAGTTGAAAATTTTCATGAACTATTTCGGCTTCAAAAAAGTTGGAAATTTTCATGAAAAGATTTCGACTTCAAAAAAGTCTAAGATTTTCATGAAAAGATTTCTGCTTCAAAAAGTAGAAAATTTTCATGAAAAGATTTCGGCTTCAAAAAGTTGAAAATTTTCATGAAAAGATTTCGGTTTCCAAAAGTTGAAAATTTTCATGAAAAGATCTCGGCTTGAAAAAAGTTAAACATTTTCATGAAAAGATTTCGGCTTCAAAAAAGTTGAAAATTTTCATGAAAAGATTTCGACTTCAAAAAAGTCTAAGATTTTCATGAAAAGATTTCTGCTTCAAAAAAGTTGAAAATTTTCATGAAAAGATTTCGGCTTCAAAAAGTTGAAAATTTTCATGAAAAGATTTCGGCTTCAAAAAAGTTGAACATTTTCATGAAAAGATTTCGGCTTCAAAAAAGTCTAAGATTTTCATGAAAAGATTTCTGCTTCAAAAAAGTTGAAAATTTTCATGAAAAGATTTCTGCTTCAAAAAGTTGAAAATTTTCATGAAAAGATTTCGGCTTCAAAAAAGTTGACCATTTTCATGAAAAGATTTCGGCTTCAAAAAAGTTGAAAATTTTCATGAAAAGATTTCGGTTTCAAAAAGTTGAAAATTTTCATGAAAAGATCTCGGCTTCAAAAAAGTTGAAAATTTTCATGAAAAGATTTTGGTTTCAAAAAGTTGAAAGTTTTCATGAAGTATTTCGGCTTAAAAAAATGGAACATTTTCATGAAAAGATTTCGGCTTCAAAAAAGTTGACCATTTTCATGAAAAGATTTCGGCTTCAAAAAAGTTGAAAATTTTCATGAAAAGATTTCGGTTTCAAAAAGTTGAAAATTTTCATGAAAAGATTTCGGCTTCAAAAAAGTTGAACATTTTCATGAAAAGATTTCTGCTTCAAAAAAGTTGAAAATTTTCATGAAAAGATTTCTGCTTCAAAAAAGTTGAAAGTTTTCATGAACTATTTCGGCATCAAAAAAGTTGAAAATTTTCATGAAAAGATTTAGTTTTCAAAAAAGTTGAAAATTTTCATGAAGTATTTCGGCATCAAAAAAGTTGAAAATTTTCATGAACTATTTCGGCTTCAAAAAAGTTGGAAATTTTCATGAAAAGATTTCGACTTCAAAAAAGTTGAACATTTTCATGAAAAGATTTCGGCTTCAAAAAAGTTGAAAATTTTCATGAAAAGATTTTGGTTTCAAAAAGTTGAAAATTTTCATGAAGTATTTCGGCTTCAAAAAAATGGAACATTTTCATGAAAAGATTTCGGCTTCAAAAAAGTTGAAAATTTTCATGAAAAGATTTCGGGTTCAAAAAAGTTGAACATTTTCATGAAGTATTTCGGCATCAAAAAAGTTGAAAATTTTCATGAACTATTTCGGCTTCAAAAAAGTTGGAAATTTTCATGAAAAGATTTCGGGTTCAAAAAAGTTGAACATTTTCATGAAGTATTTCGGCATCAAAAAAGTTGAAAATTTTCATGAACTATTTCGGCTTCAAAAAAGTTGGAAATTTTCATGAAAAGATTTCGACTTCAAAAAAGTCTAAGATTTTCATGAAAAGATTTCTGCTTCAAAAAGTAGAAAATTTTCATGAAAAGATTTCGGCTTCAAAAAGTTGAAAATTTTCATGAAAAGATTTCGGTTTCCAAAAGTTGAAAATTTTCATGAAAAGATCTCGGCTTGAAAAAAGTTAAACATTTTCATGAAAAGATTTCGGCTTCAAAAAAGTTGAAAATTTTCATGAAAAGATTTCGACTTCAAAAAAGTCTAAGATTTTCATGAAAAGATTTCTGCTTCAAAAAAGTTGAAAATTTTCATGAAAAGATTTAGTTTTCAAAAAAGTTGAAAATTTTCATGAAGTATTTCGGCATCAAAAAAGTTGAAAATTTTCATGAACTATTTCGGCTTCAAAAAAGTTGGAAATTTTCATGAAAAGATTTCGACTTCAAAAAAGTTGAACATTTTCATGAAAAGATTTCGGCTTCAAAAAAGTTGAAAATTTTCATGAAAAGATTTCGGGTTCAAAAAAGTTGAACATTTTCATGAAGTATTTCGGCATCAAAAAAGTTGAAAATTTTCATGAACTATTTCGGCTTCAAAAAAGTTGGAAATTTTCATGAAAAGATTTCGGGTTCAAAAAAGTTGAACATTTTCATGAAGTATTTCGGCATCAAAAAAGTTGAAAATTTTCATGAACTATTTCGGCTTCAAAAAAGTTGGAAATTTTCATGAAAAGATTTCGACTTCAAAAAAGTCTAAGATTTTCATGAAAAGATTTCTGCTTCAAAAAGTAGAAAATTTTCATGAAAAGATTTCGGCTTCAAAAAGTTGAAAATTTTCATGAAAAGATTTCGGTTTCCAAAAGTTGAAAATTTTCATGAAAAGATCTCGGCTTGAAAAAAGTTAAACATTTTCATGAAAAGATTTCGGCTTCAAAAAAGTTGAAAATTTTCATGAAAAGATTTCGACTTCAAAAAAGTCTAAGATTTTCATGAAAAGATTTCTGCTTCAAAAAAGTTGAAAATTTTCATGAAAAGATTTCGGCTTCAAAAAGTTGAAAATTTTCATGAAAAGATTTCGGCTTCAAAAAAGTTGAACATTTTCATGAAAAGATTTCGGCTTCAAAAAAGTCTAAGATTTTCATGAAAAGATTTCTGCTTCAAAAAAGTTGAAAATTTTCATGAAAAGATTTCTGCTTCAAAAAGTTGAAAATTTTCATGAAAAGATTTCGGCTTCAAAAAAGTTGACCATTTTCATGAAAAGATTTCGGCTTCAAAAAAGTTGAAAATTTTCATGAAAAGATTTCGGTTTCAAAAAGTTGAAAATTTTCATGAAAAGATCTCGGCTTCAAAAAAGTTGAAAATTTTCATGAAAAGATTTTGGTTTCAAAAAGTTGAAAGTTTTCATGAAGTATTTCGGCTTAAAAAAATGGAACATTTTCATGAAAAGATTTCGGCTTCAAAAAAGTTGACCATTTTCATGAAAAGATTTCGGCTTCAAAAAAGTTGAAAATTTTCATGAAAAGATTTCGGTTTCAAAAAGTTGAAAATTTTCATGAAAAGATTTCGGCTTCAAAAAAGTTGAACATTTTCATGAAAAGATTTCTGCTTCAAAAAAGTTGAAAATTTTCATGAAAAGATTTCGGCTTCAAAAAGTTGAAAATTTTCATGAAAAGATTTCGGCTTCAAAAAGTTGACCATTTTCATGAAAAGATTTCGACTTTAAAAAAGTTGAACATTTTCATGAAAAGATTTCGGCTTCAAAAAAGTTGAACATTTTCATGAAAAGATTTCTGCTTCAAAAAAGTTGAAAATTTTCATGAAAAGATTTCGGCTTCAAAAAAGTTGAAAATTTTCATGAAAAGATTTTGGTTTCAAAAAGTTGAAAATTTTCATGAAGTATTTCGGCTTAAAAAAAATGGAACATTTTCATGAAAAGATTTCGGCTTCAAAAAAGTTGACCATTTTCATGAAAAGATTTCGGCTTCAAAAAAGTTGAAAATTTTCATGAAAAGATTTCGGTTTCAAAAAGTTGAAAATTTTCATGAAAAGATCTCGGCTTCAAAAAAGTTGAAAATTTTCATGAAAAGATTTTGGTTTCAAAAAGTTGAAAGTTTTCATGAAGTATTTCGGCTTAAAAAAATGGAACATTTTCATGAAAAGATTTCGGCTTCAAAAAAGTTGACCATTTTCATGAAAAGATTTCGGCTTCAAAAAAGTTGAAAATTTTCATGAAAAGATTTCGGTTTCAAAAAGTTGAAAATTTTCATGAAAAGATTTCGGCTTCAAAAAAGTTGAACATTTTCATGAAAAGATTTCTGCTTCAAAAAAGTTGAAAATTTTCATGAAAAGATTTCGGCTTCAAAAAGTTGAAAATTTTCATGAAAAGATTTCGGCTTCAAAAAGTTGACCATTTTCATGAAAAGATTTCGACTTTAAAAAAGTTGAACATTTTCATGAAAAGATTTCGGCTTCAAAAAAGTTGAACATTTTCATGAAAAGATTTCTGCTTCAAAAAAGTTGAAAATTTTCATGAAAAGATTTCGGCTTCAAAAAAGTTGAAAATTTTCATGAAAAGATTTTGGTTTCAAAAAGTTGAAAATTTTCATGAAGTATTTCGGCTTAAAAAAAATGGAACATTTTCATGAAAAGATTTCGGCTTCAAAAAAGTTGACCATTTTCATGAAAAGATTTCGGCTTCAAAAAAGTTGAAAATTTTCATGAAAAGATTTCGGTTTCAAAAAGTTGAAAATTTTCATGAAAAGATTTCTGCTTCAAAAAAGTTGAACATTTTCATGAAAAGATTTCTGCTTCAAAAAAGTTGAAAATTTTCATGAAAAGATTTCGGCTTCAAAAAGTTGAAAATTTTCATGAAAAGATTTCTGCTTCAAAAAAGTTGACCATTTTCATGAAAAGATTTCGGCTTCAAAAAAGTTGAACATTTTCATGAAAAGATTTCGGCTTCAAAAAAGTCTAAGATTTTCATGAAAAGATTTCTGCTTCAAAAAGTTGAAAATTTTCATGAAAAGATTTCGGCTTCAAAAAAGTTGACCATTTTCATGAAAAGATTTATGCTTCAAAAAAGTTGAAAATTTTCATGAAAAGATTTCGGTTTCAAAAAGTTGGAAATTTTCATGAAAAGATCTCGGTTTCAAAAAAGTTGAACATTTTCATGAAAAGATTTCGGTTTCAAAAAAGTTGAAAATTTTCATGAAAAGATTTCGGCTTCAAAAAAATGGAACATTTTCATGAAGTATTTCGTCTTCAAAAAAATGGAACATTTTCATGAAAAGATTTCGGCTTCAAAAAAGTTGAAAATTTTCATGAAAAGATTTCGGGTTCAAAAAAGTTGAAAATTTTCATGAAAAGATTTCGGCTTCAAAAAAGTTGAACATTTTCATGAAAAGATTTCGGCTTCAAAAAAGTTGAAAATTTTCATGAAAAGATTTCGGTTTCAAAAAGTTGAAAATTTTCATGAAAAGATTTCGGCTTCAAAAAAGTTGAACATTTTCATGAAAAGATTTCTGCTTCAAAAATGTTGAAAATTTTCATGAAAAGATTTCGGCTTCAAAAAAGTTGACCATTTTCATGAAAAGATTTCGGCTTCAAAAAAGTCTAAGATTTTGATGAAAAGATTTCTGCTTCAAAAAAGTTGAAAATTTTCATGAAAAGATCTCGGCTTCAAAAAAGTTGAACATTTTCATGAAAAGATTTCTGCTTCAAAAAAGTTTAAAATTTTCATGAACTATTTCGGCTCCAAAAAAGTTGGAAATTTTCATGAAAAGATTTCTGCTTCAAAAAAGTTGAAAATTTTCATGAAGTATTTCGGCTTCAAAAAAATGTAACATTTTCATGAAAAGATTTCGGCTTCAAAAAAGTTGAACATTTTCATGAAAAGATTTCGGCTTCAAAAAAGTTGACCATTTTCATGAAAAGATTTTGGCTTCAAAAAAGTCTAAGATTTTGATGAAAAGATTTCTGCTTCAAAAAAGTTGAAAATTTTCATGAAAAAATCTCGGCTTGAAAAAAGTTGAACATTTTCATGAAAAGATTTCGGCTTCAAAAAAGTTGAAAATTTTCATGAAAAGATTTCGACTTCAAAAAAGTCTAAGATTTTCATGAAAAGATTTCTGCTTCAAAAAAGTTGAAAATTTTCATGAAAAGATTTCGGCTTCAAAAAGTTGAAAATTTTCATTAAAAGATTTCGGCTTCAAAAAAGTTGAACATTTTCATGAAAAGATTTCGACTTCAAAAAAGTCTAAGATTTTCATGAAAAGATTTCTGCTTCAAAAAAGTTGAAAATTTTCATGAAAAGATTTCGGCTTCAAAAAGTTGAAAATTTTCATTAAAAGATTTCGGCTTCAAAAAAGTTGAACATTTTCATGAAAAGATTTCGGCTTCAAAAAAGTCTAAGATTTTCATGAAAATATTTCTGCTTCAAAAAAGTTGAAAATTTTCATGAAAAGATTTCGGCTTCAAAAAGTTGAAAATTTTCATGAAAAGATTTCGGCTTCAAAAAAGTTGACCATTTTCATGAAAAGATTTCGGCTTCAAAAAAGTTGAAAATTTTCATGAAAAGATTTTGGTTTCAAAAAGTTGAAAATTTTCATGAAGTATTTCGGCTTAAAAAAAATGGAACATTTTCATGAAAAGACTTCGGCTTCAAAAAAGTTGAAAATTTTCATGAAAAGATTTCTGCTTGAAAAAAGTTGAAAATTTTCATGAACTATTTCGGCATCAAAAAAGTTGAAAATTTTCATGAAAAGATTTAGGTTTAAAAAAAGTTGAAAATTTTCATGAAGTATTTCGGCTTCAAAAAAGTCTAAAATTTTCATGAACTATTTCGGCTTCAAAAAAGTTGGAAATTTTCATGAAAAGATTTCTGCTTCAAAAAAGTTGAAAATTTTCATGAAGTATTTCGGCTTCAAAAAAGTCTAAAATTTTCATGAACTATTTCGGCTTCAAAAAAGTTGAACATTTTCATGAAAAGATTTCGGCTTCAAAAAAGTTGAACATTTTCATGAAAAGATTTCTGCTTCAAAAAAGTTGAAAATTTTCATGAAAAGATTTCGGCTTCAAAAAGTTGAAAATTTTCATGAAAAGATTTCGGCTTCAAAAAAGTTGACCATTTTCATGAAAAGATTTCGGCTTCAAAAAAGTTGAAAATTTTCATGAAAAGATTTTGGTTTCAAAAAAGTTGAAAATTTTCATGAAAAGATTTCTGCTTCAAAAAAGTTGAAAATTTTCATGAACTATTTCGGCATCAAAAAAGTTGAAAATTTTCATGAAAAGATTTAGTTTTCAAAAAAGTTGAAAATTTTCATGAAGTATTTCGGCTTCAAAAAAGTCTAAAATTTTCATGAACTATTTCGGCTCCAAAAAAGTTGGAAATTTTCATGAAAAGATTTCTGCTTCAAAAAAGTTGAAAATTTTCATGAAGTATTTCGGCTTAAAAAAAATGGAACATTTTCATGAAAAGATTTCGGCTTCAAAAAAGTTGAAAATTTTCATGAAAAGATTTCGGGTTCAAAAAAGTTGAAAATTTTCATGAACTATTTCGGCATCAAAAAAGTTGAAAATTTTCATGAAAAGATTTCTGCTTCAAAAAGTAGAAAATTTTCATGAAAAGATTTCGGCTTCAAAAAGTTGAACATTTTCATGAAAAGATTTCGGTTTCAAAAAGTTGAAAATTTTCATGAAAAGATCTCGGCTTCAAAAAAGTTGAACATTTTCATGAAAAGATTTCGGCTTCAAAAAAGTTGAAAATTTTCATGAAAAGATTTTGGTTTCAAAAAGTTGAAAATTTTCATGAAGTATTTCGGCTTCAAAAAAATGGAAAATTTTCATGAAAAGATTTCGGCTTCAAAAAAGTTGAAAATTTTCATGAAAAGATTTCGGGTTCAAAAAAGTTGAACATTTTCATGAAGTATTTCGGCATCAAAAAAGTTGAAAATTTTCATGAACTATTTCGGCTTCAAAAAAGTTGAAAATTTTCATGAAAAGATTTCGGGTTCAAAAAAGTTGAACATTTTCATGAAGTATTTCGGCATCAAAAAAGTTGAAAATTTTCATGAACTATTTCGGCTTCAAAAAAGTTGGAAATTTTCATGAAAAGATTTCGACTTCAAAAAAGTCTAAGATTTTCATGAAAAGATTTCTGCTTCAAAAAGTAGAAAATTTTCATGAAAAGATTTCGGCTTCAAAAAGTTGAAAATTTTCATGAAAAGATTTCGGTTTCCAAAAGTTGAAAATTTTCATGAAAAGATCTCGGCTTGAAAAAAGTTAAACATTTTCATGAAAAGATTTCGGCTTCAAAAAAGTTGAAAATTTTCATGAAAAGATTTCGACTTCAAAAAAGTCTAAGATTTTCATGAAAAGATTTCTGCTTCAAAAAAGTTGAAAATTTTCATGAAAAGATTTCGGCTTCAAAAAGTTGAAAATTTTCATGAAAAGATTTCGGCTTCAAAAAAGTTGAACATTTTCATGAAAAGATTTCTGCTTCAAAAAAGTTGAAAATTTTCATGAAAAGATTTCGGCTTCAAAAAGTTGAAAATTTTCATGAAAAGATTTCGGCTTCAAAAAAGTTGAACATTTTCATGAAAAGATTTCTGCTTCAAAAAAGTTGAAAATTTTCATGAAAAGATTTCCGCTTCAAAAAGTTGAAAATTTTAATGAAAAGATTTCGGCTTCAAAAAAGTTGAACATTTTCATGAAAAGATTTCGGCTTCAAAAAAGTCTAAGATTTTCATGAAAAGATTTCTGCTTCAAAAAAGTTGAACATTTTCATGAAAAGATTTCTGCTTCAAAAAAGTTGACCATTTTCATGAAAAGATTTCGGCTTCAAAAAAGTTGAAAATTTTCATGAAAAGATTTCGGTTTCAAAAAGTTGAAAATTTTCATGAAAAGATCTCGGCTTCAAAAAAGTTGAACATTTTCATGAAAAGATTTCGACTTTAAAAAAGTTGAACATTTTCATGAAAAGATTTCGGCTTCAAAAAAGTTGAACATTTTCATGAAAAGATTTCTGCTTCAAAAAAGTTGAAAATTTTCATGAAAAGATTTCGGCTTCAAAAAAGTTGAAAATTTTCATGAAAAGATTTTGGTTTCAAAAAGTTGAAAATTTTCATGAAGTATTTCGGCTTAAAAAAAATGGAACATTTTCATGAAAAGATTTCGGCTTCAAAAAAGTTGAAAATTTTCATGAAAAGATTTCGGGTTCAAAAAAGTTGAAAATTTTCATGAACTTTTTCGACATCAAAAAATTGAAAATTTTCATGAAAAGATTTCGGTTTCAAAAAGTTGAAAATTTTCATGAAAAGATCTCGGCTTGAAAAAAGTTGAACATTTTCATGAAAAGATTTCGGCTTCAAAAAAGTTGACCATTTTCATGAAAAGATTTCGGCTTCAAAAAAGTTGAAAATTTTCATGAAAAGATTTCGGTTTCAAAAAGTTGAAAATTTTCATGAAAAGATTTCTGCTTCAAAAAAGTTGAAAATTTTCATGAAAAGATTTCGGCTTCAAAAAGTTGAAAATTTTCATGAAAAGATTGCGGCTTCAAAAAAGTTGACCATTTTCATGAAAAGATTTCGGCTTCAAAAAAGTTGAACATTTTCATGAAAAGATTTCGGCTTCAAAAAAGTTGAAAATTTTCATGAAAAGATTTCGGTTTCAAAAAGTTGAAAATTTTCATGAAAAGATTTCTGCTTCAAAAAAGTTGAAAATTTTCCTGAAAAGATTTCGGCTTCAAAAAGTTGAAAATTTTCATGAAAAGATTTCGGCTTCAAAAAAGTTGAAAATTTTCATGAAAAGATTTTGGTTTCAAAAAGTTGAAAATTTTCATGAAGTATTTTGGCTTAAAAAAAATGGAACATTTTCATGAAAAGATTTCGGCTTCAAAAAAGTTGAAAATTTTCATGAAAAGATTTCGGGTTCAAAAAAGTTGAAAATTTTCATGAACTATTTCGGCATCAAAAAAGTTGAAAATTTTCATGAAAAGATTTTGGCTTCAAAAAAGTTGAAAATTTTCATGAAAAGATTTTGGTTTCATGAAGTTGAAAATTTTCATGAACAGATTTCGGCTTCAAAAAAGTTGAACATTTTCATGAAAAGATTTCGGCTTCAAAAAAGTTGAAAATTTTCATGAAAAGATTTCGACTTCAAAAAAGTCTAAGATTTTCATGAAAAGATTTCTGCTTCAAAAAAGTCTAAGATTTTCATGAAAAGATTTCTGCTTCAAAAAAGTTGAACATTTTCATGAAAAGATTTCGGCTTCAAAAAAGTTGAAAATTTTCATGAAAAGATTTCGGCTTCAAAAAAATGGAACATTTTCATGAAGTATTTCGGCTTCAAAAAAATGGAACATTTTCATGAAAAGATTTCGGCTTCAAAAAAGTTGAAAATTTTCATGAAAAGATTTCGGGTTCAAAAAAGTTGAAAATTTTCATGAAAAGATTTCGGCTTCAAAAAGTTGAAAATTTTCATGAAAAGATTTCGGCTTCAAAAAAGTTGAACATTTTCATGAAAAGATTTCGGCTTCAAAAAAGTTGAAAATTTTCATGAAAAGATTTCGGTTTCAAAAAGTTGAAAATTTTCATGAAAAGATTTCGGCTTCAAAAAAGTTGAACATTTTCATGAAAAGATTTCGGCTTCAAAAAAGTTGAAAATTTTCATGAAAAGATTTTGGTTTTAAAAAGTTGAAAATTTTCATGAACTATTTCGGCATCAAAAAAGTTGAAAATTTTCATGAAAAGATTTTGGCTTCAAAAAAGTTGAAAATTTTCATGAAAAGATTTTGGTTTCATGAAGTTGAAAATTTTCATGAACAGATTTCGGCTTCAAAAAAGTTGAACATTTTCATGAAAAGATTTCGGCTTCAAAAAAGTTGAACATTTTCATGAAAAGATTTCTGCTTCAAAAAAGTTGAAAATTTTCATGAAGTATTTCGGCTTCAAAAAAATGTAACATTTTCATGAAAAGATTTCGGCTTCAAAAAAGTTGAACATTTTCATGAAAAGATTTCGGCTTCAAAAAAGCTGAAAATTTTCATGAAAAGATTTCGACTTCAAAAAAGTCTAAGATTTTCATGAAAAGATTTCTGCTTCAAAAAAGTCTAAGATTTTCATGAAAAGATTTCTGCTTCAAAAAAGTTGAACATTTTCATGAAAAGATTTCGGCTTCAAAAAAGTTGAAAATTTTCATGAAAAGATTTCGGCTTCAAAAAAATGGAACATTTTCATGAAGTATTTCGGCATCAAAAAAGTTGAAAATTTTCATGAAAAGATTTTGGCTTCAAAAAAGTTGAAAATTTTCATGAAAAGATTTTGGTTTCATGAAGTTGAAAATTTTCATGAACAGATTTCGGCTTCAAAAAAGTTGAACATTTTCATGAAAAGATTTCGGCTTCAAAAAAGTTGAAAATTTTCATGAAAAGATTTCGACTTCAAAAAAGTCTAAGATTTTCATGAAAAGATTTCTGCTTCAAAAAAGTCTAAGATTTTCATGAAAAGATTTCTGCTTCAAAAAAGTTGAACATTTTCATGAAAAGATTTCGGCTTCAAAAAAGTTGAAAATTTTCATGAAAAGATTTCGGCTTCAAAAAAATGGAACATTTTCATGAAGTATTTCGGCTTCAAAAAAATGGAACATTTTCATGAAAAGATTTCGGCTTCAAAAAAGTTGAAAATTTTCATGAAAAGATTTCGGGTTCAAAAAAGTTGAAAATTTTCATGAAAAGATTTCGGCTTCAAAAAGTTGAAAATTTTCATGAAAAGATTTCGGCTTCAAAAAAGTTGAACATTTTCATGAAAAGATTTCGGCTTCAAAAAAGTTGAAAATTTTCATGAAAAGATTTCGGTTTCAAAAAGTTGAAAATTTTCATGAAAAGATTTCGGCTTCAAAAAAGTTGAACATTTTCATGAAAAGATTTCGGCTTCAAAAAAGTTGAAAATTTTCATGAAAAGATTTTGGTTTTAAAAAGTTGAAAATTTTCATGAACTATTTCGGCATCAAAAAAGTTGAAAATTTTCATGAAAAGATTTTGGCTTCAAAAAAGTTGAAAATTTTCATGAAAAGATTTTGGTTTCATGAAGTTGAAAATTTTCATGAACAGATTTCGGCTTCAAAAAAGTTGAACATTTTCATGAAAAGATTTCGGCTTCAAAAAAGTTGAACATTTTCATGAAAAGATTTCTGCTTCAAAAAAGTTGAAAATTTTCATGAAGTATTTCGGCTTCAAAAAAATGTAACATTTTCATGAAAAGATTTCGGCTTCAAAAAAGTTGAACATTTTCATGAAAAGATTTCGGCTTCAAAAAAGCTGAAAATTTTCATGAAAAGATTTCGACTTCAAAAAAGTCTAAGATTTTCATGAAAAGATTTCTGCTTCAAAAAAGTCTAAGATTTTCATGAAAAGATTTCTGCTTCAAAAAAGTTGAACATTTTCATGAAAAGATTTCGGCTTCAAAAAAGTTGAAAATTTTCATGAAAAGATTTCGGCTTCAAAAAAATGGAACATTTTCATGAAGTATTTCGGCTTCAAAAAAATGGAACATTTTCATGAAAAGATTTCGGCTTCAAAAAAGTTGAAAATTTTCATGAAAAGATTTCGGGTTCAAAAAAGTTGAAAATTTTCATGAAAAGATTTCGGCTTCAAAAAGTTGAAAATTTTCATGAAAAGATTTCGGCTTCAAAAAAGTTGAACATTTTCATGAAAAGATTTCGGCTTCAAAAAAGTTGAAAATTTTCATGAAAAGATTTCGGTTTCAAAAAGTTGAAAATTTTCATGAAAAGATTTCGGCTTCAAAAAAGTTGAACATTTTCATGAAAAGATTTCGGCTTCAAAAAAGTTGAAAATTTTCATGAAAAGATTTCGGGTTCAAAAAAGTTGAAAATTTTCATGAACTATTTCGGCATCAAAAAAGTTGAAAATTTTCATGAAAAGATTTTGGCTTCAAAAAAGTTGAAAATTTTCATGAAAAGATTTTGGTTTCATGAAGTTGAAAATTTTCATGAACAGATTTCGGCTTCAAAAAAGTTGAACATTTTCATGAAAAGATTTCGGCTTCAAAAAAGTTGAACATTTTCATGAAAAGATTTCTGCTTCAAAAAAGTTGAAAATTTTCATGAAGTATTTCGGCTTCAAAAAAATGTAACATTTTCATGAAAAGATTTCGGCTTCAAAAAAGTTGAACATTTTCATGAAAAGATTTCGGCTTCAAAAAAGCTGAAAATTTTCATGAAAAGATTTCGACTTCAAAAAAGTCTAAGATTTTCATGAAAAGATTTCTGCTTCAAAAAAGTCTAAGATTTTCATGAAAAGATTTCTGCTTCAAAAAAGTTGAACATTTTCATGAAAAGATTTCGGCTTCAAAAAAGTTGAAAATTTTCATGAAAAGATTTCGGCTTCAAAAAAATGGAACATTTTCATGAAGTATTTCGGCTTCAAAAAAATGGAACATTTTCATGAAAAGATTTCGGCTTCAAAAAAGTTGAAAATTTTCATGAAAAGATTTCGGGTTCAAAAAAGTTGAAAATTTTCATGAAAAGATTTCGGCTTCAAAAAGTTGAAAATTTTCATGAAAAGATTTCGGCTTCAAAAAAGTTGAACATTTTCATGAAAAGATTTCGGCTTCAAAAAAGTTGAAAATTTTCATGAAAAGATTTCGGTTTCAAAAAGTTGAAAATTTTCATGAAAAGATTTCGGCTTCAAAAAAGTTGAACATTTTCATGAAAAGATTTCGGCTTCAAAAAAGTTGAAAATTTTCATGAAAAGATTTCGGCTTCAAAAAAGTTGACCATTTTCATGAAAAGATTTAGGTTTCAAAAAAGTTGAAAATTTTCATGAACTATTTCGGTATCAAAAAAGTTGAAAATTTTCATGAAAAGATTTAGGTTTCAAAAAAGTTGAAAATTTTCATGAAGTATTTCGGCTTCAAAAAAGTCTAAAATTTTCATGAACTATTTCGGCTCCAAAAAAGTTGGAAATTTTCATGAAAAGATTTCTGCTTCAAAAAAGTTGAAAATTTTCATGAAGTATTTCGGCTTCAAAAAAATGTAACATTTTCATGAAAAGATTTCGGCTTCAAAAAAGTTGAAAATTTTCATGAAAAGATTTCGGCTTCAAAAAAGTTGAACATTTTCATGAAAAGATTTCGGCTTCAAAAAAGTTGAAAATTTTCATGAACTATTTCGGCATCAAAAAAGTTGAAAATTTTCATGAAAAGATTTCGGCTTCAAAAAAGTTGACCATTTTCATGAAAAGATTTCGGCTTCAAAAAAGTAGAAAATTTTCATGAAAAGATTTCGGTTTCAAAAAGTTGAAAATTTTCATGAAAAGATTTCGGCTTCAAAAAAGTTGAACATTTTCATGAAAAGATTTTGGCTTCAAAAAAGTTGAAAATTTTCATGAAAAGATTTTGGTTTCATAAAGTTGAAAATTTTCATGAAAAGATTTCGGCTTCAAAAAAGTTGAACATTTTCATGAAAAGATTTCGGCGTCAAAAAAGTTGAACATTTTCATGAAGTATTTTGGCTTCAAAAAAATGTAACATTTTCATGAAAAGATTTCGACTTCAAAAAAGTCTAAGATTTTCATGAAAAGATTTCTGCTTCAAAAAAGTTGAAAATTTTCATGAAAAGATTTCAGTTTCAAAAAGTTGAAAATTTTCATGAAAAGATCTCGGCTTCAAAAAAGTTGACCATTTTCATGAAAAGACTTCGGCTTCAAAAAAGTTGAACATTTTCATGAAAAGATTTCGGCTTCAAAAAAGTTGAAAATTTTCATGAAGTATTTCGGCTTCAAAAAAATGGAACATTTTCATGAAAAGATTTCGGGTTCAAAAAAGTTGAAAATTTTCATGAACTATTTCGGCATCAAAAAAGTTGAAAATTTTCATGAAAAGATTTAGGTTTCAAAAAAGTTGAAAATTTTCATGAAGTATTTCGGCTTCAAAAAAATGTAACATTTTCATGAAAAGATTTCGGCTTCAAAAAAGTTGAACATTTTCATGAAAAGATTTCGGCTTCAAAAAAGTTGAAAATTTTCATGAAAAGATTTTGGTTTCATAAAGTTGAAAATTTTCATGAAAAGATTTCGGCTTCAAAAAAGTTGAACATTTTCATGAAAAGATTTCGGCTTCAAAAAAGTTGAAAATTTTCATGAAGTATTTCGGCTTCAAAAAAATGTAACATTTTCATGAAAAGATTTCGGCTTCAAAAAAGTTGAACATTTTCATGAAAAGATTTCGGCTTCAAAAAAGTTGACCATTTTCATGAAAAGATTTTGGCTTCAAAAAAGTCTAAGATTTTGATGAAAAGATTTCTGCTTCAAAAAAGTTGAAAATTTTCATGAAAAAATCTCGGCTTCAAAAAAGTTGAACATTTTCATGAAAAGATTTCGGCTTCAAAAAAGTTGAAAATTTTCATGAAAAGATTTCGACTTCAAAAAAGTCTAAGATTTTCATGAAAAGATTTCTGCTTCAAAAAGTAGAAAATTTTCATGAAAAGATTTCGGCTTCAAAAAGTTGAACATTTTCATGAAAAGATTTCGGTTTCAAAAAGTTGAAAATTTTCATGAAAAGATTTCGGCTTCAAAAAAGTTGAACATTTTCATGAAAAGATTTCGGCTTCAAAAAAGTTGAAAATTTTCATAAAAAGATTTCGACTTCAAAAAAGTCTAAGATTTTCATAAAAAGATTTCTGCTTCAAAAAAGTTGAAAATTTTCATGAAAAGATCTCGGCTTCAAAAAAGTTTAAAATTTTCATGAAAAGATTTCGGCTTCAAAAAAATGGAATATTTTCATAAAGTATTTCGGCTTCAAAAAAATCGAACATTTTCATGAAAAGATTTCGGCTTCAAAAAAGTTGAAAATTTTCATGAAAAGATTTCTGTTTCAAAAAAGTTGAAAATTTTCATGAAAAGATTTCGGCTTCAAAAAAGTTTAAAATTTTCATGAAAAGATTTCGGCTTCAAAAAAATGGAACATTTTCATGAAGTATTTCGGCTTCAAAAAAATGGAACATTTTCATGAAAAGATTTCGGCTTCAAAAAAGTTGAAAATTTTCATGAAAAGATTTCGGGTTCAAAAAAGTTGAAAATTTTCATGAACTATTTCGGCATCAAAAAAGTTGAAAATTTTCATGAAAAGATTTCTGTTTCAAAAAAGTTGAAAATTTTCATGAAAAGATTTCGGCTTCAAAAAAGTTGAAAATTTTCATGAAAAGATTTAGACTTCAAAAAAGTTGAATATTTTCATCAAGTATTTCGACTTCAAAAAAGTCGAAGATTTTCATGAAAAGATTTCTGCTTCAAAAAAGGTGAAAATTTTCATGAACTATTTCGGCATCAAAAAAGTTGAAAATTTTCATGAAAAGATTTAGGTTTCAAAAAAGTTGAAAATTTTCATGAACTATTTCGGCTTCAAAAAAGTTGGAAATTTTCATGAAAAGATTTCTGCTTCAAAAAAGTTGAAAATTTTCATGAAAAGATTTCGGCTTCAAAAAAGTTGAAAATTTTCATGAAAAGATTTAGACTTCAAAAAAGTTGAATATTTTCATCCAGTATTTCGGCTTCAAAAAAGTTGAAAATTTTCATGAAAAGATTTCTGCTTCAAAAAAATGGAACATTTTCATGAAAAGATTTCGGCTTCAAAAAAGTTGAAAATTTTCATGAAAAGATTTCGGGTTCAAAAAAGTTGAAAATTTTTATGAACTATTTCGGCTTCAAAAAAGTCTAAAATTTTCATGAACTATTTCGGCTTCAAAAAAGTTGGAAATTTTCATGAAAAGATTTCTGCTTCAAAAAAGTTGAAAATTTTCATGAAAAGATTTCGGCTTCAAAGAAATGGAACATTTTCATGAAAAGATTTCGGCTTCAAAAAAGTTGAACATTTTCATGAAAAGATTTCGGCTTCAAAAAAGTTGAAAATTTTCATGAAAAGATTTCGGTTTCAAAAAGTTGAAAATTTTCATGAAAAGATCTCGGCTTCAAAAAAGTTGAACATTTTCATGAAAAGATTTCGGCTTCAAAAAAGTTGAAAATTTTCATGAAAAGATTTTGGTTTCAAAAAGTTGAAAATTTTCATGAAGTATTTCGGCTTCAAAAAAATGGAACATTTTCATGAAAAGATTTCGGCTTCAAAAAAGTTGAAAATTTTCATGAAAAGATTTCGACTTCAAAAAAGTCTAAGATTTTCATGAAAAGATTTCTGCTTCAAAAAGTAGAAAATTTTCATGAAAAGATTTCGGCTTCAAAAAGTTGAACATTTTCATGAAAAGATTTCGGTTTCAAAAAGTTGAAAATTTTCATGAAAAGATTTCGGCTTCAAAAAAGTTGAACATTTTCATGAAAAGATTTCGGCTTCAAAAAAGTTGAAAATTTTCATAAAAAGATTTCGACTTCAAAAAAGTCTAAGATTTTCATAAAAAGATTTCTGCTTCAAAAAAGTTGAAAATTTTCATGAAAAGATCTCGGCTTCAAAAAAGTTTAAAATTTTCATGAAAAGATTTCGGCTTCAAAAAAATGGAATATTTTCATAAAGTATTTCGGCTTCAAAAAAATCGAACATTTTCATGAAAAGATTTCGGCTTCAAAAAAGTTGAAAATTTTCATGAAAAGATTTCTGTTTCAAAAAAGTTGAAAATTTTCATGAAAAGATTTCGGCTTCAAAAAAGTTTAAAATTTTCATGAAAAGATTTCGGCTTCAAAAAAATGGAACATTTTCATGAAGTATTTCGGCTTCAAAAAAATGGAACATTTTCATGAAAAGATTTCGGCTTCAAAAAAGTTGAAAATTTTCATGAAAAGATTTCGGGTTCAAAAAAGTTGAAAATTTTCATGAACTATTTCGGCATCAAAAAAGTTGAAAATTTTCATGAAAAGATTTCTGTTTCAAAAAAGTTGAAAATTTTCATGAAAAGATTTCGGCTTCAAAAAAGTTGAAAATTTTCATGAAAAGATTTAGACTTCAAAAAAGTTGAATATTTTCATCAAGTATTTCGACTTCAAAAAAGTCGAAGATTTTCATGAAAAGATTTCTGCTTCAAAAAAGGTGAAAATTTTCATGAACTATTTCGGCATCAAAAAAGTTGAAAATTTTCATGAAAAGATTTAGGTTTCAAAAAAGTTGAAAATTTTCATGAACTATTTCGGCTTCAAAAAAGTTGGAAATTTTCATGAAAAGATTTCTGCTTCAAAAAAGTTGAAAATTTTCATGAAAAGATTTCGGCTTCAAAAAAGTTGAAAATTTTCATGAAAAGATTTAGACTTCAAAAAAGTTGAATATTTTCATCGAGTATTTCGGCTTCAAAAAAGTTGAAAATTTTCATGAAAAGATTTCTGCTTCAAAAAAATGGAACATTTTCATGAAAAGATTTCGGCTTCAAAAAAGTTGAAAATTTTCATGAAAAGATTTCGGGTTCAAAAAAGTTGAAAATTTTTATGAACTATTTCGGCTTCAAAAAAGTCTAAAATTTTCATGAACTATTTCGGCTTCAAAAAAGTTGGAAATTTTCATGAAAAGATTTCTGCTTCAAAAAAGTTGAAAATTTTCATGAAAAGATTTCGGCTTCAAAAAAATGGAACATTTTCATGAAAAGATTTCGGCTTCAAAAAAGTTGAACATTTTCATGAAAAGATTTCGGCTTCAAAAAAGTTGAAAATTTTCATGAAAAGATTTCGGTTTCAAAAAGTTGAAAATTTTCATGAAAAGATCTCGGCTTCAAAAAAGTTGAACATTTTCATGAAAAGATTTCGGCTTCAAAAAAGTTGAAAATTTTCATGAAAAGATTTTGGTTTCAAAAAGTTGAAAATTTTCATGAAGTATTTCGGCTTCAAAAAAATGGAACATTTTCATGAAAAGATTTCGGCTTCAAAAAAGTTGAAAATTTTCATGAAAAGATTTCGGGTTCAAAAAAGTTGAAAATTTTTATGAACTATTTCGGCATCAAAAAAGTTGAAAATTTTCATGAAAAGATTTAGGTTTCAAAAATTTGAAAATTTTTATGAACTATTTCGGCATCAAAAAAGTTGAAAATTTTCATGAAAAGATTTCGGCTTCAAAAAGTTGAAAATTTTCATGAAAAGATTTCTGCTTCAAAAAAGTTGACCATTTTCATGAAAAGATTTCTGCTTCAAAAAAGTTGAAAATTTTCATGAAAAGATTTCGGTTTCAAAAAGTTGAAAATTTTCATGAAAAGATTTCGGTTTCAAAAAGTTGAAAATTTTCATGAAAAGATTTCGGGTTCAAAAAAGTTGAAAATTTTTATGAACTATTTCGGCTTCAAAAAAGTCTAAAATTTTCATGAACTATTTCGGCTTCAAAAAAGTTGGAAATTTTCATGAAAAGATTTCTGCTTCAAAAAAGTTGAAAATTTTCATGAAAAGATTTCGGCTTCAAAAAAATGGAACATTTTCATGAAAAGATTTCGGCTTCAAAAAAGTTGAACATTTTCATGAAAAGATTTCGGCTTCAAAAAAGTTGAAAATTTTCATGAAAAGATTTCGGTTTCAAAAAGTTGAAAATTTTCATGAAAAGATCTCGGCTTCAAAAAAGTTGAACATTTTCATGAAAAGATTTCGGCTTCAAAAAAGTTGAAAATTTTCATGAAAAGATTTTGGTTTCAAAAAGTTGAAAATTTTCATGAAGTATTTCGGCTTCAAAAAAATGGAACATTTTCATGAAAAGATTTCGGCTTCAAAAAAGTTGAAAATTTTCATGAAAAGATTTCGGGTTCAAAAAAGTTGAAAATTTTTATGAACTATTTCGGCATCAAAAAAGTTGAAAATTTTCATGAAAAGATTTAGGTTTCAAAAATTTGAAAATTTTTATGAACTATTTCGGCATCAAAAAAGTTGAAAATTTTCATGAAAAGATTTCGGCTTCAAAAAGTTGAAAATTTTCATGAAAAGATTTCTGCTTCAAAAAAGTTGACCATTTTCATGAAAAGATTTCTGCTTCAAAAAAGTTGAAAATTTTCATGAAAAGATTTCGGTTTCAAAAAGTTGAAAATTTTCATGAAAAGATTTCGGTTTCAAAAAGTTGAAAATTTTCATGAAAAGATCTCGGCTTCAAAAAAGTTGAACATTTTCATGAAAAGATTTCGGCTTCAAAAAAGTTGAAAATTTTCATGAAAAGATTTCGGTTTCAAAAAAGTTGAAAATTTTCATGAACTATTTCGGCATCAAAAAAGTTGAAAATTTTCATGAAAAGATTTCGGTTTCAAAAAGTGGAAAATTTTCATGAAAAGATCTCGGCTTCAAAAAAGTTGAACATTTTCATGAAAAGATTTCGGCTTCAAAAAAGTTGAACATTTTCATGAAAAGATTTCGGCTTCAAAAAAGTTGAACATTTTCATGAAAAGATTTTGGTTTCAAAAAGTTGAAAATTTTCATGAAGTATTTCGGCTTCAAAAAAATGGAACATTTTTATGAACTATTTCGGCTTCAAAAAAGTTGAAAATTTTTATGAAAAGATTTAGGTTTCAAAAAAGTTGAAAATTTTCATGAAAAGATTTCGGCTTCAAAAAAATGGACCATTTTCATGAAAAGATTTCGGCTTCAAAAAAGTTGAAAATTTTCATGAAAAGATTTCTGATTCAAAAAAGTTGAAAATTTTCATGAAAAGATTTCGGCTTCAAAAAGTTGAAAATTTTCATGAAAAGATTTCTGCTTCAAAAAAGTTGACCATTTTCATGAAAAGATTTCGGCTTCAAAAAAGTTGAAAATTTTCATGAATAGATTTCGGTTTCAAAAAGTTGAAAATTTTCATGAAAAGATCTCGGCTTCAAAAAGTTGGAAATTTTCATGAAAAGATTTCTGCTTCAAAAAAGTTGAAAATTTTCATGAAAAGATTTCGGCTTCAAAAAAGTTGAAAATTTTCATAAAAAGATTTCGACTTCAAAAAAGTCTAAGATTTTCATAAAAAGATTTCTGCTTCAAAAAAGTTGAAAATTTTCATGAAAAGATTTCGGTTTCAAAAAGTTGAAAATTTTCATGAAAAGATTTCGGCTTCAAAAAAGTTGACCATTTTCATGAAAAGATTTCGGCTTCAAAAAAGTCTAAGATTTTCATGAAAAGATTTCTGCTTCAAAAAAGTTGAAAATTTTCATGAAAAGATCTCGGCTTCAAAAAAGTTTAAAATTTTCATGAAAAGATTTCGGCTTCAAAAAAATGGAACATTTTCATAAAGTATTTCGGCTTCAAAAAAATGGAACATTTTCATGAAACGATTTCGGCTTCAAAAAAGTTGAAAATTTTCATGAAAAGATTTCTGTTTCAAAAAAGTTGAAAATTTTCATGAAAAGATTTCGGCTTCAAAAAAGTTGAAAATTTTCATGAAAAGATTTCGGGTTCAAAAAGTTGAAAATTTTCATGAAAAGATTTCGGCTTCAAAAAAGTTGACCATTTTCATGAAAAGATTTCGGCTTCAAAAAAGTCTAAGATTTTCATGAAAAGATTTCTGCTTCAAAAAAGTTGAAAATTTTCATGAAAAGATCTCGGCTTCAAAAAAGTTGAACATTTTCATGAAAAGATTTCGACTTCAAAAAAGTCTAAGATTTTCATGAAAAGATTTCTGCTTCAAAAAAGTTGAAAATTTTCATGAAAAGATTTCGGCTTCAAAAAGTTGAAAATTTTCATGAAAAGATTTCTGCTTCAAAAAAGTCTATGATTTTCATGAAAAGATTTCGGCTTCAAAAAAGTTAAAAATTTTCATGAAAAGATTTCGGCTTCAAAAAGGTTTAAAATTTTCATGAAAAGATTTCGGCTTCAAAAAAGTTGACCATTTTCATGAAAAGATTTCGGCTTCAAAAAAGTTGAAAATTTTCATGAAAAGATTTCGGTTTCAAAAAGTTGAAAATTTTCATGAAAAGATTTCGGCTTCAAAAAAGTTGAAAATTTTCATGAAAAGATTTCGGCTTTAAAAAAGTTGAACATTTTCATGAAAAGATCTCGGCTTCAAAAAAGTTGAACATTTTCATGAAAAGATTTCGGCTTCAAAAAAGTTGAAAATTTTCATGAAAAGATTTCGGCTTCAAAAAAATGGAACATTTTCATGAAGTATTTCGGCTTCAAAAAAATGGAACATTTTCATGAAAAGATTTCGGCTTCAAAAAAGTTGAAAATTTTCATGAAAAGATTTCGGGTTCAAAAAAGTTGAAAATTTTCATGAACTATTTCGGCATCAAAAAAGTTGGAAATTTTCATGAAAAGATTTCTGTTTCAAAAAAGTTGAAAATTTTCATGAAAAGATTTCGGCTTCAAAAAAGTTGAAAATTTTCATGAAAAGATTTAGACTTCAAAAAAGTTGAATATTTTCATCAAGTATTTCGACTTCAAAAAAGTCGAAGATTTTCATGAAAAGATTTCTGCTTCAAAAAAGGTGAAAATTTTCATGAACTATTTCGGCATCAAAAAAGTTGAAAATTTTCATGAAAAGATTTAGGTTTCAAAAAAGTTGAAAATTTTCATGAACTATTTCGGCTTCAAAAAAGTTGGAAATTTTCATGAAAAGATTTCTGCTTCAAAAAAGTTGAAAATTTTCATGAAAAGATTTCGGCTTCAAAAAAGTTGAAAATTTTCATGAAAAGATTTAGACTTCAAAAAAGTTGAATATTTTCATCGAGTATTTCGGCTTCAAAAAAGTTGAAAATTTTCATGAAAAGATTTTGGCTTCAAAAAAGTTGAAAATTTTTATGAACTATTTCGGCATCAAAAAAGTTGAAAATTTTCATGAAAAGATTTAGGTTTCAAAAATTTGAAAATTTTCATGAAGTATTTCGGCTTCAAAAAAGTCTAAAATTTTCATGAACTATTTCGGCTTCAAAAAAGTTGGAAATTTTCATGAAAAGATTTCTGCTTCAAAAAAGTTGAACATTTTCATGAAAAGATTTCGGCTTCAAAAAAATGGAACATTTTCATGAAAAGATTTCGGCTTCAAAAAAGTTGAACATTTTCATGAAAAGATTTCTGCTCCAAAAAAGTTGAAAATTTTCATGAAAAGATTTCGGTTTCAAAAAGTTGAAAATTTTCATGAAAAGATCTCGGCTTCAAAAAAGTTGAACATTTTCATCAAGTATTTCGGCTTCAAAAAAGTCGAAGATTTTCATGAAAAGATTTCTGCTTCAAAAAAGTTGAAAATTTTCATGAAAAGATTTCGGCTTCAAAAAAGTTGAAAATTTTCATGAAAAGATTTCTGCTTCAAAAAAGTTGAAAATTTTCATGAAAAGATTTCGGCTTCAAAAAAGTTGGAAATTTTCATGAAAAGATTTCTGCTTCAAAAAAGTTGAAAATTTTCATGAAAAGATTTCGGCTTCAAAAAAATGGAACATTTTCATGAAAAGATTTCGGCTTCAAAAAAGTTGAACATTTTCATGAAAAGATTTCTGCTCCAAAAAAATGGAAAATTTTCATGAAAAGATTTCGGCTTCAAAAAGTTGAAAATTTTCATGAAAAGATTTCTGCTTCAAAAAAGTTGACCATTTTCATGAAAAGATTTTGGCTTCAAAAAAGTTGAAAATTTTCATGAAAAGATTTCGGTTTCAAAAAGTTGAAAATTTTCATGAAAAGATCTCGGCTTCAAAAAAGTCTAAGATTTTCATGAAAAGATTTCTGCTTCAAAAAAGTTGAAAATTTTCATGAAAAGATTTCGGCTTCAAAAAAGTTGAACATTTTCATGAAAAGATTTCGACTTCAAAAAAGTCTAAGATTTTCATGAAAAGATTTCTGCTTCAAAAAAGTTGAAAATTTTCATGAAAAGATTTCGGCTTCAAAAAAGTTAAACATTTTCATGAAAAGATTTCGGCTTCAAAAAAGTTGAACATTTTCATGAAAAGATTTCGGCTTCAAAAAAGTTGAACATTTTCATGAAAAGATTTCGACTTCAAAAAAGTCTAAGATTTTCATGAAAAGATTTCTGCTTCAAAAAAGTTGAAAATTTTCATGAAAAGATTTCTGTTTCAAAAAGTTGAAAATTTTCATGAAAAGATTTCGGCTTCAAAAAAGTTGACCATTTTCATGAAAAGATTTCGACTTCAAAAAAGTTGAAAATTTTCATGAAAAGATTTCGGTTTCAAAAAGTTGAAAATTTTCATGAAAAGATCTCGGCTTCAAAAAAGTCTAAGATTTTCATGAAAAGATTTCTGCTTCAAAAAAGTTGAAAATTTTCATGAAAAGATTTCGGCTTCAAAAAAGTTGAAAATTTTCATGAAAAGATTTCGACTTCAAAAAAGTCTAAGATTTTCATGAAGTATTTTGGTTTCAAAAAAGTTGAAAATTTACATGAAAAGATTTTAGCTTCAAAAAAGTTGAAAATTTTCATGAAAAGATTTCTGCTTCAAAAAAGTTGAAAATTTTCATGAAAAGATTTCGGTTTCAAAAAGTTGAAAATTTTCATGAAAAGATCTCGGCTTCAAAAAAGTTGACCATTTTCATGAAAAGATTTCGGCTTCAAAAAAGTTGAAAATTTTCATGAAAAGATTTCGGCTTCAAAAAGTTGAAAATTTTCATGAAAAGATTTCTGCTTCAAAAAAGTTGACCATTTTCATGAAAAGATTTCGGCTTCAAAAAAGTTGAAAATTTTCATGAAAAGATTTCGGTTTCAAAAAGTTGAAAATTTTCATGAAAAGATCTCGGCTTCAAAAAAGTCTAAGATTTTCATGAAAAGATTTCTGCTTCAAAAAAGTTGAAAATTTTCATGAAAAGATTTCGGCTTCAAAAAAGTTGAACATTTTCATGAAAAGATTTCGACTTCAAAAAAGTCTAAGATTTTCATGAAAAGGTTTCTGCTTCAAAAAAGTTGAAAATTTTCATGAAAAGATTTCGGCTTCAAAAAGTTAAACATTTTCATGAAAAGATTTCGGCTTCAAAAAAGTTGAACATTTTCATGAAAAGATTTCGGCTTCAAAAAAGTTGAACATTTTCATGAAAAGATTTCGACTTCAAAAAAGTCTAAGATTTTCATGAAAAGATTTCTGCTTCAAAAAAGTTGAAAATTTTCATGAAAAGATTTCGGCTTCAAAAAAGTTAAACATTTTCATGAAAAGATTTCGGCTTCAAAAAAGTTGAACATTTTCATGAAAAGATTTCGGCTTCAAAAAAGTTGACCATTTTCATGAAAAGATTTCGACTTCAAAAAAGTTGAAAATTTTCATGAAAAGATTTCGGTTTCAAAAAGTTGAAAATTTTCATGAAAAGATCTCGGCTTCAAAAAAGTTAAACATTTTCATGAAAAGATTTCGGCTTCAAAAAAGTTGAAAATTTTCATGAAAAGATTTCTGCTTCAAAAAAGTTGAAAATTTTCATGAAAAGATTTCGGCTTCAAAAAGTTGAAAATTTTCATGAAAAGATTTCTGCTTCAAAAAAGTTGAACATTTTCATGAAAAGATTTCGGCTTCAAAAAAGTCTATGATTTTCATGAAAAGATTTTGGCTTCAAAAAAGTTAAAAATTTTCATGAAAAGATTTCGGCTTCAAAAAGGTTTAAAATTTTCATGAAAAGATTTCGGCTTCAAAAAAGTTGACCATTTTCATGAAAAGATTTCGGCTTCAAAAAAGTTGAAAATTTTCATGAAAAGATTTCGGTTTCAAAAAGTTGAAAATTTTCATGAAAAGATTTCGGCTTCAAAAAAGTTGAAAATTTTCATGAAAAGATTTCGGCTTCAAAAAAGTTGAAAATTTTCATGAACTATTTCGGCATCAAAAAAGTTGGAAATTTTCATGAAAAGATTTCTGTTTCAAAAAAGTTGAAAATTTTCATGAAAAGATTTCGGCTTCAAAAAAGTTGAAAATTTTCATAAAAAGAATTCTGCTTCAAAAAAGTCAAAAATTTTCATGAAGTATTTTGGTTTCAAAAAAGTTGAAGATTTTCATGAAAAGATTTCGGCTTCAAAAAAGTCAAAAATTTTCATGAAGTATTTTGGTTTCAAAAAAGTTGAAAATTTACATGAAAAGATTTCAGCTTCAAAAAAGTTGAAAATTTTCATGAAAAGATTTCTGCTTTAAAATTTTCATGAAAAGATTTCTGCTTCAACAAATTTGAAAATTTTCATGAAAAGATTTCTGCTTCAACAAAGTTAAAAATTTTCATGAAAAGATTTAGCCTTCAAAAAAGTTGAAAATTTTCATGAAAAGATTTCGGCTTCAAAAAAATGGAACATTTTCATGAAAAGATTTCGGCTTCAAAAAAGTTGAACATTTTCATGAAAAGATTTCTGCTCCAAAAAAGTTGAAAATTTTCATGAAAAGATTTCGGCTTCAAAAAGTTGAAAATTTTCATGAAAAGATTTCTGCTTCAAAAAAGTTGACCATTTTCATGAAAAGATTTCGGCTTCAAAAAAGTTGAAAATTTTCATGAAAAGATTTCGGTTTCAAAAAGTTGAAAATTTTCATGAAAAGATCTCGGCTTCAAAAAAGTTGAACATTTTCATCAAGTATTTCGGCTTCAAAAAAGTCGAAGATTTTCATGAAAAGATTTCTGCTTCAAAAAAGTTGAAAATTTTCATGAAAAGATTTCGGCTTCAAAAAAGTTGAACATTTTCATGAAAAGATTTCGACTTCAAAAAAGTCTAAGATTTTCATGAAAAGATTTCTGCTTCAAAAAAGTTGAAAATTTTCATGAAAAGATTTCTGTTTCAAAAAGTTGAAAATTTTCATGAAAAGATTTCGGCTTCAAAAAAGTTGACCATTTTCATGAAAAGATTTCGACTTCAAAAAAGTTGAAAATTTTCATGAAAAGATTTCGGTTTCAAAAAGTTGAAAATTTTCATGAAAAGATCTCGGCTTCAAAAAAGTTGAACATTTTCATGAAAAGATTTCGGCTTCAAAAAAGTTGAAAATTTTCATGAAAAGATTTCTGCTTCAAAAAAGTTGAAAATTTTCATGAAAAGATTTCGGCTTCAAAAAAGTTGAAAATTTTCATAAAAAGAATTCTGCTTCAAAAAAGTCAAAAATTTTCATGAAGTATTTTGGTTTCAAAAAAGTTGAAGATTTTCATGAAAAGATTTCGGCTTCAAAAAAGTCAAAAATTTTCATGAAGTATTTTGGTTTCAAAAAAGTTGAAAATTTACATGAAAAGATTTCAGCTTCAAAAAAGTTGAAAATTTTCATGAAAAGATTTCTGCTTTAAAATTTTCATGAAAAGATTTCTGCTTCAACAAAGTTGAAAATTTTCATGAAAAGATTTCTGCTTCAACAAAGTTAAAAATTTTCATGAAAAGATTTAGCCTTCAAAAAAGTTGAACATTTTCATGAAGTATTTCAGCTTCAAAAAATTTGAAAATTTTGATGAAATGATTTTTGCTTCAAAAAAGTTGAAGATCTTCATGAAACGATTTCTGCTTCAAAAAAGTTGAACATTTTCATGAAAAAATTTCAGCTTCAAAAAAGTTGAAAATTTACATGAAAAGATTTCGGCTTCAAAAAAGTTGAAAATTTTCATGAAAAGATTTAGACTTCAAAAAAGTTGAAAATTTTCATGAAGTATTTCGGCTTCAAAAAAATGGAACATTTTCATGAAAAGATTTCGGCTTCAAAAAAGTTGAAAATTTTCATGAAAAGATTTCTGTTTCAAAAAGTTGAAAATTTTCATGAAAAGATTTCGGCTTCAAAAAAGTTGACCATTTTCATGAAAAGATTTCGACTTCAAAAAAGTTGAAAATTTTCATGAAAAGATTTCGGTTTCAAAAAGTTGAAAATTTTCATGAAAAGATCTCGGCTTCAAAAAAGTTGAACATTTTCATGAAAAGATTTCGGCTTCAAAAAAGTTGAAAATTTTCATGAAAAGATTTCTGCTTCAAAAAAGTTGAAAATTTTCATGAAAAGATTTCGGCTTCAAAAAAGTTGAAAATTTTCATGAAAAGATTTCGGTTTCAAAAAGTTGAAAATTTTCATAAAAAGAATTCTGCTTCAAAAAAGTCAAAAATTTTCATGAAAAGATTTCGGCTTCAAAAAAGTTGAACATTTTCATGAAAAGATTTCGACTTCAAAAAAGTCTAAGATTTTCATGAAAAGATTTCTGCTTCAAAAAAGTTGAAAATTTTCATGAAAAGATTTCTGTTTCAAAAAGTTGAAAATTTTCATGAAAAGATTTCGGCTTCAAAAAAGTTGACCATTTTCATGAAAAGATTTCGACTTCAAAAAAGTTGAAAATTTTCATGAAAAGATTTCGGTTTCAAAAAGTTGAAAATTTTCATGAAAAGATCTCGGCTTCAAAAAAGTTGAACATTTTCATGAAAAGATTTCGGCTTCAAAAAAGTTGAAAATTTTCATGAAAAGATTTCTGCTTCAAAAAAGTTGAAAATTTTCATGAAAAGATTTCGGCTTCAAAAAAGTTGAAAATTTTCATGAAAAGATTTCGGTTTCAAAAAGTTGAAAATTTTCATAAAAAGAATTCTGCTTCAAAAAAGTCAAAAATTTTCATGAAGTATTTTGGTTTCAAAAAAGTTGAAGATTTTCATGAAAAGATTTCGGCTTCAAAAAAGTCAAAAATTTTCATGAAGTATTTTGGTTTCAAAAAAGTTGAAAATTTACATGAAAAGATTTCAGCTTCAAAAAAGTCAAAAATTTTCATGAAGTATTTTGGTTTCAAAAAAGTTGAAGATTTTCATGAAAAGATTTAGACTTCAAAAAAGTTGAAAATTTTCATGAAGTATTTCGGCTTCAAAAAAATGGAACATTTTCATGAAAAGATTTCGGCTTCAAAAAAGTTGAAAATTTTCATGAAAAGATTTCGGGTTCAAAAAAGTTGAAAATTTTTATGAACTATTTCGGCTTCAAAAAAGTCTAAAATTTTCATGAACTATTTCGGCTTCAAAAAAGTTGGAAATTTTCATGAAAAGATTTCTGCTTCAAAAAAGTTGAAAATTTTCATGAAAAGATTTCGGCTTCAAAAAAATGGAACATTTTCATGAAAAGATTTCGGCTTCAAAAAAGTTGAACATTTTCATGAAAAGATTTCGGCTTCAAAAAAGTTGAAAATTTTCATGAAAAGATTTTGGTTTCAAAAAGTTGAAAATTTTCATGAAGTATTTCGGCTTCAAAAAAATGGAACATTTTCATGAAAAGATTTCGGCTTCAAAAAAGTTGAAAATTTTCATGAAAAGATTTCGGGTTCAAAAAAGTTGAAAATTTTTATGAACTATTTCGGCATCAAAAAAGTTGAAAATTTTCATGAAAAGATTTAGGTTTCAAAAATTTGAAAATTTTCATGAAGTATTTCGGCTTCAAAAAAGTTGAAAATTTTCATGAAAAGATTTCGGCTTCAAAAAAGTTGAACATTTTCATGAAAAGATTTCTGCTTCAAAAAAGTTGAAAATTTTCATGAAAAGATTTCGGCTTCAAAAAAGTTAAACATTTTCATGAAAAGATTTCGGCTTCAAAAAAGTTGAACATTTTCATGAAAAGATTTCGGCTTCAAAAAAGTTGAACATTTTCATGAAAAGATTTCGACTTCAAAAAAGTCTAAGATTTTCATGAAAAGATTTCTGCTTCAAAAAAGTTGAAAATTTTCATGAAAAGATTTCTGCTTCAAAAAAGTTGAAAATTTTCATGAAAAGATTTCGGCTTCAAAAAAGTTGAAAATTTTCATGAAAAGATTTTGGCTTCAAAAAAGTTGAAAATTTTCATGAAGTATTTCGGCTTCAAAAAAATGTAACATTTTCATGAAAAGATTTCGGCTTCAAAAAAGTTGAACATTTTCATGAAAAGATTTCGGCTTCAAAAAGTTGAAAATTTTCATGAAAAGATTTCGGCTTCAAAAAAGATGACCATTTTCATGAAAAGATTTCGGTTTTAAAAAAGTTGAAAATTTTCATGAAAAGATTTCGGCTTCAAAAAAATGGAACATTTTCATGAAGTATTTCGGCTTCAAAAAAATGGAACATTTTCATGAAAAGATTTCGGCTTCAAAAAAGTTGAAAATTTTCATGAAAAGATTTCGGGTTCAAAAAAGTTGAAAATTTTCATGAACTATTTCGGCATCAAAAAAGTTGGAAATTTTCATGAAAAGATTTCGACTTCAAAAAAGTTGAAAATTTTCATGAAAAGATTTCAGCTTCAAAAAAGTTGAAAATTTTCATGAAAAGATTTAGATATCAAAAAAGTTGAATATTTTCATCAAGTATTTCGGCTTCAAAAAAGTCGAAGATTTTCATGAAAAGATTTCTGCTTCAAAAAAGTTGAAAATTTTCATGAAAAGATTTCGGCTTCAAAAAGTTGAAAATTTTCATGAAAAGATTTCGGCTACAAAAAAGTTGACCATTTTCATGAAAAGATTTCGGCTTCAAAAAAGTTGAAAATTTTCATGAAAAGATTTCGGTTTCAAAAAGTTGAAAATTTTCATGAAAAGATCTCGGCTTCAAAAAAGTTGAACATTTTCATGAAAAGATTTCGGCTTCAAAAAAGTTGAACATTTTCATGAAAAGATTTCGGCTTGAAAAAAGTTGAACATTTTCATGAAAAGATTTCGACTTCAAAAAAGTTGAAAATTTTCATGAAAAGATTTCGATTTCAAAAAAGTCTAAGATTTTCATGAAAAGATTTCTGCTTCAAAAAAGTTGAAAATTTTCATGAAAAGATTTCGGCTTCAAAAAGTTGAAAATTTTCATGAAAAGATTTCGGCTTCAAAAAAGTTGACCATTTTCATGAAAAGATTTCGGCTTCAAAAAAGTTGAAAATTTTCATGAAAAGATTTCGGTTTCAAAAAGTTGAAAATTTTCATGAAAAGATTTCGGCTTCAAAAAAGTTGAACATTTTCATGAAAAGATTTCTACTTCAAAAAAGTTGAAAATTTTCATGAAAAGATTTCGGCTTCAAAAAGTTGAAAATTTTCATGAAAAGATTTCGGCTTCAAAAAAGTTGACCATTTTCATGAAAAGATTTCGGCTTCAAAAAAGTCTAAGATTTTGATGAAAAGATTTCTGCTTCAAAAAAGTTGAAAATTTTCATGAAAAGATTTCGGCTTCAAAAAGTTGAAAATTTTCATGAAAAGATTTCGGCTTCAAAAAAGTTGACCATTTTCATGAAAAGATTTCGGCTTCAAAAAAGTCTAAGATTTTGATGAAAAGATTTCTGCTTCAAAAAAGTTGAAAATTTTCATGAAAAGATTTCTGCTTCAAAAAAGTTGAAAATTTTCATGAAAAGATTTCGGCTTCAAAAAGTTGAAAATTTTCATGAAAAGATTTCGGCTTCAAAAAAGTTGACCATTTTCATGAAAAGATCTCGGCTTCAAAAAAGTCTAAAATTTTCATGAACTATTTCGGCTTCAAAAAAGTTGAAAATTTTCATGAAAAGATTTCGACTTCAAAAAAGTCTAAGATTTTCATGAAAAGATTTCTGCTTCAAAAAGTAGAAAATTTTCATGAAAAGATTTCGGCTTCAAAAAGTTGAACATTTTCATGAAAAGATTTCGGTTTCAAAAAGTTGAAAATTTTCATGAAAAGATTTCGGCTTCAAAAAGTCTAAGATTTTCATGAAAAGATTTCTGCTTCAAAAAGTAGAAAATTTTCATGAAAAGATTTCGGCTTCAAAAAGTTGAAAATTTTCATGAAAAGATTTCTGCTTCAAAAAAGTTGAAAATTTTCATGAAAAGATTTCGGCTTCAAAAAGTTGAAAATTTTCATGAAAAGATCTCGGCTTCAAAAAAGTTGAACATTTTCATGAAAAGATTTCGGCTTCAAAAAAGTTGAAAATTTTCATGAAAAGATTTTGGCTTCAAAAAAGTTGAAAATTTTCATGAAGTATTTCGGCTTCAAAAAAATGTAACATTTTCATGAAAAGATTTCGGCTTCAAAAAAGTTGAACATTTTCATGAAAAGATTTCGGCTTCAAAAAGTTGAAAATTTTCATGAAAAGATTTCGGCTTCAAAAAAGTTGACCATTTTCATGAAAAGATTTCGGTTTTAAAAAAGTTGAAAATTTTCATGAAAAGATTTCGGGTTCAAAAAAGTTGAAAATTTTCATGAAAAGATTTCGGCTTCAAAAAAGTTGACCATTTTCATGAAAAGATTTCGGCTTCAAAAAAGTCTAAGATTTTGATGAAAAGATTTCTGCTTCAAAAAAGTTGAAAATTTTCATGAAAAGATTTCTGCTTCAAAAAAGTTGAAAATTTTCATGAAAAGATTTCTGCTTCAAAAAGTAGAAAATTTTCATGAAAAGATTTCGGCTTCAAAAAGTTGAACATTTTCATGAAAAGATTTCTGCTTCAAAAAAGTTGAAAATTTTCATGAAAAGATTTCTGCTTCAAAAAAGTTGAAAATTTTCATGAAAAGATCTCGGCTTCAAAAAAGTTGGAAATTTTCATGAAAAGATTTCGACTTCAAAAAAGTTGAAAATTTTCATGAAAAGATTTCGGCTTCAAAAAAGTTGAAAATTTTCATGAAAAGATTTAGACTTCAAAAAAGTTGAATATTTTCATCAAGTATTTCGGCTTCAAAAAAGTCGAAGATTTTCATGAAAAGATTTCTGCTTCAAAAAAGTTGAAAATTTTCATGAAAAGATTTCGACTTCAAAAAAGTCTAAGATTTTCATGAAAAGATTTCTGCTTCAAAAAAGTTGAAAATTTTCATGAAAAGATTTCGGCTTCAAAAAGTTGAAAATTTTCATGAAAAGATTTCGGCTTCAAAAAAGTTGACCATTTTCATGAAAAGATTTCGGCTTCAAAAAAGTTGAAAATTTTCATGAAAAGATTTCGGTTTCAAAAAGTTGAAAATTTTCATGAAAAGATTTCGGCTTCAAAAAAGTTGAACATTTTCATGAAAAGATTTCGGCTTCAAAAAAGTTGAAAATTTTCATGAAAAGATTTCGGCTTCAAAAAGTTGAAAATTTTCATGAAAAGATTTCGGCTTCAAAAAAGTTGACCATTTTCATGAAAAGATTTCGGCTTCAAAAAAGTCTAAGATTTTGATGAAAAGATTTCTGCTTCAAAAAAGTTGAAAATTTTCATGAAAAGATCTCGGCTTCAAAAAAGTCTAAAATTTTCATGAACTATTTCGGCTTCAAAAAAGTTGGAAATTTTCATGAAAAGATTTCGACTTCAAAAAAGTCTAAGATTTTCATGAAAAGATTTCTGCTTCAAAAAGTAGAAAATTTTCATGAAAAGATTTCGGCTTCAAAAAGTTGAACATTTTCATGAAAAGATTTCGGTTTCAAAAAGTTGAAAATTTTCATGAAAAGATCTCGGCTTGAAAAAAGTTGAACATTTTCATGAAAAGATTTTCGGCTTCAAAAAAGTTGAAAATTTTCATGAAAAGATTTCTGCTTCAAAAAAGTTTAAGATTTTCATGAAAAGATTTCTGCTTCAAAAAAGTTGAAAATTTTCATGAAAAGATTTCGGTTTCAAAAAGTTGAAAATTTTCATGAAAAGATCTCGGCTTCAAAAAAGTTGAACATTTTCATGAAAAGATTTCGACTTCAAAAAAGTTGAACATTTTCATGAAAAGATTTCTGCTTCAAAAAACTTGAAAATTTTCATGAAAAGATTTCGGCTTCAAAAAGTTGAACATTTTCATGAAAAGATTTTGGCTTCAAAAAAGTTGAAAATTTTCATGAAAAGATTTTGGTTTCAAAAAGTTGAAAATTTTCATGAAGTATTTCGGCTTCAAAAAAGTTGAACATTTTCATGAAAAGATTTCGGCTTCAAAAAAGTTGAAAATTTTCATGAAAAGATTTTGGTTTCAAAAAGTTGAAAATTTTCATGAAGTATTTCGGCTTCAAAAAAATGGAACATTTTCATGAAAAGATTTCGGCTTCAAAAAAGTTGAAAATTTTCATGAAAAGATTTCGGGTTCAAAAAAGTTGAAAATTTTCATGAAAAGATTTCGGCTTCAAAAAGTTGAACATTTTCATGAAAAGATTTTGGCTTCAAAAAAGTTGAAAATTTTCATGAAAAGATTTTGGTTTCAAAAAGTTGAAAATTTTCATGAAGTATTTCGGCTTCAAAAAAGTTGAACATTTTCATGAAAAGATTTCGGCTTCAAAAAAGTTGAAAATTTTCATGAAAAGATTTTGGTTTCAAAAAGTTGAAAATTTTCATGAAGTATTTCGGCTTCAAAAAAATGGAACATTTTCATGAAAAGATTTCGGCTTCAAAAAAGTTGAAAATTTTCATGAAAAGATTTCGGGTTCAAAAAAGTTGAACATTTTCATGAAGTATTTCGGCATCAAAAAAGTTGAAAATTTTCATGAACTATTTCGGCTTCAAAAAAGTTGAAAATTTTCATGAAAAGATTTCGACTTCAAAAAAGTCTAAGATTTTCATGAAAAGATTTCGGCTTCAAAAAAGTTGAAAATTTTCATGAAAAGATTTCGGCTTCAAAAAAATGTAAAATTTTCATGAAAAGATTTCGGCTTCAAAAAGATGAACATTTTCATGAAAAGATTTCGGTTTCAAAAAGTTGAAAATTTTCATGAAAAGATCTCGGCTTGAAAAAAGTTGAAAATTTTCATGAAAAGATTTCGGCTTCAAAAAAGTTGACCATTTTCATGAAAAGATTTCGGCTTCAAAAAAGTTGAAAATTTTCATGAAAAGATTTCGGTTTCAAAAAGTTGAAAATTTTCATGAAAAGATCTCGGCTTCAAAAAAGTTGAACATTTTCATGAAAAGATTTCGACTTTAAAAAAGTTGAACATTTTCATGAAAAGATTTCGGCTTCAAAAAAGTCTAAGATTTTGATGAAAAGATTTCTGCTTCAAAAAAGTTGAAAATTTTCATGAAAAGATCTCGGCTTCAAAAAGTTGAAAATTTTCATGAAAAGATTTCGGCTTCAAAAAAGTTGAACATTTTCATGAAAAGATTTCTGCTTCAAAAAAGTTGAAAATTTTCATGAAAAGATTTCGGTTTCAAAAAGTTGAAAATTTTCATGAAAAGATTTCGGTTTCAAAAAGTTGAAAATTTTCATGAAAAGATCTCGGCTTCAAAAAAGTTGAACATTTTCATGAAAAGATTTCGGCTTCAAAAAAGCTGAAAATTTTCATGAAAAGATTTCGACTTCAAAAAAGTCTAAGATTTTCATGAAAAGATTTCTGCTTCAAAAAAGTCTAAGATTTTCATGAAAAGATTTTTGCTTCAAAAAAGTTGAAAATTTTCATGAAAAGATTTCGGTTTCAAAAAGTTGGAAATTTTCATGAAAAGATCTCGGCTTCAAAAAAGTTGAACATTTTCATGAAAAGATTTCGGCTTCAAAAAAGTTGAAAATTTTCATGAAAAGATTTCGGCTTCAAAAAAATGGAACATTTTCATGAAGTATTTCGGCTTCAAAAAAATGGAACATTTTCATGAAAAGATTTCGGCTTCAAAAAAGTTGAAAATTTTCATGAAAAGATTTCGGCTTCAAAAAGTTGAAAATTTTCATGAAAAGATTTCGGCTTCAAAAAAGTTGACCATTTTCATGAAAAGATTTCGGCTTCAAAAAAGTTGAAAATTTTCATGAAAAGATTTCGGTTTCAAAAAGTTGAAAATTTTCATGAAGTATTTCGGCTTCAAAAAAATGTAACATTTTCATGAAAAGATTTCGGCTTCAAAAAAGTTGACCATTTTCATGAAAAGATTTCGGCTTCAAAAAAGTTGAAAATTTTCATGAAAAGATTTCGGTTTCAAAAAGTTGAAAATTTTCATGAAAAGATTTCGGCTTCAAAAAGTTGAAAATTTTCATGAAAAGATTTCGGCTTCAAAAAAGTTGACCATTTTCATGAAAAGATTTCGGCTTCAAAAAAGTCTAAGATTTTGATGAAAAGATTTCTGCTTCAAAAAAGTTGAAAATTTTCATGAAAAGATCTCGGCTTCAAAAAAGTTGACCATTTTCATGAAAAGATTTCGACTTCAAAAAAGTCTAAGATTTTGATGAAAAGATTTCTGCTTCAAAGAAGTTGAAAATTTTCATGAAAAGATCTCGGCTTCAAAAAAGTTGAAAATTTTCATGAAAAGATTTCGACTTCAAAAAAGTCTAAGATTTTCATGAAAAGATTTCTGCTTCAAAAAAGTTGAAAATTTTCATGAAAAAGATTTCGGCTTCAAAAAGTTGAAAATTTTCATGAAAAGATTTCGGCTTCAAAAAAGTTGACCATTTTCATGAAAAGATTTCGGCTTCAAAAAAGTTGAAAATTTTCATGAAAAGATTTTGGTTTCAAAAAAGTTGAAAATTTTCATGAAAAGATTTCTGCTTCAAAAAAGTTGAAAATTTTCATGAACTATTTCGGCATCAAAAAAGTTGAAAATTTTCATGAAAAGATTTAGGTTTCAAAAAAGTTGAAAATTTTCATGAAGTATTTCGGCTTCAAAAAAGTCTAAAATTTTCATGAACTATTTCGGCTCCAAAAAAGTTGGAAATTTTCATGAAAAGATTTCTGCTTCAAAAAAGTTGAAAATTTTCATGAAGTATTTCGGCTTCAAAAAAATGTAACATTTTCATGAAAAGATTTCGGCTTCAAAAAGTTGAAAATTTTCATGAAAAGATCTCGGCTTGAAAAAAGTTGAAAATTTTCATGAAAAGATTTCGGCTTCAAAAAAGTTGACCATTTTCATGAAAAGATTTCGGCTTCAAAAAAGTTGAACATTTTCATGAAAAGATTTCGGCTTCAAAAAAGCTGAAAATTTTCATGAAAAGATTTCGACTTCAAAAAAGTCTAAGATTTACATGAAAAGATTTCTGCTTCAAAAAAGTCTAAGATTTTCATGAAAAGATTTCGGTTTCCAAAAGTTGAAAATTTTCATGAAAAGATCTCGGCTTGAAAAAAGTTAAACATTTTCATGAAAAGATTTCGGCTTCAAAAAAGTTGAAAATTTTCATGAAAAGATTTCGACTTCAAAAAAGTCTAAGATTTTCATGAAAAGATTTCTGCTTCAAAAAAGTTGAAAATTTTCATGAAAAGATTTCGGCTTCAAAAAGTTGAAAATTTTCATGAAAAGATTTCGGCTTCAAAAAAGTTGAACATTTTCATGAAAAGATTTCTGCTTCAAAAAAGTTGAAAATTTTCATGAAAAGATTTCGGCTTCAAAAAGTTGAAAATTTTCATGAAAAGATTTCGGCTTCAAAAAAGTTGTAAATTTTCATGAAAAGATTTCTGCTTCAAAAAAGTTGAAAATTTTCATGAAGTATTTCGGCTTCAAAAAAATGTAACATTTTCATGAAAAGATTTCGGCTTCAAAAAAGTTGAACATTTTCATGAAAAGATTTCGGCTTCAAAAAAGTTGAAAATTTTCATGAAAAGATTTCGGGTTCAAAAAAGTTGAAAATTTTCATGAAAAGATTTCGGCTTCAAAAAGTTGAAAATTTTCATGAAAAGATTTCGGCTTCAAAAAAGTTGACCATTTTCATGAAAAGATTTCGGCTTCAAAAAAGTTGAAAATTTTCATGAAAAGATTTCGGTTTCAAAAAGTTGAAAATTTTCATGAAAAGATTTCGGCTTCAAAAAGTTGAAAATTTTCATGAAAAGATTTCGGCTTCAAAAAAGTTGAACATTTTCATGAAAAGATTTCGGCTTCAAAAAAGTCTAAGATTTTGATGAAAAGATTTCTGCTTCAAAAAAGTTGAAAATTTTCATGAAAAGATCTCGGCTTCAAAAAAGTTGACCATTTTCATGAAAAGATTTCGACTTCAAAAAAGTCTAAGATTTTGATGAAAAGATTTCTGCTTCAAAGAAGTTGAAAATTTTCATGAAAAGATCTCGGCTTCAAAAAAGTTGAAAATTTTCATGAAAAGATTTCGACTTCAAAAAAGTCTAAGATTTTCATGAAAAGATTTCTGCTTCAAAAAAGTTGAAAATTTTCATGAAAAGATTTCGGCTTCAAAAAGTTGAAAATTTTCATGAAAAGATTTCGGCTTCAAAAAAGTTGAAAATTTTCATGAACTATTTCGGCATCAAAAAAGTTGAAAATTTTCATGAAAAGATTTAGGTTTCAAAAAAGTTGAAAATTTTCATGAAGTATTTCGGCTTCAAAAAAGTTGAAAATTTTCATGAACTATTTCGGCTCCAAAAAAGTTGGAAATTTTCATGAAAAGATTTCTGCTTCAAAAAAGTTGAAAATTTTCATGAAGTATTTCGGCTTCAAAAAAATGTAACATTTTCATGAAAAGATTTCGGCTTCAAAAAGATGAACATTTTCATGAAAAGATTTCGGTTTCAAAAAGTTGAAAATTTTCATGAAAAGATCTCGGCTTGAAAAAAGTTGAAAATTTTCATGAAAAGATTTCGGCTTCAAAAAAGTTGACCATTTTCATGAAAAGATTTCGGCTTCAAAAAAGTTGAAAATTTTCATGAAAAGATTTCGGTTTCAAAAAGTTGAAAATTTTCATGAAAAGATCTCGGCTTCAAAAAAGTTGAACATTTTCATGAAAAGATTTCGACTTTAAAAAAGTTGAACATTTTCATGAAAAGATTTCGGCTTCAAAAAAGTTGAACATTTTCATGAAAAGATTTCTGCTTCAAAAAAGTTGAAAATTTTCATGAAAAGATTTCGGCTTCAAAAAGTTGAAAATTTTCATGAAAAGATTTCGGCTTCAAAAAAGTTGAAAATTTTCATGAAAAGATTTTGGTTTCAAAAAGTTGAAAATTTTCATGAAGTATTTCGGCTTAAAAAAAATGGAACATTTTCATGAAAAGATTTCGGCTTCAAAAAAGTTGAAAATTTTCATGAAAAGATTTCGGCTTCAAAAAAGTTGAAAATTTTCATGAAGTATTTCGGCTTCAAAAAAATGTAACATTTTCATGAAAAGATTTCGGCTTCAAAAAAGTTGAACATTTTCATGAAAAGATTTCGGCTTCAAAAAAGCTGAAAATTTTCATGAAAAGATTTCGACTTCAAAAAAGTCTAAGATTTACATGAAAAGATTTCTGCTTCAAAAAAGTCTAAGATTTTCATGAAAAGATTTCGGTTTCCAAAAGTTGAAAATTTTCATGAAAAGATCTCGGCTTGAAAAAAGTTAAACATTTTCATGAAAAGATTTCGGCTTCAAAAAAGTTGAAAATTTTCATGAAAAGATTTCGACTTCAAAAAAGTCTAAGATTTTCATGAAAAGATTTCTGCTTCAAAAAAGTTGAAAATTTTCATGAAAAGATTTCGGCTTCAAAAAGTTGAAAATTTTCATGAAAAGATTTCGGCTTCAAAAAAGTTGAACATTTTCATGAAAAGATTTCTGCTTCAAAAAAGTTGAAAATTTTCATGAAAAGATTTCGGCTTCAAAAAGTTGAAAATTTTCATGAAAAGATTTCGGCTTCAAAAAAGTTGTAAATTTTCATGAAAAGATTTCTGCTTCAAAAAAGTTGAAAATTTTCATGAAGTATTTCGGCTTCAAAAAAATGTAACATTTTCATGAAAAGATTTCGGCTTCAAAAAAGTTGAACATTTTCATGAAAAGATTTCGGCTTCAAAAAAGTTGAACATTTTCATGAAAAGATTTCTGATTCAAAAAAGTTGAACATTTTCATGAAAAGATTTCGGCTTCAAAAAGTTGAAAATTTTCATGAAAAGATTTCGGCTTCAAAAAGTTGAAAATTTTCATGAAGTATTTCGGCTTAAAAAAAATGGAACATTTTCATGTAAAGATTTCGGCTTCAAAAAAGTTGAACATTTTCATGAAAAGATTTCGGGTTCAAAAAAGTTGAAAAATTTCATGAACTATTTCGGCATCAAAAAAGTTGAAAATTTTCATGAAAAGATTTCTGCTTCAAAAAGTAGAAAATTTTCATGAAAAGATTTCGGCTTCAAAAAGTTGAACATTTTCATGAAAAGATTTCGGCTTCAAAAAGGTTGAACATTTTAATGAAAAGATTTCTGCTTCAAAAAAGTTGAAAATTTTCATGAAAAGATTTCGGCTTCAAAAAGTTGAAAATTTTAATGAAAAGATTTCGGCATCAAAAAAGTTGACCAATTTCATGAAAAGATTTCGGCTTCAAAAAAGTCTAAGATTTTGATGAAAAGATTTCTGCTTCAAAAAAGTTGAAAATTTTCATGAAAAGATCTCGGCTTCAAAAAAGTTGAACATTTTCATGAAAATATTTCGGCTTCAAAAAAGTTGAAAATTTTCATGAAAAAATTTCGACTTCAAAAAAGTCTAAGATTTTCATGAAAAGATTTCTGCTTCAAAAAAGTTGAAAATTTTCATGAAAAGATTTCGGCTTCAAAAAGTTGAAAATTTTCATGAAAAGATTTCGGCTTCAAAAAAGTTGACCATTTTCATGAAAAGATCTCGGCTTCAAAAAAGTTGAAAATTTTCATGAAAAGATTTTGGTTTCAAAAAGTTGAAAGTTTTCATGAAGTATTTCGGCTTAAAAAAAATGGAACATTTTCATGAAAAGATTTCGGCTTCAAAAAAGTTGAAAATTTTCATGAAAAGATTTCGGCTTCAAAAAGATGAACATTTTCATGAAAAGATTTCGGTTTCAAAAAGTTGAAAATTTTCATGAAAAGATCTCGGCTTCAAAAAAGTTGAACATTTTCATGAAAAGATTTCGGTTTCAAAAAGTTGAACATTTTCATGAAAAGATTTCGGCTTCAAAAAAGTTGAACATTTTCATGAAAAGATTTCTGCTTCAAAAAAGTTGAAAATTTTCATGAAAAGATTTCGGCTTCAAAAAGTTGAAAATTTTCATGAAAAGATTTCGGCTTCAAAAAAGTTGAAAATTTTCATGAAAAGATTTTGGTTTCAAAAAGTTGAAAATTTTCATGAAGTATTTCGGCTTAAAAAAAATGTAACATTTTCATGAAAAGATTTCGGCTTCAAAAAAGTTGAAAATTTTCATGAAAAGATTTCGGCTTCAAAAAAGTTGAACATTTTCATGAAGTATTTCGGCTTCAAAAAAATGTAACATTTTCATGAAAAGATTTCGGCTTCAAAAAAGTTGAACATTTTCATGAAAAGATTTCTGCTTCAAAAAAGTTGAAAATTTTCATGAAAAGATTTCTGCTTCAAAAAAGTTGAACATTTTCATGAAAAGATTTCGGCTTCAAAAAAGTTGAACATTTTCATGAAAAGATTTCGGGTTCAAAAAAGTTGAAAATTTTCATGAACTATTTCGGCATCAAAAAAGTTGAAAATTTTCATGAAAAGATTTCGGCTTCAAAAAGTTGAAAATTTTCATGAAGTATTTCGGCTTAAAAAAAATGGAACATTTTCATGAAAAGATTTCGGCTTCAAAAAAGTTGAACATTTTCATGAAAAGATTTCGGCTTCAAAAAGTTGAACATTTTCATGAAAAGATTTCGGCTTCAAAAAAGTTGACCATTTTAATGAAAAGATTTCGGCTTCAAAAAAGTTGAAAATTTTCATGAAAAGATTTCGGCTTCAAAAAGTTGAAAATTTTAATGAAAAGATTTCGGCATCAAAAAAGTTGACCAATTTCATGAAAAGATTTCGGCTTCAAAAAAGTCTAAGATTTTGATGAAAACATTTCTGCTTCAAAAAAGTTGAAAATTTTCATGAAAAGATCTCGGCTTCAAAAAAGTTGAACATTTTCATGAAAATATTTCGGCTTCAAAAAAGTTGAAAATTTTCATGAAAAAATTTCGACTTCAAAAAAGTCTAAGATTTTCATGAAAAGATTTCTGCTTCAAAAAAGTTGAAAATTTTCATGAAAAGATTTCGGCTTCAAAAAGTTGAAAATTTTCATGAAAAGATTTCGGCTTCAAAAAAGTTGACCATTTTCATGAAAAGATTTCGGCTTCAAAAAAGTTGACCATTTTCATGAAAAGATTTCGGCTTCAAAAAAGTTGAAAATTTTCATGAAAAGATTTCGGCTTCAAAAAAGTCTAAAATTTTAATGAAAAGATTTCGGCATCAAAAAAGTTGACCAATTTCATGAAAAGATTTCGGCTTCAAAAAAGTCTAAGATTTTGATGAAAAGATTTCTGCTTCAAAAAAGTTGAAAATTTTCATGAAAAGATCTCGGCTTCAAAAAAGTTGAACATTTTCATGAAAAGATTTCGGCTTCAAAAAAGTTGAAAATTTTCATGAAAAAATTTCGACTTCAAAAAAGTCTAAGATTTTCATGAAAAGATTTCTGCTTCAAAAAAGTTGAAAATTTTCATGAAAAGATTTCGGCTTCAAAAAGTTGAAAATTTTCATGAAAAGATTTCGGCTTCAAAAAAGTTGACCATTTTCATGAAAAGATTTCGGCTTCAAAAAAGTTGACCATTTTCATGAAAAGATTTCGGCTTCAAAAAAGTTGAAAATTTTCATGAAAAGATTTCGGTTTCAAAAAGTTGAAAATTTTCATGAAAAGATCTCGGCTTCAAAAAAGTTGAACATTTTCATGAAAAGATTTCGACTTTAAAAAAGTTGAACATTTTCATGAAAAGATTTCGGCTTCAAAAAAGTTGAACATTTTCATGAAAAGATTTCGGCTTCAAAAAAGTTGAAAATTTTCATGAAAAGATTTCGGCTTCAAAAAGTTGAAAATTTTCATGAAAAGATTTCGGCTTCAAAAAAGTTGAAAATTTTCATGAAAAGATTTTGGTTTCAAAAAGTTGAAAATTTTCATGAAGTATTTCGGCTTAAAAAAAATGGAACATTTTCATGAAAAGATTTCGGCTTCAAAAAAGTTGAAAATTTTCATGAAAAGATTTCGGCTTCAAAAAAGTTGAAAATTTTCATGAAGTATTTCGGCTTCAAAAAAATGTAACATTTTCATGAAAAGATTTCGGCTTCAAAAAAGTTGAACATTTTCATGAAAAGATTTCGGCTTCAAAAAAGCTGAAAATTTTCATGAAAAGATTTCGACTTCAAAAAAGTCTAAGATTTTCATGAAAAGATTTCTGCTTCAAAAAAGTCTAAGATTTTCATGAAAAGATTTCGGTTTCCAAAAGTTGAAAATTTTTATGAAAAGATCTCGGCTTGAAAAAAGTTAAACATTTTCATGAAAAGATTTCGGCTTCAAAAAAGTTGAAAATTTTCATGAAAAGATTTCGACTTCAAAAAAGTCTAAGATTTTCATGAAAAGATTTCTGCTTCAAAAAAGTTGAAAATTTTCATGAAAAGATTTCGGCTTCAAAAAGTTGAAAATTTTCATGAAAAGATTTCGGCTTCAAAAAAGTTGACCATTTTCATGAAAAGATTTCGGCTTCAAAAAAGTTGAAAATTTTCATGAAAAGATTTCGGTTTCAAAAAGTTGAAAATTTTCATGAAAAGATCTCGGCTTCAAAAAAGTTGAAAATTTTCATGAAAAGATTTTGGTTTCAAAAAGTTGAAAGTTTTCATGAAGTATTTCGGCTTAAAAAAAATGGAACATTTTCATGAAAAGATTTCGGCTTCAAAAAAGTTGAAAATTTTCATGAAAAGATTTCGGCTTCAAAAAGATGAACATTTTCATGAAAAGATTTCGGTTTCAAAAAGTTGAAAATTTTCATGAAAAGATCTCGGCTTGAAAAAAGTTGAAAATTTTCATGAAAAGATTTCGGCTTCAAAAAAGTTGACCATTTTCATGAAAAGATTTCGGCTTCAAAAAAGTTGAAAATTTTCATGAAAAGATTTCGGTTTCAAAAAGTTGAAAATTTTCATGAAAAGATCTCGGCTTCAAAAAAGTTGAACATTTTCATGAAAAGATTTCGACTTTAAAAAAGTTGAACATTTTCATGAAAAGATTTCGGCTTCAAAAAAGTTGAACATTTTCATGAAAAGATTTCTGCTTCAAAAAAGTTGAAAATTTTCATGAAAAGATTTCGGCTTCAAAAAGTTGAAAATTTTCATGAAAAGATTTCGGCTTCAAAAAAGTTGAAAATTTTCATGAAAAGATTTTGGTTTCAAAAAGTTGAAAATTTTCATGAAGTATTTCGGCTTAAAAAAAATGGAACATTTTCATGAAAAGATTTCGGCTTCAAAAAAGTTGAAAATTTTCATGAAAAGATTTCGGCTTCAAAAAAGTTGAACATTTTCATGAAGTATTTCGGCTTCAAAAAAATGTAACATTTTCATGAAAAGATTTCGGCTTCAAAAAAGTTGAAAATTTTCATGAAAAGATTTCGGCTTCAAAAAGTTGAAAATTTTCATGAAAAGATTTCGGCTTCAAAAAAGTTGGAAATTTTCATGAAAAGATTTCTGCTTCAAAAAAGTTGAAAATTTTCATGAAAAGATTTCGGCTTCAAAAAGTTGAAAATTTTAATGAAAAGATTTCGGCTTCAAAAAAGTTGACCATTTTCATGAAAAGATTTCGGCTTCAAAAAAGTCTAAGATTTTCATGAAAAGATTTCTGCTTCAAAAAAGTTGAAAATTTTCATGAAAAGATCTCGGCTTCAAAAAAGTTGAACATTTTCATGAAAAGATTTCGGCTTCAAAAAAGTTGAAAATTTTCATGAAAAGATTTCGACTTCAAAAAAGTCTAAGATTTTCATGAAAAGATTTCTACTTCAAAAAAGTTGAAAATTTTCATGAAAAGATTTCTGCTTCAAAAAGTAGAAAATTTTAATGAAAAGATTTCGGCTTCAAAAAGTTGAAAATTTTCATGAAAAGATTTCGGTTTCAAAAAGTTGAAAATTTTCATGAAAAGATCTCGGCTTGAAAAAAGTTGAACATTTTCATGAAAAGATTTCGGCTTCAAAAAAGTCTAAGATTTTCATGAAAAGATTTCTGCTTCAAAAAAGTTGAAAATTTTCATGAAAAGATCTCGGCTTCAAAAAAGTTGAACATTTTCATGAAAAGATTTCGGCTTCAAAAAAGTTGAAAATTTTCATGAAAAGATTTCGACTTCAAAAAAGTCTAAGATTTTCATGAAAAGATTTCTGCTTCAAAAAAGTTGAAAATTTTCATGAAAAGATTTCTGCTTCAAAAAGTAGAAAATTTTAATCAAAAGATTTCGGCTTCAAAAAAGTTGAAAATTTTCATGAAAAGGTCTCGGCTTCAAAAAAGTTGAACATTTTCATGAAAAGATTTCGACTTTAAAAAAGTTGAACATTTTCATGAAAAGATTTCGGCTTCAAAAAAGTTGAACATTTTCATGAAAAGATTTCTGCTTCAAAAAAGTTGAAAATTTTCATGAAAAGATTTCGGTTTCAAAAAGTTGGAAATTTTCATGAAAAGATTTCTGCTTCAAAAAAGTTGAACATTTTCATGAAGTATTTCGGCTTCAAAAAAATGTAACATTTTCATGAAAAGATTTCGGCTTCAAAAAAGTTGAACATTTTCATGAAAAGATTTCTGCTTCAAAAAAGTTGAAAATTTTCATGAAAAGATTTCGGCTTCAAAAAGTTGAAAATTTTCATGAAAAGATTTCGGCTTCAAAAAAGTTGGAAATTTTCATGAAAAGATTTCTGCTTCAAAAAAGTTGAAAATTTTCATGAAAAGATTTCGGCTTCAAAAAGTTGAAAATTTTCATGAAAAGATTTCGGTTTCAAAAAGTTGGAAATTTTCATGAAAAGATTTCGGCTTCAAAAAGTTGAAAATTTTCATGAAAAGATTTCGGCTTCAAAAAAGTTGAAAATTTTCATGAAAAGATTTTGGTTTCAAAAAGTTGAAAATTTTCATGAAGTATTTCGGCTTAAAAAAAATGGAACATTTTCATGAAAAGATTTCGGCTTCAAAAAAGTTGAAAATTTTCATGAAAAGATTTCGGCTTCAAAAAAGTTGAACATTTTCATGAAGTATTTCGGCTTCAAAAAAATGTAACATTTTCATGAAAAGATTTCGGCTTCAAAAAAGTTGAACATTTTCATGAAAAGATTTCTGCTTCAAAAAAGTTGAAAATTTTCATGAAAAGATTTCGGCTTCAAAAAGTTGAAAATTTTCATGAAAAGATTTCGGCTTCAAAAAAGTTGGAAATTTTCATGAAAAGATTTCTGCTTCAAAAAAGTTGAAAATTTTCATGAAAAGATTTCGGCTTCAAAAAGTTGAAAATTTTAATGAAAAGATTTCGGCTTCAAAAAAGTTGACCATTTTCATGAAAAGATTTCGGCTTCAAAAAAGTCTAAGATTTTCATGAAAAGATTTCTGCTTCAAAAAAGTTGAAAATTTTCATGAAAAGATCTCGGCTTCAAAAAAGTTGAACATTTTCATGAAAAGATTTCGGCTTCAAAAAAGTTGAAAATTTTCATGAAAAGATTTCGAATTCAAATAAGTCTAAGATTTTCATGAAAAGATTTCTGCTTCAAAAAAGTTGAAAATTTTCATGAAAAGATTTCTGCTTCAAAAAGTAGAAAATTTTAATGAAAAGATTTCGGCTTCAAAAAGTTGAACATTTTCATGAAAAGATTTCGGTTTCAAAAAGTTGAAAATTTTCATGAAAAGATCTCGGCTTGAAAAAAGTTGAACATTTTCATGAAAAGATTTCGGCTTCAAAAAAGTTGACCATTTTCATGAAAAGATTTCGGCTTCAAAAAAGTTGAAAATTTTCATGAAAAGATTTCGGTTTCAAAAAGTTGAAAATTTTCATGAAAAGATTTCGGCTTCAAAAAAGTTGAACATTTTCATGAAAAGATTTCGACTTCAAAAAAGTCTAAGATTTTCATGAAAAGATTTCGGTTTCCAAAAGTTGAAAATTTTCATGAAAAGATCTCGGCTTGAAAAAAGTTGAAAATTTTCATGAAAAGATCTCGGCTTCAAAAAAGTTGAACATTTTCATGAAAAGATTTCGACTTTAAAAAAGTTGAACATTTTCATGAAAAGATTTCGGCTTCAAAAAAGTTGAACATTTTCATGAAAAGATTTCTGCTTCAAAAAAGTTGAAAATTTTCATGAAAAGATTTCGGTTTCAAAAAGTTGGAAATTTTCATGAAAAGATTTCTGCTTCAAAAAAGTTGAAAATTTTCATGAAAAGATTTCGGCTTCAAAAAGTTGAAAATTTTCATGAAAAGATTTCGGCTTCAAAAAAGTTGACCATTTTCATGAAAAAATTTCGGCTTCAAAAAAGTTGAACATTTTCATGAAAAGATTTCGGCTTCAAAAAAGTCTAAGATTTTCATGAAAAGATTTCTGCTTCAAAAAAGTTGAAAATTTTCATGAAAAGATTTCGGCTTCAAAAAGTTGAAAATTTTCATGAAAAGATTTCGGTTTCAAAAAGTTGAAAATTTTCATGAAAAGATTTCGGCTTCAAAAAAGTTGAACATTTTCATGAAAAGATTTCTGCTTCAAAAAAGTTGAAAATTTTCATGAAAAGATTTCGGCTTCAAAAAGTTGAAAATTTTAATGAAAAAATTTCGGCTTCAAAAAAGTTGACCATTTTCATGAAAAGATTTCGGCTTCAAAAAAGTCTAAGATTTTCATGAAAAGATTTCTGCTTCAAAAAAGTTGAAAATTTTCATGAAAAGATCTCGGCTTCAAAAAAGTTGAACATTTTCATGAAAAGATTTCGGCTTCAAAAAAGTTGAAAATTTTCATGAAAAGATTTCGACTTCAAAAAAGTCTAAGATTTTCATGAAAAGATTTCTGCTTCAAAAAAGTTGAAAATTTTCATGAAAAGATTTCGGCTTCAAAAAGTAGAAAATTTTAATGAAAAGATTTCGGCTTCAAAAAGTTGAACATTTTCATGAAAAGATTTCGGTTTCAAAAAGTTGAAAATTTTCATGAAAAGATCTCGGCTTGAAAAAAGTTGAACATTTTCATGAAAAGATTTCGGCTTCAAAAAAGTTGACCATTTTCATGAAAAGATTTCGGCTTCAAAAAAGTTGAAAATTTTCATGAAAAGATTTCGGTTTCAAAAAGTTGAAAATTTTCATGAAAAGATTTCGGCTTCAAAAAAGTTGAACTTTTTCATGAAAAGATTTCGACTTCAAAAAAGTCTAAGATTTTCATGAAAAGATTTCGGTTTCCAAAAGTTGAAAATTTTCATGAAAAGATCTCGGCTTGAAAAAAGTTAAACATTTTCATGAAAAGATTTCGGCTTCAAAAAAGTTGAAAATTTTCATGAAAAGATTTCGACTTCAAAAAAGTCTAAGATTTTCATGAAAAGAATTCTGCTTCAAAAAAGTTGAAAATTTTCATGAAAAGATTTCGGCTTCAAAAAGTTGAAAATTTTCATGAAAAGATTTCGGCTTCAAAAAAGTTGAACATTTTCATGAAAAGATTTCTGCTTCAAAAAAGTTGAAAATTTTCATGAAAAGATTTCGGCTTCAAAAAGTTGAAAATTTTCATGAAAAGATTTCGGCTTCAAAAAAATTGAACATTTTCATGAAAAGATTTCTGCTTCAAAAAAGTTGAAAATTTTCATGAAAAGATTTCGGCTTCAAAAAGTTGAAAATTTTCATGAAAAGATTTCGGCTTCAAAAAAGTTGACCATTTTCATGAAAAGATTTCGGCTTCAAAAAAGTCTAAGATTTTCATGAAAAGATTTCTGCTTCAAAAAAGTTGAAAATTTTCATGAAAAGATCTCGGCTTCAAAAAAGTTGAACATTTTCATGAAAAGATTTCGGCTTCAAAAAAGTTGAAAATTTTCATGAAAAGATTTCGACTTCAAAAAAGTCTAAGATTTTCATGAAAAGATTTCTGCTTCAAAAAAGTTGAAAATTTTCATGAAAAGATTTCTGCTTCAAAAAGTAAAAAATTTTAATGAAAAGATTTCGGCTTCAAAAAAGTTGAAAATTTTCATGAAAAGATCTCGGCTTCAAAAAAGTTGAACATTTTCATGAAAAGATTTCGACTTTAAAAAAGTTGAACATTTTCATGAAAAGATTTCGGCTTCAAAAAAGTTGAACATTTTCATGAAAAGATTTCTGCTTCAAAAAAGTTGAAAATTTTCATGAAAAGATTTCGGTTTCAAAAAGTTGGAAATTTTCATGAAAAGATTTCTGCTTCAAAAAAGTTGAAAATTTTCATGAAAAGATTTCGGCTTCAAAAAGTTGAAAATTTTCATGAAAAGATTTCGGCTTCAAAAAAGTTGACCATTTTCATGAAAAGATTTCGGCTTCAAAAAAGTTGAACATTTTCATGAAAAGATTTCGGCTTCAAAAAGTTGAAAATTTTCATGAAAAGATTTCGGTTTCAAAAAGTTGAAAATTTTCATGAAAAGATTTCGGCTTCAAAAAAGTTGAACATTTTCATGAAAAGATTTCTGCTTCAAAAAAGTTGAAAATTTTCATGAAAAGATTTCGGCTTCAAAAAGTTGAAAATTTTCATGAAAAGATTTCGGCTTCAAAAAAGTTGACCATTTTCATGAAAAGATTTCGGCTTCAAAAAAGTTGAACATTTTCATGAAAAGATTTCGGCTTCAAAAAAGTCTAAGATTTTCATGAAAAGATTTCGGCTTCAAAAAGTTGAAAATTTTCATGAAAAGATTTCGGCTTCAAAAAAGTTGACCATTTTCATGAAAAGATTTCGGCTTCAAAAAAGTTGAAGATTTTCATGAAAAGATTTCGGTTTCAAAAAGTTGAAAATTTTCATGAAAAGATCTCGGCTTCAAAAAAGTTGAACATTTTCATGAAAAGATTTCGACTTTAAAAAAGTTGAACATTTTCATGAAAAGATTTCGGCTTCAAAAAAGTTGAACATTTTCATGAAAAGATTTCTGCTTCAAAAAAGTTGAAAATTTTCATGAAAAGATTTCGGCTTCAAAAAGTTGAAAATTTTCATGAAAAGATTTCGGCTTCAAAAAAGTTGACCATTTTCATGAAAAGATTTCGGCTTCAAAAAAGTTGAACATTTTCATGAAAAGATTTCGGCTTCAAAAAAGTCTAAGATTTTCATGAAAAGATTTCTGCTTCAAAAAAGTTGAAAATTTTCATGAAAAGATTTCGGCTTCAAAAAGTTGAAAATTTTCATGAAAAGATTTCGGCTTCAAAAAAGTTGACCATTTTCATGAAAAGATTTCGGCTTCAAAAAAGTTGAAGATTTTCATGAAAAGATTTCGGTTTCAAAAAGTTGAAAATTTTCATGAAAAGATCTCGGCTTCAAAAAAGTTGAACATTTTCATGAAAAGATTTCGACTTTAAAAAAGTTGAACATTTTCATGAAAAGATTTCGGCTTCAAAAAAGTTGAACATTTTCATGAAAAGATTTCTGCTTCAAAAAAGTTGAAAATTTTCATGAAAAGATTTCGGCTTCAAAAAGTTGAAAATTTTCATGAAAAGATTTCGGCTTCAAAAAAGTTGAAAATTTTCATGAAAAGATATTGGTTTCAAAAAGTTGAAAATTTTCATGAACTATTTCGGCTTAAAAAAAATGGAACATTTTCATGAAAAGATTTCGGCTTCAAAAAAGTTGAAAATTTTCATGAAAAGATTTCGGGTTCAAAAAAGTTGAAAATTTTCATGAACTATTTCGGCATCAAAAAAGTTGAAAATTTTCATGAAAAGATTTTGGCTTCAAAAAAGTTGAAAATTTTCATGAAAAGATTTTGGTTTCATAAAGTTGAAAATTTTCATGAACAGATTTCGGCTTCAAAAAAGTTGAACATTTTCATGAAAAGATTTCGGCTTCAAAAAAGTTGAACATTTTCATGAAAAGATTTCGGCTTCAAAAAAGTTGAAAATTTTCATGAAGTATTTCGGCTTCAAAAAAATGTAACATTTTCATGAAAAGATTTCGGCTTCAAAAAAGTTGAACATTTTCATGAAAAGATTTCGACTTTAAAAAAGTTGAACATTTTCATGAAAAGATTTCGGCTTCAAAAAAGTTGAACATTTTCATGAAAAGATTTCTGCTTCAAAAAAGTTGAAAATTTTCATGAAAAGAGTTCGGCTTCAAAAAGTTGAAAATTTTCATGAAAAGATTTCGGCTTCAAAAAAGTTGAAAATTTTCATGAAAAGATTTTGGTTTCAAAAAGTTGAAAATTTTCATGAACTATTTCGGCTTAAAAAAAATGGAACATTTTCATGAAAAGATTTCGGCTTCAAAAAAGTTGAAAATTTTCATGAAAAGATTTCGGGTTCAAAAAAGTTGAAAATTTTCATGAACTATTTCGGCATCAAAAAAGTTGAAAATTTTCATGAAAAGATTTTGGCTTCAAAAAAGTTGAAAATTTTCATGAAAAGATTTCGGTTTCATAAAGTTGAAAATTTTCATGAACAGATTTCGGCTTCAAAAAAGTTGAACATTTTCATGAAAAGATTTCGGCTTCAAAAAAGTTGAACATTTTCATGAAAAGATTTCGGCTTCAAAAAAGTTGAAAATTTTCATGAAGTATTTCGGCTTCAAAAAAATGTAACATTTTCATGAAAAGAATTCGGCTTCAAAAAAGTTGAACATTTTCATGAAAAGATTTCGGCTTCAAAAAAGCTGAAAATTTTCATGAAAAGATTTCGACTTCAAAAAAGTCTAAGATTTTCATGAAAAGATTTCTGCTTCAAAAAAGTCTAAGATTTTCATGAAAAGATTTCTGCTTCAAAAAAATTGAAAATTTTCATGAAAAGATTTCGGTTTCAAAAAGTTGGAAATTTTCATGAAAAGATTTCGGCTTCAAAAAAGTTGAAAATTTTCATGAAAAGATTTCGGTTTCAAAAAGTTGAAAATTTTCATGAAAAGATCTCGGCTTCAAAAAAGTTGAACATTTTCATCAAGTATTTCGGCTTCAAAAAAGTCGAAGATTTTCATGAAAAGATTTCTGCTTCAAAAAAGTTGAAAATTTTCATGAAAAGATTTCGGCTTCAAAAAAGTTGAACATTTTCATGAAAAGATTTCGGCTTCAAAAAAGTTGGAAATTTTCATGAAAAGATTTCTGCTTCAAAAAAGTTGAAAATTTTCATGAAAAGATTTCGGCTTCAAAAAAATGGAACATTTTCATGAAAAGATTTCGGCTTCAAAAAAGTTGAACATTTTCATGAAAAGATTTCTGCTCCAAAAAAGTTGAAAATTTTCATGAAAAGATTTCGGCTTCAAAAAGTTGAAAATTTTCATGAAAAGATTTCTGCTTCAAAAAAGTTGACCATTTTCATGAAAAGATTTCGGCTTCAAAAAAGTTGAAAATTTTCATGAAAAGATTTCGGTTTCAAAAAGTTGAAAATTTTCATGAAAAGATCTCGGCTTCAAAAAAGTTGAACATTTTCATCAAGTATTTCGGCTTCAAAAAAGTCGAAGATTTTCATGAAAAGATTTCTGCTTCAAAAAAGTTGAAAATTTTCATGAAAAGATTTCGGCTTCAAAAAAGTTGAACATTTTCATGAAAAGATTTCGGCTTAAAAAAAATGGAACATTTTCATGAAAAGATTTCGGCTTCAAAAAAGTTGAAAATTTTCATGAAAAGATTTCGGGTTCAAAAAAGTTGAAAATTTTCATGAACTATTTCGGCATCAAAAAAGTTGAAAATTTTCATGAAAAGATTTTGGCTTCAAAAAAGTTGAAAATTTTCATGAAAAGATTTCGGTTTCATAAAGTTGAAAATTTTCATGAACAGATTTCGGCTTCAAAAAAGTTGAACATTTTCATGAAAAGATTTCGGCTTCAAAAAAGTTGAACATTTTCATGAAAAGATTTCGGCTTCAAAAAAGTTGAAAATTTTCATGAAGTATTTCGGCTTCAAAAAAATGTAACATTTTCATGAAAAGATTTCGGCTTCAAAAAAGTTGAACATTTTCATGAAAAGATTTCGGCTTCAAAAAAGCTGAAAATTTTCATGAAAAGATTTCGACTTCAAAAAAGTCTAAGATTTTCATGAAAAGATTTCTGCTTCAAAAAAGTCTAAGATTTTCATGAAAAGATTTCTGCTTCAAAAAAATTGAAAATTTTCATGAAAAGATTTCGGTTTCAAAAAGTTGGAAATTTTCATGAAAAGATCTCGGTTTCAAAAAAGTTGAACATTTTCATGAAAAGATTTCGGCTTCAAAAAGTTGAAAATTTTCATGAAAAGATTTCGGCTTCAAAAAAGTTGACCATTTTCATGAAAAGATTTCGGCTTCAAAAAAGTTGAAAATTTTCATGAAAAGATTTCGGTTTCAAAAAGTTGGAAATTTTCATGAAAAGATCTCGGTTTCAAAAAAGTTGAAAATTTTCATGAAAAGATTTCGGCTTCAAAAAGTTGAAAATTTTCATGAAAAGATTTCGGCTTCAAAAAAGTTGACCATTTTCATGAAAAGATTTCGGCTTCAAAAAAGTTGAAAATTTTCATGAAAAGATTTCGGTTTCAAAAAGTTGAAAATTTTCATGAAAAGATTTCGGCTTCAAAAAAGTTGAACATTTTCATGAAAAGATTTCTGCTTCAAAAAAGTTGAAAATTTTCATGAAAAGTTTTCGGCTTCAAAAAAGTTGACCATTTTCATGAAAAGATTTCGGCTTCAAAAAAGTCTAAGATTTTGATGAAAAGATTTCTGCTTCAAAAAAGTTGAAAATTTTCATGAAAAGATCTCGGCTTCAAAAAAGTTGAACATTTTCATGAAAAGATTTCTGCTTCAAAAAAGTTGAAAATTTTCATGAACTATTTCGGCATCAAAAAAGTTGAAAATTTTCATGAAAAGATTTAGGTTTCAAAAAAGTTGAAAATTTTCATGAAGTATTTCGGCTTCAAAAAAGTCTAAAATTTTCATGAACTATTTCGGCTCCAAAAAAGTTGGAAATTTTCATGAAAAGATTTCTGCTTCAAAAAAGTTGAAAATTTTCATGAAGTATTTCGGCTTCAAAAAAATGTAACATTTTCATGAAAAGATTTCGGCTTCAAAAAAGTTGAACATTTTCATGAAAAGATTTCTGCTTCAAAAAAGTTGAACATTTTCATGAAAAGATTTCGGCTTCAAAAAGTTGAAAATTTTCATGAAAAGATTTCGGCTTCAAAAAGTTGAAAATTTTCATGAAAAGATTTCGGCTTCAAAAAAGTTGACCATTTTCATGAAAAGATTTCGGCTTCAAAAAAGTTGAAAATTTTCATGAAAAGATTTCGGTTTCAAAAAGTTGAAAATTTTCATGAAAAGATTTCGGCTTCAAAAAAGTTGAACATTTTCATGAAAAGATTTTGGCTTCAAAAAAGTTGAAAATTTTCATGAAAAGATTTTGGTTTCATAAAGTTGAAAATTTTCATGAAAAGATTTCGGCTTCAAAAAAGTTGAACATTTTCATGAAAAGATTTCGGCTTCAAAAAAGTTGAAAATTTTCATGAAGTATTTCGGCTTCAAAAAAATGTAACATTTTCATGAAAAGATTTCGACTTCAAAAAAGTCTAAGATTTTCATGAAAAGATTTCTGCTTCAAAAAAGTTGAAAATTTTCATGAAAAGATTTCGGTTTCAAAAAGTTGAAAATTTTCATGAAAAGATTTCGGCTTCAAAAAAGTTGACCATTTTCATGAAAAGACTTCGGCTTCAAAAAAGTTGAACATTTTCATGAAAAGATTTCGGCTTCAAAAAAGTTGAAAATTTTCATGAAATATTTCGGCTTCAAAAAAATGGAACATTTTCATGAAAAGATTTCGGCTTCAAAAAAGTTGAAAATTTTCATGAAAAGATTTCGGGTTCAAAAAAGTTGAAAATTTTCATGAACTATTTCTGCATCAAAAAAGTTGAAAATTTTCATGAAAAGATTTAGGTTTCAAAAAAGTTGAAAATTTTCATGAAGTATTTCGGATTCAAAAAAATGTAACATTTTCATGAAAAGATTTCGGCTTCAAAAAAGTTGAACATTTTCATGAAAAGATTTCGGCTTCAAAAAAGTTGAACATTTTCATGAAAAGATTTTGGCTTCAAAAAAGTTGAAAATTTTCCTGAAAAGATTTTGGTTTCATAAAGTTGAAAATTTTCATGAAAAAATTTCGGCTTCAAAAAAGTTGAACATTTTCATGAAAAGATTTCGGCTTCAAAAAAGTTGAAAATTTTCATGAAGTATTTCGGCTTCAAAAAAATTTAACATTTTCATGAAAAGATTTCGGCTTCAAAAAAGTTGAACATTTTCATGAAAAGATTTCTGCTTCAAAAAAGTTGAACATTTTCATGAAAAGATTTCGGCTTCAAAAAGTTGAAAATTTTCATGAAAAGATTTCGGCTTCAAAAAGTTGAAAATTTTCATGAAAAGATTTCGGCTTCAAAAAAGTTGACCATTTTCATGAAAAGATTTCGGCTTCAAAAAAGTTGAAAATTTTCATGAAAAGATTTCGGTTTCAAAAAGTTGAAAATTTTCATGAAAAGATTTCGGCTTCAAAAAAGTTGAACATTTTCATGAAAAGATTTCGGCTTCAAAAAAGTTGAAAATTTTCATGAAAAGATTTCGGCTTCAAAAAAATGGAACATTTTTCATGAAGTATTTCGGCTTCAAAAAAATGGAACATTTTCATGAAAAGATTTCGGCTTCAAAAAAGTTGAAAATTTTCATGAAAAGATTTCGGGTTCAAAAAAGTTGAAAATTTTCATGAAAAGATTTCGGCTTCAAAAAAGTTGAAAATTTTCATGAAAAGATTTCGGTTTCAAAAAGTTGAAAATTTTCATGAAAAGATTTCGGCTTCAAAAAAGTTGAACATTTTCATGAAAAGATTTCTGCTTCAAAAAAGTTGAAAATTTTCATGAAAAGTTTTCGGCTTCAAAAAAGTTGACCATTTTCATGAAAAGATTTCGGCTTCAAAAAAGTTGACCATTTTCATGAAAAGATTTCGGCTTCAAAAAAGTTGAAAATTTTCATGAAAAGATTTCGGTTTCAAAAAGTTGAAAATTTTCATGAAAAGATTTCGGCTTCAAAAAAGTTGAACATTTTCATGAAAAGATTTTGGCTTCAAAAAAGTTGAAAATTTTCATGAAAAGATTTTGGTTTCATAAAGTTGAAAATTTTCATGAAAAGATTTCGGCTTCAAAAAAGTTGAACATTTTCATGAAAAGATTTCGGCTTCAAAAAAGTTGAAAATTTTCATGAAGTATTTCGGCTTCAAAAAAATGTAACATTTTCATGAAAAGATTTCGACTTCAAAAAAGTCTAAGATTTTCATGAAAAGTTTTCTGCTTCAAAAAAGTTGAAAATTTTCATGAAAAGATTTCGGTTTCAAAAAGTTGAAAATTTTCATGAAAAGATTTCGGCTTCAAAAAAGTTGACCATTTTCATGAAAAGACTTCGGCTTCAAAAAAGTTGAACATTTTCATGAAAAGATTTCGGCTTCAAAAAAGTTGAAAATTTTCATGAAGTATTTCGGCTTCAAAAAAATGGAACATTTTCATGAAAAGATTTCGGCTTCAAAAAGTTGAAAATTTTCATGAAAAGATTTCGGCTTCAAAAAAGTTGACCATTTTCATGAAAAGATTTCGGCTTCAAAAAAGTTGAAAATTTTCATGAAAAGATTTCGGTTTCAAAAAGTTGAAAATTTTCATGAAAAGATTTCGGCTTCAAAAAAGTTGAACATTTTCATGAAAAGATTTCTGCTTCAAAAAAGTTGAAAATTTTCATGAAAAGTTTTCGGCTTCAAAAAAGTTGACCATTTTCATGAAAAGATTTCGGCTTCAAAAAAGTCTAAGATTTTGATGAAAAGATTTCTGCTTCAAAAAAGTTGAAAATTTTCATGAAAAGATCTCGGCTTCAAAAAAGTTGAACATTTTCATGAAAAGATTTCTGCTTCAAAAAAGTTGAAAATTTTCATGAACTATTTCGGCATCAAAAAAGTTGAAAATTTTCATGAAAAGATTTAGGTTTCAAAAAAGTTGAAAATTTTCATGAAGTATTTCGGCTTCAAAAAAGTCTAAAATTTTCATGAACTATTTCGGCTCCAAAAAAGTTGGAAATTTTCATGAAAAGATTTCGGTTTCAAAAAAGTTGAACATTTTCATGAAAAGATTTCTGCTTCAAAAAAGTTGAACATTTTCATGAAAAGATTTCGGCTTCAAAAAGTTGAAAATTTTCATGAAAAGATTTCGGCTTCAAAAAGTTGAAAATTTTCATGAAAAGATTTCGGCTTCAAAAAAGTTGACCATTTTCATGAAAAGATTTCGGCTTCAAAAAAGTTGACCATTTTCATGAAAAGATTTCGGTTTCAAAAAGTTGAAAATTTTCATGAAAAGATTTCGGCTTCAAAAAAGTTGAACATTTTCATGAAAAGATTTTGGCTTCAAAAAGTTGAAAATTTTCATGAAAAGATTTTGGTTTCATAAAGTTGAAAATTTTCATGAAAAGATTTCGGCTTCAAAAAAGTTGAACATTTTCATGAAAAGATTTCGGCTTCAAAAAAGTTGAAAATTTTCATGAAGTATTTCGGCTTCAAAAAAATGTAACATTTTCATGAAAAGATTTCGACTTCAAAAAAGTCTAAGATTTTCATGAAAAGATTTCTGCTTCAAAAAAGTTGAAAATTTTCATGAAAAGATTTCGGTTTCAAAAAGTTGAAAATTTTCATGAAAAGATTTCGGCTTCAAAAAAGTTGACCATTTTCATGAAAAGACTTCGGCTTCAAAAAAGTTGAACATTTTCATGAAAAGATTTCGGCTTCAAAAAAGTTGAAAATTTTCATGAAGTATTTCGGCTTCAAAAAAATGGAACATTTTCATGAAAAGATTTCGGCTTCAAAAAAGTTGAAAATTTTCATGAAAAGATTTCGGGTTCAAAAAAGTTGAAAATTTTCATGAACTATTTCTGCATCAAAAAAGTTGAAAATTTTCATGAAAAGATTTAGGTTTCAAAAAAGTTGAAAATTTTCATGAAGTATTTCGGCTTCAAAAAAATGTAACATTTTCATGAAAAGATTTCGGCTTCAAAAAAGTTGAACATTTTCATGAAAAGATTTCGGCTTCAAAAAAGTTGAACATTTTCATGAAAAGATTTTGGCTTCAAAAAAGTTGAAAATTTTCCTGAAAAGATTTTGGTTTCATAAAGTTGAAAATTTTCATGAAAAAATTTCGGCTTCAAAAAAGTTGAACATTTTCATGAAAAGATTTCGGCTTCAAAAAAGTTGAAAATTTTCATGAAGTATTTCGGCTTCAAAAAAATGTAACATTTTCATGAAAAGATTTCGGCTTCAAAAAAGTTGAAGATTTACATGAAAAGATTTCGGCTTCAAAAAAGTTGACCATTTTCATGAAAAGATTTTGGCTTCAAAAAAGTCTAAGATTTTGATGAAAAGATTTCTGCTTCAAAAAAGTTGAAAATTTTCATGAAAAAATCTCGGCTTCAAAAAAGTTGAACATTTTCATGAAAAGATTTCGGCTTCAAAAAAGTTGAAAATTTTCATGAATAGATTTCGGTTTCAAAAGGTTGAAAATTTTCATGAAAAGATCTCGGCTTCAAAAAAATGGACCATTTTCATGAAAAGATTTCGGCTTCAAAAAAGTTGAAAATTTTCATGAAAAGATTTCGGCTTCAAAAAAATGGACCATTTTCATGAAAAGATTTCGGCTTCAAAAAAGTTGAAAATTTTCATGAAAAGATTTCTGATTCAAAAAAGTTGAAAATTTTCATGAAAAGATTTCGGCTTCAAAAAGTTGAAAATTTTCATGAAAAGATTTCTGCTTCAAAAAAGTTGACCATTTTCATGAAAAGATTTCGGCTTCAAAAAAGTTGAAAATTTTCATGAAAAGATTTCGGGTTCAAAAAAGTTGAAAATTTTCATGAACTATTTCGGCATCAAAAAAGTTGGAAATTTTCATGAAAAGATTTCTGTTTCAAAAAAGTTGAAAATTTTCATGAAAAGATTTCGGTTTCAAAAAGTTGAAAATTTTCATGAAAAGATCTCGGCTTCAAAAAAGTTGAACATTTTCATGAAAAGATTTCGGCTTCAAAAAAGTTGAAAATTTTCATGAAAAGATTTTGGTTTCAAAAAGTTGAAAATTTTCATGAAGTATTTCGGCTTCAAAAAAATGGAACATTTTCATGAAAAGATTTCGGGTTCAAAAAAGTTTAAAATTTTTATGAACTATTTCGGCTTCAAAAAAGTTGAAAATTTTTATGAAAAGATTTCGGCTTCAAAAAAGTTGAAAATTTTCATGAATAGATTTCGGTTTCAAAAAGTTGAAAATTTTCATGAAAAGATTTCGGCTTCAAAAAAGTTGACCATTTTCATGAAAAGATTTCGGCTTCAAAAAGTTGAAAATTTTCATGAAAAGATTTCTGCTTCAAAAAAGTTGAAAATTTTCATGAAAAGATTTCGGTTTCAAAAAGTTGAAAATTTTCATGAAAAGATTTCGGCTTCAAAAAAGTTTAAAATTTTCATGAAAAGATTTCGGCTTCAAAAAAATGGAACATTTTCATGAAGTATTTCGGCTTCAAAAAAATGGAACATTTTCATGAAAAGATTTCGGCTTCAAAAAAGTTGAAAATTTTCATGAAAAGATTTCGGGTTCAAAAAAGTTGAAAATTTTCATGAACTATTTCGGCATCAAAAAAGTTGGAAATTTTCATGAAAAGATTTCTGTTTCAAAAAAGTTGAAAATTTTCATGAAAAGATTTCGGCTTCAAAAAAGTTGAAAATTTTCATGAAAAGATTTAGACTTCAAAAAAGTTGAATATTTTCATCAAGTATTTCGACTTCAAAAAAGTCGAAGATTTTCATGAAAAGATTTCTGCTTCAAAAAAGTTGAAAATTTTCATGAACTATTTCGGCATCAAAAAAGTTGAAAATTTTCATGAAAAGATTTAGGTTTCAAAAAAGTTGAAAATTTTCATGAACTATTTCGGCTTCAAAAAAGTTGGAAATTTTCATGAAAAGATTTCTGCTTCAAAAAAGTTGAAAATTTTCATGAAAAGATTTCTGCTTCAAAAAAGTTGAAAATTTTCATGAAAAGATTTAGGTTTCAAAAAAGTTGAAAATTTTCATGAAAAGATTTCTGCTTCAAAAAAGTTGACCATTTTCATGAAAAGATTTCGGCTTCAAAAAAGTTGAAAATTTTCATGAAAAGATTTCGGTTTCAAAAAGTTGAAAATTTTCATGAAAAGATCTCGGCTTCAAAAAAGTTGAACATTTTCATCAAGTATTTCGGCTTCAAAAAAGTCGAAGATTTTCATGAAAAGATTTCGGCTTCAAAAAAGTTGAACATTTTCATGAAAAGTTTTCGACTTCAAAAAAGTCTAAGATTTTCATGAAAAGATTTCTGCTTCAAAAAAGTTGAAAATTTTCATGAAAAGATTTCGGCTTCAAAAAAGTTAAACATTTTCATGAAAAGATTTCTGCTTCAAAAAAGTTGAAAATTTTCATGAACTATTTCGGCATCAAAAAAGTTGAAAATTTTCATGAAAAGATTTAGGTTTCAAAAAAGTTGAAAATTTTCATGAACTATTTCGGCTTCAAAAAAGTTGGAAATTTTCATGAAAAGATTTCTGCTTCAAAAAAGTTGAAAATTTTCATGAAAAGATTTCGGCTTCAAAAAAGTTGAAAATTTTCATGAAAAGATTTAGACTTCAAAAAAGTTGAATATTTTCATCGAGTATTTCGGCTTCAAAAAAGTTGAAAATTTTCATGAAAAGATTTCTGCTTCAAAAAAGTTGAAAATTTTCATGAACTATTTCGGCATCAAAAAAGTTGAAAATTTTCATGAAAAGATTTAGGTTTCAAAAAAGTTGAAAATTTTCATGAACTATTTCGGCTTCAAAAAAGTTGGAAATTTTCATGAAAAGATTTTTGCTTCAAAAAAGTTGAAAATTTTCATGAAAAGATTTCGGCTTCAAAAAAGTTGAAAATTTTCATGAAAAGATTTAGACTTCAAAAAAGTTGAAAATTTTCATGAAAAGATTTCGGGTTCAAAAAAGTTGAAAATTTTTATGAACTATTTCGGCTTCAAAAAAGTCTAAAATTTTCATGAACTATTTCGGCTTCAAAAAAGTTGGAAATTTTCATGAAAAGATTTCGGCTTCAAAAAGTTGAAAATTTTCATGAAGTATTTCGGCTTCAAAAAAATGGAACATTTTCATGAAAAGATTTCGGCTTCAAAAAAGTTGAAAATTTTCATGAAAAGATTTCGGGTTCAAAAAAGTTGAAAATTTTCATGAAGTATTTCGGCTTCAAAAAAGTTGAACATTTTCATGAATTATTTCGGCTTCAAAAAAGTTGAAAATTTTCATGAAAAGATTTCGGCTTCAAAAAAGTTGAAAATTTTCATGAAAAGATTTCGGCTTCAAAAAGTTGACCATTTTCATGAAAAGATTTCGGCTTCAAAAAAGTTGAAAATTTTCATGAAAAGATTTCTGATTCAAAAAAGTTGAAAATTTTCATGAAAAGATTTCGGCTTCAAAAAGTTGAAAATTTTCATGAAAAGATTTCTGCTTCAAAAAAGTTGACCATTTTCATGAAAAGATTTCGGCTTCAAAAAAGTTGAAAATTTTCATGAAAAGATTTCGGGTTCAAAAAAGTTGAAAATTTTCATGAACTATTTCGGCATCAAAAAAGTTGGAAATTTTCATGAAAAGATTTCTGTTTCAAAAAAGTTGAAAATTTTCATGAAAAGATTTCGGCTTCAAAAAAGTTGAAAATTTTCATGAAAAGATTTCGGTTTCAAAAAGTTGAAAATTTTCATGAAAAGATCTCGGCTTCAAAAAAGTTGAACATTTTCATGAAAAGATTTCGGCTTCAAAAAAGTTGAAAATTTTCATGAAAAGATTTCGGTTTCAAAAAAGTTGAAAATTTTCATGAACTATTTCGGCATCAAAAAAGTTGAAAATTTTCATGAAAAGATTTCTGTTTCAAAAAGTTGAAAATTTTCATGAAAAGATTTCGGTTTCAAATAGTGGAAAATTTTCATGAAAAGATCTCGGCTTCAAAAAAGTTGAACATTTTCATGAAAAGATTTCGGCTTCAAAAAAGTTGAAAATTTTCATGAAAAGATTTTGGTTTCAAAAATTTGAAAATTTTCATGAAGTATTTCGGCTTCAAAAAAATGGAACATTTTCATGAAAAGATTTCGGGTTCAAAAAAGTTTAAAATTTTTATGAACTATTTCGGCTTCAAAAAAGTTGAAAATTTTTATGAAAAGATTTCGGCTTCAAAAAAGTTGAAAATTTTCATGAATAGATTTCGGTTTCAAAAAGTTGAAAATTTTCATGAAAAGATTTCGGCTTCAAAAAAGTTGACCATTTTCATGAAAAGATTTCGGCTTCAAAAAGTTGAAAATTTTCATGAAAAGATTTCGGCTTCAAAAAAGTTGAAAATTTTCATGAAAAGATTTCGGTTTCAAAAAGTTGAAAATTTTCATGAAAAGATCTCGGCTTCAAAAAAGTTGAACATTTTCATCAAGTATTTCGGCTTCAAAAAAGTCGAAGATTTTCATGAAAAGATTTCTGCTTCAAAAAAGTTGAAAATTTTCATGAAAAGATTTCGGCTTCAAAAAAGTTGAAAATTTTCATGAAAAGATTTCGGTTTCAAAAAGTTGAAAATTTTCATGAAAAGATCTCGGCTTCAAAAAAGTTGAACATTTTCATCAAGTATTTCGGCTTCAAAAAAGTCGAAGATTTTCATGAAAAGATTTCTGCTTCAAAAAAGTTGAAAATTTTCATGAAAAGATTTCGGCTTCAAAAAAGTTGAACATTTTCATGAAAAGATTTCTGCTTCAAAAAAGTTGAAAATTTTCATGAAAAGATTTCGGCTTCAAAAAAGTTAAACATTTTCATGAAAAGATTTCGGCTTCAAAAAAGTTGAACATTTTCATGAAAAGATTTCGGCTTCAAAAAAGTTGAACATTTTCATGAAAAGTTTTCGACTTCAAAAAAGTCTAAGATTTTCATGAAAAGATTTCTGCTTCAAAAAAGTTGAAAATTTTCATGAAAAGATTTCGGCTTCAAAAAAGTTAAACATTTTCATGAAAAGATTTCTGCTTCAAAAAAGTTGAAAATTTTCATGAACTATTTCGGCATCAAAAAAGTTGAAAATTTTCATGAAAAGATTTAGGTTTCAAAAAAGTTGAAAATTTTCATGAACTATTTCGGCTTCAAAAAAGTTGGAAATTTTCATGAAAAGATTTCTGCTTCAAAAAAGTTGAAAATTTTCATGAAAAGATTTCGGCTTCAAAAAAGTTGAAAATTTTCATGAAAAGATTTAGACTTCAAAAAAGTTGAATATTTTCATCGAGTATTTCGGCTTCAAAAAAGTTGAAAATTTTCATGAAAAGATTTCTGCTTCAAAAAAGTTGAAAATTTTCATGAAAAGATTTCGGCTTCAAAAAAGTTGAAAATTTTCATGAAAAGATTTAGACTTCAAAAAAGTTGAAAATTTTCATGAAAAGATTTCGGGTTCAAAAAAGTTGAAAATTTTTATGAACTATTTCAGCTTCAAAAAAGTCTAAAATTTTCATGAACTATTTCGGCTTCAAAAAAGTTGGAAATTTTCATGAAAAGATTTCGGCTTCAAAAAGTTGAAAATTTTCATGAAGTATTTCGGCTTCAAAAAAATGGAACATTTTCATGAAAAGATTTCGGCTTCAAAAAAGTTGAAAATTTTCATGAAAAGATTTCGGGTTCAAAAAAGTTGAAAATTTTCATGAAGTATTTCGGCTTCAAAAAAGTTGAACATTTTCATGAATTATTTCGGCTTCAAAAAAGTTGAAAATTTTCATGAAAAGATTTCGGCTTCAAAAAAGTTGAAAATTTTCATGAAAAGATTTCGGCTTCAAAAAGTTGACCATTTTCATGAAAAGATTTCGGCTTCAAAAAAGTTGAAAATTTTCATGAAAAGATTTCTGATTCAAAAAAGTTGAAAATTTTCATGAAAAGATTTCGGCTTCAAAAAGTTGAAAATTTTCATGAAAAGATTTCTGCTTCAAAAAAGTTGACCATTTTCATGAAAAGATTTCGGCTTCAAAAAAGTTGAAAATTTTCATGAAAAGATTTCGGGTTCAAAAAAGTTGAAAATTTTCATGAACTATTTCGGCATCAAAAAAGTTGGAAATTTTCATGAAAAGATTTCTGTTTCAAAAAAGTTGAAAATTTTCATGAAAAGATTTCGGCTTCAAAAAAGTTGAAAATTTTCATGAAAAGATTTCGGTTTCAAAAAGTTGAAAATTTTCATGAAAAGATCTCGGCTTCAAAAAAGTTGAACATTTTCATGAAAAGATTTCGGCTTCAAAAAAGTTGAAAATTTTCATGAAAAGATTTCGGTTTCAAAAAAGTTGAAAATTTTCATGAACTATTTCGGCATCAAAAAAGTTGAAAATTTTCATGAAAAGATTTCTGTTTCAAAAAGTTGAAAATTTTCATGAAAAGATTTCGGTTTCAAATAGTGGAAAATTTTCATGAAAAGATCTCGGCTTCAAAAAAGTTGAACATTTTCATGAAAAGATTTCGGCTTCAAAAAAGTTGAAAATTTTCATGAAAAGATTTTGGTTTCAAAAAGTTGAAAATTTTCATGAAGTATTTCGGCTTCAAAAAAATGGAACATTTTCATGAAAAGATTTCGGGTTCAAAAAAGTTTAAAATTTTTATGAACTATTTCGGCTTCAAAAAAGTTGAAAATTTTTATGAAAAGATTTCGGCTTCAAAAAAGTTGAAAATTTTCATGAATAGATTTCGGTTTCAAAAAGTTGAAAATTTTCATGAAAAGATGTCGGCTTCAAAAAAGTTGACCATTTTCATGAAAAGATTTCGGCTTCAAAAAGTTGAAAATTTTCATGAAAAGATTTCTGCTTCAAAAAAGTTGAAAATTTTCATGAAAAGATTTCGGTTTCAAAAAGTTGAAAATTTTCATGAAAAGATTTCGGCTTCAAAAAAGTTTAAAATTTTCATGAAAAGATTTCGGCTTCAAAAAAATGGAACATTTTCATGAAGTATTTCGGCTTCAAAAGAATGGAACATTTTCATGAAAAGATTTCGGCTTCAAAAAAGTTGAAAATTTTCATGAAAAGATTTCGGGTTCAAAAAAGTTGAAAATTTTCATGAACTATTTCGGCTTCAAAAAAGTTGGACATTTTCATGAAAAGATTTCTGTTTCAAAAAAGTTGAAAATTTTCATGAAAAGATTTCGGCTTCAAAAAAGTTGAAAATTTTCATGAAAAGATTTCGTTTTCAAAAAGTTGACCATTTTCATGAAAAGATTTCGGCTTCAAAAAAGTCTAAGATTTTCATGAAAAGATTTCTGCTTCAAAAAAGTTGAAAATTTTCATGAAAAGATTTCGGCTTCAAAAAAGTCTAAGATTTTCATGAAAAGATTTCTGCTTCAAAAAAGTTGAAAATTTTCATGAAAAGATCTCGGCTTCAAAAAAGTTGAACATTTTCATGAAAAGATTTCGGCTTCAAAAAAGTTGAACATTTTCATGAAAAGATTTCGACTTCAAAAAAGTCTAAGATTTTCATGAAAAGATTTCTGCTTCAAAAAAGTTGAACATTTTCATGAAAAGATTTCGGCTTCAAAAAAGTCTATGATTTTCATGAAAAGATTTCGGCTTCAAAAAAGTTAAAAATTTTCATGAAAAGATTTCGGCTTCAAAAAGGTTTAAAATTTTCATGAAAAGATTTCGGCTTCAAAAAAGTTGACCATTTTCATGAAAAGATTTCGGCTTCAAAAAAGTTGAAAATTTTCATGAAAAGATTTACACTTCAAAAAGTTGAAAATTTTCATGAAAAGATTTCGGCTTCAAAAAAGTTGAAAATTTTCATGAAAAGATTTCGGCTTTAAAAAAGTTGAACATTTTCATGAAAAGATCTCGGCTTCAAAAAAGTTGAACATTTTCATGAAAAGATTTCGGCTTCAAAAAAGTTTAAAATTTTCATGAAAAGATTTCGGCTTCAAAAAAATGGAACATTTTCATGAAGTATTTCGGCTTCAAAAAATGGAACATTTTCATGAAAAGATTTCGGCTTCAAAAAAGTTGAAAATTTTCATGAAAAGATTTCGGGTTCAAAAAAGTTGAAAATTTTCATGAACTATTTCGGCATCAAAAAAGTTGGAAATTTTCATGAAAAGATTTCTGTTTCAAAAAAGTTGAAAATTTTCATGAAAAGATTTCGGCTTCAAAAAAGTTGAAAATTTTCATGAAAAGATTTAGACTTCAAAAAAGTTGAATATTTTCATCAAGTATTTCGACTTCAAAAAAGTCGAAGATTTTCATGAAAAGATTTCTGCTTCAAAAAAGTTGAAAATTTTCATGAACTATTTCGGCATCAAAAAAGTTGAAAATTTTCATGAAAAGATTTAGGTTTCAAAAAAGTTGAAAATTTTCATGAACTATTTCGGCTTCAAAAAAGTTGGAAATTTTCATGAAAAGATTTCTGCTTCAAAAAAGTTGAAAATTTTCATGAAAAGATTTCTGCTTCAAAAAAGTTGAAAATTTTCATGAAAAGATTTAGGTTTCAAAAAAGTTGAAAATTTTCATGAAAAGATTTCTGCTTCAAAAAAGTTGAACATTTTCATGAAAAGATTTCGGCTTCAAAAAAGTCTATGATTTTCATGAAAAGATTTCGGCTTCAAAAAAGTTAAAAATTTTCATGAAAAGATTTCGGCTTCAAAAAGGTTTAAAATTTTCATGAAAAGATTTCGGCTTCAAAAAAGTTGACCATTTTCATGAAAAGATTTCGGCTTCAAAAAAGTTGAAAATTTTCATGAAAAGATTTACACTTCAAAAAGTTGAAAATTTTCATGAAAAGATTTCGGCTTCAAAAAAGTTGAAAATTTTCATGAAAAGATTTCGGCTTTAAAAAAGTTGAACATTTTCATGAAAAGATCTCGGCTTCAAAAAAGTTGAACATTTTCATGAAAAGATTTCGGCTTCAAAAAAGTTTAAAATTTTCATGAAAAGATTTCGGCTTCAAAAAAATGGAACATTTTCATGAAGTATTTCGGCTTCAAAAAATGGAACATTTTCATGAAAAGATTTCGGCTTCAAAAAAGTTGAAAATTTTCATGAAAAGATTTCGGGTTCAAAAAAGTTGAAAATTTTCATGAACTATTTCGGCATCAAAAAAGTTGGAAATTTTCATGAAAAGATTTCTGTTTCAAAAAAGTTGAAAATTTTCATGAAAAGATTTCGGCTTCAAAAAAGTTGAAAATTTTCATGAAAAGATTTAGACTTCAAAAAAGTTGAATATTTTCATCAAGTATTTCGACTTCAAAAAAGTCGAAGATTTTCATGAAAAGATTTCTGCTTCAAAAAAGTTGAAAATTTTCATGAACTATTTCGGCATCAAAAAAGTTGAAAATTTTCATGAAAAGATTTAGGTTTCAAAAAAGTTGAAAATTTTCATGAACTATTTCGGCTTCAAAAAAGTTGGAAATTTTCATGAAAAGATTTCTGCTTCAAAAAAGTTGAAAATTTTCATGAAAAGATTTCTGCTTCAAAAAAGTTGAAAATTTTCATGAAAAGATTTAGGTTTCAAAAAAGTTGAAAATTTTCATGAAAAGATTTCTGCTTCAAAAAAGTTGACCATTTTCATGAAAAGATTTCGGCTTCAAAAAAGTTGAAAATTTTCATGAAAAGATTTCGGTTTCAAAAAGTTGAAAATTTTCATGAAAAGATCTCGGCTTCAAAAAAGTTGAACATTTTCATCAAGTATTTCGGCTTCAAAAAAGTCGAAGATTTTCATGAAAAGATTTCTGCTTCAAAAAAGTTGAAAATTTTCATGAAAAGATTTCGGCTTCAAAAAAGTTGAACATTTTCATGAAAAGATTTCGGCTTCAAAAAAGTTGGAAATTTTCATGAAAAGATTTCTGCTTCAAAAAAGTTGAAAATTTTCATGAAAAGATTTCGGCTTCAAAAAAATGGAACATTTTCATGAAAAGATTTCGGCTTCAAAAAAGTTGAACATTTTCATGAAAAGATTTCTGCTCCAAAAAAGTTGAAAATTTTCATGAAAAGATTTCGGCTTCAAAAAGTTGAAAATTTTCATGAAAAGATTTCTGCTTCAAAAAAGTTGACCATTTTCATGAAAAGATTTCGGCTTCAAAAAAGTTTAAGATTTTCATGAAAAGATTTCTGCTTCAAAAAAGTTGAAAATTTTCATGAAAAGATTTCGGCTTCAAAAAAGTTGAACATTTTCATGAAAAGATTTCTGCTTCAAAAAAGTTGAAAATTTTCATGAAAAGATTTCGGCTTCAAAAAAGTTAAACATTTTCATGAAAAGATTTCGGCTTCAAAAAAGTTGAACATTTTCATGAAAAGATTTCGGCTTCAAAAAAGTCTAAGATTTTCATGAAAAGATTTCTGCTTCAAAAAAGTTGAAAATTTTCATGAAAAGATTTCGGCTTCAAAAAAGTTAAACATTTTCATGAAAAGATTTCTGCTTCAAAAAAGTTGAAAATTTTCATGAACTATTTCGGCATCAAAAAAGTTGAAAATTTTCATGAAAAGATTTAGGTTTCAAAAAAGTTGAAAATTTTCATGAACTATTTCGGCTTCAAAAAAGTTGGAAATTTTCATGAAAAGATTTCTGCTTCAAAAAAGTTGAAAATTTTCATGAAAAGATTTCGGCTTCAAAAAAGTTGAAAATTTTCATGAAAAGATTTAGACTTCAAAAAAGTTGAATATTTTCATCGAGTATTTCGGCTTCAAAAAAGTTGAAAATTTTCATGAAAAGATTTCTGCTTCAAAAAAGTTGAAAATTTTCATGAACTATTTCGGCATCAAAAAAGTTGAAAATTTTCATGAAAAGATTTAGGTTTCAAAAAAGTTGAAAATTTTCATGAACTATTTCGGCTTCAAAAAAGTTGGAAATTTTCATGAAAAGATTTTTGCTTCAAAAAAGTTGAAAATTTTCATGAAAAGATTTCGGCTTCAAAAAAGTTGAAAATTTTCATGAAAAGATTTAGACTTCAAAAAAGTTGAAAATTTTCATGAAAAGATTTCGGGTTCAAAAAAGTTGAAAATTTTTATGAACTATTTCGGCTTCAAAAAAGTCTAAAATTTTCATGAACTATTTCGGCTTCAAAAAAGTTGGAAATTTTCATGAAAAGATTTCTGCTTCAAAAAGTTGAAAATTTTCATGAAGTATTTCGGCTTCAAAAAAATGGAACATTTTCATGAAAAGATTTCGGCTTCAAAAAAGTTGAAAATTTTCATGAAAAGATTTCGGGTTCAAAAAAGTTGAAAATTTTCATGAAGTATTTCGGCTTCAAAAAAGTTGAACATTTTCATGAATTATTTCGGCTTCAAAAAAGTTGAAAATTTTCATGAAAAGATTTCGGCTTCAAAAAAGTTGAAAATTTTCATGAAAAGATTTCGGCTTCAAAAAGTTGACCATTTTCATGAAAAGATTTCGGCTTCAAAAAAGTTGAAAATTTTCATGAAAAGTTTTCGGCTTCAAAAAGTTGAAAATTTTCATGAAGTATTTCGGCTTCAAAAAAATGGAACATTTTCATGAAAAGATTTCGGCTTCAAAAAAGTTGAAAATTTTCATGAAGTATTTCGGCTTCAAAAAAATGGAACATTTTCATGAAAAGATTTCTGCTTCAAAAAAGTTGAAAAATTACATGAAAAGATTTTGACTTCAAAAAAGTTGAAAATTTTCATGAAGTATTTCGGCTTCAAAAAAATGGAACATTTTCATGAAAAGATTTCGGCTTCAAAAAAGTTGAACATTTTCATGAAAAGATTTCTGCTTCAAAAAGTTGAAAATTTTCATGAAAAGATTTCGGCTTCAAAAAGTTGACCATTTTCATGAAAAGATTTAGGTTTCAAAAAAGTTGAAAATTTACATGAAAAGATTTCGACTTCAAAAAAGTCTAAGAATTTCATGAAAAGATTTCGGCTTCAAAAAAGTTGAAAATTTTCATGAAAAGATTTCGGCTTCAAAAAGTTGAAAATTTTCATGAAAAGATTTCGGCTTCAAAAAAATGGAACATTTTCATGAAAAGATTTCTGCTTCAAAAAAGTTGAAAATTTACATGAAAAGATTTCGACTTCAAAAAAGTTGAAAATTTTCATGAAGTATTTCGGCTTCAAAAAAATGGAACATTTTCATGAAAAGATTTCGGCTTCAAAAAAGTTGAACATTTTCATGAAAAGATTTCTGCTTCAAAAAAGTTGAAAATTTTCATGAAAAGATTTCGGCTTCAAAAAGTTGACCATTTTCATGAAAAGATTTCGGCTTCAAAAAAGTTGAAAATTTTCATGAAAAGATTTCGGCTTCAAAAAGTTGAAAATTTTCATGAAGTATTTCGGCTTCAAAAAAATGGAACATTTTCATGAAAAGATTTCGGCTTCAAAAAAGTTGACCATTTTCATGAAAAGATTTCGGCTTCAAAAAAGTTGAAAATTTTCATGAAAAGATTTCGGTTTCAAAAAGTTGAAAATTTTCATGAAAAGATCTCGGCTTCAAAAAAGTTGAACATTTTCATGAAAAGATTTCGGATTCAAAAAAGTTGAAAATTTTCATGAAAAGATTTTGGTTTCAAAAAGTTGAAAATTTTCATGAAGTATTTCGGCTTCAAAAAAATGGAATATATTCATGAAAAGATTTAGGTTTCAAAAAAGTTGAAAATTTTCATGAAGTATTTCGGCTTCAAAAAAGTTGAACATTTTCATGAATTATTTCGGCTTCAAAAAAGTTGAAAATTTTCATGAAAAGATTTCGGCTTCAAAAAAGTTGAACATTTTCATGAAAAGATTTCGGCTTCAAAAAAGTTGAAAATTTTCATGAAAAGATTTCGGCTTCAAAAAAGTTGAAAATTTTCATGAAGTATTTCGGCTTCAAAAAAGTTGAACATTTTCATGAAAAGATTTCGGCTTCAAAAAAGTTGAACATTTTCATGAAAAGATTTCGGCTTCAAAAAAGTCGAAGATTTTCATGAAAAGATTTCTGCTTCAAAAAAGTTGAACATTTTCATGAAAAGATTTCTGCTTTAAAAAAGTTGAAAATTTACATGAAAAGATTTCGACTTCAAAAAAGTCTTCGATTTTCATGAAAAGATTTCTGCTTCAAAAAAGTTGAAAATTTTCATGAAAAGATTTCGGCTTCAAAAAGTTGAAAATTTTCATGAAAAGATTTCGGCTTCAAAAAAGTTGAACATTTTCATGAAAAGATTTCGGCTTCAAAAAAGTTGAAAATTTTCATGAAGTATTTCGGCTTCAAAAAAATGGAACATTTTCATGAAAAGATTTCGGCTTCAAAAAAGTTGAAAATTTTCATGAAGTATTTCGGCTTCAAAAAAATGGAACATTTTCATGAAAAGATTTCTGCTTCAAAAAAGTTGAAAAATTACATGAAAAGATTTTGACTTCAAAAAAGTTGAAAATTTTCATGAAGTATTTCGGCTTCTAAAAAATGGAACATTTTCATGAAAAGATTTCGGCTTCAAAAAAGTTGAACATTTTCATGAAAAGATTTCTGCTTCAAAAAGTTGAAAATTTTCATGAAAAGATTTCGGCTTCAAAAAGTTGACCATTTTCATGAAAAGATTTAGGTTTCAAAAAAGTTGAAAATTTACATGAAAAGATTTCGACTTCAAAAAAGTCTAAGAATTTCATGAAAAGATTTCTGCTTCAAAAAAGTTGAAAATTTTCATGAAAAGATTTCGGCTTCAAAAAGTTGAAAATTTTCATGAAAAGATTTCGGCTTCAAAAAGTTGACCATTTTCATGAAAAGATTTCGGCTTCAAAAAAGTTGAAAATTTTCATGAAAAGATTTCGGCTTCAAAAAGTTGAAAATTTTCATGAAAAGATTTCGGCTTCAAAAAAGTTTAAGATTTTCATGAAAAGATTTCGGCTTCAAAAAAGTTGAAAATTTTCATGAAAAGATTTCGGCTTCAAAAAGTTGAAAATTTTCATGAAAAGATTTCGGCTTCAAAAAAGTTGAACATTTTCATGAAAAGATTTCGGCTTCAAAAAAGTTGAAAATTTTCATGAAGTATTTCAGCTTCAAAAAAATGGAACATTTTCATGAAAATATTTCGGCTTCAAAAAAGTTGACCATTTTCATGAAAAGATTTCGGCTTCAAAAAAGTTGAAAATTTTCATGAAAAGATTTCGACTTCAAAAAAGTTTAAGATTTTCATGAAAAGATTTCTGCTTCAAAAAAGTTGAAAATTTTCATGAAAAGATTTCGGCTTCAAAAAAGTTGAAAAATTTTCATGAAAAGATTTCGGCTTCAAAAAGTTGACCATTTTCACGAAAAGATTTCGGCTTCAAAAAAGTTGAAAATTTTCATGAAAAGATTTCGGCTGCAAAAAGTTGAAAATTTTCATGAAAAGATTTCGGCTTCAAAAAAGTTGAACATTTTCATGAAAAGATTTCGGCTTCAAAAAAGTTGAAAATTTTCATGAAAAGATTTCGGCTTCAAAAAAGTTGAAAATTTTCATGAAGTATTTCGGCTTCAAAAAAGTTGAACATTTTCATGAAAAGATTTCGGCTTCAAAAAATTTGAAAATTTTCATGAAAAGATTTCGGCTTCAAAAAAGTTGAAAATTTTCATGAAAAGATTTCGGCTTCAAAAAGTTGACCATTTTCACGAAAAGATTTCGGCTTCAAAAAAGTTGAAAATTTTCATGAAAAGTTTTCGGCTTCAAAAAGTTGAAAATTTTCATGAAAAGATTTCGGCTTCAAAAAAGTTGAAAATTTTCATGAAAAGATTTCGGCTTCAAAAAAGTTGAAAATTTTCATGAAAAGATTTCGGCTTCAAAAAAGTTGAAAATTTTCATGAAAAGATTTCTGCTTCAAAAAAGTTGAACATTTTCATGAAAAGATTTCTGCTTCAAAAAAGTTGAAAATTTACATGAAAAGATTTCGACTTCAAAAAAGTCTTCGATTTTCATGAAAAGATTTCTGCTTCAAAAAAGTTGAAAATTTTCATGAAAAGATTTCGGCTTCAAAAAGTTGAAAATTTTCATGAAAAGATTTCGGCTTCAAAAAAGTTGAACATTTTCATGAAAAGATTTCGGCTTCAAAAAAGTTGAAAATTTTCATGAAGTATTTCGGCTTCAAAAAAATGGAACATTTTCATGAAAAGATTTCGGCTTCAAAAAAGTTGAAAATTTTCATGAAGTATTTCGGCTTCAAAAAAATGGAACATTTTCATGAAAAGATTTCTGCTTCAAAAAAGTTGAAAAATTACATGAAAAGATTTTGACTTCAAAAAAGTTGAAAATTTTCATGAAGTATTTCGGCTTCTAAAAAATGGAACATTTTCATGAAAAGATTTCGGCTTCAAAAAAGTTGAACATTTTCATGAAAAGATTTCTGCTTCAAAAAGTTGAAAATTTTCATGAAAAGATTTCGGCTTCAAAAAGTTGACCATTTTCATGAAAAGATTTAGGTTTCAAAAAAGTTGAAAATTTACATGAAAAGATTTCGACTTCAAAAAAGTCTAAGAATTTCATGAAAAGATTTCTGCTTCAAAAAAGTTGAAAATTTTCATGAAAAGATTTCGGCTTCAAAAAGTTGAAAATTTTCATGAAAAGATTTCGGCTTCAAAAAGTTGACCATTTTCATGAAAAGATTTCGGCTTCAAAAAAGTTGAACATTTTCATGAAGTATTTCGGCTTCAAAAAAGTTGAACATTTTCATGAATTATTTCGGCTTCAAAAAAGTTGAAAATTTTCATGAAAAGATTTCGGCTTCAAAAAAGTTGAAAATTTTCATGAAAAGATTTCGGCTTCAAAAAGTTGACCATTTTCATGAAAAGATTTCGGCTTCAAAAAAGTTGAAAATTTTCATGAAAAGTTTTCGGCTTCAAAAAGTTGAAAATTTTCATGAAAAGATTTCGGCTTCAAAAAAGTTGAACATTTTCATGAAAAGATTTCGGCTTCAAAAAAGTTGAAAATTTTCATGAAGTATTTCGGCTTCAAAAAAGTTGAACATTTTCATGAAAAGATTTCGGCTTCAAAAAAGTCGAAGATTTTCATGAAAAGATTTCTGCTTCAAAAAAGTTGAACATTTTCATGAAAAGATTTCGGCTTCAAAAAAGTTGAAAATTGACATGAAAAGATTTCGACTTCAAAAAAGTCTTAGATTTTCATGAAAAGATTTCGGTTTCAAAAAAGTTGAACATTTTCATGAAAAGATTTCGGCTTCAAAAAAGTTGAAAATTTTCATGAAGTATTTCAGTTTCAAAAAAATGGAACATTTTCATGAAAATATTTCGGCTTCAAAAAAGTTGAAAATTTTCATGAAAAGATTTTGACTTCAAAAAAGTTGAAAATTTTCATGAAGTATTTCGGCTTCTAAAAAATGGAACATTTTCATGAAAAGATTTCTGCTTCAAAAAAGTTGAAAAATTACATGAAAAGATTTTGACTTCAAAAAAGTTGAAAATTTTCATGAAGTATTTCGGCTTCTAAAAAATGGAACATTTTCATGAAAAGATTTCGGCTTCAAAAAAGTTGAACATTTTCATGAAAAGATTTCTGCTTCAAAAAGTTGAAAATTTTCATGAAAAGATTTCGGCTTCAAAAAGTTGACCATTTTCATGAAAAGATTTAGGTTTCAAAAAAGTTGAAAATTTACATGAAAAGATTTCGACTTCAAAAAAGTCTAAGAATTTCATGAAAAGATTTCTGCTTCAAAAAAGTTGAAAATTTTCATGAAAAGATTTCGGCTTCAAAAAGTTGAAAATTTTCATGAAAAGATTTCGGCTTCAAAAAGTTGACCATTTTCATGAAAAGATTTCGGCTTCAAAAAAGTTGAAAATTTTCATGAAAAGATTTCGGCTTCAAAAAAGTTGAACATTTTCATGAAAAGATTTCGGTTTCAAAAAGTTGAAAATTTTCATGAAAAGATCTGGCTTCAAAAAAGTTGACCATTTTCATGAAAAGATTTCGGCTTCAAAAAAGTTGAACATTTTCATGAAAAGATTTCTGCTTCAAAAAAGTTGACCATTTTCATGAAAAGATTTCAGCTTCAAAAAAGTTGATAATTTACATGAAAAGAATTCGACTTCAAAAAAATTGAAAATTTTCATGAAAAGATTTATGTTTCAAAAAAGATGAAAATTTTCATGAAAAGATTTGGGCTTCAAAAAGTTGAAAATTTTCATGAAAAGATATCGGCATCAAAAAAGTTGAACATTTTCATGAAAAGATTTCGGCTTCAAAAAAGTTGAAAATTTTCATGAACTATTTCGGCATCAAAAAAGTTGAAAATTTTCATGAAAAGATTTAGGTTTCAAAAAAGTTGAAAATTTTCATGAAGTATTTCGGCTTCAAAAAAGTCGAAAATTTTCATGAACTATTTCGGCTTCAAAAAAGTTGAAAATTTTCATGAACTATTTCGGCATCAAAAAAGTTGAAAATTTTCATGAAAAGATTTATGTTTCAAAAAGGTTGAAAACTTTCATGAACTATTTCGACTTCAAAAAAGTCGAAGATTTTCATGAAAAGATTTCGGCTTCAAAAAAGTTGAACATTTTCATGAAAAGATTTCGGCTTCAAAAAAGTTGAAAATTTTCATGAAAAGATTTCGGCTTCAAAAAGGTTTAAAATTTTCATGAAAAGATTTCGGCTTCAAAAATGTTGAAAATTTTCATGAAAAGATTTCTACTTCATAAAGTTGAAAATTTTCATGAAAAGATTTCTGCTTCAAAAAAGTTGAAAATTTTCACGACAGGATTTTAGCTTTAAAAAAGTTAAAAATTTTCATGAAGTATGTCGGCTTCAAAAAGGTTGAAAACTTTCATGAACTATTTCGACTTCAAAAAAGTCGAAGATTTTCATGAAAAGATTTCGGCTTTAAAAAAGTTGAAAATTTTCATGAAGTATTTCGACTACAAAAAAGTCTAAAATTTTCATGAACTATTTCGGCAACAAAAAAGTTGAAAATTTTCATGAAAAGATTTCGGGTTCAAAAAAGTTGAACATTTTCATGAAAAGATTTCGGCTTCAAAAAAGTTGAAGATTTTCATGAAAAGATTTCTGCTTCAAAAAAGTTGAAAATTTACAAGAAAAGATCTCGGCTTCAAAAAAGTTGAACATTTTCATGAAAAGATTTCGGCTTCAAAAAAGTCTAAAATTTTCATGAACTATTTCGGCATCAAAAAAGTTGAAAATTTTCCTTTAAAGATTTGGGCTTCAAAAAAGTTGAAAATTTTCATGAAATGATTTAGACTTCAAAAAAGTTGAATATTTTCATCAAGTATTTCGGCTTCAAAAAAGTCGAAGATTTTCATGAAAAGATTTCTGCTTCAAAAAAGTTGAAAATTTTCATGAAAAGATTTTGGTTTCAAAAAGTTTGATAATTTTCATGATAAGATTTTGGCTTCAAAAAGTTTGAAAACTTTCATGAACTATTTTGACTTCAAAAAAGTTGAACATTTTCATGAAAAGATTTCGGCTTTAAAAAAGTTGAAAATTTTCATGAAGTATTTCGACTACAAAAAAGTCTAAAATTTTCATGAAAAGATTTCTGCTTCAAAAAAGTTGAATATTTTCATGAAAAGATTTCGGCTTAAAAAGTTGAAAATTTTCATGAAAAGATTTCGGCTTCAAAAAAATGGAACATTTTCATCAAAAGATTTCTGCTTCAAAAAAGTTGAACATTTTCATGAAAAGATTTCGGCTTCAAAAAAATTTAAAATTTTCATGAAAAGATTTCGGGTTCAAAAAAATTGAAAATTTTCATGAACTATTTCGACATCAAAAAAGTTGAAAATTTTCATGAAAAGATTTAGACTTCAAAAAAGTTGAAAATTTTCATGAACTATTTCGACATCAAAAAAGTTGAAAATTTTCATGAAAAGATTTAGTTTTCAAAAAAGTCTAAAATTTTCATGAACTATTTCGGCTTCAAAAAAGTTGAAAATTTTCATGAAAAGATTTCTGCTTCAAAAAAGTTGAAAATTTTCATGAAAAGATTTCGGCTTCAAAAAAGTTGAAAATTTTCATGAAAAGATTTAGACTTCAAAAAAGTTGAATATTTTCATAAAGTATTTCTGCTTCAAAAAAGTCGAAGATTTTCATGAAAAGATTTCTGCTTCAAAAAAGTTGAACATTTTCATGAAAAGATTTCGGCTTCAAAAAAGTCGAAGATTTTCATGAAAAGATTTCTGCTTCAAAAAAGTTGAATATTTTCATAAAGTATTTCTGCTTCAAAAAAGTCGAAGATTTTCATGAAAAGATTTCTGCTTCAAAAAAGTTGAACATTTTCATGAAAAGATTTCGGCTTCAAAAAAGTTGACCATTTTCATGAAAAGATTTTGGTTTCAAAAAGTCGAAGATTTTCATGAAAAGATTTCGGCTTCAAAAAAGTTGAAAATTTTCATGAAGTATTTCGGCTGCCAAAAAGTCGAAGATTTTCATGAAAAGATTTCTGCTTCAAAAAAGTTGAACATTTTCATGAAAAGATTTCGACTTCAAAAAAGTTTAAAATTTTCATGAAAAGATTTCGGCTTCAAAAAAGTTGAACATTTTCATGAAGTATTTCGGCTTGAAAAAAGTTGAAAATTTTCATGAAAAGATTTCGGCTTCAAAAAAGTTTAACATTTTCATGAAAAGATTTCTGCTTCAAAAAAGTTGAAAATTTTCATGAAAGGATTTTAGCTTTAAAAAAGGTAAAAATTTTCATGAAAAAATTTCGGCTTCAAAAAGGTTGAAAACTTTCATGAAGTATTTCAGCTTCAAAAAAGTCGAAGATTTTCATGAAAAGATTTCTGCTACAAAAAAGTTGAAAATTTTCATGACAGGATTTTGGCTTTAAAAAAAGTAGAAATTTTCATAAAGTATTTCGGCTTCAAAAAGGTTGAAAACTTTCATGAACTATTTCGGCTTCAAAAAAGTCGAAGATTTTCATGAAAAGATTTCTGCTTCAAAAAAGTTGAAGATTTTCATGAAAAGATTTCTGCTTCAAAAAAGTTGAAAATTTTCATGACAGGATTTTAGGTTTAAAAAAGTTGAAAATTTTCATGAAAAGATTTCGGCTTTAAAAAGTTGAAAATTTTCATGAAAAGATTTCGGCTTTAAAAAGTTGAAAATTTTCATGAAAAGATTTCGGCTTCAAAAAAGTTGACCATTTTCATGAAAAGATTTCGGCTTCAAAAAAGTTGAAAATTTTCATGAAAAGATTTCGGTTTCAAAAAGTTGAAAATTTTCATGAAAAGATTTCGGCTTCAAAAAAGTTGAAAATTTTCATGAAAAGATTTCAGCTTCAAAAAAGTCGAAGATTTTCATGAAAAGATTTCGGCTTCAAAAAAGTTGAAAATTTTCATGACAGGATTTTGGCTTTAAAAAAAGTAGAAATTTTCATAAAGTATTTCGGCTTCAAAAAGGTTGAAATCTTTCATGAACTATTTCGGCTTCAAAAAAGTCGAAGATTTTCATGAAAAGATTTCTGCTTCAAAAAAGTTGAACATTTTCATGAAAAGATTTCGGCTTCAAAAAAGTCGAAGATTTTCATGAAAAGATTTCTGCTTCAAAAAAGTTGAACATTTTCATGAAAAGATCTCTGCTTCAAAAAAGTGTAAAATTTTCATGACAGGATTTTGGCTTTAAAAAAAGTAGAAATTTTCATAAAGTATTTCGGCTTCAAAAAGGTTGAAAACTTTCATGAACTATTTCGGCTTCAAAAAAGTCGAAGATTTTCATGAAAAGATTTCTGCTTCAAAAAAGTTGAACATTTTCATGAAAAGATTTCTGCTTCAAAAAAGTTGAAAATTTACATGAAAAGATTTCGACTTCAAAAAAGTCTAAGATTTTCATGAAAAGATTTCTGCTTCAAAAAAGTTGAAAATTTTCATGAAAAGATTTCGGCTTCAAAAAGTTGAAAATTTTCATGAAAAGATTTCGGCTTCAAAAAAGTTGACCATTTTCATGAAAAGATTTCGGCTTCAAAAAAGTTGAAAATTTTCATGAAAAGATTTCGGTTTCAAAAAGTTGAAAATTTTCATGAAAAGATTTCGGCTTCAAAAAGGTTGAAAATTTTCATGAAAAGATTTCTGCTTCAAAAAGTTGAAAATTTTCTTTAAAAGATTTAAGCTTCAAAAAGGTTGAAAACTTTCATGAACTATTTCGACTTCAAAAAAGTCGAAGATTTTCATGAAAAGTTTTCGGCTTCAAAAAAGTTGAACATTTTCATGAAGTATTTCGGTTGCAAAAAAGTTGAAAATTTACATGAAAAGATTTCGGCTTCAAAAAAGTTGAAAATTTTCATGAAAAGATTTCTGCTTCAAAAAGTTGAAAATTTTCATTAAAAGATCTAAGCTTCAAAAAGGTTGAAAACTTTCATGAACTATTTCGACTTCAAAAAAGTCGAAGATTTTCATGAAAAGTTTTCGGCTTCAATAAAGTTGAACATTTTCATGAAGTATTTCGGCTGCAAAAAAGTCGAAGATTTTCATGAAAAGTTTTCAGCTTCAATAAAGTTGAACATTTTCATGAAGTATTTCGGCTGCAAAAAAGTCGAAGATTTTCATGAAAAGATTTCGGCTGCAAAAAAGTCGAAGATTTTCATGAAAAGATTTCTGCTTCAAAAAAGTTGAACATTTTCATGAAAAGATTTCGGCTTCAAAAAAGTTGAAAATTTTCATGAAAAGATTTCGGCTTCAAAAAAGTCAAAAACTTTCATGAAGTATTTCGGCTTCAAAAAAGTTAAAAATTTTCATGAAAAGATTTCGGCTTCAAAAAAGTTTAACATTTTCATGAAAAGATTTCGGCTTCAAAAAAGTTGAACATTTTCATGAAAAGATTTCGGCTTCAAAAAAGTTGAAAATTTTCATGAAGTAATTCGGCTTCAAAAAAATGGAACATTTTCATGAAAAGATTTCGGCTTCAAAAAAGTTGAACATTTTCATGAAAAGATTTCTGCTTCAAAAAGTTGAAAATTTTCATTAAAAGATCTAAGCTTCAAAAAGGTTGAAAACTTTCATGAACTATTTCGACTACAAAAAAGTCGAAGATTTTCATGAAAAGTTTTCGGCTTCAATAAAGTTGAACATTTTCATGAAGTATTTCGGCTGCAAAAAAGTCGAAGATTTTCATGAAAAGTTTTCAGCTTCAATAAAGTTGAACATTTTCATGAAGTATTTCGGCTGCAAAAAAGTCGAAGATTTTCATGAAAAGATTTCTGCTTCAAAAAAGTTGAACATTTTCATGAAAAGATTTCGGCTTCAAAAAAGTTGAAAATTTTCATGAAAAGATTTCGGCTTCAAAAAAGTCAAAAACTTTCATGAAGTATTTCGGCTTCAAAAAAGTTAAAAATTTTCATGAAAAGATTTCGGCTTCAAAAAAGTTTAACATTTTCATGAAAAGATTTCGGCTTCAAAAAAGTTGAACATTTTCATGAAAAGATTTCGGCTTCAAAAAAGTTGAAAATTTTCATGAAGTAATTCGGCTTCAAAAAACTTGAACATTTTCATGAAAAGATTTCGGCTTCAAAAAAGTTGAAAATTTTCATGACAGGATTTTGGCTTTAAAAAAAGTAGAAATTTTCATAATGTATTTCGGCTTCAAAAAGGTTGAAATCTTTCATGAACTATTTCGGCTTCAAAAAAGTCGAAGATTTTCATGAAAAGATTTCTGCTTCAAAAAAGTTGAACATTTTCATGAAAAGATTTCGGCTTCAAAAAAGTCGAAGATTTTCATGAAAAGATTTCTGCTTCAAAAAAGTTGAACATTTTCATGAAAAGATTTCTTCTTCAAAAAAGTGTAAAATTTTCATGACAGGATTTTGGCTTTAAAAAAAGTAGAAATTTTCATAAAGTATTTCGGCTTCAAAAAGGTTGAAAACTTTCATGAACTATTTCGGCTTCAAAAAAGTCGAAGATTTTCATGAAAAGATTTCTGCTTCAAAAAAGTTGAAAATTTTCATGAAAAGATTTCGGCTTCAAAAAGTTGAAAATTTTCATGAAAAGATTTCGGCTTCAAAAAAGTTGACCATTTTCATGAAAAGATTTCTGCTTCAAAAAAGTTGAACATTTTCATGAAGTATTTCGGTTGCAAAAAAGTTGAAAATTTACATGAAAAGATTTCGGCTTCAAAAAAGTTGAAAATTTTCATGAAAAGATTTCTCCTTCAAAAAGTTGAAAATTTTCATTAAAAGATCTAAGCTTCAAAAAGGTTGAAAACTTTCATGAACTATTTCGACTTCAAAAAAGTCGAAGATTTTCATGAAAAGTTTTCGGCTTCAATAAAGTTGAACATTTTCATGAAGTATTTCGGCTGCAAAAAAGTCGAAGATTTTCATGAAAAGTTTTCAGCTTCAATAAAGTTGAACATTTTCATGAAGTATTTCGGCTGCAAAAAAGTCGAAGATTTTCATGAAAAGATTTCGGCTGCAAAAAAGTCGAAGATTTTCATGAAAAGATTTCTGCTTCAAAAAAGTTGAACATTTTCATGAAAAGATTTCGGCTTCAAAAAAGTTGAAAATTTTCATGAAAAGATTTCGGCTTCAAAAAAGTCAAAAACTTTCATGAAGTATTTCGGCTTCAAAAAAGTTAAAAATTTTCATGAAAAGATTTCGGCTTCAAAAAAGTTTAACATTTTCATGAAAAGATTTCGGCTTCAAAAAAGTTGAACATTTTCATGAAAAGATTTCGGCTTCAAAAAAGTTGAAAATTTTCATGAAGTAATTCGGCTTCAAAAAAATGGAACATTTTCATGAAAAGATTTCGGCTTCAAAAAAGTTGAACATTTTCATGAAAAGATTTCTGCTTCAAAAAGTTGAAAATTTTCATTAAAAGATCTAAGCTTCAAAAAGTTGAAAACTTTCATGAACTATTTCGACTACAAAAAAGTCGAAGATTTTCATGAAAAGTTTTCGGCTTCAATAAAGTTGAACATTTTCATGAAGTATTTCGGCTGCAAAAAAGTCGAAGATTTTCATGAAAAGTTTTCAGCTTCAATAAAGTTGAACATTTTCATGAAGTATTTCGGCTGCAAAAAAGTCGAAGATTTTCATGAAAAGATTTCTGCTTCAAAAAAGTTGAACATTTTCATGAAAAGATTTCGGCTTCAAAAAAGTTGAAAATTTTCATGAAAAGATTTCGGCTTCAAAAAAGTCAAAAACTTTCATGAAGTATTTCGGCTTCAAAAAAGTTAAAAATTTTCATGAAAAGATTTCGGCTTCAAAAAAGTTTAACATTTTCATGAAAAGATTTCGGCTTCAAAAAAGTTGAACATTTTCATGAAAAGATTTCGGCTTCAAAAAAGTTGAAAATTTTCATGAAGTAATTCGGCTTCAAAAAACTTGAACATTTTCATGAAAAGATTTCGGCTTCAAAAAAGTTGAAAATTTTCATGAACTATTTCGGCATCAAAAAAGTTGAAAATTTTCATGAAAATATTTAGGTTTTAAAAAAGTTGAAAATTTTCATGAAGTATTTCGGCTTCAAAAATGTCAAAAATTTTCATGAACTATTTCGGCTTCAAAAAAGTTGAAAATTTTCATGAAAAGATTTCTCCTTCAAAAAAGTTGAAAATTTTCATGAAAAGATTTCGGCTTCAAAAAAGTTGAAAATTTTCATGAAAAGATCTCGGCTTCAAAAAAGTTGAACATTTTCATGAAAAGATTTCGGCTTCAAAAAAGTTGAAAATTTTCATGAAAAGATTTTGGTTTCAAAAAACTTGAACATTTTCATGAAAAGATTTCGGCTTCAAAAAAGTTGAAAATTTTCATGAAATATTTCGGCTTCAAAAAAATGGAACATTTTCATGAAAAGATTTCGGCTTTAAAAAACTTGAACATTTTCATGAAAAGATTTCTGCTTCAAAAAAGTTGAAAATTTTCATGAAAAGATTTTGGTTTCAAAAAGTTGAAAATTTTCATGAAAAGATTTCGGCTTCAAAAAAGTTGAACATTTTCATGAAAAGATTTCGGCTTCAAAAAAGTTGAAAATTTTCATGAAGTATTTCGGCTTCAAAAAAGTTGAAGATTTTCATGAAAAGATTTCTGCTTCAAAAAAGTTGAAAATTTACATGAAAAGATTTCGACTTCAAAAAAGTTGAACATTTTCATGAAAAGATTTCTGCTTCAAAAAAGTTGAAAATTTACATGAAAAGATTTCGACTTCAAAAAAGTTGAAAATTTTCATGAAAAGTTTTTGGTATCAAAAAGTTGAAAATTTTCATGAAAAGATTTCGGCTTCAAAAAAGTTGAAAATTTTCATGAAAAGATTTTGGTTTCAAAAAGTTGAAAATTTTCATGAAAAGATTTCGGCTTAAAAACAGTTGAACATTTTCATGAAAAGATTTCGGCTTCAAAAAAGTTGAAAATTTTCATGAAGTATTTCGGCTTCAAAAAAATTTAACATTTTCATGAAAAGATTTCGGCTTCAAAAAAGTTGAACATTTTCATGAAAAGATTTCTGTTTCAAAAAAGTTTAAAATTTTCATGAAAAGATTTCGACTTCAAAAAAGTTGAAAATTTTCATGAAAAGATTTCTGCTTCAAAAAAGTTGAAAATTTTCATCAAAAGATTTCGGCTTCAAAAAGTTGAAAATTTTCATGAAAAGATTTCTGCTTCAAAAAAGTTGAAAATTTACATGAAAAGATTTCGACTTCAAAAAAGTTGAAAATTTTCATGAAAAGATTTCGGCTTCAAAAAAGTTGAACATTTTCATGAAAAGATTTCGGCTTAAAAAAAGTTGAAAGTTTTCATGAAAAGATTTTGGTTTCAAAAAGTTGAAAATTTTCATGAAAAGATTTCGGCTTCAAAAAAGTTGAACATTTTCATGAAAAGATTTCGGCTTCAAAAAAGTTGAAAATTTTCATGAAGTATTTCGGCTTCAAAAAAATGGAACATTTTCATGAAAAGATTTCGGCTTCAAAAAAGTTGAAAATTTTCATGAAAAGATTTCTGCTTCAAAAAAGTCTAAGATTTTCATGAAAAGATTTCGGCTTCAAAAAAGTTGAAAATTTTCATGAAAAGATTACGGCTTCAAAAAAGTTGAACATTTTCATGAAAAGATTTCGGCTTCAAAAAAGTTGAAAATTTTCATGAAAAGATTTTGGTTTCAAAAAAGTTGAAAATTTTCATGAAAAGATTTATGCTTCAAAAAAGATGAAAATTTTCATGAAAAGATATCGGCTTCAAAAAGTTGAAAATTTTCATGAAAAGATTTCGGCTTCAAAAAAGTTGAAGATTTTCATGAAAAGATTTCTGCTTCAAAAAAGTTGAAAATTTTCATGAAAAGATTTCGGCTGCAAAAAAGTCTAAAATTTACATGAAAAGATTTATGCTTCAAAAAAGATGAAAATTTTCATGAAAAGATATCGGCTTCAAAATGTTGAAAATTTTCATGAAAAGATTTATGCTTCAAAAAAGTTGAAAATTTTCATGACAGGATTTTGGCTTCAAAAAAGTTGAAAACTTTCATGAACTATTTCGACTTCAAAAAAGTCGAAGATTTTCATGAAGTATTTCGGCTGCAAAAAAATGGAACATTTTCATGAAGTATTTCGGCTGCAAAAAAGGCGAAGATTTTCATGAAAAGATTTCTGCTTCAAAAAAGTTGAAAATTTACATGAAAAGATTTCGACTTCAAAAAAGTCCAAGATTTTCATGAAAAGATTTCTGCTTCAAAAAAGTTGAAAATTTTCATGAAAAGATTTCGGCTTCAAAAAGTTGAAAATTTTCCTGAAAAGATTTCGGCTTCAAAAAAGTTGACCATTTTCATGAAAAGATTTCGGCTTCAAAAAAGTTGAAAATTTTCATGAAAAGATTTCGGTTTCAAAAAGTTGAAAATTTACATGAAAAGATTTCGACTTCAAAAAAGTCTAAGATTTTCATGAAAAGATTTCGGCTTCAAAAAAGTTGAAAATTTTCATGAAAAGATTTTGGTTTCAAAAAAGTTGAAAATTTTCATGAAAAGATTTATGCTTCAAAAAAGATGAAAATTTTCATGAAAAGATATCGGCTTCAAAAAGTTGAAAATTTTCATGAAAAGATTTCGGCTTCAAAAAAGTTGAAGATTTTCATGAAAAGATTTCTGCTTCAAAAAAGTTGAAAATTTTCATGAAAAGATTTCGGCTGCAAAAAAGTCTAAAATTTACATGAAAAGATTTATGCTTCAAAAAAGATGAAAATTTTCATGAAAAGATATCGGCTTCAAAATGTTGAAAATTTTCATGAAAAGATTTCGGCTTCAAAAAAGTTGAAGATTTTCATGAAAAGATTTCTGCTTCAAAAAAGTCAAAAATTTACATGAAAAGATTTATGCTTCAAAAAAGTTGAATATTTTCATGACAGGATTTTGGCTTCAAAAAGGTTGAAAACTTTCATGAACTATTTCGACTTCAAAAAAGTCGAAGATTTTCATGAAGTATTTCGGCTGCAAAAAAATGGAACATTTTCATGAAGTATTTCGGCTGCAAAAAAATGGAACATTTTCATGAAGTATTTCGGCTGCAAAAAAGGCGAAGATTTTCATGAAAAGATTTCTGCTTCAAAAAAGTTGAACATTTTCATGAAGTATTTTGGCTTCAAAAAAATTTAACATTTTCATGAAAAGATTTCGGCTTCAAAAAAGTTGAACATTTTCATGAAAAGATTTCTGCTTCAAAAAAGTTTAAAATTTTCATGAAAAGATTTCGACTTCAAAAAAGTCTAAGATTTTCATGAAAAGATTTCGGCTTCAAAAAAGTTGAAAATTTTCATCAAAAGATTTCGGCTTCAAAAAAGTTGAAAATTTTCATGAAAAGATTTCGGCTTCAAAAAAGTTGAACATTTTCATGAAAAGATTTCGGCTTCAAAAAAGTTGAAAATTTTCATGAAAAGATTTCTGCTTCAAAAAAGTCTAAGATTTTCATGAAAAGATTTCGGCTTCAAAAAAGTTGAAAATTTTCATGAAAAGATTTCGGCTTCAAAAAAGTTGAACATTTTCATGAAAAGATTTCGGCTTCAAAAAAGTTGAAAATTTTCATGAAAAGATTTTGGTTTCAAAAAAGTTGAAAATTTTCATGAAAAGATTTATGCTTCAAAAAAGATGAAAATTTTCATGAAAAGATATCGGCTTCAAAAAGTTGAAAATTTTCATGAAAAGATTTCGGCTTCAAAAAAGTTGAAGATTTTCATGAAAAGATTTCTGCTTCAAAAAAGTTGAAAATTTTCATGAAAAGATTTCGGCTGCAAAAAAGTCTAAAATTTACATGAAAAGATTTATGCTTCAAAAAAGATGAAAATTTTCATGAAAAGATATCGGCTTCAAAATGTTGAAAATTTTCATGAAAAGATTTATGCTTCAAAAAAGTTGAAAATTTTCATGACAGGATTTTGGCTTCAAAAAGGTTGAAAACTTTCATGAACTATTTCGACTTCAAAAAAGTCGAAGATTTTCATGAAGTATTTCGGCTGCAAAAAAGGCGAAGATTTTCATGAAAAGATTTCTGCTTCAAAAAAGTTGAACATTTTCATGAAAAGATTTCGGCTTCAAAAAAGTTGAACATTTTCATGAAAAGATTTCGGCTTCAAAAAAGTTGAACATTTTCATGAAAAGATTTCTGCTTCAAAAAAGTTGAAAATTTACATGAAAAGATTTCGACTTCAAAAAAGTCTAAGATTTTCATGAAAAGATTTCTGCTTCAAAAAAGTTGAAAATTTTCATGAAAAGATTTCGGCTTCAAAAAGTTGAAAATTTTCCTGAAAAGATTTCGGCTTCAAAAAAGTTGACCATTTTCATGAAAAGATTTCGGCTTCAAAAAAGTTGAAAATTTTCATGAAAAGATTTCGGTTTCAAAAAGTTGAAAATTTACATGAAAAGATTTCGACTTCAAAAAAGTCTAAGATTTTCATGAAAAGATTTCGGCTTCAAAAAAGTTGAAAATTTTCATGAAAAGATTTTGGTTTCAAAAAAGTTGAAAATTTTCATGAAAAGATTTATGCTTCAAAAAAGATGAAAATTTTCATGAAAAGATATCGGCTTCAAAAAGTTGAAAATTTTCATGAAAAGATTTCGGCTTCAAAAAAGTTGAAGATTTTCATGAAAAGATTTCTGCTTCAAAAAAGTTGAAAATTTTCATGAAAAGATTTCGGCTGCAAAAAAGTCTAAAATTTACATGAAAAGATTTATGCTTCAAAAAAGATGAAAATTTTCATGAAAAGATATCGGCTTCAAAATGTTGAAAATTTTCATGAAAAGATTTCTGCTTCAAAAAAGTCTAAAATTTACATGAAAAGATTTATGCTTCAAAAAAGTTGAAAATTTTCATGACAGGATTTTGGCTTCAAAAAGGTTGAAAACTTTCATGAACTATTTCGACTTCAAAAAAGTCGAAGATTTTCATGAAGTATTTCGGCTGCAAAAAAATGGAACATTTTCATGAAGTATTTCGGCTGCAAAAAAGGCGAAGATTTTCATGAAAAGATTTCTGCTTCAAAAAAGTTGAACATTTTCATGAAAAGATTTCGGCTTCAAAAAAGTTGAACATTTTCATGAAAAGATTTCGGCTTCAAAAAAGTTGAAAATTTTCATGAAAAGATTTCGGTTTCAAAAAGTTGAAAATTTACATGAAAAGATTTTGACTTCAAAAAAGTCTAAGATTTTCATGAAAAGATTTCTGCTTCAAAAAAGTTGAAAATTTTCATGAAAAGATTTCGGCTTCAAAAAGTTGAAAATTTTCCTGAAAAGATTACGGCTTCAAAAAAGTTGACCATTTTCATGAAAAGATTTCGGCTTCAAAAAAGTTGAAAATTTTCATGAAAAGATTTCGGTTTCAAAAAGTTGAAAATTTTCATGAAAAGATCTCGGCTTCAAAAAAGTTGTACATTTTCATGAAAAGATTTCGGCTTCAAAAAAGTTGACCATTTTCATAAAAAGATTTCAGCTTCAAAAAAGTTGAAAATTTTCATGAAAAGATTTCGGTTTCAAAAAGTTGAAAATTTTCATGAAAAGATTTCTGCTTCAAAAAAATTGAAAATTTTCATGAAAAGATTTTGGTTTCAAAAAGTTGAAAATTTTCATGAAAAGAATTCAGCTTCAAAAAGGTTGAAAACTTTCATGAAGTATTTCGGCTTCAAAAACATGGAACATTTTCATGAAAAGATTTCTGCTTCAAAAAAGTTGAAAATTTACATGAAAAGATTTCGACTTCAAAAAAGTCTAAGATTTTCATGAAAAGATTTCGGCTTCAAAAAAGTTGAAAATTTTCATGAAAAGATCTCGGCTTCAAAAAAGTTGAACATTTTCATGAAAAGATTTCGGCTTTAAAAAAGTTGAAAATTTTCATGAAGTATTTCGACTACAAAAAAGTTGAACATTTTCATGAAAAGATTTATGTTTCAAAAAAGATGAAAATTTTCATGAAAATATTTGGGCTTCAAAAAGTTGAAAATTTTCATGACAGGATTTTGGCTTTAAAAAAAGTAGAAATTTTCATAAAGTATTTCGGCTTCAAAAAGGTTGAAATCTTTCATGAACTATTTCGGCTTCAAAAAAGTCGAAGATTTTCATGAAAAGATTTCTGCTTCAAAAAAGTTGAACATTTTCATGAAAAGATTTCGGCTTCAAAAAAGTCGAAGATTTTCATGAAAAGATTTCTGCTTCAAAAAAGTTGAACATTTTCATGAAAAGATTTCTGCTTCAAAAAAGTGTAAAATTTTCATGACAGGATTTTGGCTTTAAAAAAAGTAGAAATTTTCATAAAGTATTTCGGCTTCAAAAAGGTTGAAAACTTTCATGAACTATTTCGGCTTCAAAAAAGTCGAAGATTTTCATGAAAAGATTTCTGCTTCAAAAAAGTTGAACATTTTCATGAAAAGATTTCTGCTTCAAAAAAGTTGAAAATTTACATGAAAAGATTTCGACTTCAAAAAAGTCTAAGATTTTCATGAAAAGATTTCTGCTTCAAAAAAGTTGGAAATTTTCATAAAGTATTTCGGCTTCAAAAAGGTTGAAAACTTTCATGAACTATTTCGGCTTCAAAAAAGTCGAAGATTTTCATGAAAAGATTTCTGCTTCAAAAAAGTTGAAAATTTACATGAAAAGATTTCGACTTCAAAAAAGTCTAAGATTTTCATGAAAAGATTTCGGCTTCAAAAAGTTGAAAATTTTCATGAAAAGATTTCGGCTTCAAAAAAGTTGAACATTTTCATGAAAAGATTTCTGCTTCAAAAAAGTTGAAAATTTACATGAAAAGATTTCGACTTCAAAAAAGTCTAAGATTTTCATGAAAAGATTTCTGCTTCAAAAAAGTTGGAAATTTTCATAAAGTATTTCGGCTTCAAAAAGGTTGAAAACTTTCATGAACTATTTCGGCTTCAAAAAAGTCGAAGATTTTCATGAAAAGATTTCTGCTTCAAAAAAGTTGAAAATTTACATGAAAAGATTTCGACTTCAAAAAAGTCTAAGATTTTCATGAAAAGATTTCGGCTTCAAAAAGTTGAAAATTTTCATGAAAAGATTTCGGCTTCAAAAAAGTTGACCATTTTCATGAAAAGATTTCGGCTTCAAAAAAGTTGAAAATTTTCATGAAAAGATTTCGGTTTCAAAAAGTTGAAAATTTTCATGAAAAGATTTCGGCTTCAAAAAGGTTGAAAATTTTCATGAAAAGATTTTGGTTTCAAAAAGTTGAAAATTTTCTTTAAAAGATTTAAGCTTCAAAAAGGTTGAAAACTTTCATGAACTATTTCGACTTCAAAAAAGTCGAAGATTTTCATGAAAAGTTTTCGGCTTCAAAAAAGTTGAACATTTTCATGAAGTATTTCGGTTGCAAAAAAGTTGAAAATTTACATGAAAAGATTTCGGCTTCAAAAAAGTTGAAAATTTTCATGAAAAGATTTCTGCTTCAAAAAACTTGAAAATTTTCATGAAAAGATTTTGGCTTCAAAAAAGTTAAACATTTTCATGAAAAGATTTCTGCTTCAAAAAGTTGAAAATTTTCATTAAAAGATTTAAGCTTCAAAAAGGTTGAAAACTTTCATGAACTATTTCGACTTCAAAAAAGTCGAAGATTTTCATGAAAATTTTTCGGCTTCAATAAAGTTGAACATTTTCATGAAGTATTTCGGCTGCAAAAAAGTCGAAGATTTTCATGAAAAGATTTCTGCTTCAAAAAAGTTGAACATTTTCATGAAAAGATTTCGGCTTCAAAAAAGTTGAAAATTTTCATGAAAAGATTTCGGCTTCAAAAAAGTCAAAAACTTTCATGAAGTATTTCGGCTTCAAAAAAGTTAAAAATTTTCATGAAAAGATTTCGGCTTCAAAAAAGTTTAACATTTTCATGAAAAGATTTCGGCTTCAAAAAAGTTGAACATTTTCATGAAAAGATTTCGGCTTCAAAAAAGTTGAAAATTTTCATGAAGTAATTCGGCTTCAAAAAAATGGAACATTTTCATGAAAAGATTTCGGCTTCAAAAAACTTGAACATTTTCATGAAAAGATTTCGGCTTCAAAAAAGTTGAAAATTTTCATGAACTATTTCGGCATCAAAAAAGTTGAAAATTTTCATGAAAATATTTAGGTTTCAAAAAAGTTGAAAATTTTCATGAAAAGATTTCGGCTTCAAAAAAGTTGAAAATTTTCATGAAAAGATCTCGGCTTCAAAAAAGTTGAACATTTTCATGAAAAGATTTCGGCTTCAAAAAAGTTGAAAATTTTCATGAAAAGATTTTGGTTTCAAAAAACTTGAACATTTTCATGAAAAGATTTCGGCTTCAAAAAAGTTGAAAATTTTCATGAAATATTTCGGCTTCAAAAAAATGGAACATTTTCATGAAAAGATTTCTGCTTCAAAAAAGTTGAAAATTTTCATGAAAAGTTTTTGGTATCAAAAAGTTGAAAATTTTCATGAAAAGATTTTGGTTTCAAAAAGTTGAAAATTTTCATGAAAAGATTTCGGCTTAAAAACAGTTGAACATTTTCATGAAAAGATTTCGGCTTCAAAAAAGTTGAAAATTTTCATTAAGTATTTCGGCTTCAAAAACATGGAACATTTTCATGAAAAGATTTCGGCTTCAAAAAAGTTGAACATTTTCATGAAAAGATTTCTGCTTCAAAAAAGTTGAAAATTTACATGAAAAGATTTCGACTTCAAAAAAGTCTAAGATTTTCATGAAAAGATTTCGGTTTCAAAAAGTTGAAAATTTTCATGAAAAGATTTCGGCTTCAAAAAAGTTGAAAATTTTCATGAAAAGATTTCGGCTTCAAAAAATGGAACATTTTCATGAAAAGATTTCAGCTTCAAAAAAGTTGAAAATTTACATGAAAAGATTTTGACTTCAAAAAAGTCTAAGATTTTCATGAAAAGATTTCTGCTTCAAAAAAGTTTAAAATTTTCATGAAAAGATTTTGGTTTCAAAAAAGTTGAACATTTTCATGAAAAGATTTCGGCTTCAAAAAAGTTGAACATTTTCATGAAAAGATTTCGGCTTCAAAAAATTTTAAAATTTTCATGAAAAGATTTCGGCTTCAAAAAAGTTTAAAATTTTCATGAAAAGATTTCGGCTTCAAAAAAGTTGAACATTATCATGAAGTATTTCGGCTTCAAAAAAGTTGAAAATTTTCATGAAAAGATTTCTACTTCAAAAAGTTGAAAATTTTCATGAAAAGATTTCGGCTTCAAAAAAGTTGAAGATTTTCATGAAAAGATTTCTGCTTCAAAAAAGTTGAAAATTTTCATGACAGGATTTTAGCTTTAAAAAAGGTTAAAATTTTCATGAAGTATTTCGGCTTCAAAAAGGTTGAAAACTTTCATGAACTATTTCGGCTTCAAAAAAATGGAACATTTTCATGTAAAGATTTCTGCTTCAAAAAAGTTGAACATTTTCATGAAAAGATTTCTGCTTCAAAAAAGTTGACCATTTTCATGAAAAGATTTCGGCTTCAAAAAAGTTGAAAATTTTCATGAAAAGATTTCAGCTTCAAAAAAGTTGAAAATTTACATGAAAAGATTTTGACTTAAAAAAAGTCTAAGATTTTCATGAAAAGATTTCTGCTTCAAAAAAGTTTAAAATTTTTATGAAAAGATTTCGGCTTCAAAAAAGTTGACCATTTTCATGAAAAGATTTCGGCTTCAAAAAAGTTGAAAATTTTCATGAAAAGATTTCGGTTTCAAAAAGTTGAAAATTTTCATGAAAAGATTTCGGCTTCAAAAAAGTTCAAAATTTTCATGAAGTATTTCGGCTTCAAAAAAATGGAACATTTTCATGAAAAGATTTCGGCTTCAAAAAAGTTGACCATTTTCATGAAAAGATTTCGGCTTCAAAAAAGTTGAAAATTTTCATGAAAAGATTTCGGTTTCAAAAAGTTGAAAATTTTCATGAAAACATTTCGGCTTCAAAAAAGTTGAAAATTTTCATAAAAAGATTTTGGTTTCAAAAAAGTTGAACATTTTCATGAAAAGATTTCGGCTTCAAAAAAGATGAAAATTTTCATGAAGTATTTTGGCTTCAAAAAAATGGAACATTTTCATGAAAAGATTTCGGCTTCAAAAAAGTTGAAAATTTTCATGAAAAGATTTCGGTTTCAAAAAGTTGAAAATTTTCATGAAAAGATTTCGGCTGCAAAAAAGTTGAAAATTTTCATGAAAAGATTTCAGCTTCAAAAAGGTTGAAAACTTCCATGAACTATTTCGACTTCAAAAAAGTCGAAGATTTTCATGAAAAGATTTCGGCTTCAAAAAAGTTGAACATTTTCATGAAAAGATTTCGGCTTCAAAAAATTTTAAAATTTTCATGAAAAGATTTCGGCTTCAAAAAAGTTTAAAATTTTCATGAAAAGATTTCGGCTTCAAAAAAGTTGAACATTATCATGAAGTATTTCGACTTCAAAAAAGTTGAAAATTTTCATGAAAAGATTTCTACTTCAAAAAGTTGAAAATTTTCATGAAAAGATTTCGGCTTCAAAAAAGTTGAAGATTTTCATGAAAAGATTTCTGCTTCAAAAAAGTTGAAAATTTTCATGACAGGATTTTAGCTTTAAAAAAGGTTAAAATTTTCATGAAGTATTTCGGCTTCAAAAAGGTTGAAAACTTTCATGAACTATTTCGGCTTCAAAAAAATGGAACATTTTCATGAAAAGATTTCTGCTTCAAAAAAGTTGAACATTTTCATGAAAAGATTTCTGCTTCAAAAAAGTTGACCATTTTCATGAAAAGATTTCGGCTTCAAAAAAGTTGAAAATTTTCATGAAAAGATTTCAGCTTCAAAAAAGTTGAAAATTTTCATGAAAAGATTTCTGCTTCAAAAAAGTTGAAAATTTACATGAAAAGATTTCGACTTCAAAAAAGTCTAAGATTTTCATGAAAAGATTTCTGCTTCAAAAAAGTTGGAAATTTTCATAAAGTATTTCGGCTTCAAAAAGGTTGAAAACTTTCATGAACTATTTCGGCTTCAAAAAAGTCGAAGATTTTCATGAAAAGATTTCTGCTTCAAAAAAGTTGAAAATTTACATGAAAAGATTTCGACTTCAAAAAAGTCTAAGATTTTCATGAAAAGATTTCGGCTTCAAAAAGTTGAAAATTTTCATGAAAAGATTTCGGCTTCAAAAAAGTTGAACATTTTCATGAAAAGATTTCTGCTTCAAAAAAGTTGAAAATTTACATGAAAAGATTTCGACTTCAAAAAAGTCTAAGATTTTCATGAAAAGATTTCTGCTTCAAAAAAGTTGGAAATTTTCATAAAGTATTTCGGCTTCAAAAAGGTTGAAAACTTTCATGAACTATTTCGGCTTCAAAAAAGTCGAAGATTTTCATGAAAAGATTTCTGCTTCAAAAAAGTTGAAAATTTACATGAAAAGATTTCGACTTCAAAAAAGTCTAAGATTTTCATGAAAAGATTTCGGCTTCAAAAAGTTGAAAATTTTCATGAAAAGATTTCGGCTTCAAAAAAGTTGACCATTTTCATGAAAAGATTTCGGCTTCAAAAAAGTTGAAAATTTTCATGAAAAGATTTCGGTTTCAAAAAGTTGAAAATTTTCATGAAAAGATTTCGGCTTCAAAAAGGTTGAAAATTTTCATGAAAAGATTTTGGTTTCAAAAAGTTGAAAATTTTCTTTAAAAGATTTAAGCTTCAAAAAGGTTGAAAACTTTCATGAACTATTTCGACTTCAAAAAAGTCGAAGATTTTCATGAAAAGTTTTCGGCTTCAAAAAAGTTGAACATTTTCATGAAGTATTTCGGTTGCAAAAAAGTTGAAAATTTACATGAAAAGATTTCGGCTTCAAAAAAGTTGAAAATTTTCATGAAAAGATTTCTGCTTCAAAAAACTTGAAAATTTTCATGAAAAGATTTTGGCTTCAAAAAAGTTAAACATTTTCATGAAAAGATTTCTGCTTCAAAAAGTTGAAAATTTTCATTAAAAGATTTAAGCTTCAAAAAGGTTGAAAACTTTCATGAACTATTTCGACTTCAAAAAAGTCGAAGATTTTCATGAAAATTTTTCGGCTTCAATAAAGTTGAACATTTTCATGAAGTATTTCGGCTGCAAAAAAGTCGAAGATTTTCATGAAAAGATTTCTGCTTCAAAAAAGTTGAACATTTTCATGAAAAGATTTCGGCTTCAAAAAAGTTGAAAATTTTCATGAAAAGATTTCGGCTTCAAAAAAGTCAAAAACTTTCATGAAGTATTTCGGCTTCAAAAAAGTTAAAAATTTTCATGAAAAGATTTCGGCTTCAAAAAAGTTTAACATTTTCATGAAAAGATTTCGGCTTCAAAAAAGTTGAACATTTTCATGAAAAGATTTCGGCTTCAAAAAAGTTGAAAATTTTCATGAAGTAATTCGGCTTCAAAAAAATGGAACATTTTCATGAAAAGATTTCGGCTTCAAAAAACTTGAACATTTTCATGAAAAGATTTCGGCTTCAAAAAAGTTGAAAATTTTCATGAACTATTTCGGCATCAAAAAAGTTGAAAATTTTCATGAAAATATTTAGGTTTCAAAAAAGTTGAAAATTTTCATGAAAAGATTTCGGCTTCAAAAAAGTTGAAAATTTTCATGAAAAGATCTCGGCTTCAAAAAAGTTGAACATTTTCATGAAAAGATTTCGGCTTCAAAAAAGTTGAAAATTTTCATGAAAAGATTTTGGTTTCAAAAAACTTGAACATTTTCATGAAAAGATTTCGGCTTCAAAAAAGTTGAAAATTTTCATGAAATATTTCGGCTTCAAAAAAATGGAACATTTTCATGAAAAGATTTCTGCTTCAAAAAAGTTGAAAATTTTCATGAAAAGTTTTTGGTATCAAAAAGTTGAAAATTTTCATGAAAAGATTTTGGTTTCAAAAAGTTGAAAATTTTCATGAAAAGATTTCGGCTTAAAAACAGTTGAACATTTTCATGAAAAGATTTCGGCTTCAAAAAAGTTGAAAATTTTCATTAAGTATTTCGGCTTCAAAAACATGGAACATTTTCATGAAAAGATTTCGGCTTCAAAAAAGTTGAACATTTTCATGAAAAGATTTCTGCTTCAAAAAAGTTGAAAATTTACATGAAAAGATTTCGACTTCAAAAAAGTCTAAGATTTTCATGAAAAGATTTCGGTTTCAAAAAGTTGAAAATTTTCATGAAAAGATTTCGGCTTCAAAAAAGTTGAAAATTTTCATGAAAAGATTTCGGCTTCAAAAAATGGAACATTTTCATGAAAAGATTTCAGCTTCAAAAAAGTTGAAAATTTACATGAAAAGATTTTGACTTCAAAAAAGTCTAAGATTTTCATGAAAAGATTTCTGCTTCAAAAAAGTTTAAAATTTTCATGAAAAGATTTTGGTTTCAAAAAAGTTGAACATTTTCATGAAAAGATTTCGGCTTCAAAAAAGTTGAACATTTTCATGAAAAGATTTCGGCTTCAAAAAATTTTAAAATTTTCATGAAAAGATTTCGGCTTCAAAAAAGTTTAAAATTTTCATGAAAAGATTTCGGCTTCAAAAAAGTTGAACATTATCATGAAGTATTTCGGCTTCAAAAAAGTTGAAAATTTTCATGAAAAGATTTCTACTTCAAAAAGTTGAAAATTTTCATGAAAAGATTTCGGCTTCAAAAAAGTTGAAGATTTTCATGAAAAGATTTCTGCTTCAAAAAAGTTGAAAATTTTCATGACAGGATTTTAGCTTTAAAAAAGGTTAAAATTTTCATGAAGTATTTCGGCTTCAAAAAGGTTGAAAACTTTCATGAACTATTTCGGCTTCAAAAAAATGGAACATTTTCATGTAAAGATTTCTGCTTCAAAAAAGTTGAACATTTTCATGAAAAGATTTCTGCTTCAAAAAAGTTGACCATTTTCATGAAAAGATTTCGGCTTCAAAAAAGTTGAAAATTTTCATGAAAAGATTTCAGCTTCAAAAAAGTTGAAAATTTACATGAAAAGATTTTGACTTAAAAAAAGTCTAAGATTTTCATGAAAAGATTTCTGCTTCAAAAAAGTTTAAAATTTTTATGAAAAGATTTCGGCTTCAAAAAAGTTGACCATTTTCATGAAAAGATTTCGGCTTCAAAAAAGTTGAAAATTTTCATGAAAAGATTTCGGTTTCAAAAAGTTGAAAATTTTCATGAAAAGATTTCGGCTTCAAAAAAGTTCAAAATTTTCATGAAGTATTTCGGCTTCAAAAAAATGGAACATTTTCATGAAAAGATTTCGGCTTCAAAAAAGTTGACCATTTTCATGAAAAGATTTCGGCTTCAAAAAAGTTGAAAATTTTCATGAAAAGATTTCGGTTTCAAAAAGTTGAAAATTTTCATGAAAACATTTCGGCTTCAAAAAAGTTGAAAATTTTCATAAAAAGATTTTGGTTTCAAAAAAGTTGAACATTTTCATGAAAAGATTTCGGCTTCAAAAAAGATGAAAATTTTCATGAAGTATTTTGGCTTCAAAAAAATGGAACATTTTCATGAAAAGATTTCGGCTTCAAAAAAGTTGAAAATTTTCATGAAAAGATTTCGGTTTCAAAAAGTTGAAAATTTTCATGAAAAGATTTCGGCTGCAAAAAAGTTGAAAATTTTCATGAAAAGATTTCAGCTTCAAAAAGGTTGAAAACTTCCATGAACTATTTCGACTTCAAAAAAGTCGAAGATTTTCATGAAAAGATTTCGGCTTCAAAAAAGTTGAACATTTTCATGAAAAGATTTCGGCTTCAAAAAATTTTAAAATTTTCATGAAAAGATTTCGGCTTCAAAAAAGTTTAAAATTTTCATGAAAAGATTTCGGCTTCAAAAAAGTTGAACATTATCATGAAGTATTTCGACTTCAAAAAAGTTGAAAATTTTCATGAAAAGATTTCTACTTCAAAAAGTTGAAAATTTTCATGAAAAGATTTCGGCTTCAAAAAAGTTGAAGATTTTCATGAAAAGATTTCTGCTTCAAAAAAGTTGAAAATTTTCATGACAGGATTTTAGCTTTAAAAAAGGTTAAAATTTTCATGAAGTATTTCGGCTTCAAAAAGGTTGAAAACTTTCATGAACTATTTCGGCTTCAAAAAAATGGAACATTTTCATGAAAAGATTTCTGCTTCAAAAAAGTTGAACATTTTCATGAAAAGATTTCTGCTTCAAAAAAGTTGACCATTTTCATGAAAAGATTTCGGCTTCAAAAAAGTTGAAAATTTTCATGAAAAGATTTCAGCTTCAAAAAAGTTGAAAATTTACATGAAAAGATTTTGACTTCAAAAAAGTCTAAGATTTTCATGAAAAGATTTCTGCTTCAAAAAAGTTTAAAATTTTCATGAAAAGATTTCGGCTTCAAAAAAGTTGAAAATTTTCATGAAAAGATTACGGTTTCAAAAAGTTGAAAATTTTCATGAAAAGATTTCGGCTTCAAAAAAGTTGAAAATTTTCATGAAAAGATTTCGGCTTCAAAAAAGTTGACCATTTTCATGAAAAGATTTCAGCTTCAAAAAAGTTGAAAATTTACATGAAAAGATTTCGACTTCAAAAAAGTCTAAGCTTTTCATGAAAAGATTTCGGCTTCAAAAAAGTTGAACATTTTCATGAAGTATTTCGGCTGCAAAAAAGTCGAAGATTTTCATGAAAAGATTTCTGCTTCAAAAAAGTTGAACATTTTCATGAAAAGATTTCTGCTTCAAAAAAGTTTAAAATTTTCATGAAAAGATTTCTGCTTCAAAAAAGTCTAAGATTTTCATGAAAAGATTTCGGCTTCAAAAAAGTTGAAAATTTACATGAAAAGATTTCGACTTCAAAAAAGTCTAAGCTTTTCATGAAAAGATTTCGGCTTCAAAAAAGTTGAACATTTTCATGAAAAGATTTCTGCTTCAAAAAAGTTGAAAATTTACATGAAAAGATTTCGACTTCAAAAAAGTCTAAGATTTTCATGAAAAGATTTCTGCTTCAAAAAAGTTAAAAATTTTCATGAAAAGATTTCGGCTTCAAAAAAGTTGACCATTTTCATGAAAAGATTTCGGCTTCAAAAAAGTTGAAAATTTTCATGAAAAGATTTTGGTTTCAAAAAGTTGAAAATTTTCATGAAAAGATTTCAGCTTCAAAAAGGTTGAAAACTTTCATGAACTATTTCGACTTCAAAAAAGTCGAAGATTTTCATGAAAAGATTTCGGCTTCAAAAAAGTTGAACATTTTCATGAAGTATTTCGGCTGCAAAAAAGTCGAAGATTTTCATGAAAAGATTTCTGCTTCAAAAAAGTTTAAAATTGTCATGAAAAGATTTCTGCTTCAAAAAAGTCTAAGATTTTCATGAAAAGATTTCTGCTTCAAAAAAGTTGAAAATTTTCATGAAAAGATTTCGGCTTCAAAAAGTTGAAAATTTACATTAGAAGATTTCGGCTTCAAAAAAGTCAAAAACTTTCATGAAGTATTTCGGCTTCAAAAAAGTCGAAGTATTTCATGAAAAGATTTCTGCTCCAAAAAAGTTGAAAATTTTCATGAAAAGATTTCGGCTTCAAAAAAGTTGAAAATTTACATGAAAAGATTTCGGCTTCAAAAAAGTTGAACATTTTCATGAAAAGATTTCGGCTTCAAAAAAGTTTTAAATTTACATGAAAAGATTTCGACTTCAAAAAAGTTGAAAATTTTCATGAAGTATTTCGGCATCAAAAAAATGGAACATTTTCATGAAAAGATTTCGGCTTCAAAAAAGTTGAACATTTTCATGAAAAGATTTCTGCTTCAAAAAAGTTGAAAATTTACATGAAAAGATTTCGACTTCAAAAAAGTCTAAGATTTTCATGAAAAGATTTCTGCTTCATAAAAGTTGAAAATTTTCATGAAAAGATTTCGGCTTCAAAAAAGTTGAAAATTTTCATGACAGGATTTTGGCTTTAAAAAAAGAAGAAGTTTTCATAAAGTATTTCGGCTTCAAAAAGGTTGAAAACTTTCATGAACTATTTCGGCTTCAAAAAAGTCGAAGATTTTCATGAAAAGATTTCTGCTTCAAAAAAGTTGAAGATTTTCATGAAAAGATTTCTGCTTCAAAAAAGTTGAAAATTTACATGAAAAGATTTCGACTTCAAAAAAGTCTAAGCTTTTCATGAAAAGATTTCGGCTTCAAAAAAGTTGAACATTTTCATGAAAAGATTTCTGCTTCAAAAAAGTTGAAAATTTAAATAAAAAGATTTCGACATCAAAAAAGTCTAAGATTTTCATGAAAAGATTTCTGCTTCAAAAAAGTTGAAAATTTTCATGAAAAGATTTCGGCTTCAAAAAAGTTGAAAATTTTCATGAAAAGATTTCGGCTTCAAAAAAGTTAAAAATTTTCATGAAAAGATTTAGACTTCAAAAAAGTTGAATATTTTCATCAAGTATTTCGGCTTCAAAAAAGTCGAAGATTTTCATGAAAAGATTTCGGCTTCAAAAAAGTTGAAAATTTTCATGAAAAGATTTCGGCTTCAAAAAAGTTGAACATTTTCATGAAAAGATTTCGGCTTCAAAAAAGTTGAAAATTTTCATAAAAGATTTCGGCTTCAAAAAAGTTGAACATTTTCATGAAAAGATTTCTGCTTCAAAAAAGTTTAAAATTTTCATGAAAAGATTTCGACTTCAAAAAAGTTGAAAATTTTCATGAAGTATTTTGGCTTCAAAAAAGTTGAACATTTTCATGAAAAGATTTCGGCTTCAAAAAAGTTGAACATTTTCATGAAAAGATTTCTGCTTCAAAAAAGTTGAAAATTTTCATGAAAAGATTTCGGCTTCAAAAAGTTGAAAATTTTCATGAAAAGATTTCGGCTTCAAAAAGTTGACCATTTTCATGAAAAGATTTCGGCTTCAAAAAAGTTGAAAATTTTCATGAAAAGATTTCGGTTTCAAAAAGTTGAAAATTTTCATGAAAAGATCTCAGCTTCAAAAAAGTTGAACATTTTCATGAAAAGATTTCGGCTTCAAAAAAGTTGAAAATTTTCATGAAAAGATTTTGGTTTTAAAAAGTTGAAAATTTTCATGAAAAGATTTTGGTTTTAAAAAGTTGAACATTTTCATGAAAAGATTTCTGCTTCAAAAAAGTTGAAAATTTACATGAAAAGATTTCGACTTCAAAAAAGTTGAAAATTTTCATGAAGTATTTTGGCTTCAAAAAAGTTGAACATTTTCATGAAAAGATTTCGGCTTCAAAAAAGTTGAACATTTTCATGAAAAGATTTCTGCTTCAAAAAAGTTGAAAATTTTCATGAAAAGATTTCGGCTTCAAAAAGTTGAAAATTTTCATGAAAAGATTTCGGCTTCAAAAAGTTGACCATTTTCATGAAAAGATTTCGGCTTCAAAAAAGTTGAAAATTTTCATGAAAAGATTTCGGTTTCAAAAAGTTGAAAATTTTCATGAAAAGATCTCAGCTTCAAAAAAGTTGAACATTTTCATGAAAAGATTTCGGCTTCAAAAAAGTTGAAAATTTTCATGAAAAGATTTTGGTTTTAAAAAGTTGAAAATTTTCATGAAAAGATTTCGGCTTCAAAAAAGTTGAAAATTTTCATGAAGTATTTCGGCTTCAAAAAAATGGAACATTTTCATGAAAAGATTTCGGCTTCCAAAAACTTCAACATTTTCATGAAAAGATTTCGGCTTTAAAAAAACAGAAAATTTTCATGAAAAGATTTCTGCTTCAAAAAAGTTGAAAATTTTCATGAAAAGATTTCGTCTTCAAAAAAGTTGAAAATTTTCATGAAAAGATTTTGGTTTCAAAAAAGTTGAACATTTTCATCAAAAGATTTCGGCTTCAAAAAAGTTCAAAATTTTCATGAAGTATTTCGGCTTCAAAAAAATGGAACATTTTCATGAAAAGATTTCGGCTTCAAAAAAGTTGACCATTTTCATGAAAAGATTTCGGCTTCAAAAAAGTTGAAAATTTTCATGAAAAGATTTCAGCTTCAAAAAGGTTGAAAACTTTCATGAACTATTTCGACTTCAAAAAAGTCGAAGATTTTCATGAAAAGATTTCGGCTTCAAAAAAGTCGAACATTTTCATGAAGTATTTCGGCTGCAAAAAAGTCGAAGATTTTTATGAAAAGATTTCTGCTTCAAAAAAGTTGAACATTTTCATGAAAAGATTTCTGCTTCAAAAAAGTTTAAAATTTTCATGAAAAGATTTCTGCTTCAAAAAAGTCTAAGATTTTCATGAAAAGATTTCTGCTTCAAAAAAGTTGAAAATTTTCATGAAAAGATTTCGGCTTCAAAAAGTTGAAAATTTACATTAGAAGATTTCGGCTTCAAAAAAGTCAAAAACTTTCATGAAGTATTTCGGCTTCAAAAAAGTCGAAGTATTTCATGAAAAGATTTCTGCTCCAAAAAAGTTGAAAATTTTCATGAAAAGATTTCGGCTTCAAAAAAGTTGAAAATTTACATGAAAAGATTTCGGCTTCAAAAAAGTTGAACATTTTCATGAAAAGATTTCGGCTTCAAAAAAGTTTTAAATTTACATGAAAAGATTTCGACTTCAAAAAAGTTGAAAATTTTCATGAAGTATTTCGGCATCAAAAAAATGGAACATTTTCATGAAAAGATTTCGGCTTCAAAAAAGTTGAACATTTTCATGAAAAGATTTCTGCTTCAAAAAAGTTGAAAATTTACATGAAAAGATTTCGACTTCAAAAAAGTCTAAGATTTTCATGAAAAGATTTCTGCTTCATAAAAGTTGAAAATTTCATGAAAAGATTTCTGCTTCAAAAAAGTTGAAAATTTTCATGACAGGATTTTGGCTTTAAAAAAAGAAGAAGTTTTCATAAAGTATTTTGGCTTCAAAAAGGTTGAAAACTTTCATGAACTATTTCGGCTTCAAAAAAGTCGAAGATTTTCATGAAAAGATTTCTGCTTCAAAAAAGTTGAAAATTTTCATGAAAAGCTTTAGGCTTCAAAAAAGTTGAAGATTTTCATGAAAAGATTTCTGCTTCAAAAAAGTTGAAAATTTTCAGGAAAAGATTTCTGCTTCAAAAAAGTTGAAAATTTACATGAAAAGATTTCGACTTCAAAAAAGTCTAAGCTTTTCATGAAAAGATTTCGGCTTCAAAAAAGTTGAACATTTTCATGAAAAGATTTCTGCTTCAAAAAAGTTGAAAATTTACATGAAAAGATTTCGACTTCAAAAAAGTCTAAGATTTTCATGAAAAGATTTCTGCTTCAAAAAAGTTAAAAATTTTCATGAAAAGATTTCGGCTTCAAAAAAGTTGACCATTTTCATGAAAAGATTTCGGCTTCAAAAAAGTCGAAAATTTTCATGAAAAGATTTTGGTTTCAAAAAGTTGAAAATTTTCATGAAAAGATTTCAGCTTCAAAAAGGTTGAAAACTTTCATGAACTATTTCGACTTCAAAAAAGTCGAAGATTTTCATGAAAAGATTTCGGCTTCAAAAAAGTTGAACATTTTCATGAAGTATTTCGGCTGCAAAAAAGTCGAAGATTTTTATGAAAAGATTTCTGCTTCAAAAAAGTTGAACATTTTCATGAAAAGATTTCTGCTTCAGAAAAGTTTAAAATTTTCATGAAAAGATTTCTGCTTCAAAAAAGTCTAAGATTTTCATGAAAAGATTTCTGCTTCAAAAAAGTTGAAAATTTTCATGAAAAGATTTCGGCTTCAAAAAGTTGAAAATTTACATTAGAAGATTTCGGCTTCAAAAAAGTCAAAAACTTTCATGAAGTATTTCGGCTTCAAAAAAGTCGAAGTATTTCATGAAAAGATTTCTGCTCCAAAAAAGTTGAAAATTTTCATGAAAAGATTTCGGCTTCAAAAAAGTTGAAAATTTACATGAAAAGATTTCGGCTTCAAAAAAGTTGAACATTTTCATGAAAAGATTTCGGCTTCAAAAAAGTTTTAAATTTACATGAAAAGATTTCGACTTCAAAAAAGTTGAAAATTTTCATGAAGTATTTCGGCATCAAAAAAATGGAACATTTTCATGAAAAGATTTCGGCTTCAAAAAAGTTGAACATTTTCATGAAAAGATTTCTGCTTCAAAAAAGTTGAAAATTTACATGAAAAGATTTCGACTTCAAAAAAGTCTAAGATTTTCATGAAAAGATTTCTGCTTCATAAAAGTTGAAAATTTCATGAAAAGATTTCTGCTTCAAAAAAGTTGAAAATTTTCATGACAGGATTTTTGCTTTAAAAAAAGAAGAAGTTTTCATAAAGTATTTTGGCTTCAAAAAGGTTGAAAACTTTCATGAACTATTTCGGCTTCAAAAAAGTCGAAGATTTTCATGAAAAGATTTCTGCTTCAAAAAAGTTGAAAATTTTCATGAAAAGCTTTAGGCTTCAAAAAAGTTGAAGATTTTCATGAAAAGATTTCTGCTTCAAAAAAGTTGAAAATTTTCAGGAAAAGATTTCTGCTTCAAAAAAGTTGAAAATTTACATGAAAAGATTTCGACTTCAAAAAAGTCTAAGCTTTTCATGAAAAGATTTCGGCTTCAAAAAAGTTGAACATTTTCATGAAAAGATTTCTGCTTCAAAAAAGTTGAAAATTTACATGAAAAGATTTCGACTTCAAAAAAGTCTAAGATTTTCATGAAAAGATTTCTGCTTCAAAAAAGTTAAAAATTTTCATGAAAAGATTTCGGCTTCAAAAAAGTTGACCATTTTCATGAAAAGATTTCGGCTTCAAAAAAGTCGAAAATTTTCATGAAAAGATTTTGGTTTCAAAAAGTTGAAAATTTTCATGAAAAGATTTCAGCTTCAAAAAGGTTGAAAACTTTCATGAACTATTTCGACTTCAAAAAAGTCGAAGATTTTCATGAAAAGATTTCGGCTTCAAAAAAGTTGAACATTTTCATGAAGTATTTCGGCTGCAAAAAAGTCGAAGATTTTCATGAAAAGATTTCTGCTTCAAAAAAGTTTAAAATTGTCATGAAAAGATTTCTGCTTCAAAAAAGTCTAAGATTTTCATGAAAAGATTTCTGCTTCAAAAAAGTTGAAAATTTTCATGAAAAGATTTCGGCTTCAAAAAGTTGAAAATTTACATTAGAAGATTTCGGCTTCAAAAAAGTCAAAAACTTTCATGAAGTATTTCGGCTTCAAAAAAGTCGAAGTATTTCATGAAAAGATTTCTGCTCCAAAAAAGTTGAAAATTTTCATGAAAAGATTTCGGCTTCAAAAAAGTTGAAAATTTACATGAAAAGATTTCGGCTTCAAAAAAGTTGAACATTTTCATGAAAAGATTTCGGCTTCAAAAAAGTTTTAAATTTACATGAAAAGATTTCGACTTCAAAAAAGTTGAAAATTTTCATGAAGTATTTCGGCATCAAAAAAATGGAACATTTTCATGAAAAGATTTCGGCTTCAAAAAAGTTGAACATTTTCATGAAAAGATTTCTGCTTCAAAAAAGTTGAAAATTTACATGAAAAGATTTCGACTTCAAAAAAGTCTAAGATTTTCATGAAAAGATTTCTGCTTCATAAAAGTTGAAAATTTTCATGAAAAGATTTCGGCTTCAAAAAAGTTGAAAATTTTCATGACAGGATTTTGGCTTTAAAAAAAGAAGAAGTTTTCATAAAGTATTTCGGCTTCAAAAAGGTTGAAAACTTTCATGAACTATTTCGGCTTCAAAAAAGTCGAAGATTTTCATGAAAAGATTTCTGCTTCAAAAAAGTTGAAGATTTTCATGAAAAGATTTCTGCTTCAAAAAAGTTGAAAATTTACATGAAAAGATTTCGACTTCAAAAAAGTCTAAGCTTTTCATGAAAAGATTTCGGCTTCAAAAAAGTTGAACATTTTCATGAAAAGATTTCTGCTTCAAAAAAGTTGAAAATTTAAATAAAAAGATTTCGACATCAAAAAAGTCTAAGATTTTCATGAAAAGATTTCTGCTTCAAAAAAGTTGAAAATTTTCATGAAAAGATTTCGGCTTCAAAAAAGTTGAAAATTTTCATGAAAAGATTTCGGCTTCAAAAAAGTTAAAAATTTTCATGAAAAGATTTAGACTTCAAAAAAGTTGAATATTTTCATCAAGTATTTCGGCTTCAAAAAAGTCGAAGATTTTCATGAAAAGATTTCGGCTTCAAAAAAGTTGAAAATTTTCATGAAAAGATTTCGGCTTCAAAAAAGTTGAACATTTTCATGAAAAGATTTCGGCTTCAAAAAAGTTGAAAATTTTCATAAAAGATTTCGGCTTCAAAAAAGTTGAACATTTTCATGAAAAGATTTCTGCTTCAAAAAAGTTTAAAATTTTCATGAAAAGATTTCGACTTCAAAAAAGTTGAAAATTTTCATGAAGTATTTTGGCTTCAAAAAAGTTGAACATTTTCATGAAAAGATTTCGGCTTCAAAAAAGTTGAACATTTTCATGAAAAGATTTCTGCTTCAAAAAAGTTGAAAATTTTCATGAAAAGATTTCGGCTTCAAAAAGTTGAAAATTTTCATGAAAAGATTTCGGCTTCAAAAAGTTGACCATTTTCATGAAAAGATTTCGGCTTCAAAAAAGTTGAAAATTTTCATGAAAAGATTTCGGTTTCAAAAAGTTGAAAATTTTCATGAAAAGATCTCAGCTTCAAAAAAGTTGAACATTTTCATGAAAAGATTTCGGCTTCAAAAAAGGTGAAAATTTTCATGAAAAGATTTTGGTTTTAAAAAGTTGAAAATTTTCATGAAAAGATTTCGGCTTCAAAAAAGTTGAAAATTTTCATGAAGTATTTCGGCTTCAAAAAAATGGAACATTTTCATGAAAAGATTTCGGCTTCCAAAAACTTCAACATTTTCATGAAAAGATTTCGGCTTCAAAAAAACAGAAAATTTTCATGAAAAGATTTCTGCTTCAAAAAAGTTGAAAATTTACATGAAAAGATTTCGGCTTCAAAAAAGTCTAAGATTTTCATGAAAAGATTTCTGCTTCAAAAAAGTTGAAAATTTTCATGAAAAGATTTCGTCTTCAAAAAAGTTGAAAATTTTCATGAAAAGATTTTGGTTTCAAAAAAGTTGAACATTTTCATCAAAAGATTTCGGCTTCAAAAAAGTTCAAAATTTTCATGAAGTATTTCGGCTTCAAAAAAATGGAACATTTTCATGAAAAGATTTCGGCTTCAAAAAAGTTGACCATTTTCATGAAAAGATTTCGGCTTCAAAAAAGTTGAAAATTTTCATGAAAAGATTTCAGCTTCAAAAAGGTTGAAAACTTTCATGAACTATTTCGACTTCAAAAAAGTCGAACATTTTCATGAAGTATTTCGGCTGCAAAAAAGTCGAAGATTTTCATGAAAAGATTTCTGCTTCAAAAAAGTTGAACATTTTCATGAAAAGATTTCTGCTTCAAAAAAGTTTAAAATTTTCATGAAAAGATTTCTGCTTCAAAAAAGTCTAAGATTTTCATGAAAAGATTTCTGCTTCAAAAAAGTTGAAAATTTTCATGAAAAGATTTCGGCTTCAAAAAGTTGAAAATTTACATTAGAAGATTTCGGCTTCAAAAAAGTCAAAAACTTTCATGAAGTATTTCGGCTTCAAAAAAGTCGAAGTATTTCATGAAAAGATTTCTGCTCCAAAAAAGTTGAAAATTTTCATGAAAAGATTTCGGCTTCAAAAAAGTTGAAAATTTACATGAAAAGATTTCGGCTTCAAAAAAGTTGAACATTTTCATGAAAAGATTTCGGCTTCAAAAAAGTTTTAAATTTACATGAAAAGATTTCGACTTCAAAAAAGTTGAAAATTTTCATGAAGTATTTCGGCATCAAAAAAATGGAACATTTTCATGAAAAGATTTCGGCTTCAAAAAAGTTGAACATTTTCATGAAAAGATTTCTGCTTCAAAAAAGTTGAAAATTTACATGAAAAGATTTCGACTTCAAAAAAGTCTAAGATTTTCATGAAAAGATTTCTGCTTCATAAAAGTTGAAAATTTCATGAAAAGATTTCTGCTTCAAAAAAGTTGAAAATTTTCATGACAGGATTTTGGCTTTAAAAAAAGAAGAAGTTTTCATAAAGTATTTTGGCTTCAAAAAGGTTGAAAACTTTCATGAACTATTTCGGCTTCAAAAAAGTCGAAGATTTTCATGAAAAGATTTCTGCTTCAAAAAAGTTGAAAATTTTCATGAAAAGCTTTAGGCTTCAAAAAAGTTGAAGATTTTCATGAAAAGATTTCGACATCAAAAAAGTCTAAGATTTTCATGAAAAGATTTCTGCTTCAAAAAAGTTGAAAATTTTCAGGAAAAGATTTTGGTTTCAAAAAGTTGAAAATTTTCATGAAAAGATTTCGGCTTCAAAAAAGTTGAACATTTTCATGAAAAGATTTCGGCTTCAAAAAAGTTGAACATTTTCATGAAAAGATTTTGGTTTCAAAAAGTTGAAAATTTTCATGAAAAGATTTCGGCTTCAAAAAAGTTGAAAATTTTCATGAAGTATTTCGGCTTCAAAAAAATTTAACATTTTCATGAAAAGATTTCGGCTTCAAAAAAGTTGAAAATTTTCATGAAGTATTTCGGCTTCAAAAAAATGGAACATTTTCATGAAAAGATTTCGGCTTCAAAAAAGTTGACCATTTTCATGAAAAGATTTCGGCTTCAAAAAAGTTGAAAATTTTCATGAAAAGATTTCAGCTTCAAAAAGGTTGAAAACTTTCATGAACTATTTCGACTTCAAAAAAGTCGAACATTTTCATGAAGTATTTCGGCTGCAAAAAAGTCGAAGATTTTCATGAAAAGATTTCTGCTTCAAAAAAGTTGAACATTTTCATGAAAAGATTTCTGCTTCAAAAAAGTTTAAAATTTTCATGAAAAGATTTCTGCTTCAAAAAAGTCTAAGATTTTCATGAAAAGATTTCTGCTTCAAAAAAGTTGAAAATTTTCATGAAAAGATTTCGGCTTCAAAAAGTTGAAAATTTACATTAGAAGATTTCGGCTTCAAAAAAGTCAAAAACTTTCATGAAGTATTTCGGCTTCAAAAAAGTCGAAGTATTTCATGAAAAGATTTCTGCTCCAAAAAAGTTGAAAATTTTCATGAAAAGATTTCGGCTTCAAAAAAGTTGAAAATTTACATGAAAAGATTTCGGCTTCAAAAAAGTTGAACATTTTCATGAAAAGATTTCGGCTTCAAAAAAGTTTTAAATTTACATGAAAAGATTTCGACTTCAAAAAAGTTGAAAATTTTCATGAAGTATTTCGGCATCAAAAAAATGGAACATTTTCATGAAAAGATTTCGGCTTCAAAAAAGTTGAACATTTTCATGAAAAGATTTCTGCTTCAAAAAAGTTGAAAATTTACATGAAAAGATTTCGACTTCAAAAAAGTCTAAGATTTTCATGAAAAGATTTCTGCTTCATAAAAGTTGAAAATTTCATGAAAAGATTTCTGCTTCAAAAAAGTTGAAAATTTTCATGACAGGATTTTGGCTTTAAAAAAAGAAGAAGTTTTCATAAAGTATTTTGGCTTCAAAAAGGTTGAAAACTTTCATGAACTATTTCGGCTTCAAAAAAGTCGAAGATTTTCATGAAAAGATTTCTGCTTCAAAAAAGTTGAAAATTTTCATGAAAAGCTTTAGGCTTCAAAAAAGTTGAAGATTTTCATGAAAAGATTTCGACATCAAAAAAGTCTAAGATTTTCATGAAAAGATTTCTGCTTCAAAAAAGTTGAAAATTTTCAGGAAAAGATTTTGGTTTCAAAAAGTTGAAAATTTTCATGAAAAGATTTCGGCTTCAAAAAAGTTGAACATTTTCATGAAAAGATTTCGGCTTCAAAAAAGTTGAACATTTTCATGAAAAGATTTTGGTTTCAAAAAGTTGAAAATTTTCATGAAAAGATTTCGGCTTCAAAAAAGTTGAAAATTTTCATGAAGTATTTCGGCTTCAAAAAAATTTAACATTTTCATGAAAAGATTTCGGCTTCAAAAAAGTTGAAAATTTTCATGAAGTATTTCGGCTTCAAAAACATGTAACATTTTCATGAAAAGATTTCGGCTTCAAAAAAGTAAAACATTTTCATGAAAAGATTTCTGCTTCAAAAAAGTTGAAAATTTACATGAAAAGATTTTGACTTCAAAAAAGTTGAAAATTTTCATGAAGTATTTTGGCTTCAAAAAAGTTGAACATTTTCATGAAAAGATTTCGGATTCAAAAAAGTTGAACATTTTCATGAAAAGATTTCTGCTTCAAAAAAGTTGAAAATTTTCATGAAAAGATTTCGGCTTCAAGAAGTTGAAAATTTTCATGAAAAGATTTCGGCTTCAAAAAAGTTGAAAATTTTCATGAAAAGATTTCGGTTTCAAAAAGTTGAAAATTTTCATGAACTATTTCGGCATCAAAAAAGTTGAAAATTTTCATGAAAAGATTTCTGTTTCAAAAAAGTTGAAAATTTTCATGAAAAGATTTCGGCTTCAAAAAAGTTAAAAATTTTCATGAAAAGATTTCTGCTTCAAAAAAGTTGAAAATTTTCATAAAAAGATTTTGGTTTCAAAAAGTTGAAAATTTTCATGAAAAGATTTCGGCTTCAAAAAAGTTGAACATTTTCATGAAAAGATTTCGGCTTCAAAAAAGTTGAACATTTTCATGAAAAGATTTCGGCTTCAAAAAAGTTGAAAATTTTCATGAAGTATTTCCGCTTCAAAAACATGGAACATTTTCATGAAAAGATTTTGGCTTCAAAAAAGTTGAACATTTTCATGAAAAGATTTCTGCTTCAAAAAAGCTGAAAATTTACATGAAAAGATTTCGACTTCAAAAAAGTTGAAAATTTTCATGAAGTATTTCGGCTTCAAAAAAATTTAACATTTTCATGAAAAGATTTCGGCTTCAAAAAAGTTGACCATTTTCATGAAAAGATTTCGGCTTCAAAAAAGTTGAACATTTTCATGAAGTATTTCGGCTTCAAAAAAGTTGAACATTTTCATGAAAAGATTTCGGCTTCAAAAAAGTTGAACATTTTCATGAAAAGATTTCTGCTTCAAAAAAGTTGAAAATTTACATGAAAAGATTTCGACTTCAAAAAAGTTGAAAATTTTCATGAAGTATTTTGGTTTCAAAAAAGTTGAACATTTTCATGAAAAGATTTCGGCTTCAAAAAAGTTGAACATTTTCATGAAAAGATTTCTGCTTCAAAAAAGTTGAACATTTTCATGAAAAGATTTCGGCTTCAAAAAGTTGAAAATTTTCATGAAAAGATTTCGGCTTCAAAAAGTTGACCATTTTCATGAAAAGATTTCGGCTTCAAAAAAGTTGAAAATTTTCATGAAAAGATTTCGGTTTCAAAAAGTTGAAAATTTTCATGAAAAGATCTCAGCTTCAAAAAAGTTGAACATTTTCATGAAAAGATTTCGGCTTCAAAAAAGTTGAAAAATTTCATGAAAAGATTTTGGTTTCAAAAAGTTGAAAATTTTCATGAAAAGATTTCGGCTTCAAAAAAGTTGAAAATTTTCATGAAGTATTTCGGCTTCAAAAAAATGGAACATTTTCATGAAAAGATTTCGGCTTCCAAAAACTTCAACATTTTCATGAAAAGATTTCGGCTTCAAAAAAACAGAAAATTTTCATGAAAAGATTTCTGCTTCAAAAAAGTTGAAAATTTACATGAAAAGATTTCGGCTTCAAAAAAGTCGAAGATTTTCATGAAAAGATTTCGGCTTCAAAAAAGTTGACCATTTTCATGAAAAAATTTCGGCTTCAAAAAAGTTGAAAATTTTCATGACAGGATTTTGGCTTCAAAAAGGTTGAAAACTTTCATGAACTATTTCGACTTCAAAAAAGTCGAAGATTTTCATGAAAAGATTTCGGCTTCAAAAAGTTGAAAATTTTCATGAAAAGATTTCTGCTTCAAAAAAGTTGAAAATTTACATGAAAAGATTTCGGTTTAAAAAAGTTGAAAATTTTCATGAAAAGATCTCGGCTTCAAAGAAGTTGAACATTTTCATGAAAAGATTTCGGCTTCAAAAAAGTTGAACATTTTCATGAAAAGATTTCGGCTTCCAAAAACTTCAACATTTTCATGAAAAGATTTCGGCTTCAAAAAAACAGAAAATTTTCATGAAAAGATTTCTGCTTCAAAAAAGTTGAAAATTTACATGAAAAGATTTCGGCTTCAAAAAAGTCTAAGATTTTCATGAAAAGATTTCTGCTTCAAAAAAGTTGAAAATTTTCATGAAAAGATTTCGGCTTCAAAAAGTTGAAAATATTCATGAAAAGATTTCGGTTTCAAAAAGTTGAAAATTTTCATGAAAAGATCTCGGCTTCAAAAAAGTTGAACATTTTCATGAAAAGATTTCTGCTTCAAAAAAGTTGAAAATTTTCATGAAAAGATTTTGGTTTCAAAAAGTTGAAAATTTTCATGAAAAGATTTCAGCTTCAAAAAGGTTGAAAACTTTCATAAACTATTTCGACTTCAAAAAAGTCGAAGATTTTCATGAAAAGATTTCGGCTTCAAAAAAGTTGACCATTTTCATGAAAAAATTTCGGCTTCAAAAAAGTTGAAAATTTTCATGACAGGATTTTGGCTTCAAAAAGGTTGAAAACTTTCATGAACTATTTCGACTTCAAAAAAGTCGAAGATTTTCATGAAAAGATTTCGGCTTCAAAAAGTTGAAAATTTTCATGAAAAGATTTCTGCTTCAAAAAAGTTGAAAATTTACATGAAAAGATTTCGGCTTCAAAAAAGTTGAAAATTTTCATGAAAAGATTTCGGCTTTAAAAAGTTGAAAATTTTCAGGAAAAGATTTCGGCTTCAAAAAAGTTGACCATTTTCATGAAAAGATTTCGGCTTCAAAAAATTTGAAAATTTTCAATAAAAGATTTCGGTTTAAAAAAGTTGAAAATTTTCATGAAAAGATCTAGGCTTCAAAGAAGTTGAACATTTTCATGAAAAGATTTCGGCTTCAAAAAAGTTGAACATTTTCATGAAAAGATTTCGGCTTCAAAAAAGTTGAACATTTTCATGAAGTATTTCGGCTGCAAAAAAGTTGAAAATTCTCATGAAAAGATTTCGGCTTAAAAAAGGTTGACCATTTTCATGAAAAGATTTCGGCTTCAAAAAAGTTGAACATTTTCATGAAAAGATTTCTGCTTCAAAAAAGTTGAAAATTTTCATGAAAAGATTTCGGCTTCAAAAAGTTGAAAATTTACATGAAAAGATTTCGGCTTCAAAAAAGTTGAACATATTCATGAAAAGATTTCTGCTTCAAAAAAGTTGAAAATTTACATGAAAAGATTTCTGCTTCAAAAAAGTTGAAAATTTTCATGAAAAGATTTCTGCTTCAAAAAAGTTGAAAATTTTCATGAAAAGATTTCGGCTTCAAAAAGTTGAAAATTTTCATGAAAAGATTTCGGCTTCAAAAAAGTTGACCATTTACATGAAAAGATTTCGGCTTCAAAAAAGTTGAAAATTTTCAAATAAAAGATTTCGGTTTAAAAATTTGAAAATTTTCATGAAAAGATCTCGGCTTCAAAAAAGTTGAATATTTTCATGAAAAGATTTCGGCTTCAAAAAAGTTGAACATTTTCATGAAAAGATTTCGGCTTCAAAAAAGTTGAACATTTTCATGAAAAGATTTCTGCTTCAAAAAAGTTGAAAATTTTCATGAAAAGATTTCGGCCTCAAAAAGTTGAAAATTTTCATGAAAAGATTTCGGCTTCAAAAAAGTTGACCATTTTCATGAAAAGATTTCGGCTTCAAAAAAGTTGAAAATTTTCATGAAATGATTTTGGTTTCAAAAAGTTGAAAATTTTCATGAAGTATTTCGGCTTCAAAAAAATGGAACATTTTCATGAAAAGATTTTGGCTTCAAAAAAGTTGAAAATTTTCATGAAAAGATTTCGGCTTCAAAAAAGTTGAACATTTTCATGAAAAGATTTCTGCTTCAAAAAAGTTGAAAATTTACATGAAAAGATTTCGACTTCAAAAAAGTCTAAGATTTTCATGTAAAGATTTCGGCTTCAAAAAAGTTGAAAATTTTCATGAAGTATTTTGGCTTCAAAAAAGTTGAACATTTTCATGAAAAGATTTGGGCTTCAAAAAAGTTGAAAATTTTCATGAAGTATTTCGGCTTCAAAAAAGTCGAAAATTTTCATGAAAAGATTTCGGCTTCAAAAAGTTGAAAATTTTCATGAAAAGATTTCGGCTTCAAAAAAGTTGATCATTTTCATGAAAAGATTTCGGCTTCAAAAAAGTTGAAAATTTTCATGAAAAGATTTCGGTTTCAAAAAGTTGAAAATTTTCATGAAAAGATCTCGGCTTCAAAAAAGTTGAATATTTTCATCAAGTAATTTTGGCTTCAAAAAAGTCGAAGGTTTTCATGAAAAGATTTCTGCTTCAAAAAAGTTGAAAATTTTCATGAAAAGATTTCGGCTTCAAAAAGTTGACCATTTTCATGAAAAGATTTCGGCTTCAAAAAAGTTGAAAATTTTCATGAAAAGATTTCGGTTTCAAAAAGTTGAAAATTTTCATGAAAAGATTTGGGCTTCAAAAAATGGAACATTTTCACGAAAAGATTTCGGCTTCAAAAAAGTTGAACATTTTCATGAAAAGATTTCTGCTTCAAAAAAGTTGAAAATTTTCATGAAAAGATTTCGGCTACAAAAAGTTGAAAATTTTCATGAAAAGATTTCGGCTTCAAAAAGTTGAAAATTTTCATGAAGTATTTCGACTACAAAAAAGTCTAAAATTTTCATGAAAAGATTTATGTTTCAAAAAAGATGAAAATTTTCATGAAAAGATTTGGGCTTCAAAAAAGTTGAAAATTTTCATGAAGTATTTCGGCTTCAAAAAAGTCGAAAATTTTCATGAAAAGATTTCGGCTTCAAAAAGTTGAAAATTTTCATGAAAAGATTTCGGCTTCAAAAAAGTTGATCATTTTCATGAAAAGATTTCGGCTTCAAAAAAGTTGAAAATTTTCATGAAAAGATTTCGGTTTCAAAAAGTTGAAAATTTTCATGAAAAGATCTCGGCTTCAAAAAAGTTGAATATTTTCATCAAGTAATTTTGGCTTCAAAAAAGTCGAAGGTTTTCATGAAAAGATTTCTGCTTCAAAAAAGTTGAAAATTTTCATGAAAAGATTTCGGCTTCAAAAAGTTGACCATTTTCATGAAAAGATTTCGGCTTCAAAAAAGTTGAAAATTTTCATGAAAAGATTTCGGTTTCAAAAAGTTGAAAATTTTCATGAAAAGATTTGGGCTTCAAAAAATGGAACATTTTCACGAAAAGATTTCGGCTTCAAAAAAGTTGAACATTTTCATGAAAAGATTTCTGCTTCAAAAAAGTTGAAAATTTTCATGAAAAGATTTCGGCTACAAAAAGTTGAAAATTTTCATGAAAAGATTTCGGCTTCAAAAAGTTGAAAATTTTCATGAAGTATTTCGACTACAAAAAAGTCTAAAATTTTCATGAAAAGATTTATGTTTCAAAAAAGATGAAAATTTTCATGAAAAGATTTGGGCTTCAAAAAAGTTGAAAATTTTCATGAAGTATTTCGGCTTCAAAAAAGTCGAAAATTTTCATGAAAAGATTTCGGCTTCAAAAAGTTGAAAAGTTTCATGAAAAGATTTCGGCTTCAAAAAAGTTGACCATTTTCATGAAAAGATTTCGGCTTCAAAAAAGTTGAAAATTTTCATGAAAAGATTTCGGTTTCAAAAAGTTGAAAATTTTCATGAAAAGATCTCGGCTTCAAAAAAGTTGAATATTTTCATCAAGTAATTTTGGCTTCAAAAAAGTCGAAGGTTTTCATGAAAAGATTTCTGCTTCAAAAAAGTTGAAAATTTTCATGAAAAGATTTCGGCTTCAAAAAGTTGACCATTTTCATGAAAAGAATTCGGCTTCAAAAAAGTTGAAAATTTTCATGAAAAGATTTCGGTTTCAAAAAGTTGAAAATTTTCATGAAAAGATTTTGGCTTCAAAAAAGTTGAAAATTTTCATGAAGTATTTCGGCTTCAAAAAAATGGAACATTTTCATGAAAAGATTTCGGCTTCAAAAAAGTTGAACATTTTCATGAAAAGATTTCTGCTTCAAAAAAGTTTAAAATTGACATGAAAAGATTTCGGCTTCAAAAAATTGACCATTTTCATGAAAAGATTTCGGCTTCAAAAAAGTTGAAAATTTTCATGAAAAGATTTCGGTTTCAAAAAGTTGAAAATTTTCATGAAAAGATCTCGGCTTCAAAAAAGTTGAATATTTTCATCAAGTATTTCGGCTTCAAAAAAGTCGAAGGTTTTCATGAAAAGATTTCTGCTTCAAAAAAGTTGAAAATTTTCATGAAAAGATTTCGGCTTCAAAAAGTTGACCATTTTCATGAAAAGATTTCGGCTTCAAAAAAGTTGAAAATTTTCATGAAAAGATTTCGGTTTCAAAAAGTTGAAAATTTTCATGAAAAGATTTGGGCTTCAAAAAATGGAACATTTTCATGAAAAGATTTCGGCTTCAAAAAAGTTGACCATTTTCATGAAAAGATTTCAGCTTCAAAAAAGTTGAAAATTTTCATGAAAAGATTTCGGTTTCAAAAATTTGAAAATTTTCATGAAAAGATTTCGGCTTCAAAAAAGTTGAACATTTTCATGAAAAGATTTCTGCTTCAAAAAAGTTTAAAATTGACATGAAAAGATTTCGACTTCAAAAAAGTCTAAGATTTTCATGAAAAGATTTCTGCTTCAAAAAAGTTGAAAATTTTCATGAAAAGATTTCGGCTTCAAAAAGTTGAAAATTTTCATGAAAAGATTTCGGCTTCAAAAAATTGACCATTTTCATGAAAAGATTTCGGCTTCAAAAAAGTTGAAAATTTTCATGAAAAGATTTCGGTTTCAAAAAGTTGAAAATTTTCATGAAAAGATCTCGGCTTCAAAAAAGTTGAATATTTTCATCAAGTATTTCGGCTTCAAAAAAGTTGAAAATTTTCATGAAAAGATCTCGGCTTCAAAAAAGTTGAATATTTTCATCAAGTATTTCGGCTTCAAAAAAGTTGAAAATTTTCATGAAAAGATTTCGGCTTCAAAAAAGTTGAACATTTTCATCAAGTATTTCGGCTTCAAAAAGTTGAAAATTTTCATGAAAAGATTTCGGCTTCAAAAAATTGACCATTTTCATGAAAAGATTTCGGCTTCAAAAAAATGGAAAATTTTCATGAAAAGATTTCGGCTTCAAAAAACTTGAACATTTTCATGAAAAGATTTCGGCTTCAAAAAAGTTGAACATTTTCATGAAAAGTTTTCTGCTTCAAAAAAGTTTAAAATTTACATGAAAAGATTTCGACTTCAAAAAAGTCTAAGATTTTCATGAAAAGATTTCTGCTTCAAAAAAGTTGAAAATTTTCATGAAAAGATTTCGGCTTCAAAAAGGTTGAAAACTTTCATGAACTATTTCGACTTCAAAAAAGTCGAAGATTTTCATGAAAATATTTCGACTTCAAAAAAGTCGAAGATTTTCATGAAGTATTTCGGCTTCAAAAAAGTTGAACATTTTCATGAAAAGATTAATGCTTCAAAAAAGATGAAAATTTTCATGAAAAGATTTCGACTTCAAAAAGTTGAAAATTTTCATGAAAAGATTTCGGCATCAAAAAAGTTGAACATTTTCATGAAAAGATTTCGGCTTCAAAAAAGTTGAAAATTTTCATGAACTATTTCGGCATCAAAAAAGTTGAACATTTTCATGAAAAGATTTCGGCTTCAAAAAAGTTGAAAATTTTCATGAAAAGATTTCGGCTTCAAAAAAGTTGAATATTTTCATCAAGTATTTCGGCATCAAAAAAGTCGAAGGTTTTCATGAAAAGATTTCTGCTTCAAAAAAGTTGAAAATTTTCATGAAAAGATTTCGGCTTCAAAAAGTTGACCATTTTCATGAAAAGATTTCGGCTTCAAAAAAGTTGAAAATTTTCATGAAAAGATTTCGGTTTCAAAAAGTTGAAAATTTTCATGAAAAGATTTGGGCTTCAAAAAATGGAACATTTTCATGAAAAGATTTCGGCTTCAAAAAAGTTGACCATTTTCATGAAAAGATTTCAGCTTCAAAAAAGTTGAAAATTTTCATGAAAAGATTTCGGTTTCAAAAATTTGAAAATTTTCATGAAAAGATTTCGGCTTCAAAAAAGTTGAACATTTTCATGAAAAGATTTCTGCTTCAAAAAAGTTTAAAATTGACATGAAAAGATTTCGACTTCAAAAAAGTCTAAGATTTTCATGAAAAGATTTCTTCTTCAAAAAAGTTGAAAATTTTCATGAAAAGATTTCGGCTTCAAAAAGTTGAAAATTTTCATGAAAAGATTTCGGCTTCAAAAAATTGACCATTTTCATGAAAAGATTTCGGCTTCAAAAAAATGGAAAATTTTCATGAAAAGATTTCGGCTTCAAAAAACTTGAACATTTTCATGAAAAGATTTCGGCTTCAAAAAAGTTGAACATTTTCATGAAAAGTTTTCTGCTTCAAAAAAGTTTAAAATTTACATGAAAAGATTTCGACTTCAAAAAAGTCTAAGATTTTCATGAAAAGATTTCTGCTTCAAAAAAGTTGAAAATTTTCATGAAAAGATTTCGGCTTCAAAAAGGTTGAAAACTTTCATGAACTATTTCGACTTCAAAAAAGTCGAAGATTTTCATGAAAATATTTCGACTTCAAAAAAGTCGAAGATTTTCATGAAGTATTTCGGCTTCAAAAAAGTTGAACATTTTCATGAAAAGATTAATGCTTCAAAAAAGATGAAAATTTTCATGAAAAGATTTCGACTTCAAAAAGTTGAAAATTTTCATGAAAAGATTTCGGCATCAAAAAAGTTGAACATTTTCATGAAAAGATTTCGGCTTCAAAAAAGTTGAAAATTTTCATGAACTATTTCGGCATCAAAAAAGTTGAACATTTTCATGAAAAGATTTCTTCTTCAAAAAAGTTGAAAATTTTCATGAAAAGATTTCGGCTTCAAAAAGTTGAAAATTTTCATGAAAAGATTTCGGCTTCAAAAAATGGAACATTTTCATGAAAAGATTTCGGCTTCAAAAAAGTTGAAAATTTTCATGAACTATTTCGGCATCAAAAAAGTTGAACATTTTCATGAAAAGATTTCGGCTTCAAAAAAGTTGAAAATTTTCATGAAAAGATTTCGGCTTCAAAAAAGTTGAACATTTTCATGAAAAGATTTCTGCTTCAAAAAAGTTTAAAATTTACATGAAAAGATTTCGACTTCAAAAAAGTCTACGATTTTCATGAAAAGATTTCTGCTTCAAAAAAGTTGAACATTTTCATGAAAAGATTTCGGCTTCAAAAAGTTGAAAATTTTCATGAAAAGATTTCGGCTTCAAAAAAGTTGAAAATTTTCATGAAAAGAATTTGGTTTCAAAAAGTTGAAAATTTTCATGAAAAGATTTCAGCTTCAAAAAGGTTGAAAACTTTCATGAACTATTTCGACTTCAAAAAAGTCGAAGATTTTCATGAAAAGATTTCGGCTTCAAAAAAGTTGAACATTTTCATGAAAAGATTTCGGCTTCAAAAAAGTTGAAAATTTTCATGAAAAGATTTCGGCTTCAAAAAAGTTGAAAATTTTCATGAAAAGATTTCGGCTTCAAAAAGTTGAAAATTTTCATGAAAAGATTTCGGCTTCAAAAAGTTGAAAATTTTCATGAAGTATTTCGACTACAAAAAAGTCTAAAATTTTCATGAAAAGATTTATGTTTCAAAAAAGATGAAAATTTTCATGAAAAGATTTGGGCTTCAAAAAAGTTGAAAATTTTCATGAAAAGATTTTGGCTTCAAAAAAGTTGAACATTTTCATGAAAAGATTTCGGCTTCAAAAAAGTTTAAAATTTACATGAAAAGATTTCGACTTCAAAAAAGTCTAAGATTTTCATGAAAAGATTTCTGCTTCAAAAAAGTTGAAAATTTTCATGAAAAGATTTCGGCTTCAAAAAGGTTGAAAACTTTCATGAACTATTTCGACTTCAAAAAAGTCGAAGATTTTCATGAAAATATTTCGACTTCAAAAAAGTCGAAGATTTTCATGAAGTATTTCGGCTTCAAAAAAGTTGAACATTTTCATGAAAAGATTAATGCTTCAAAAAAGATGAAAATTTTCATGAAAAGATTTCGACTTCAAAAAGTTGAAAATTTTCATGAAAAGATTTCGGCATCAAAAAAGTTGAACATTTTCATGAAAAGATTTCGGCTTCAAAAAAGTTGAAAATTTTCATGAACTATTTCGGCATCAAAAAAGTTGAACATTTTCATGAAAAGATTTCGGCTTCAAAAAAGTTGAAAATTTTCATGAAAAGATTTCGGCTTCAAAAAAGTTGAACATTTTCATGAAAAGATTTCTGCTTCAAAAAAGTTTAAAATTTACATGAAAAGATTTCGACTTCAAAAAAGTCTAAGATTTTCATGAAAAGATTTCTGCTTCAAAAAAGTTGAACATTTTCATGAAAAGATTTCGGCTTCAAAAAGTTGAAAATTTTCATGAAAAGATTTCGGCTTCAAAAAAGTTGAAAATTTTCATGAAAAGAATTTGGTTTCAAAAAGTTGAAAATTTTCATGAAAAGATTTCAGCTTCAAAAAGGTTGAAAACTTTCATGAACTATTTCGACTTCAAAAAAGTCGAAGATTTTCATGAAAAGATTTCGGCTTCAAAAAAGTTGAACATTTTCAGGAAAAGATTTCGGCTTCAAAAAAGTTGAAAATTTTCATGAAAAGATTTCGGCTTCAAAAACGTTGAACATTTTCATGAAGTATTTCGGCTTCAAAAGAGTTGAACATTTTCATGAAAAGATTTCTGCTTCAAAAAAGTTTAAAAATTACATGAAAAGATTTCGACTTCAAAAAAGTTGAAAATTTTCATGAAGTATTTCGGCTTCAAAAAAATGGAACATTTTCATGAAAAGATTTCGGTTTCAAAAAGTTGAAAATTTTCATGAAGTATTTCGGCTTCAAAAAAATGGAACATTTTCATGAAAAGATTTCGGCTTCAAAAAAGTCTAAGATTTTCATGAAAAGATTTCTGCTTCAAAAAAGTTGAAAATTTTCATGAAAAGATTTCGGCTTCAAAAAGTTGAAAATTTACATGAAAAGATTTCGACTTCAAAAAAGTCTAAGATTTTCATGAAAAGATTTTGGCTTCAAAAAAGTTGAACATTTTCATGAAAAGATTTCGGCTTCAAAAAAGTTGACCATTTTCATGAAAAGATTTCAGCTTCAAAAAAGTTGAAAATTTTCATGAAAAGATTTCGGTTTCAAAAAGTTGAAAATTTTCATGAAAAGATTTCAGCTTCAAAAAAGTTGAAAATTTTCATGAAAAGATTTCAGCTTCAAAAAAGTTGAACATTTTCATGAAAAGATTTCTGCTTCAAAAAAGTTGAAAATTTACATGAAAAGATTTCGACTTCAAAAAAGTCTAAGCTTTTCATTAAAAATTTCTGCTTCAAAAAAGTTGAAAATTTTCATGAAAAGATTTCGGCTTCAAAAAGTTGAAAATTTTCATGAAAAGATTTCGGCTTCAAAAAAGTTGAACATTTTCATGAAAAGATTTCTGCTTCAAAAAAGTTGAAAATTTTCATGAAAAGATTTCGGCTTCAAAAAGTTGAAAATTTACATGAAAAGATTTCGACTTCAAAAAAGTCTAAGATTTTCATGAAAAGATTTCGGCTTCAAAAAAGTTGAAAATTTTCATGAAAAGATTTCGGCTTCAAAAAGTTGAAAATTTTCATGAAAAGATTTCGGCTTCAAAAAGTTGAAAATTTTCATGAAAAGATTTCGGCTTCAAAAAAGTTGAAAATTTTCATGAAAAGATTTCTGCTTCAAAAAAGTTGAAAATTTACATGAAAAGATTTCGACTTCAAAAAAGTCTAAGCTTTTCATGAAAAGATTTCTGCATCAAAAAAGTTGAAAATTTTCATGAAAAGATTTCGGCTTCAAAAAAGTTTAAAATTTACATGAAAAGATTTCGACTTCAAAAAAGTCTACGATTTTCATGAAAAGATTTCTGCTTCAAAAAAGTTGAACATTTTCATGAAAAGATTTCGGCTTCAAAAAGTTGAAAATTTTCATGAAAAGATTTCGGCTTCAAAAAAGTTGAAAATTTTCATGAAAAGAATTTGGTTTCAAAAAGTTGAAAATTTTCATGAAAAGATTTCAGCTTCAAAAAGGTTGAAAACTTTCATGAACTATTTCGACTTCAAAAAAGTCGAAGATTTTCATGAAAAGATTTCGGCTTCAAAAAGTTGAAAATTTTCATGAAAAGATTTCGGCTTCAAAAAAGTTGAAAATTTTCATGAAAAGATTTCTGCTTCAAAAAAGTTGAAAATTTACATGAAAAGATTTCGACTTCAAAAAAGTCTAAGCTTTTCATGAAAAGATTTCTGCATCAAAAAAGTTGAAAATTTTCATGAAAGGATTTCGGCTTCAAAAAAGTTTAAAATTTACATGAAAAGATTTCGACTTCAAAAAAGTCTACGATTTTCATGAAAAGATTTCTGCTTCAAAAAAGTTGAACATTTTCATGAAAAGATTTCGGCTTCAAAAAGTTGAAAATTTTCATGAAAAGATTTCGGCTTCAAAAAAGTTGAAAATTTTCATGAAAAGAATTTGGTTTCAAAAAGTTGAAAATTTTCATGAAAAGATTTCAGCTTCAAAAAGGTTGAAAACTTTCATGAACTATTTCGACTTCAAAAAAGTCGAAGATTTTCATGAAAAGATTTCGGCTTCAAAAAAGTTGAACATTTTCATGAAAAGATTTCGGCTTCAAAAAAGTTGAAAATTTTCATGAAAAGATTTCGGCTTCAAAAAAGTTGAACATTTTCATGAAGTATTTCGGCTTCAAAAGAGTTGAACATTTTCATGAAAAGATTTCTGCTTCAAAAAAGTTGAAAATTTACATGAAAAGATTTCGACTTCAAAAAAGTCTAAGATTTTCATGTAAAGATTTCGGCTTCAAAAAAGTTGAAAATTTTCATGAAGTATTTTGGCTTCAAAAAAGTTGAACATTTTCATGAAAAGATTTCGGCTTCAAAAAAGTTGAACATTTTCATGAAAAGATTTCTGCTTCAAAAAAGTTGAAAATTTTCATGAAAAGATTTCGGCTTCAAAAAGTTGAAAATTTTCATGAAAAGATTTCGGCTTCAAAAAGTTGAAAATTTTCATGAAGTATTTCGACTTCAAAAAAGTCTAAAATTTTCATGAAAAGATTTATGTTTCAAAAAAGATGAAAATTTTCATGAAAAGATTTGGGCTTCAAAAAAGTTGAAAATTTTCATGAAGTATTTCGGCTTCAAAAAAGTCGAAAATTTTCATGAAAAGATTTCGGCTTCAAAAAGTTGAAAATTTTCATGAAAAGATTTCGGCTTCAAAAAAGTTGACCATTTTCATGAAAAGATTTCGGCTTCAAAAAAGTTGAAAATTTTCATGAAAAGATTTCGGTTTCAAAAAGTTGAAAATTTTCATGAAAAGATCTCGGCTTCAAAAAAGTTGAATATTTTCATCAAGTAATTTTGGCTTCAAAAAAGTCGAAGGTTTTCATGAAAAGATTTCTGCTTCAAAAAAGTTGAAAATTTTCATGAAAAGATTTCGGTTTCAAAAAGTTGAAAATTTTCATGAAAAGATTTCGGCTTCAAAAAAGTTGAAAATTTTCATAAAGTATTTCGGCTTCAAAAAAATGGAACATTTTCATGAAAAGATTTCGGCTTCAAAAAAGTTGAACATTTTCATGAAAAGATTTCTGCTTCAAAAAAGTTTAAAATTGACATGAAAAGATTTCGGCTTCAAAAAATTGACCATTTTCATGAAAAGATTTCGGCTTCAAAAAAGTTGAAAATTTTCATGAAAAGATTTCGGTTTCAAAAAGTTGAAAATTTTCATGAAAAGATCTCGGCTTCAAAAAAGTTGAATATTTTCATCAAGTATTTCGGCATCAAAAAAGTCGAAGGTTTTCATGAAAAGATTTCTGCTTCAAAAAAGTTGAAAATTTTCATGAAAAGATTTCGGCTTCAAAAAGTTGACCATTTTCATGAAAAGATTTCGGCTTCAAAAAAGTTGAAAATTTTCATGAAAAGATTTCGGTTTCAAAAAGTTGAAAATTTTCATGAAAAGATTTGGGCTTCAAAAAATGGAACATTTTCATGAAAAGATTTCGGCTTCAAAAAAGTTGACCATTTTCATGAAAAGATTTCAGCTTCAAAAAAGTTGAAAATTTTCATGAAAAGATTTCGGTTTCAAAAATTTGAAAATTTTCATGAAAAGATTTCGGCTTCAAAAAAGTTGAACATTTTCATGAAAAGATTTCTGCTTCAAAAAAGTTTAAAATTGACATGAAAAGATTTCGACTTCAAAAAAGTCTAAGATTTTCATGAAAAGATTTCTGCTTCAAAAAAGTTGAAAATTTTCAGGAAAAGATTTCGGCTTCAAAAAGTTGAAAATTTTCATGAAAAGATTTCGGCTTCAAAAAATTGACCATTTTCATGAAAAGATTTCGGCTTCAAAAAAATGGAACATTTTCATGAAAAGATTTCGGCTTCAAAAAACTTGAACATTTTCATGAAAAGATTTTGGCTTCAAAAAAGTTGAACATTTTCATGAAAAGTTTTCTGCTTCAAAAAAGTTTAAAATTTACATGAAAAGATTTCGACTTCAAAAAAGTCTAAGATTTTCATGAAAAGATTTCTGCTTCAAAAAAGTTGAAAATTTTCATGAAAAGATTTCGGCTTCAAAAAGGTTGAAAACTTTCATGAACTATTTCGACTTCAAAAAAGTCGAAGATTTTCATGAAAATATTTCGACTTCAAAAAAGTCGAAGATTTTCATGAAGTATTTCGGCTTCAAAAAAGTTGAACATTTTCATGAAAAGATTAATGCTTCAAAAAAGATGAAAATTTTCATGAAAAGATTTCGACTTCAAAAAGTTGAAAATTTTCATGAAAAGATTTCGGCATCAAAAAAGTTGAACATTTTCATGAAAAGATTTCGGCTTCAAAAAAGTTGAAAATTTTCATGAACTATTTCGGCATCAAAAAAGTTGAACATTTTCATGAAAAGATTTCGGCTTCAAAAAAGTTGAAAATTTTCATGAAAAGATTTCGGCTTCAAAAAAGTTGAACATTTTCATGAAAAGATTTCTGCTTCAAAAAAGTTTAAAATTTACATGAAAAGATTTCGACTTCAAAAAAGTCTAAGATTTTCATGAAAAGATTTCTGCTTCAAAAAAGTTGAACATTTTCATGAAAAGATTTCGGCTTCAAAAAGTTGAAAATTTTCATGAAAAGATTTCGGCTTCAAAAAAGTTGAAAATTTTCATGAAAAGAATTTGGTTTCAAAAAGTTGAAAATTTTCATGAAAAGATTTCAGCTTCAAAAAGGTTGAAAACTTTCATGAACTATTTCGACTTCAAAAAAGTCGAAGATTTTCATGAAAAGATTTCGGCTTCAAAAAAGTTGAACATTTTCAGGAAAAGATTTCGGCTTCAAAAAAGTTGAAAATTTTCATGAAAAGATTTCGGCTTCAAAAACGTTGAACATTTTCATGAAGTATTTCGGCTTCAAAAGAGTTGAACATTTTCATGAAAAGATTTCTGCTTCAAAAAAGTTTAAAAATTACATGAAAAGATTTCGACTTCAAAAAAGTTGAAAATTTTCATGAAGTATTTCGGCTTCAAAAAAATGGAACATTTTCATGAAAAGATTTCGGTTTCAAAAAGTTGAAAATTTTCATGAAGTATTTCGGCTTCAAAAAAATGGAACATTTTCATGAAAAGATTTCGGCTTCAAAAAAGTCTAAGATTTTCATGAAAAGATTTCTGCTTCAAAAAAGTTGAAAATTTTCATGAAAAGATTTCGGCTTCAAAAAGTTGAAAATTTACATGAAAAGATTTCGAATTCAAAAAAGTCTAAGATTTTCATGAAAAGATTTCGGCTTCAAAAAAGTTGAACATTTTCATGAAAAGATTTCGGCTTCAAAAAAGTTGACCATTTTCATGAAAAGATTTCAGCTTCAAAAAAGTTGAAAATTTTCATGAAAAGATTTCGGTTTCAAAAAGTTGAAAATTTTCATGAAAAGATTTCAGCTTCAAAAAAGTTGAAAATTTTCATGAAAAGATTTCAGCTTCAAAAAAGTTGAACATTTTCATGAAAAGATTTCTGCTTCAAAAAAGTTGAAAATTTACATGAAAAGATTTCGACTTCAAAAAAGTCTAAGCTTTTCATGAAAAATTTCTGCTTCAAAAAAGTTGAAAATTTTCATGAAAAGATTTCGGCTTCAAAAAGTTGAAAATTTTCATGAAAAGATTTCGGCTTCAAAAAAGTTGAACATTTTCATGAAAAGATTTCTGCTTCAAAAAAGTTGAAAATTTTCATGAAAAGATTTCGGCTTCAAAAAGTTGAAAATTTACATGAAAAGATTTCGACTTCAAAAAAGTCTAAGATTTTCATGAAAAGATTTCGGCTTCAAAAAAGTTGAAAATTTTCATGAAAAGATTTCGGCTTCAAAAAGTTGAAAATTTTCATGAAAAGATTTCGGCTTCAAAAAGTTGAAAATTTTCATGAAAAGATTTCGGCTTCAAAAAAGTTGAAAATTTTCATGAAAAGATTTCTGCTTCAAAAAAGTTGAAAATTTACATGAAAAGATTTCGACTTCAAAAAAGTCTAAGCTTTTCATGAAAAGATTTCTGCATCAAAAAAGTTGAAAATTTTCATGAAAAGATTTCGGCTTCAAAAAAGTTGACCATTTTCATGAAAAGATTTCTGCTTCAAAAAAGTTGAAAGTTTACATGAAAAGATTTCTGCTTCAAAAAAGTTGAACATTTTCATGAAAACATTTCGGCTTCAAAAAAGTTGAAAATTTTCATGAAAAGATTTCGGCTTCAAAAAAGTTGAAGATTTTCATGAAAAGATTTCTGCTTCAAAAAAGTTGAAAATTTTCATGACAGGATTTTAGCTTTAAAAAAGTTGAAAATTTTCATGAAGTATTTCGGCTTCAAAAAGGTTGAAAACTTTTATGAAGTATATCAGCTTCAAATAAGTCGAATATTTTCATGAAAAGATTTCAGCTTCAAAAAAGTTGAAAATTTTCATGAAAAGATTTCGGTATCAAAAAAGTTGAACATTTTCATGAAAAGATTTCGGCTTCAAAAAAGTTGAAAATTTTCATGAACTATTTCGGCATCAAAAAAGTTGAAAATTTTCATGAACTATTTCGGCTTCAAAAAGTTGAAAATTTAAATGAAAAGATTTCGACTTCAAAAAAGTCTAAGATTTTCATGAAAAGATTTCGGCTTCAAAAAAGTTGAACATTTTCATGAAAAGATTTCGGCTTCAAAAAAGTTGACCATTTTCATGAAAAGATTTCAGCTTCAAAAAAGTTGAAAATTTTCATGAAAAGATTTCGGTTTCAAAAAGTTGAAAATTTTCATGAAAAGATTTCAGCTTCAAAAAAGTTGAAAATTTTCATGAAAAGATTTCAGCTTCAAAAAAGTTGAACATTTTCATGAAAAGATTTCTGCTTCAAAAAAGTTGAAAATTTACATGAAAAGATTTCGACTTCAAAAAAGTCTAAGCTTTTCATGAAAAATTTCTGCTTCAAAAAAGTTGAAAATTTTCATGAAAAGATTTCGGTTTCAAAAAGTTGAAAATTTTCATGAAAAGATTTCGGCTTCAAAAAAGTTGAAAATTTTCATAAAGTATTTCGGCTTCAAAAAAATGGAACATTTTCATGAAAAGATTTCGGCTTCAAAAAAGTTGAACATTTTCATGAAAAGATTTCTGCTTCAAAAAAGTTTAAAATTGACATGAAAAGATTTCGGCTTCAAAAAATTGACCATTTTCATGAAAAGATTTCGGCTTCAAAAAAGTTGAAAATTTTCATGAAAAGATTTCGGTTTCAAAAAGTTGAAAATTTTCATGAAAAGATCTCGGCTTCAAAAAAGTTGAATATTTTCATCAAGTATTTCGGCATCAAAAAAGTCGAAGGTTTTCATGAAAAGATTTCTGCTTCAAAAAAGTTGAAAATTTTCATGAAAAGATTTCGGCTTCAAAAAGTTGACCATTTTCATGAAAAGATTTCGGCTTCAAAAAAGTTGAAAATTTTCATGAAAAGATTTCGGTTTCAAAAAGTTGAAAATTTTCATGAAAAGATTTGGGCTTCAAAAAATGGAACATTTTCATGAAAAGATTTCGGCTTCAAAAAAGTTGACCATTTTCATGAAAAGATTTCAGCTTCAAAAAAGTTGAAAATTTTCATGAAAAGATTTCGGTTTCAAAAATTTGAAAATTTTCATGAAAAGATTTCGGCTTCAAAAAAGTTGAACATTTTCATGAAAAGATTTCTGCTTCAAAAAAGTTTAAAATTGACATGAAAAGATTTCGACTTCAAAAAAGTCTAAGATTTTCATGAAAAGATTTCTGCTTCAAAAAAGTTGAAAATTTTCAGGAAAAGATTTCGGCTTCAAAAAGTTGAAAATTTTCATGAAAAGATTTCGGCTTCAAAAAATTGACCATTTTCATGAAAAGATTTCGGCTTCAAAAAAATGGAACATTTTCATGAAAAGATTTCGGCTTCAAAAAACTTGAACATTTTCATGAAAAGATTTTGGCTTCAAAAAAGTTGAACATTTTCATGAAAAGTTTTCTGCTTCAAAAAAGTTTAAAATTTACATGAAAAGATTTCGACTTCAAAAAAGTCTAAGATTTTCATGAAAAGATTTCTGCTTCAAAAAAGTTGAAAATTTTCATGAAAAGATTTCGGCTTCAAAAAGGTTGAAAACTTTCATGAACTATTTCGACTTCAAAAAAGTCGAAGATTTTCATGAAAATATTTCGACTTCAAAAAAGTCGAAGATTTTCATGAAGTATTTCGGCTTCAAAAAAGTTGAACATTTTCATGAAAAGATTAATGCTTCAAAAAAGATGAAAATTTTCATGAAAAGATTTCGACTTCAAAAAGTTGAAAATTTTCATGAAAAGATTTCGGCATCAAAAAAGTTGAACATTTTCATGAAAAGATTTCGGCTTCAAAAAAGTTGAAAATTTTCATGAACTATTTCGGCATCAAAAAAGTTGAACATTTTCATGAAAAGATTTCGGCTTCAAAAAAGTTGAAAATTTTCATGAAAAGATTTCGGCTTCAAAAAAGTTGAACATTTTCATGAAAAGATTTCTGCTTCAAAAAAGTTTAAAATTTACATGAAAAGATTTCGACTTCAAAAAAGTCTAAGATTTTCATGAAAAGATTTCTGCTTCAAAAAAGTTGAACATTTTCATGAAAAGATTTCGGCTTCAAAAAGTTGAAAATTTTCATGAAAAGATTTCGGCTTCAAAAAAGTTGAAAATTTTCATGAAAAGAATTTGGTTTCAAAAAGTTGAAAATTTTCATGAAAAGATTTCAGCTTCAAAAAGGTTGAAAACTTTCATGAACTATTTCGACTTCAAAAAAGTCGAAGATTTTCATGAAAAGATTTCGGCTTCAAAAAAGTTGAACATTTTCAGGAAAAGATTTCGGCTTCAAAAAAGTTGAAAATTTTCATGAAAAGATTTCGGCTTCAAAAACGTTGAACATTTTCATGAAGTATTTCGGCTTCAAAAGAGTTGAACATTTTCATGAAAAGATTTCTGCTTCAAAAAAGTTTAAAAATTACATGAAAAGATTTCGACTTCAAAAAAGTTGAAAATTTTCATGAAGTATTTCGGCTTCAAAAAAATGGAACATTTTCATGAAAAGATTTCGGTTTCAAAAAGTTGAAAATTTTCATGAAGTATTTCGGCTTCAAAAAAATGGAACATTTTCATGAAAAGATTTCGGCTTCAAAAAAGTCTAAGATTTTCATGAAAAGATTTCTGCTTCAAAAAAGTTGAAAATTTTCATGAAAAGATTTCGGCTTCAAAAAGTTGAAAATTTACATGAAAAGATTTCGAATTCAAAAAAGTCTAAGATTTTCATGAAAAGATTTCGGCTTCAAAAAAGTTGAACATTTTCATGAAAAGATTTCGGCTTCAAAAAAGTTGACCATTTTCATGAAAAGATTTCAGCTTCAAAAAAGTTGAAAATTTTCATGAAAAGATTTCGGTTTCAAAAAGTTGAAAATTTTCATGAAAAGATTTCAGCTTCAAAAAAGTTGAAAATTTTCATGAAAAGATTTCAGCTTCAAAAAAGTTGAACATTTTCATGAAAAGATTTCTGCTTCAAAAAAGTTGAAAATTTACATGAAAAGATTTCGACTTCAAAAAAGTCTAAGCTTTTCATGAAAAATTTCTGCTTCAAAAAAGTTGAAAATTTTCATGAAAAGATTTCGGCTTCAAAAAGTTGAAAATTTTCATGAAAAGATTTCGGCTTCAAAAAAGTTGAACATTTTCATGAAAAGATTTCTGCTTCAAAAAAGTTGAAAATTTTCATGAAAAGATTTCGGCTTCAAAAAGTTGAAAATTTACATGAAAAGATTTCGACTTCAAAAAAGTCTAAGATTTTCATGAAAAGATTTCGGCTTCAAAAAAGTTGAAAATTTTCATGAAAAGATTTCGGCTTCAAAAAGTTGAAAATTTTCATGAAAAGATTTCGGCTTCAAAAAGTTGAAAATTTTCATGAAAAGATTTCGGCTTCAAAAAAGTTGAAAATTTTCATGAAAAGATTTCTGCTTCAAAAAAGTTGAAAATTTACATGAAAAGATTTCGACTTCAAAAAAGTCTAAGCTTTTCATGAAAAGATTTCTGCATCAAAAAAGTTGAAAATTTTCATGAAAAGATTTCGGCTTCAAAAAAGTTGACCATTTTCATGAAAAGATTTCTGCTTCAAAAAAGTTGAAAGTTTACATGAAAAGATTTCTGCTTCAAAAAAGTTGAACATTTTCATGAAAACATTTCGGCTTCAAAAAAGTTGAAAATTTTCATGAAAAGATTTCGGCTTCAAAAAAGTTGAAGATTTTCATGAAAAGATTTCTGCTTCAAAAAAGTTGAAAATTTTCATGACAGGATTTTAGCTTTAAAAAAGTTGAAAATTTTCATGAAGTATTTCGGCTTCAAAAAGGTTGAAAACTTTTATGAAGTATATCAGCTTCAAATAAGTCGAATATTTTCATGAAAAGATTTCAGCTTCAAAAAAGTTGAAAATTTTCATGAAAAGATTTCGGTATCAAAAAAGTTGAACATTTTCATGAAAAGATTTCGGCTTCAAAAAAGTTGAAAATTTTCATGAACTATTTCGGCATCAAAAAAGTTGAAAATTTTCATGAACTATTTCGGCTTCAAAAAGTTGAAAATTTAAATGAAAAGATTTCGACTTCAAAAAAGTCTAAGATTTTCATGAAAAGATTTCGGCTTCAAAAAAGTTGAACATTTTCATGAAAAGATTTCGGCTTCAAAAAAGTTGACCATTTTCATGAAAAGATTTCAGCTTCAAAAAAGTTGAAAATTTTCATGAAAAGATTTCGGTTTCAAAAAGTTGAAAATTTTCATGAAAAGATTTCAGCTTCAAAAAAGTTGAAAATTTTCATGAAAAGATTTCAGCTTCAAAAAAGTTGAACATTTTCATGAAAAGATTTCTGCTTCAAAAAAGTTGAAAATTTACATGAAAAGATTTCGACTTCAAAAAAGTCTAAGCTTTTCATGAAAAATTTCTGCTTCAAAAAAGTTGAAAATTTTCATGAAAAGATTTCGGCTTCAAAAAGTTGAAAATTTTCATGAAAAGATTTCGGCTTCAAAAAGTTGAAAATTTTCATGAAAAGATTTCGGCTTCAAAAAAGTTGAAAATTTTCATGAAAAGATTTCAGCTTCAAAAAGGTTGAACATTTTCATGAAAAGATTTCTGCTTCAAAAAAGTTGAAAATTTACATGAAAAGATTTCGACTTCAAAAAAGTCTAAGCTTTTCATGAAAAGATTTCTGCATCAAAAAAGTTGAAAATTTTCATGAAAAGATTTCGGCTTCAAAAAAGTTGACCATTTTCATGAAAAGATTTCTGCTTCAAAAAAGTTGAAAGTTTACATGAAAAGATTTCTGCTTCAAAAAAGTTGAACATTTTCATGAAAACATTTCGGCTTCAAAAAAGTTGAAAATTTTCATGAAAAGATTTCGGCTTCAAAAAAGTTGAAGATTTTCATGAAAAGATTTCTGCTTCAAAAAAGTTGAAATTTTTCATGACAGGATTTTAGCTTTAAAAAAGTTGAAAATTTTCATGAAGTATTTCGGCTTCAAAAAGGTTGAAAACTTTTATGAAGTATATCAGCTTCAAATAAGTCGAATATTTTCATGAAAAGATTTCAGCTTCAAAAAAGTTGAAAATTTTCATGAAAAGATTTCGGTATCAAAAAAGTTGAACATTTTCATGAAAAGATTTCGGCTTCAAAAAAGTTGAAAATTTTCATGAACTATTTCGGCATCAAAAAAGTTGAAAATTTTTATGACAAGATTTAAGTTTCAAAAAAGTTGAAAATTTTCATGAAGTATTTCGGCTTCAAAAAAGTCGAAAATTTTCATGAACTATTTCGGCATCAAAAAAGTTGAAGATTTTCATGAAAAGATTTCGGCTTCAAAAAGTTGAAAATTTTCATGAAAAGATTTCTGCTTCAAAAAAGTTGAAAATTTTCATGAAAAGATTTCGGTTTCAAAAAGTTGAAAATTTTCATGAAAACATTTCGGCTTCAAAAAAGTTGAAAATTTTCATGAAAAGATTTAGACTTCAAAAAAGTTGAATATTTTCATCAAGTATTTCGACTTCAAAAAAGTCGAAGATTTTCATGAAAAGATTTTTGCTTCAAAAAAGTTGAAAATTTTCATGAAAAGATTACGGTTTCAAAAAGTTGAAAATTTTCATGAAAACATTTCGGCTTCAAAAAAGTTGAAAATTTTCATGAAAAGATTTAGACTTCAAAAAAGTTGAAAATTTTCATGACAGGATTTTGTCTTCAAAAAAGTTGAACATTTTCATGAAAAGATTTCGGCTTCAAAAAAGTTGAAAATTTTCATGAAGTATTTCGGCTTCAAAAAAATGGAAAATTTTCATGAAAAGATTTCGGCTTCAAAAAAGTTGACCATTTTCATGAAAAGATTTCGGCTTCAAAAAAGTTGAAAATTTTCATGAAAAGATTTCGGTTTCAAAAAGTTGAAAATTTTCATGAAAAGATTTCGGCTTCAAAAAAGTTTAAAATTTTCATGAAAAGATTTCAGCTTCAAAAAGGTTGAACATTTTCATGAAAAGATTTCTGCTTCAAAAAAGTTGAAAATTTACATGAAAAGATTTCGACTTCAAAAAAGTCTAAGCTTTTCATGAAAAGATTTCTGCTTCAAAAAAATTGAAAATTTTCATGAAAAGATTTCGGCTTCAAAAAGTTGAAAATTTTCATGAAAAGATTTCGGCTTCAAAAAAGTTGACCATTTTCATGAAAAGATTTCGGCTTCAAAAAAGTTGAAAATTTTCATGAAAAGAATTCGGTTTCAAAAAGTTGAAAATTTTCATGAAAAGATCTCGGCTTCAAAAAAGTTGAACATTTTCATGAAAAGATTTCGGCTTCAAAAAAGTTGAAAATTTTCATGAAAAGATTTTGGTTTCAAAAAGTTGAAAATTTTCATGAAGTATTTCGGCTTCAAAAAAATTGAACATTTTCATGAAAAGATTTCGGCTTCAAAAAAGTTGAAAATTTTCATGACAAGATTTCGGGTTCAAAAAAGTCTAAAATTTTCATGAACTATTTCGGCATCAAAAAAGTTGAAAATTTTCATGAAAAGATTTAGGTTTCAAAAAAGTTGACCATTTTCATGAAAAGATTTCAGCTTCAAAAAGGTTGAAAACTTTCATCAACTATTTCGACTTCAAAAAAGTCGAAGATTTTCATGAAAAGATTTCAGCTTCAAAAAAGTTGAACATTTTCATGAAAAGATTTCTGCTTCAAAAAGGTTGAAAACTTTCATGAACTATTTCGGCTGCAATAAAGTCGAAGATTTTCATGAACTATTTCGGCTGCAAAAAAGTCGAAGATTTTCATGAAAAGATTTCTGCTTCAAAAAAGTTGAACATTTTCATGAAAAGATTTCTGCTTCAAAAAAGTTGAAAATTTTCATGAAAAGATTTCTGCTTCAAAAAAGTTGAAAATTTTCATGACAGGATTTTGGCTTTAAAAAAAGAAGAAGTTTTCATAAAGTATTTCGGCTTCAAAAAGGTTGAAAACTTTCATGAACTATTTCGGCTTCAAAAAAGTCGAAGATTTTCATGAAAAGATTTCTGCTTCAAAAAAGTTGAAAATTTTCATGAAAAGATTTAGGCTTCAAAAAAGTTGAAAATTTTCATGAACTATTTCGGCTTCAAAAAAGTCGAAGTATTTCATGAAAAGATTTCTGCTTCAAAAAAGTTGAAAATTTTCATGAAAAGATTTCGACTTCAAAAAAGTCTAAGATTTTCATGAAAAGATTTCTGCTTCAAAAAAGTTGAAAATTTTCATGAAAAGATTTCGGCTTCAAAAAAGTTGAAAATTTACATGAAAAGATTTCGACTTCAAAAAAGTTGAAAATTTTCATGAAAAGATTTAGGTTTCAAAAAAGTTGACCATTTTCATGAAAAGATTTCAGCTTCAAAAAGGTTGAAAACTTTCATGAACTATTTCGACTTCAAAAAAGTCGAAGATTTTCATGAAAAAATTTCAGCTTCAAAAAAGTTGAACATTTTCATGAAAAGATTTCGGCTTCAAAAAAGTTTAAAATTTTCATGAAAAGATTTCGGCTTCAAAAAAGTTGAACATTATCATGAAGTATTTCGGCTTCAAAAAAGTTGAAATTTTTCATGAAAAGATTTCTACTTCAAAAAGTTGAAAATTTTCATGAAAAGATTTCGGCTTCAAAAAAGTTGAAGATTTTCATGAAAAGATTTCTGCTTCAAAAAAGTTTAAAATTTTCATGAAAAGATTTCGGCTTCAAAAAAGTTGAACATTATCATGAAGTATTTCGGCTTCAAAAAAGTTGAAAATTTTCATGAAAAGATTTCTACTTCAAAAAGTTGAAAATTTTCATGAAAAGATTTCGACTTCAAAAAAGTTGAAGATTTTCATGAAAAGATTTCTGCTTCAAAAAAGTTGAAAATTTTCATGACAGGATTTTAGCTTTAAAAAAGGTTAAAATTTTCATGAAGTATTTCGGCTTCAAAAAGGTTGAAAACTTTCATGAACTATTTCGGCTTCAAAAAAGTCGAACATTTTCATGAAAAGATTTCTGCTTCAAAAAAGTTGAACATTTTCATGAAAAGATTTCTGCTTCAAAAAAGTTGAAAATTTTCATGAAAAGATTTTGGTTTCAAAAAGTTGACCATTTTCATGAAAAGATTTCAGCTTCAAAAAGGTTGAAAACTTTCATGAACTATTTCGACTTCAAAAAAGTCGAAGATTTTCATGAAAAAATTTCAGCTTCAAAAAAGTTGAACATTTTCATGAAAAGATTTCGGCTTCAAAAAAGTTTAAAATTTTCATGAAAAGATTTCGGCTTCAAAAAAGTTGAACATTATCACGAAGTATTTCGGCTTCAAAAAAGTTGAAATTTTTCATGAAAAGATTTCTACTTCAAAAAGTTGAAAATTTTCATGAAAAGATTTCGGCTTCAAAAAAGTTGAAGATTTTCATGAAAAGATTTCTGCTTCAAAAAAGTTTAAAATTTTCATGAAAAGATTTCGGCTTCAAAAAAGTTGAACATTATCATGAAGTATTTCGGCTTCAAAAAAGTTGAAAATTTTCATGAAAAGATTTCTACTTCAAAAAGTTGAAAATTTTCATGAAAAGATTTCGACTTCAAAAAAGTTGAAGATTTTCATGAAAAGATTTCTGCTTCAAAAAAGTTGAAAATTTTCATGACAGGATTTTAGCTTTAAAAAAGGTTAAAATTTTCATGAAGTATTTCGGCGTCAAAAAGGTTGAAAACTTTCATGAACTATTTCGGCTTCAAAAAAGTCGAACATTTTCATGAAAAGATTTCTGCTTCAAAAAAGTTGAACATTTTCATGAAAAGATTTCTGCTTCAAAAAAGTTGAAAATTTTCATGAAAAGATTTTTGTTTCAAAAAGTTGAAAATTTTCATGAAAAGATTTCAGCTTCAAAAAGGTTGAAAACTTTCATGAACTATTTCGGCTGCAAAAAAGTCGAAGATTTTCATGAACTATTTCGGCTGCAAAAAAGTCGAAGATTTTCATGAAAAGATTTCGGCTTCAAAAAAGTTGAACATTTTCATGAAAAGATTTCTGCTTCAAAAAAGTTGAAAATTTTCATGAAAAGATTTCGGCTTCAAAAAAGTTGAAAATTTACATGAAAAGATTTCGGCTTCAAAAAAGTTGAACATTTTCATGAAAAGATTTCGGCTTCAAAAAAGTTTTAAATTTACATGAAAAGATTTCGACTTCAAAAAAGTTGAAAATTTTCATGAAGTATTTCGGCTTCAAAAAAATGGAACATTTTCATGAAAAGATTTCGGCTTCAAAAAAGTTGAACATTTTCATGAAAAGATTTCTGCTTCAAAAAAGTTGAAAATTTACATGAAAAGATTTCGACTTCAAAAAAGTCTAAGATTTTCATGAAAAGATTTATGCTTCAAAAAAGTTGAAAATTTTCATGACAGGATTTTGGCTTTAAAAAAAGAAGAAGTTTTCATAAAGTATTTCGGCTTCAAAAAGGTTGAAAACTTTCATGAACTATTTCGGCTTCAAAAAAGTCGAAGATTTTCATGAAAAGATTTCTGCTTCAAAAAAGTTGAAAATTTTCATGAAAAGATTTAGGCTTCAAAAAAGTTGAAAATTTTCATCAAGTATTTCGGCTTCAAAAAAGTTGAACATTTTCATGAAAAGATTTCTGCTTCAAAAAAGTTGAAAATTTACATGAAAAGATTTCGACTTCAAAAAAGTCTAAGATTTTCATGAAAAGATTTATGCTTCATAAAAGTTGAAAATTTACATGAAAAGATTTCGACTTCAAAAAAGTTGAAAATTTTCATGACAGGATTTTGGCTTTAAAAAAAGTAGAAATTTTCATAAAGTATTTCGGCTTCAAAAAGGTTGAAAACTTTCATGAACTATTTCGGCTTCAAAAAAGTTGAAAATTTACATGAAAAGATTTCGACTTCAAAAAAGTTGAAAATTTACATGAAAAGATTTCGGCTTCAAAAAAGTTGAACATTTTCATGAAAAGATTTCGGCTTCAAAAAAGTTTTAAATTTACATGAAAAGATTTCGACTTCAAAAAAGTTGAAAATTTTCATGAAGTATTTCGGCTTCAAAAAAATGGAACATTTTCATGAAAAGATTTCGGCTTCAAAAAAGTTGAACATTTTCATGAAAAGATTTCTGCTTCAAAAAAGTTGAAAATTTACATGAAAAGATTTCGACTTCAAAAAAGTCTAAGATTTTCATGAAAAGATTTATGCTTCAAAAAAGTTGAAAATTTTCATGACAGGATTTTGGCTTTAAAAAAAGAAGAAGTTTTCATAAAGTATTTCGGCTTCAAAAAGGTTGAAAACTTTCATGAACTATTTCGGATTCAAAAAAGTCGAAGATTTTCATGAAAAGATTTCTGCTTCAAAAAAGTTGAAAATTTTCATGAAAAGATTTAGGCTTCAAAAAAGTTGAAAATTTTCATCAAGTATTTCGGCTTCAAAAAAGTTGAACATTTTCATGAAAAGATTTCTGCTTCAAAAAAGTTGAAAATTTACATGAAAAGATTTCGACTTCAAAAAAGTCTAAGATTTTCATGAAAAGATTTATGCTTCATAAAAGTTGAAAATTTACATGAAAAGATTTCGACTTCAAAAAAGTTGAAAATTTTCATGACAGGATTTTGGCTTTAAAAAAAGTAGAAATTTTCATAAAGTATTTCGGCTTCAAAAAGGTTGAAAACTTTCATGAACTATTTCGGCTTCAAAAAAATGGAACATTTTCATGAAAAGATTTCGGCTTCAAAAAAGTTGAACATTTTCATGAAAAGATTTCTGCTTCAAAAAAGTTGAAAATTTACATGAAAAGATTTCGACTTCAAAAAAGTCTAAGATTTTCATGAAAAGATTTATGCTTCAAAAAATTTGAAAATTTTCATGACAGGATTTTGGCTTTAAAAAAAGAAGAAGTTTTCATAAAGTATTTCGGCTTCAAAAAGGTTGAAAACTTTCATGAACTATTTCGGCTTCAAAAAAGTCGAAGATTTTCATGAAAAGATTTCTGCTTCAAAAAAGTTGAAAATTTTCATGAAAAGATTTAGGCTTCAAAAAAGTTGAAAATTTTCATCAAGTATTTCGGCTTCAAAAAAGTTGAACATTTTCATGAAAAGATTTCTGCTTCAAAAAAGTTGAAAATTTACATGAAAAGATTTCGACTTCAAAAAAGTCTAAGATTTTCATGAAAAGATTTATGCTTCATAAAAGTTGAAAATTTACATGAAAAGATTTCGACTTCAAAAAAGTTGAAAATTTTCATGACAGGATTTTGGCTTTAAAAAAAGTAGAAATTTTCATAAAGTATTTCGGCTTCAAAAAGGTTGAAAACTTTCATGAACTATTTCGGCTTCAAAAAAGTTGAAAATTTACATGAAAAGATTTCGACTTCAAAAAAGTTGAAAATTTACATGAAAAGATTTCGGCTTCAAAAAAGTTGAACATTTTCATGAAAAGATTTCGGCTTCAAAAAAGTTTTAAATTTACATGAAAAGATTTCGACTTCAAAAAAGTTGAAAATTTTCATGAAGTATTTCGGCTTCAAAAAAATGGAACATTTTCATGAAAAGATTTCGGCTTCAAAAAAGTTGAACATTTTCATGAAAAGATTTCTGCTTCAAAAAAGTTGAAAATTTACATGAAAAGATTTCGACTTCAAAAAAGTCTAAGATTTTCATGAAAAGATTTATGCTTCAAAAAAGTTGAAAATTTTCATGACAGGATTTTGGCTTTAAAAAAAGAAGAAGTTTTCATAAAGTATTTCGGCTTCAAAAAGGTTGAAAACTTTCATGAACTATTTCGGATTCAAAAAAGTCGAAGATTTTCATGAAAAGATTTCTGCTTCAAAAAAGTTGAAAATTTTCATGAAAAGATTTAGGCTTCAAAAAAGTTGAAAATTTTCATCAAGTATTTCGGCTTCAAAAAAGTTGAACATTTTCATGAAAAGATTTCTGCTTCAAAAAAGTTGAAAATTTACATGAAAAGATTTCGACTTCAAAAAAGTCTAAGATTTTCATGAAAAGATTTATGCTTCATAAAAGTTGAAAATTTACATGAAAAGATTTCGACTTCAAAAAAGTTGAAAATTTTCATGACAGGATTTTGGCTTTAAAAAAAGTAGAAATTTTCATAAAGTATTTCGGCTTCAAAAAGGTTGAAAACTTTCATGAACTATTTCGGCTTCAAAAAAATGGAACATTTTCATGAAAAGATTTCGGCTTCAAAAAAGTTGAACATTTTCATGAAAAGATTTCTGCTTCAAAAAAGTTGAAAATTTACATGAAAAGATTTCGACTTCAAAAAAGTCTAAGATTTTCATGAAAAGATTTATGCTTCAAAAAAGTTGAAAATTTTCATGACAGGATTTTGGCTTTAAAAAAAGAAGAAGTTTTCATAAAGTATTTCGGCTTCAAAAAGGTTGAAAACTTTCATGAACTATTTCGGCTTCAAAAAAGTCGAAGATTTTCATGAAAAGATTTCTGCTTCAAAAAAGTTGAAAATTTTCATGAAAAGATTTAGGCTTCAAAAAAGTTGAAAATTTTCATCAAGTATTTCGGCTTCAAAAAAGTTGAACATTTTCATGAAAAGATTTCTGCTTCAAAAAAGTTGAAAATTTACATGAAAAGATTTCGACTTCAAAAAAGTCTAAGATTTTCATGAAAAGATTTATGCTTCATAAAAGTTGAAAATTTACATGAAAAGATTTCGACTTCAAAAAAGTTGAAAATTTTCATGACAGGATTTTGGCTTTAAAAAAAGTAGAAATTTTCATAAAGTATTTCGGCTTCAAAAAGGTTGAAAACTTTCATGAACTATTTCGGCTTCAAAAAAGTTGAAAATTTACATGAAAAGATTTCGACTTCAAAAAAGTTGAAAATTTACATGAAAAGATTTCGGCTTCAAAAAAGTTGAACATTTTCATGAAAAGATTTCGGCTTCAAAAAAGTTTTAAATTTACATGAAAAGATTTCGACTTCAAAAAAGTTGAAAATTTTCATGAAGTATTTCGGCTTCAAAAAAATGGAACATTTTCATGAAAAGATTTCGGCTTCAAAAAAGTTGAACATTTTCATGAAAAGATTTCTGCTTCAAAAAAGTTGAAAATTTACATGAAAAGATTTCGACTTCAAAAAAGTCTAAGATTTTCATGAAAAGATTTATGCTTCAAAAAAGTTGAAAATTTTCATGACAGGATTTTGTCTTTAAAAAAAGAAGAAGTTTTCATAAAGTATTTCGGCTTCAAAAAGGTTGAAAACTTTCATGAACTATTTCGGATTCAAAAAAGTCGAAGATTTTCATGAAAAGATTTCTGCTTCAAAAAAGTTGAAAATTTTCATGAAAAGATTTAGGCTTCAAAAAAGTTGAAAATTTTCATCAAGTATTTCGGCTTCAAAAAAGTTGAACATTTTCATGAAAAGATTTCTGCTTCAAAAAAGTTGAAAATTTACATGAAAAGATTTCGACTTCAAAAAAGTCTAAGATTTTCATGAAAAGATTTATGCTTCATAAAAGTTGAAAATTTACATGAAAAGATTTCGACTTCAAAAAAGTTGAAAATTTTCATGACAGGATTTTGGCTTTAAAAAAAGTAGAAATTTTCATAAAGTATTTCGGCTTCAAAAAGGTTGAAAACTTTCATGAACTATTTCGGCTTCAAAAAAGTTGAAAATTTACATGAAAAGATTTCGACTTCAAAAAAGTTGAAGATTTTCATGAAAAGATTTCTTCTTCAAAAAAGTTGAAAATTTTCATGACAGGATTTTGGCTTTAAAAAAAGAAGAAGTTTTCATAAAGTATTTCGGCTTCAAAAAGGTTGAAAACTTTCATGAACTATTTCGGCTTCAAAAAAGTCGAAGATTTTCATGAAAAGATTTCGGCTTCAAAAAAGTTGAAAATTTTCATGAAAAGATTTAGGCTTCAAAAAAGTTGAAAATTTTCATCAAGTATTTCGGCTTCAAAAAAGTCGAAGTATTTCATGAAAAGATTTCGGTTTCAAAAAGTTGAAAATTTTCATGAAAAGATTTCAGCTTCAAAAAGGTTGAAAACTTTCATGAACTATTTCGACTTCAAAAAAGTTGAACATTTTCATGAAAAGATTTCGGCTTCAAAAAAGTTGAAAATTTTCATGACAGGATTTTAGCTTTAAAAAAGGTTAAAATTTTCATGAAGTATTTCGGCTTCAAAAAGGTTGAAAACTTTCATGAACTATTTCGGCTTCAAAAAAGTCGAACATTTTCATGAAAAGATTTCGGCTGCAAAAAAGTCGAACATTTTCATGAAAAGATTTCGGTTTCAAAAAGTTGAAAATTTACATGAAAAGATTTCGGCTTCAAAAAAGTTGAAAATTTTCATGAAAAGATTTTGGTTTCAAAAAGTTGAAAATTTTCATGAAAAGATTTCAGCTTCAAAAAGGTTGAAAACTTTCATGAACTATTTCGGCTGCAAAAAAGTCGAAGATTTTCATGAACTATTTCGGCTGCAAAAAAGTCGAAGATTTTCATGAAAAGATTTCTGCTTCAAAAAAGTTGAACATTTTCATGAAAAGATTTCTGCTTCAAAAAAGTTGAAAATTTTCATGAAAAGATTTTGGTTTCAAAAAGTTGAAAATTTTCATGAAAAGATTTCAGCTTCAAAAAGGTTGAAAACTTTCATGAACTATTTCGGCTGCAAAAAAGTCGAAGATTTTCATGAACTATTTCGGCTGCAAAAAAGTCGAAGATTTTCATGAAAAGATTTCGGCTTCAAAAAAGTTGAACATTTTCATGAAAAGATTTCTGCTTCAAAAAAGTTGAAAATTTTCATGAAAAGATTTCGGCTTCAAAAAAGTTGAACATTTTCATGAAAAGATTTCGGCTTCAAAAAAGTTGAAAATTTTCATGAAAAGATTTTGGTTTCAAAAAGTTGAAAATTTTCATGAAAAGATTTCGGCTTCAAAAAAGTTGAACATTTTCATGAAAAGATTTCGGCTTCAAAAAAGTTGAAAATTTTCATGAAGTATTTCGGCTTCAAAAAAATGGAACATTTTCATGAAAAGATTTCGGCTTCAAAAAAGTTGAAAATTTTCATGAAGTATTTTGGCTTCAAAAAAGTTGAACATTTTCATGAAAAGATTTCTGCTTCAAAAAAGTTGAACATTTTCATGAAAAGATTTCGGCTTCAAAAAGTTGAAAATTTTCATGAAAAGATTTCGGCTTCAAAAAGTTGACCATTTTCATGAAAAGATTTCGGCTTCAAAAAAGTTGAAAATTTTCATGAAAAGATTTTGGTTTCAAAAAGTTGAAAATTTTCATGAAAAGATCTCGGCTTCAAAAAAGTAGAACATTTTCATGAAAAGATTTCGGCTTCAAAAAAGTTGAAAATTTTCATGAAAAGATTTCGGCTTCAAAAAGTTGAAAATTTTCATGACAGGATTTTGGCTTCAAAAAGGTTGAAAACTTTCATGAACTATTTCGACTTCAAAAAAGTCGAAGATTTTCATGAAAAGATTTCGGCTTCAAAAAAATGGAACATTTTCATGAAAAGATTTCGGCTTCAAAAAAATTGAAAATTTTCATGAAAAGATTTCTGCTTCAAAAAAGTTGAAAATTTACATGAAAAGATTTCGACTTCAAAAAAGTCTAAGATTTTCATGAAAAGATTTCGGCTTCAAAAAAGTCGAAGATTTTCATGAAAAGATTTCGGCTTCAAAAAAATGGAACATTTTCATGAAAAGATTTCGGCTTCAAAAAACTTGAACATTTTCATGAAAAGATTTCGGCTTCAAAAAAAATGAAAATTTTCATGAAAAGATTTCTGCTTCAAAAAAGTTGAAAATTTACATGAAAGGATTTCGACTTCAAAAAAGTCTAAGATTTTCATGAAAAGATTTCTGCTTCAAAAAAGTTTAAAATTTTCATGAAAAGATTTCGGCTTCAAAAAAGTTGAACATTATCATGAAGTATTTCGGCTTCAAAAAAGTTGAAAATTTTCATGAATAGATTTCTACTTCAAAAAGTTGAAAATTTTCATGAAAAGATTTCGGCTTCAAAAAAGTTGAAGATTTTCATGAAAAGATTTCTGCTTCAAAAAAGTTGAAAATTTTCATGACAGGATTTTAGCTTTAAAAAAGGTTAAAATTTTCATGAAGTATTTCGGCTTCAAAAAGGTTGAAAACTTTCATGAACTATTTCGGCTTCAAAAAAATGGAACATTTTCATGAAAAGATTTCGGCTGCAAAAAAGTCGAACATTTTCATGAAAAGATTTCTGCTTCAAAAAAGTTGAAGATTTTCATGAAAAGATTTCGGCTTCAAAAAGTTGAAAATTTTCATGAAATGATTTCGGCTTCAAAAAAGTTGACCATTTTCATGAAAAGATTTCGGCTTCAAAAAAGTTGAAAATTTTCATGAAAAGATTTCGGCTTCAAAAAAGTTGAAATTTTTCATGAAAAGATTTCTACTTCAAAAAGTTGAAAATTTTCATGAAAAGATTTCGGCTTCAAAAAAGTTGAAGATTTTCATGAAAAGATTTCTGCTTCAAAAAAGTTGAAAATTTTCATGAAAAGATTTCGGCTTCAAAAAAGTTGAACATTATCATGAAGTATTTTGGCTTCAAAAAAGTTGAAAATTTTCATGAAAAGATTTCTACTTCAAAAAGTTGAAAATTTTCATGAAAAGATTTCGGCTTCAAAAAAGTTGAAGATTTTCATGAAAAGATTTCTGCTTCAAAAAAGTTGAAAATTTTCATGACAGGATTTTAGCTTTAAAAAAGGTTAAAATTTTCATGAAGTATTTCGGCTTCAAAAAGGTTGAAAACTTTCATGAACTATTTCGGCTTCAAAAAAATGGAACATTTTCATGAAAAGATTTCGGCTGCAAAAAAGTCGAACATTTTCATGAAAAGATTTCTGCTTCAAAAAAGTTGAAGATTTTCATGAAAAGATTTCGGCTTCAAAAAGTTGAACATTTTCATGAAATGATTTCGGCTTCAAAAAAGTTGACCATTTTCATGAAAAGATTTCGGCTTCAAAAAAGTTGAAAATTTTCATGAAAAGATTTCGGTTTCAAAAAGTTGAAAATTTTCATGAAAAGATTTCGGCTTCAAAAAAGTTGAAGATTTTCATGAAAAGATTTCTGCTTCAAAAAAGTTGAAAATTTTCATGACAGGATTTTAGCTTTAAAAAAGGTTAAAATTTTCATGAAGTATTTCGGCTTCAAAAAGGTTGAAAACTTTCATGAACTATTTCGGCTTCAAAAAAATGGAACATTTTCATGAAAAGATTTCGGCTGCAAAAAAGTCGAACATTTTCATGAAAAGATTTCTGCTTCAAAAAAGTTGAAAATTTTCATGAAAAGATTTAGGCTTCAAAAAAGTTGAAAATTTTCATCAAGTATTTCGGCTTCAAAAAAGTCGAAGTATTTCATGAAAAGATTTCGGTTTCAAAAAGTTGAAAATTTTCATGAAAAGATTTCAGCTTCAAAAAGGTTGAAAACTTTCATGAACTATTTCGACTTCAAAAAAGTTGAACATTTTCATGAAAAGATTTCGGCTTCAAAAAAGTTGAAAATTTTCATGAAAAGATTTTGGTTTCAAAAAGTTGAAAATTTTCATGAAAAGATTTCGGCTTCAAAAAAGTTGAACATTTTCATGAAAAGATTTCGGCTTCAAAAAAGTTGAAAATTTTCATGAAGTATTTCGGCTTCAAAAAAATGGAACATTTTCATGAAAAGATTTCGGCTTCAAAAAAGTTGAAAATTTTCATGAAGTATTTTGGCTTCAAAAAAGTTGAACATTTTCATGAAAAGATTTCTGCTTCAAAAAAGTTGAACATTTTCATGAAAAGATTTCGGCTTCAAAAAGTTGACCATTTTCATGAAAAGATTTCGGCTTCAAAAAAGTTGAAAATTTTCATGAAAAGATTTTGGTTTCAAAAAGTTGAAAATTTTCATGAAAAGATCTCGGCTTCAAAAAAGTAGAACATTTTCATGAAAAGATTTCGGCTTCAAAAAAGTTGAAAATTTTCATGAAAAGATTTCGGCTTCAAAAAGTTGAAAATTTTCATGACAGGATTTTGGCTTCAAAAAGGTTGAAAACTTTCATGAACTATTTCGACTTCAAAAAAGTCGAAGATTTTCATGAAAAGATTTCGGCTTCAAAAAAATGGAACATTTTCATGAAAAGATTTCGGCTTCAAAAAAATTGAAAATTTTCATGAAAAGATTTCTGCTCCAAAAAAGTTGAAAATTTACATGAAAAGATTTCGACTTCAAAAAAGTCTAAGATTTTCATGAAAAGATTTCGGCTTCAAAAAAGTCGAAGATTTTCATGAAAAGATTTCGGCTTCAAAAAAATGGAACATTTTCATGAAAAGATTTCGGCTTCAAAAAACTTGAACATTTTCATGAAAAGATTTCGGCTTCAAAAAAAATGAAAATTTTCATGAAAAGATTTCTGCTTCAAAAAAGTTGAAAATTTACATGAAAGGATTTCGACTTCAAAAAAGTCTAAGATTTTCATGAAAAGATTTCTGCTTCAAAAAAGTTGAAAATTTTCATGAAAAGATTTCGGCTTCAAAAAAGTTGAACATTATCATGAAGCATTTCGGCTTCAAAAAAGTTGAAAATTTTCATGAATAGATTTCTACTTCAAAAAGTTGAAAATTTTCATGAAAAGATTTCGGCTTCAAAAAAGTTGAAGATTTTCATGACAGGATTTTAGCTTTAAAAAAGGTTAAAATTTTCATGAAGTATTTCGGCTTCAAAAAGGTTGAAAACTTTCATGAACTATTTCGGCTTCAAAAAAATGGAACATTTTCATGAAAAGATTTCGGCTGCAAAAAAGTCGAACATTTTCATGAAAAGATTTCTGCTTCAAAAAAGTTGAAGATTTTCATGAAAAGATTTCGGCTTCAAAAAGTTGAAAATTTTCATGAAATGATTTCGGCTTCAAAAAAGTTGACCATTTTCATGAAAAGATTTCTGCTTCAAAAAAGTTGAAAATTTTCATGAAAAGATTTCGGTTTCAAAAAGTTGAAAATTTTCATGAAAAGATTTCGGCTTCAAAAAAGTTGAACATTATCATGAAGTATTTCGGCTTCAAAAAAGTTGAAATTTTTCATGAAAAGATTTCTACTTCAAAAAGTTGAAAATTTTCATGAAAAGATTTCGGCTTCAAAAAAGTTGAAGATTTTCATGAAAAGATTTCTGCTTCAAAAAAGTTGAAAATTTTCATGAAAAGATTTCGGCTTCAAAAAAGTTGAACATTATCATGAAGTATTTTGGCTTCAAAAAAGTTTAAAATTTTCATGAAAAGAGTTCTACTTCAAAAAGTTGAAATTTTTTCATGAAAAGATTTCGGCTTCAAAATAGTTGAAGATTTTCATGAAAAGATTTCTGCTTCAAAAAAGTTGAAAATTTTCATGACAGGATTTTAGCTTTAAAAAAGGTTAAAATTTTCATGAAGTATTTCGGCTTCAAAAAGGTTGAAAACTTTCATGAACTATTTCGGCTTCAAAAAAATGGAACATTTTCATGAAAAGATTTCGGCTGCAAAAAAGTCGAACATTTTCATGAAAAGATTTCTGCTTCAAAAAAGTTGAAGATTTTCATGAAAAGATTTCGGCTTCAAAAAGTTGAAAATTTTCATGAAATGATTTCGGCTTCAAAAAAGTTGACCATTTTCATGAAAAGATTTCGGCTTCAAAAAAGTTGAAAATTTTCATGAAAAGATTTCGGTTTCAAAAAGTTGAAAATTTTCATGAAAAGATTTCGGCTTCAAAAAAGTTGAAAATTTTCATGAAAAGATTTTGGTTTCAAAAAGTTGAAAATTTTCATGAAAAGATTTCAGCTTCAAAAAGGTTGAAAACTTTCATGAACTATTTCGGCTGCAAAAAAGTCGAAGATTTTCATGAACTATTTCGGCTGCAAAAAAGTCGAAGATTTTCATGAAAAGATTTCTGCTTCAAAAAAGTTGAACATTTTCATGAAAAGATTTCTGCTTCAAAAAAGTTGAAAATTTTCATGAAAAGATTTTGGTTTCAAAAAGTTGAAAATTTTCATGAAAAGATTTCAGCTTCAAAAAGGTTGAAAACTTTCATGAACTATTTCGGCTGCAAAAAAGTCGAAGATTTTCATGAACTATTTCGGCTGCAAAAAAGTCGAAGACTTTCATGAAAAGATTTCGGCTTCAAAAAAGTTGAACATTTTCATGAAAAGATTTCTGCTTCAAAAAAGTTGAAAATTTTCATGACAGGATTTTAGCTTTAAAAAAGGTTAAAATTTTCATGAAGTATTTCGGCTTCAAAAAGGTTGAAAACTTTCATGAACTATTTCGGCTTCAAAAAAATGGAACATTTTCATGAAAAGATTTCGGCTGCAAAAAAGTCGAACATTTTCATGAAAAGATTTCTGCTTCAAAAAAGTTGAAGATTTTCATGAAAAGATTTCGGCTTCAAAAAGTTGAAAATTTTCATGAAATGATTTCGGCTTCAAAAAAGTTGACCATTTTCATGAAAAGATTTCGGCTTCAAAAAAGTTGAAAATTTTCATGAAAAGATTTCGGTTTCAAAAAGTTGAAAATTTTCATGAAAAGATTTCGGCTTCAAAAAAGTTGAAAATTTTCATGAAAAGATTTTGGTTTCAAAAAGTTGAAAATTTTCATGAAAAGATTTCAGCTTCAAAAAGGTTGAAAACTTTCATGAACTATTTCGGCTGCAAAAAAGTCGAAGATTTTCATGAACTATTTCGGCTGCAAAAAAGTCGAAGATTTTCATGAAAAGATTTCTGCTTCAAAAAAGTTGAACATTTTCATGAAAAGATTTCTGCTTCAAAAAAGTTGAAAATTTTCATGAAAAGATTTTGGTTTCAAAAAGTTGAAAATTTTCATGAAAAGATTTCAGCTTCAAAAAGGTTGAAAACTTTCATGAACTATTTCGGCTGCAAAAAAGTCGAAGATTTTCATGAACTATTTCGGCTGCAAAAAAGTCGAAGACTTTCATGAAAAGATTTCGGCTTCAAAAAAGTTGAACATTTTCATGAAAAGATTTCTGCTTCAAAAAAGTTGAAAATTTTCATGAAAAGATTTCGGCTTCAAAAAAGTTGAACATTTTCATGAAAAGATTTCGGCTTCAAAAAGTTGACCATTTTCATGAAAAGATTTCGGCTTCAAAAAAGTTGAAAATTTTCATGAAAAGATTTTGGTTTCAAAAAGTTGAAAATTTTCATGAAAAGATCTCGGCTTCAAAAAAGTAGAACATTTTCATGAAAAGATTTCGGCTTCAAAAAAGTTGAAAATTTTCATGAAAAGATTTCGGCTTCAAAAAGTTGAAAATTTTCATGACAGGATTTTGGCTTCAAAAAGGTTGAAAACTTTCATGAACTATTTCGACTTCAAAAAAGTCGAAGATTTTCATGAAAAGATTTCGGCTTCAAAAAAATGGAACATTTTCATGAAAAGATTTCGGCTTCAAAAAAATTGAAAATTTTCATGAAAAGATTTCTGCTCCAAAAAAGTTGAAAATTTACATGAAAAGATTTCGACTTCAAAAAAGTCTAAGATTTTCATGAAAAGATTTCGGCTTCAAAAAAGTCGAAGATTTTCATGAAAAGATTTCGGCTTCAAAAAAATGGAACATTTTCATGAAAAGATTTCGGCTTCAAAAAACTTGAACATTTTCATGAAAAGATTTCGGCTTCAAAAAAAATGAAAATTTTCATGAAAAGATTTCTGCTTCAAAAAAGTTGAAAATTTACATGAAAGGATTTCGACTTCAAAAAAGTCTAAGATTTTCATGAAAAGATTTCTGCTTCAAAAAAGTTGAAAATTTTCATGAAAAGATTTCGGCTTCAAAAAAGTTGAACATTATCATGAAGCATTTCGGCTTCAAAAAAGTTGAAAATTTTCATGAATAGATTTCTACTTCAAAAAGTTGAAAATTTTCATGAAAAGATTTCGGCTTCAAAAAAGTTGAAGATTTTCATGACAGGATTTTAGCTTTAAAAAAGGTTAAAATTTTCATGAAGTATTTCGGCTTCAAAAAGGTTGAAAACTTTCATGAACTATTTCGGCTTCAAAAAAATGGAACATTTTCATGAAAAGATTTCGGCTGCAAAAAAGTCGAACATTTTCATGAAAAGATTTCTGCTTCAAAAAAGTTGAAGATTTTCATGAAAAGATTTCGGCTTCAAAAAGTTGAAAATTTTCATGAAATGATTTCGGCTTCAAAAAAGTTGACCATTTTCATGAAAAGATTTCTGCTTCAAAAAAGTTGAAAATTTTCATGAAAAGATTTCGGTTTCAAAAAGTTGAAAATTTTCATGAAAAGATTTCGGCTTCAAAAAAGTTGAACATTATCATGAAGTATTTCGGCTTCAAAAAAGTTGAAATTTTTCATGAAAAGATTTCTACTTCAAAAAGTTGAAAATTTTCATGAAAAGATTTCGGCTTCAAAAAAGTTGAAGATTTTCATGAAAAGATTTCTGCTTCAAAAAAGTTGAAAATTTTCATGAAAAGATTTCGGCTTCAAAAAAGTTGAACATTATCATGAAGTATTTTGGCTTCAAAAAAGTTTAAAATTTTCATGAAAAGAGTTCTACTTCAAAAAGTTGAAATTTTTTCATGAAAAGATTTCGGCTTCAAAATAGTTGAAGATTTTCATGAAAAGATTTCTGCTTCAAAAAAGTTGAAAATTTTCATGACAGGATTTTAGCTTTAAAAAAGGTTAAAATTTTCATGAAGTATTTCGGCTTCAAAAAGGTTGAAAACTTTCATGAACTATTTCGGCTTCAAAAAAATGGAACATTTTCATGAAAAGATTTCGGCTGCAAAAAAGTCGAACATTTTCATGAAAAGATTTCTGCTTCAAAAAAGTTGAAGATTTTCATGAAAAGATTTCGGCTTCAAAAAGTTGAAAATTTTCATGAAATGATTTCGGCTTCAAAAAAGTTGACCATTTTCATGAAAAGATTTCGGCTTCAAAAAAGTTGAAAATTTTCATGAAAAGATTTCGGTTTCAAAAAGTTGAAAATTTTCATGAAAAGATTTCGGCTTCAAAAAAGTTGAAAATTTTCATGAAAAGATTTTGGTTTCAAAAAGTTGAAAATTTTCATGAAAAGATTTCAGCTTCAAAAAGGTTGAAAACTTTCATGAACTATTTCGGCTGCAAAAAAGTCGAAGATTTTCATGAACTATTTCGGCTGCAAAAAAGTCGAAGATTTTCATGAAAAGATTTCTGCTTCAAAAAAGTTGAACATTTTCATGAAAAGATTTCTGCTTCAAAAAAGTTGAAAATTTTCATGAAAAGATTTTGGTTTCAAAAAGTTGAAAATTTTCATGAAAAGATTTCAGCTTCAAAAAGGTTGAAAACTTTCATGAACTATTTCGGCTGCAAAAAAGTCGAAGATTTTCATGAACTATTTCGGCTGCAAAAAAGTCGAAGACTTTCATGAAAAGATTTCGGCTTCAAAAAAGTTGAACATTTTCATGAAAAGATTTCTGCTTCAAAAAAGTTGAAAATTTTCATGAAAAGATTTCGGCTTCAAAAAAGTTGAAAATTTACATGAAAAGATTTCGACTTCAAAAAAGTTGAAAATTTACATGAAAAGATTTCGGCTTCAAAAAAGTTGAACATTTTCATGAAAAGATTTCGGCTTCAAAAAAGTTTTAAATTTACATGAAAAGATTTCGACTTCAAAAAAGTTGAAAATTTTCATGAAGTATTTCGGCTTCAAAAAAATGGAACATTTTCATGAAAAGATTTCGGCTTCAAAAAAGTTGAACATTTTCATGAAAAGATTTCTGCTTCAAAAAAGTTGAAAATTTACATGAAAAGATTTCGACTTCAAAAAAGTCTAAGATTTTCATGAAAAGATTTATGCTTCAAAAAAGTTGAAAATTTTCATGACAGGATTTTGGCTTTAAAAAAAGAAAAAGTTTTCATAAAGTATTTCGGCTTCAAAAAGGTTGAAAACTTTCATGAACTATTTCGGCTTCAAAAAAGTCGAAGATTTTCATGAAAAGATTTCTGCTTCAAAAAAGTTGAAAATTTTCATGAAAAGATTTAGGCTTCAAAAAAGTTGAAAATTTTCATCAAGTATTTCGGCTTCAAAAAAGTTGAACATTTTCATGAAAAGATTTCTGCTTCAAAAAAGTTGAAAATTTACATGAAAAGATTTCGACTTCAAAAAAGTCTAAGATTTTCATGAAAAGATTTATGCTTCATAAAAGTTGAAAATTTACATGAAAAGATTTCGACTTCAAAAAAGTTGAAAATTTTCATGACAGGATTTTGGCTTTAAAAAAAGTAGAAATTTTCATAAAGTATTTCGGCTTCAAAAAGGTTGAAAACTTTCATGAACTATTTCGGCTTCAAAAAAGTTGAAAATTTACATGAAAAGATTTCGACTTCAAAAAAGTTGAAGATTTTCATGAAAAGATTTAGGCTTCAAAAAAGTTGAAAATTTTCATCAAGTATTTCGGCTTCAAAAAAGTCGAAGTATTTCATGAAAAGATTTCGGTTTCAAAAAGTTGAAAATTTTCATGAAAAGATTTCAGCTTCAAAAAGGTTGAAAACTTTCATGAACTATTTCGGCTGCAAAAAAGTCGAAGATTTTCATGAACTATTTCGGCTGCAAAAAAGTCGAAGACTTTCATGAAAAGATTTCGGCTTCAAAAAAGTTGAACATTTTCATGAAAAGATTTCTGCTTCAAAAAAGTTGAAAATTTTCATGAAAAGATTTCGGCTTCAAAAAAGTTTAAAATTTACATGAAAAGATTTCGACTTCAAAAAAGTTGAAAATTTTCATGAAGTATTTCGGCTTCAAAAAAATGGAACATTTTCATGAAAAGATTTCGGCTTCAAAAAAGTTGAACATTTTCATGAAAAGATTTCTGCTTCAAAAAAGTTGAAAATTTACATGAAAAGATTTCGACTTCAAAAAAGTCTAAGATTTTCATGAAAAGATTTATGCTTCAAAAAAGTTGAAAATTTTCATGACAGGATTTTGGCTTTAAAAAAAGAAGAAGTTTTCATAAAGTATTTCGGCTTCAAAAAGGTTGAAAACTTTCATGAACTATTTCGGCTTCAAAAAAGTCGAAGATTTTCATGAAAAGATTTCTGCTTCAAAAAAGTTGAAAATTTTCATGAAAAGATTTAGGCTTCAAAAAAGTTGAAAATTTTCATCAAGTATTTCGGCTTCAAAAAAGTTGAACATTTTCATGAAAAGATTTCTGCTTCAAAAAAGTTGAAAATTTACATGAAAAGATTTCGACTTCAAAAAAGTCTAAGATTTTCATGAAAAGATTTATGCTTCATAAAAGTTGAAAATTTACATGAAAAGATTTCGACTTCAAAAAAGTTGAAAATTTTCATGACAGGATTTTGGCTTTAAAAAAAGTAGAAATTTTCATAAAGTATTTCGGCTTCAAAAAGGTTGAAAACTTTCATGAACTATTTCGGCTTCAAAAAAGTTGAAAATTTACATGAAAAGATTTCGACTTCAAAAAAGTTGAAAATTTACATGAAAAGATTTCGGCTTCAAAAAAGTTGAACATTTTCATGAAAAGATTTCGGCTTCAAAAAAGTTTTAAATTTACATGAAAAGATTTCGACTTCAAAAAAGTTGAAAATTTTCATGAAGTATTTCGGCTTCAAAAAAATGGAACATTTTCATGAAAAGATTTCGGCTTCAAAAAAGTTGAACATTTTCATGAAAAGATTTCTGCTTCAAAAAAGTTGAAAATTTACATGAAAAGATTTCGACTTCAAAAAAGTCTAAGATTTTCATGAAAAGATTTATGCTTCAAAAAAGTTGAAAATTTTCATGACAGGATTTTGGCTTTAAAAAAAGAAAAAGTTTTCATAAAGTATTTCGGCTTCAAAAAGGTTGAAAACTTTCATGAACTATTTCGGCTTCAAAAAAGTCGAAGATTTTCATGAAAAGATTTCTGCTTCAAAAAAGTTGAAAATTTTCATGAAAAGATTTAGGCTTCAAAAAAGTTGAAAATTTTCATCAAGTATTTCGGCTTCAAAAAAGTTGAACATTTTCATGAAAAGATTTCTGCTTCAAAAAAGTTGAAAATTTACATGAAAAGATTTCGACTTCAAAAAAGTCTAAGATTTTCATGAAAAGATTTATGCTTCATAAAAGTTGAAAATTTACATGAAAAGATTTCGACTTCAAAAAAGTTGAAAATTTTCATGAAAAGATTTTGGCTTTAAAAAAAGTAGAAATTTTCATAAAGTATTTCGGCTTCAAAAAGGTTGAAAACTTTCATGAACTATTTCGGCTTCAAAAAAGTTGAAAATTTACATGAAAAGATTTCGACTTCAAAAAAGTTGAAGATTTTCATGAAAAGATTTAGGCTTCAAAAAAGTTGAAAATTTTCATCAAGTATTTCGGCTTCAAAAAAGTCGAAGTATTTCATGAAAAGATTTCGGTTTCAAAAAGTTGAAAATTTTCATGAAAAGATTTCAGCTTCAAAAAGGTTGAAAACTTTCATGAACTATTTCGACTTCAAAAAAGTTGAACATTTTCATGAAAAGATTTCGGCTTCAAAAAAGTTGAAAATTTTCATGAAAAGATCTCGGCTTCAAAAAAGTTGAACAATTTCATGAAAAGATTTCGGCTTCAAAAAAGTTGAAAATTTTCATGAAAAGATTTCGGCTTCAAAAAGTTGAAAATTTTCATGACAGGATTTTGGCTTCAAAAAGGTTGAAAACTTTCATGAACTATTTCGACTTCAAAAAAGTCGAAGATTTTCATGAAAAGATTTCGGCTTCAAAAAAATGGAACATTTTCATGAAAAGATTTCGGCTTCAAAAAACTTGAACATTTTCATGAAAAGATTTCGGCTTCAAAAAAATTGAAAATTTTCATGAAAAGATTTCTGCTTCAAAAAAGTTGAAAATTTACATGAAAAGATTTCGACTTCAAAAAAGTCTAAGATTTTCATGAAAAGATTTCGGCTTCAAAAAAGTCGAAGATTTTCATGAAAAGATTTCGGCTTCAAAAAAATGGAAAATTTTCATGAAAAGATTTCGGCTTCAAAAAACTTGAACATTTTCATGAAAAGATTTCGGCTTCAAAAAAAATGAAAATTTTCATGAAAAGATTTCTGCTTCAAAAAAGTTGAAAATTTACATGAAAAGATTTCGACTTCAAAAAAGTCTAAGATTTTCATGAAAAGATTTCTGCTTCAAAAAAGTTGAAAATTTTCATGAAGTATTTTGGCTTCAAAAAAGTTGAAAATTTTCATGAAAAGATTTCGGTTTCAAAAATTTGAAAATTTTCATGAAAAGATTTCGGCTTCAAAAAAGTTGAAAATTTTCATGAAAAGATTTTGGTTTCAAAAAGTTGAAAATTTTCATTAAAAGATTTCAGCTTCAAAAAGGTTGAAAACTTTCATGAACTATTTCGACTTCAAAAAAGTCGAAGATTTTCATGAAAAGATTTCGGCTTCAAAAAAGTTGAAAATTTTCATGAAGTATTTCGGCTGCAAAAAAGTCTAAAATTTTCATGAAAAGATTTCTGCTTCAAAAAAGTTGAAAATTTTCATGAAAAGATTTCGACTTCAAAAAGTTGAAAATTTTTATGAAAAGATTTCGGCTTCAAAAAAGTTGAAAATTTTCATGAAGTATTTCGGCTTCAAAAACATGGAACATTTTCATGAAAAGATTTCTGCTTCAAAAAAGTTGAAAATTTACATGAAAAGATTTCGGTTTAAAAAAAAGTTGAAAATTTTCATGAAGTATTTTGGCTTCAAAAAAGTTGAACATTTTCATGAAAAGATTTCGGCTTCAAAAAAGTTGAAAATTTACATGAAAAGATTTCGACTTCAAAAAAGTTGAAAATTTTCATGAAGTATTTCGGCTGCAAAAAAGTCTAAAATTTTCATGAAAAGATTTATGCTTCAAATAAGATGAAAATTTTCATGAAAAGATTTCGGCTTCAAAAAGTTGAAAATTTTCATGAAAAGATTTCGGCTTCAAAAAAGTTGACCATATTCATGAAAAGATTTCGGATACAAAAAAGTTGAAAATTTTCATGAAAAGATTTCGGTTTCAAAAAGTTGAAAATTTTCATGAAAAGATTTCGGCTTCAAAAAAGTTGAAAATTTTCATGACAGGATTTTGGCTTCAAAAAGGTTGAAAACTTTCATGAACTATTTCGACTTCAAAAAAGTCGAAGATTTTCATGAAAAGATTTCGGCTTCAAAAAAATGGAACATTTTCATGAAAAGATTTCGGCTTCAAAAAACTTGAACATTTTCATGAAAAGATTTCGGCTTCAAAAAAATTGAAAATTTTCATGAAAAGATTTCTGCTTCAAAAAAGTTGAAAATTTACATGAAAAGATTTCGACTTCAAAAAAGTCTAAGATTTTCATGAAAAGATTTCTGCTTCAAAAAAGTCGAAGATTTTCATGAAAAGATTTCGGCTTCAAAAAAATGGAACATTTTCATGAAAAGATTTCGGCTTCAAAAAACTTGAACATTTTCATGAAAAGATTTCGGCTTCAAAAAAATTGAAAATTTTCATGAAAAGATTTCTGCTTCAAAAAAGTTGAAAATTTTCATGAAAAGATTTCGGCTTCAAAAAGTTGAAAATTTTCATGAAAAGATTTCGGCTTGAAGAAGTTGAAAATTTTCATGAAAAGATTTCGTCTTCAAAAAAGTTGACCATTTTCATGAAAAAATTTTGGCTTCAAAAAAGTTGAAAATTTACATGAAAAGATTTCGACTTCAAAAAAGTTGAAAATTTACATGAAAAGATTTCGACTTCAAAAAAGTCTAAGATTTTTATGAAAAGATTTCGGCTTCAAAAAAGTTGAAAATTTTCATGAAGTATTTCGGCTTCAAAAACATGGAACATTTTCATGAAAAGATTTCGGCTTCAAAAAAGTTGAACATTTTCATGAAAAGATTTCTGCTTCAAAAAAGTTGAAAATTTACATGAAAAGATTTCGGTTTAAAAAAAAGTTGAAAATTTTCATGAAGTATTTTGGCTTCAAAAAAGTTGAACATTTTCATGAAAAGATTTCGGCTTCAAAAAAGTTGAAAATTTACATGAAAAGATTTCGGTTTCAAAAAAGTTGAAAATTTTCATGAAGTATTTTGGCTTCAAAAAAGTTGAACATTTTCATGAAAAGATTTCGGCTTCAAAAAAGTTGAAAATTTTCATGAAAAGATTTCGACTTCAAAAAAGTTGAACATTTTCATGAAAAGATTTCGGCTTCAAAAAAGTTGAACATTTTCATGAAAAGATTTCTGCTTCAAAAAAGTTGAAAATTTTCATGACAGGATTTTGGCTTCAAAAAGGTTGAAAACTTTCATGAACTATTTCGACTTCAAAAAAGTTGAAAATTTTCATGAAGTATTTCGGCTGCAAAAAAATGGAACATTTTCATAAAAAGATTTCGGCTTCAAAAAAGTTGAACATTTTCATGAAAAGATTTCGGCTTCAAAAAAGTTGAAAATTTACATGAAAAGATTTCGACTTCAAAAAAGTTGAAAATTTTCATGAAGTATTTTGGCTTCAAAAAAGTTGAAAATTTTCATGAAAAGATTTTGGTTTCAAAAAGTTGAAAATTTTCATGAAAAGATTTCGGCTTCAAAAAAGTTGAAAATTTTCATGAAAAGATTTTGGTTTCAAAAAGTTGAAAATTTTCATGAAAAGATTTCAGCTTCAAAAAGGTTGAAAACTTTCATGAACTATTTCGACTTCAAAAAAGTCAAAGATTTTCATGAAAAGATTTCGGCTTCAAAAAAGTTGAAAATTTTCATGAAGTATTTCGGCTGCAAAAAAGTCTAAAATTTTCATGAAAAGATTTCGGCTTCAAAAAAGTTGAAAATTTTCATGAAAAGATTTCGGTTTCAAAAAGTTGAAAATTTTCATGAAAAGATTTCGGTTTCAAAAAGTTGAAAATTTTCATGAAAAGATTTCTGCTTCAAAAAAGTTGAAAATTTTCATGACAGGATTTTGGCTTCAAAAAGGTTGAAAATTTTCATGAAAAGATTTCGGCTTCAAAAACGTTGAACATTTTCATGAAAAGATTTCGGCTTCAAAAAAGTTGAACATTTTCATGAAAAGATTTCGGCTTCAAAAAAGTTGAAAATTTACATGAAAAGATTTCGACTTCAAAAAAGTCTAAGATTTTTATGAAAAGATTTCGGCTTCAAAAAAGTTGAAAATTTTCATGAAGTAATTCGGCTTCAAAAACATGGAACATTTTCATGAAAAGATTTCGGCTTCAAAAAAGTTGAACATTTTCATGAAAAGATTTCTGCTTCAAAAAAGTTGAAAATTTACATGAAAAGATTTCGGTTTAAAAAAAAGTTGAACATTTTCATGAAAAGATTTCGACTTCAAAAAAGTCCAAGATTTTTATGAAAAGATTTCGGCTTCAAAAAAGTTGAAAATTTTCATGAAGTATTTCGGCTTCAAAAACATGGAACATTTTCATGAAAAGATTTCGGCTTCAAAAAAGTTGAACATTTTCATGAAAAGATTTCTGCTTCAAAAAAGTTGAAAATTTACATGAAAAGATTTCGGTTTAAAAAAAAGTTGAAAATTTTCATGAAGTATTTTGGCTTCAAAAAAGTTGAAAATTTTCATGAAAAGATCTCGGCTTCAAAAAAGTTGAACATTTTCATGAAAAGATTTCGGCTTCAAAAAAGTTGAACATTTTCATGAAAAGAGTTCGGTTTCAAAAAGTTGAAAATTTTCATGAACTATTTCGACTTCAAAAAAGTCGAAGATTTTCATGAAAAGATTTCGGCTTCAAAAAAGTTGAAAATTTACATGAAAAGATTTCGGCTTCAAAAAAGTTGAAAATTTTCATGAAGTATTTCGGCTGCAAAAAAGTCTAAAATTTTCATGAAAAGATTTATGCTTCAAAAAAGTTGAACATTTACATGAAAAGATTTCGACTTCAAAAAAGTGTAAGATTTTTATGAAAAGATTTCGGCTTCAAAAAAGTTGAAAATTTTCATGAAGTATTTCGGCTTCAAAAAAGTTGAACATTTTCATGAAAAGATTTCTGCTTCAAAAAAGTTGAAAATTTACATGAAAAGATTTCGACTTCAAAAAAGTTGAACATTTTCATGAAAAGATTTCGGCTTCAAAAAAGTTGTACATTTTCATGAAAAGATTTCTGCTTCAAAAAAGTTGAAAATTTTCATGAAAAGATTTCGGCTTCAAAAAGTTGAAAATTTTCATGAAAAGATTTCGGCTTCAAAAAGTTGACCATTTTCATGAAAAGATTTCGGCTTCAAAAAAGTTGAACATTTTCATGAAAAGATTTCGGCTTCAAAAAAGTTGAACATTTTCATGAAAAGATTTCGGCTTCAAAAAACTTGAACATTTTCATGAAAAGATTTCTGCTTCAAAAAAGTTGAAAATTTACATGAAAAGATTTCGACTTCAAAAAAGTCTAAGATTTTCATGAAAAGATTTCGGCTTCAAAAAAGTTGAACATTTTCATGAAAAGATTTCGGCTTCAAAAAAGTTGAACATTTTCATGAAAAGATTTCGGCTTCAAAAAAGTTGAAAATTTTCATGAAAAGATTTTGGTTTCAAAAAGTTGAAAATTTTCATGAAAAGATTTTGGTTTCAAAAAGTTGAAAATTTTCATGAAAAGATTTCGGCTTCAAAAAGTTTAAAATTTTCATGAAAAGATTTCTGCTTCAAAAAAGTTGAAAATTTTCATGACAGGATTTTGGCTTCAAAAAGGTTGAAAATTTTCATGAAAAGATTTCGGCTTCAAAAACGTTGAACATTTTCATGAAAAGATTTCGGCTTCAAAAAAGTTGAACATTTTCATGAAAAGATTTCGGCTTCAAAAAAGTTGAAAATTTACATGAAAAGATTTCGACTTCAAAAAAGTCTAAGATTTTTATGAAAAGATTTCGGCTTCAAAAAAGTTGAAAATTTTCATGAAGTAATTCGGCTTCAAAAACATGGAACATTTTCATGAAAAGATTTCGGCTTCAAAAAAGTTGAAAATTTTCATGAAAAGATTTCGGTTTAAAAAAAAGTTGAACATTTTCATGAAAAGATTTCGACTTCAAAAAAGTCTAAGATTTTTATGAAAAGATTTCGGCTTCAAAAAAGTTGAAAATTTTCATGAAGTATTTCGGCTTCAAAAACATGGAACATTTTCATGAAAAGATTTCTGCTTCAAAAAAGTTGAAAATTTTCATGAAGTATTTCGGCTTCAAAAACATGGAACATTTTCATGAAAAGATTTCGGCTTCAAAAAGTTGAAAATTTTCATGAAAAGATTTCGGCTTCAAAAAGTTGACCATTTTCATGAAAAGATTTCTGCTTCAAAAAAGTTGAAAATTTTCATGAAAAGATTTCGGTTTCAAAAAGTTGAAAATTTTCATGAAAAGATTTCTGCTTCAAAAAAGTTGAAAATTTTCATGACAGGATTTTGGCTTCAAAAAGGTTGAAAACTTTCATGAACTATTTCGACTTCAAAAAAGTCGAAGATTTTCATGAAAAGATTTCGGCTTCAAAAAAGTTGAAAATTTTCATGAAGTATTTCGGCTGCAAAAAAATGGAACATTTTCATGAAAAGATTTCGGCTTCAAAAAAGTTGAACATTTTCATGAAAAGATTTCTGCTTCAAAAAAGTTGAAAATTTACATGAAAAAATTTCGACTTCAAAAAAGTCTAAGATTTTCATGAAAAGATTTCGGCTTCAAAAAAGTTGAAAATTTTCATGAAGTATTTTGGCTTCAAAAAAGTTGAACATTTTCATGAAAAGATTTCGGCTTCAAAAAAGTTGAACATTTTCATGAAAAGATTTCTGCTTCAAAAAAGTTGAAAATTTTCATGAAAAGATTTCGGCTTTAAAAAGTTGAAAATTTTCATGAAAAGATTTCGGCTTTCAAAAAGTTTAAAATTTTCATGAAAAGATTTCGGCTTCAAAAATTTGAAAATTTTCATGAAGTATTTCGGCTGCAAAAAAATGGAACATTTTCATGAAAAGATTTCGGCTTCAAAAAAGTTGAACATTTTCATGAAAAGATTTCTGCTTCAAAAAAGTTGAAAATTTACATGAAAAGATTTCGACTTCAAAGAAGTCTAAGATTTTCATGAAAAGATTTCGGCTTCAAAAAAGTTGAAAATTTTCATGAAGTATTTTGGCTTCAAAAAAGTTGAACATTTTCATGAAAAGATTTCGGCTTCAAAAAAGTTGAAAATTTACATGAAAAGATTTCGACTTCAAAAAAGTTGAAAATTTTCATGAAAACATTTCGGCTTCAAAAAAGTTGAAAATTTTCATGAAAAGATTTCGGTTTCAAAAAGTTGAAAATTTTCATGGAAAGATTTCTGCTTCAAAAAAGTTGAAAATTTTCATGACAGGATTTTGGCTTCAAAAAGGTTGAAAACTTTCATGAACTATTTCGACTTCAAAAAAGTCGAAGATTTTCATGAAAAGATTTCGGCTTCAAAAAAGTTGAAAATTTTCATGAAGTATTTCGGCTGCAAAAAAATGGAACATTTTCATGAAAAGATTTCGGCTTCAAAAAACTTGAACATTTTCATGAAAAGATTTCGGCTTCAAAAAACTTGAACATTTTCATGAAAAGATTTCTGCTTCAAAAAAGTTGAACATTTTCATGAAAAGATTTCGGCTTCAAAAAAGTTGAACATTTTCATGAAAAGATTTCGGCTTCAAAAAAGTTGAAAATTTACATGAAAAGATTTCGACTTCAAAAAAGTCTAAGATTTTCATGAAAAGATTTCGGCTTCAAAAAAGTTGAAAATTTACATGAAAAGATTTCGACTTCAAAAAAGTTGAAAATTTTCATGAAAACATTTCGGCTTCAAAAAAGTTGAAAATTTTCATGAAAAGATTTCGGTTTCAAAAAGTTGAAAATTTTCATGGAAAGATTTCTGCTTCAAAAAAGTTGAAAATTTTCATGACAGGATTTTGGCTTCAAAAAGGTTGAAAACTTTCATGAACTATTTCGACTTCAAAAAAGTCGAAGATTTTCATGAAAAGATTTCGGCTTCAAAAAAGTTGAAAATTTTCATGAAGTATTTCGGCTGCAAAAAAATGGAACATTTTCATGAAAAGATTTCGGCTTCAAAAAAGTTGAAAATTTTCATGAAGTTTTTCGACTTCAAAAAAGTTGAACATTTTCATGAAAAGATTTCTGCTTCAAAAAAGTTGAAAATTTACATGAAAAGATTTCGACTTCAGAAAAGTCTAAGATTTTCATGAAAAGATTTCGGCTTCAAAAAAGTTGAAAATTTTCATGAAGTATTTCGGCTTCAAAAACATGGAACATTTTCATGAAAAGATTTCGGCTTCAAAAAAGTTGAACATTTTCATGAAAAGATTTCTGCTTCAAAAAAGTTGAAAATTTACATGAAAAGATTTCGGTTTCAAAAAAGTTGAAAATTTTCATGAAGTATTTTGGCTTCAAAAAAGTTGAACATTTTCATGAAAAGACTTCGGCTTCAAAAAAGTTGAGAATTTACATGAAAAGATTTCGACTTCAAAAAAGTTGAAAATTTTCATGAAGTATTTTGGCTTCAAAAAAGTTGAACATTTTCATGAAAAGATTTCTGCTTCAAAAAAGTTGAAAATTTTCATGAAAAGATTTCGGCTTCAAAAAGTTGAAAATTTTCATGAAAAGATTTCGGCTTCAAAAAGTTGACCATTTTCATGAAAAGATTTCTGCTTCAAAAAAGTTGAAAACTTTCATGAAAAGATCTCGGCTTCAAAAAAGTTGAACATTTTCATGAAAAGATTTCGGCTTCAAAAAAGTTGAAAATTTTCATGAAAAGATTTTGGTTTCAAAAAGTTGAAAATTTTCATGAAAACATTTCGGCTTCAAAAAAGTTGAACATTTTCATGAAAAGATTTCGGCTTCAAAAAAGTTGAAAATTTTCATGAAGTATTTCGGCTTCAAAAAAATGGAACATTTTCATGAAAAGATTTCGGCTTCAAAAAACTTGAAAATTTTCATGAAAAGATTTCGGCTTCAAAAAAATTAAAAATTTTCATGAAAAGATTTCTGCTTAAAAAAAGTTGAAAATTTACATGAAAAGATTTCGACTTCAAAAAAGTTGAAAATTTTCATGAAAAGATTTCTGCATCAAAAAAGTTGAAAATTTTCATGAAAAGATTTCGGCTTCAAAAAAGTTGAACATTTTCATGAAAAGATTTCTGCTTCAAAAAAGTTGAAAATTTTCATGAAAAGATTTTGGCTTCAAAAAGTTGAAAATTTACATGAAAAGATTTCGACTTCAAAAAAGTCTAAGATTTTCATGAAAAGATTTCTGCTTCAAAAAAATGGAACATTTTCATGAAAAGATTTCGGCTTCAAAAAACTTGAACATTTTCATGAAAAGATTTCGGCTTCAAAAAAGTTGAAAATTTACATGAAATGATTTCGACTTCAAAAAAGTCTAAGATTTTCATGAAAAGATTTCGGCTTCAAAAAAGTTGAAAATTTTCATGAAGTATTTTGGCTTCAAAAAAGTTGAACATTTTCATGAAAAGATTTCGGCTTCAAAAAAGTTGAACATTTTCATGAAAAGATTTCTGCTTCAAAAAAGTTGAAAATTTTCATGAAAAGATTTCGGCTTCAAAAAAGTTGAAAATTTTCATGAAGTATTTCGGCTTCAAAAAAATGGAACATTTTCATGAAAAGATTTCGGCTTCAAAAAACTTGAACATTTTCATGAAAAGATTTCGGCTTCAAAAAACTTGAACATTTTCATGAAAAGATTTCTGCTTCAAAAAAGTTGAACATTTTCATGAAAAGATTTCGGCTTCAAAAAAGTTGAACATTTTCATGAAAAGATTTCGGCTTCAAAAAAGTTGAAAATTTACATGAAAAGATTTCGACTTCAAAAAAGTCTAAGATTTTCATGAAAAGATTTCGGCTTCAAAAAAGTTGAAAATTTTCATGAAGTATTTTGGCTTCAAAAAAGTTGAACATTTTCATGAAAAGATTTCGGCTTCAAAAAAGTAGAACATTTTCATGAAAAGATTTCTGCTTCAAAAAAGTTGAAAATTTTCATGAAAAGATTTCGGCTTTAAAAAGTTGAAAATTTTCATGAAAAGATTTCGGCTTCAAAAAGTTTAAAATTTTCATGAAAAGATTTCGGCTTCAAAAAGTTGACCATTTTCATGAAAAGATTTCGGCTTCAAAAAAGTTGAAAATTTTCATGAAAAGATTTCGGCTTCAAAAAAGTTGAAAATTTTCATGAAGTATTTCGGCTTCAAAAACATGGAACATTTTCATGAAAAGATTTCGGCTTCAAAAAAGTTGAACATTTTCATGAAAAGATTTCTGCTTCAAAAAAGTTGAAAATTTACATGAAAAGATTTCGGTTTCAAAAAAGTTGAAAATTTTCATGAAGTATTTTGGCTTCAAAAAAGTTGAACATTTTCATGAAAAGATTTCGGCTTCAAAAAAGTTGAAAATTTTCATGAAAAGATTTCGGCTTCAAAAAGTTGAAAATTTACATGAAAAGATTTCGGCTTCAAAAAAGTTGAAAATTTTCATGAAAAGATTTCGGCTTCAAAAAAGTTGAACATTTTCATGAAAAGATTTCTGCTTCAAAAAAGTTGAAAATTTTCATGAAAAGATTTCGGCTTCAAAAAGTTGAAAATTTACATGAAAAGATTTCGACTTCAAAAAAGTTGAAAATTTTCATGAAAAGATTTCGGCTTCAAAAAGTTAAAAATTTTCATGAAAAGATTTCGGCTTCAAAAAGTTGACCATTTTCATGAAAAGATTTCGGCTTCAAAAAAGTTGAAAATTTTCATGAAAAGATTTCGACTTCAAAAAAGTCTAAGATTTTCATGAAAAGATTTTGGTTTCAAAAAGTTGAAAATTTTCATGAAGTATTTCGGCTTCAAAAAAATGGAACATTTTCATGAAAAGATTTCGGCTTCAAAAAACTTGAACATTTTCATGAAAAGATTTCGGCTTCAAAAAAATTGAAAATTTTCATGAAAAGATTTCTGCTTCAAAAAAGTTGAAAATTTTCATGAAAAGATTTCGGCATCAAAAAAGTTGAACATTTACATGAAAAGATTTCGACTTCAAAAAAGTCTAAGATTTTCATGAAAAGATTTCGGTTTCAAAAAAGTTGAAAATTTTCATGAAAAGATTTCGGCTTCAAAAAGTTGTAAATTTTCATGAAAAGATTTCTGCTTCAAAAAAGTTGAAAATTTACATGAAAAGATTTCGACTTCAAAAAAGTCTAAGATTTTCATGAAAAGATTTCGGCTTCAAAAAAGTTGAAAATTTTCATGAAAAGATTTCGGCTTCAAAAAGTTGAAAATTTTCAAGAAAAGATTTCGGCTTCAAAAAAGTTGAAAATTTTCATGAAAAGATTTCGGCTTCAAAAAAGTTGAACATTTTCATAAAAAGATTTCGACTTCAAAAAAGTCTAAGATTTTCATGAAAAGATTTCTGCTTCAAAAAAGTTGAAAATTTTCATGAAAAGATTTCTGCTTCAAAAAAGTTGAAAATTTTCATGAAAAGATTTCGGCTTCAAAAAAGTTGAACATTTTCATGAAAAGATTTCTGCTTTAAAAAAGTTGAAAATTTACAAGAAAAGATTTCGGTTTCAAAAAAGTTGAAAATTTTCATGAAGTATTTTGGCTTCAAAAAAGTTGAAAATTTTCATGAAAAGATCTTGGCTTCAAAAAAGTTGAACATTTTCATGAAAAGATTTCGGCTTCAAAAAAGTTGAACATTTTCATGAAAAGATTTCGGCTTCAAAAAAGTTGAAAATTTTCATGAAGTATTTCGGCTTCAAAAAAATGGAACATTTTCATGAAAAGATTTCGGCTTCAAAAAAGATGAACATTTTCATGAAAAGATTTCGGCTTCAAAAAAGTTGAACATTTTCATGAAAAGATTTCTGCTTCAAAAAAGTTGAAAATTTTCATGAAAAGATTTTGGTTTCAAAAAGTTGAAAATTTTCATGAAGTATTTCGGCTTCAAAAAAATGGAACATTTTCATGAAAAGATTTCGGCTTCAAAAAACTTGAACATTTTCATGAAAAGATTTCGGCTTCAAAAAGTCTAAAATTTTCATGAAAAGATTTCGGCTTCAAAAAGTTGACCATTTTCATGAAAAGATTTCGGCTTCAAAAAAGTTGAAAATTTTCATGAAAAGATTTCTGCTTCAAAAAAGTTGAAAATTTTCATGAAAAGATTTCGGCTTCAAAAAAGTTGAACATTTTCATGAAAAGATTTCTGCTTTAAAAAAGTTGAAAATTTACATGAAAAGATTTCGGTTTCAAAAAAGTTGAAAATTTTCATGAAGTATTTTGGCTTCAAAAAAGTTGAACATTTTCATGAAAAGATTTCGGCTTCAAAAAAGTTGAAAATTTACATGAAAAGATTTCGACTTCAAAAAAGTTGAAAATTTTCATGAAGTATTTTGGCTTCAAAAAAGTTGAAAATTTTCATGAAAAGATTTCGGCTTCAAAAAAGTTGAACATTTTCATGAAAAGATTTCGGCTTCAAAAAAGTTGAAAATTTTCATGAAGTATTTCGGCTTCAAAAAAATGGAACATTTTCATGAAAAGATTTCGGCTTCAAAAAACTTGAACATTTTCATGAAAAGATTTCGGCTTCAAAAAAGTTGAACATTTTCATGAAAAGATTTCTGCTTCAAAAAAGTTGAAAATTTTCATGAAAAGATTTTGGTTTCAAAAAGTTGAAAATTTTCATGAAGTATTTCGGCTTCAAAAAAATGGAACATTTTCATGAAAAGATTTCGGCTTCAAAAAACTTGAACATTTTCATGAAAAGATTTCGGCTTCAAAAAAATTGAAAATTTTCATGAAAAGATTTCTGTTTCAAAAAAGTTGAAAATTTTCATGAAAAGATTTCGGCTTCAAAAAAGTTGAACATTTACATGAAAAGATTTCGACTTCAAAAAAGTTGAACATTTTCATGAAAAGATTTCGACTTCAAAAAAGTCTAAGATTTTCATGAAAAGATTTCTGCTTCAAAAAAGTTGAAAATTTTCATGAAAAGATTTCGGCTTCAAAAAAGTTGAAAATTTTCATGAAAAGATTTCGGTTTCAAAAAGTTGAAAATTTTCATGAAAAGATCTCGGCTTCAAAAAAGTTGAACATTTTCATGAAAAGATTTCGGCTTCAAAAAAGTTGAAAATTTTCATGAAAAGATTTTGGTTTCAAAAAGTTGAAAATTTTCATGAAGTATTTTGGCTTCAAAAAAATGGAACATTTTCATGAAAAGATTTCGGCTTCAAAAAACTTGAACATTTTCATGAAAAGATTTCGGCTTCAAAAAAATTGAAAATTTTCATGAAAAGATTTCTGCTTCAAAAAAGTCTAAGATTTTCATGAAAAGATTTCGGCTTCAAAAAAGTTGAACATTTTCATGAAAAGATTTCGGCTTCAAAAAAGTCTAAGATTTTCATGAAGTATTTCGGCTTCAAAAAAATGGAACATTTTCATGAAAAGATTTCGGCTTCAAACAAATTGAAAATTTTCATGAAAAGATTTCTGCTTCAAAAAAGTTGAAAATTTTCATAAAAAAAATTCGGCTTCAAAAAAGTTGAACATTTTCATGAAAAGATTTCTGCTTCAAAAAAGTTGAAAATTTTCATGAAAAGATTTCGGCTTCAAAAAAATGGAACATTTTCATGAAAAGATTTCGGCTTCAAAAAACTTGAACATTTTCATGAAAAGATTTCGGCTTCAAAAAAATTGAAAATTTTCATGAAAAGATTTCTGCTTCAAAAAAGTTGAAAATTTTCATGAAAAGATTTCGGCTTCAAAAAAGTTGAACATTTTCATGAAAAGATTTCTGCTTCAAAAAAGTTGAAAATTTACATGAAAAGATTTCGACTTCAAAAAAGTCTAAGATTTTCATGAAAAGATTTCGGCTTCAAAAAAGTTGAAAATTTTCATGAAAAGATTTCGGCTTCAAAAAGTTTAAAATTTTCATGAAAAGATTTCGGCTTCAAAAAGTTGACCATTTTCATGAAAAGATTTCGGCTTCAAAAAAGTTGAAAATTTTCATGAAAAGATTTCGGCTTCAAAAAGTTGACCATTTTCATGAAGAGATTTCTGCTTCAAAAAAGTTGAAAATTTTCATGAAAAGATCTCGGCTTCAAAAAAGTTGAACATTTTCATGAAAAGATTTCGGCTTCAAAAAAGTTGAAAATTTTCATGAAAAGATTTTGGTTTCAAAAAGTTGAAAATTTTCATGAAGTATTTCGGCTTCAAAAAAGTTGAACATTTTCATGAAAAGATTTCGGCTTCAAAAAAGTTGAAAATTTACATGAAAAGATTTCGGCTTCAAAAAGTTGAAAATTTTCATGCAAAGATCTCGGCTTCAAAAAAGTTGAACATTTTCATGAAAAGATTTCGGCTTCAAAAAAGTTGAAAATGTTCATGAAAAGATTTCGTTTTCATAAAGTTGAAAATTTTCATGAAAAGATTTCGGCTTCAAAAAAGTTGAAAATTTTCATGAACTATTTCGACTTCAAAAAAGTCGAAGATTTTCATGAAGTATTTCGGCTTCAAAAAAGTTGAACATTTTCATGAAAAGATTCATGCTTCAAAAAAGATGAAAATTTTCATGAAAAGATATGGGCTTCAAAAAGTTGAAAATTTTCATGAAAAGATTTCGGCATCAAAAAAGTTGAACATTTTCATGAAAAGATTTCGGCTTCAAAAAAGTTGAAAATTTTCATGAACTATTTCGGCATCAAAAAAGTTGAAAATTTTCATGAAAAGATTTCGGTTTCAAAAAAGTTGAAAATTTTCATGAAGTATTTCGGCTTCAAAAAAGTCGAAAATTTTCATGAACTATTTCGGCATCAAAAAAGTTGAAAATTTTCATGAAAAGATTTCTGCTTCAAAAAAGTTGAAAATTTTCATGAAAAGATTTCGGCTTCAAAAAAGTTAAAAATTTTCATGAAAGGATTTAGACTTCAAAAAAGTTGAATATTTTCATCAAGTATTTCGGCTTCAAAAAAGTCGAAGATTTTCATGAAAAGATTTCTGCTTCAAAAAAGTTGAAAATTTTCATGAAAAGATTTCGGCTTCAAAAAAGTTGAAAATTTTCATGAACTATTTCGGCATCAAAAAAGTTAAAAATTTTCATGAAAAGATTTAGGTTTCAAAAAAGTTGAAAATTTTCATGAAGTATTTCGGTTTCAAAAAAGTCGAAAATTTTCATGAACTATTTCGGCATCAAAAAAGTTGAAAATTTTCATGAAAAGATTTCTGCTTCAAAAAAGTTGAAAATTCTCATGAAAAGATTTCGGCTTCAAAAAAGTTAAAAATTTTCATGAAAAGATTTAGACTTCAAAAAAGTTGAATATTTTCATGACAGGATTTCGGCTTCAAAAAAGTTGAAAATTTTTCATGAAAAGATTTCGGCTTCAAAAAAGTTGAACATTTTCATGAAAAGATTTCTGCTTCAAAAAAGTTGAAAATTTACATGAAAAGATTTCGACTTCAAAAAAGTCTAAGATTTTCATGAAAAGATTTCTGCTTCAAAAAAGTTGAAAATTTTCATGAAAAGATTTCGGCTTCAAAAAAGTTGAAAATTTTCATGAACTATTTCGGCATCAAAAAAGTTGAAAATTTTCATGAAAAGATTTAGGTTTCAAAAAAGTTGAAAATTTTCATGAAATATTTCGGTTTCAAAAAAGTCGAAGATTTTCATGAAAAGATTTAGGTTTCAAAAAAGTTGAAAATTTTCATGAAGTATTTCGGTTTCAAAAAAGTCGAAGATTTTCATGAAAAGATTTCTGCTTCAAAAAAGTTGAAAATTTTCATGAAAAGATTTCGGCTTCAAAAAAGTTGAAAATTTTCATGAACTATTTCGGCATCAAAAAAGTTGAAAATTTTCATGAAAAGATTTAGGTTTCAAAAAAGTTGAAAATTTTCATGAAGTATTTCGGTTTCAAAAAAATCGAAAATTTTCATGAACTATTTCGGCATCAAAAAAGTTGAAAATTTTCATGAAAAGATTTAGGTTTCAAAAAAGTTGAAAATTTTCATGAAGTATTTCGGTTTCAAAAAAGTCGAAGATTTTCATGAAAAGATTTCTGCTTCAAAAAAGTTGAAAATTTTCATGAAAAGATTTCGGCTTCAAAAAAGTTGAAAGTTTTCATGAACTATTTCGGCATCAAAAAAGTTGAAAATTTTCATGAAAAGATTTAGGTTTCAAAAAAGTTGAAAATTTTCATGAAAAGATTTCGGCTTCAAAAAAGTCGAAAATTTTCATGAACTATTTCGGCATCAAAAAAGTTGAAAATTTTCATGAAAAGATTTCTGCTTCAAAAAAGTTGAAAATTTTCATGAAAAGATTTCGGCTTCAAAAAAGTTAAAAATTTTCATGAAAAGATTTAGACTTCAAAAAAGTTGAATATTTTCATGACAGGATTTCGGCTACAAAAAAGTTGAAAATTTTTCATGAAAAGATTTCGGCTTCAAAAAAGTTGAACATTTTCATGAAAAGATTTCTGCTTCAAAAAAGTTGAAAATTTACATGAAAAGATTTCGACTTCAAAAAAGTCTAAGATTTTCATGAAAAGATTTCTGCTTCCAAAAAGTTGAAAATTTTCATGAAAAGATTTTGGTTTTAAAAAAGTTGAACATTTTCATGAAAAGATTTCTGCTTCAAAAAAGTTGAAAATTTTCATGAAAAGATTTCGGCTTCAAAAAAGTTAAAAATTTTCATGAAAGGATTTAGACTTCAAAAAAGTTGAATATTTTCATCAAGTATTTCGGCTTCAAAAAAGTCGAAGATTTTCATGAAAAGATTTCTGCTTCAAAAAAGTTGAAAATTTTCATGAAAAGATTTCGGCTTCAAAAAAGTTGAAAATTTTCATGAACTATTTCGGCATCAAAAAAGTTAAAAATTTTCATGAAAAGATTTAGGTTTCAAAAAAGTTGAAAATTTTCATGAAGTATTTCGGTTTCAAAAAAGTCGAAAATTTTCAAGAACTATTTCGGCATAAAAAAAGTTGAAAATTTTCATGAAAAGATTTCTGCTTCAAAAAAGTTGAAAATTTTCATGAAAAGATTTCGGCTTCAAAAAAGTTAAAAATTTTCATGAAAAGATTTAGACTTCAAAAAAGTTGAATATTTTCATGTCAGGATTTCGGCTTCAAAAAAGTTGAAAATTTTTCATGAAAAGATTTCGGCTTCAAAAAAGTTGAACATTTTCATGAAAAGATTTCTGCTTCAAAAAAGTTGAAAATTTACATGAAAAGATTTCGACTTCAAAAAAGTCTAAGATTTTCATGAAAAGATTTCTGCTTCAAAAAAGTTGAAAATTTTCATGAAAAGATTTCGGCTTCAAAAAAGTTGAAAATTTTCATGAACTATTTCGCATCAAAAAAGTTGAAAATTTTCATGAAAAGATTGAGGTTTCAAAAAAGTTGAAAATTTTCATGAAGTATTTAGGTTTCAAAAAAGTCGAAGATTTTCATGAAAAGATTTCGGCTTCAAAAAAGTTGAAAATTTTCATGAAGTATTTCGGCTTCAAAAAAATGGAAAATTTTCATGAAAAAATTTCGGCTTCAAAAAGTTGAAAATTTTCATGAAAAGATTTCGGCTTCAAAAAAGTTGAGCATTTTCATGAAAAGATTTCTGCTTCAAAATAGTTGAATATTTTCATCAAGTATTTCGGCTTCAAAAAAGTCGAAGGTTTTCATGAAAAGATTTTTGCTTCAAAAAAGTTGAAAATTTTCATGAAGTATTTCGGCTTCAAAAAAGTCGAAAATTTTCATGAAGTATTTCGGCTTCAAAAAAATGGAACATTTTCATGAAAAGATTTCGGCTTCAAAAAACTTGAACATTTTCATGAAAAGATTTCGGCTTCAAAAAAGTTGAACATTTTCATGAAAAGATTTCTGCTTCAAAAAAGCTTAAAATTTACATGAAAAGATTTCGACTTCAAAAAAGTTGAAGATTTTCATGAAAAGATTTCTGCTTCAAAAAACTTGAAAATTTTCATGAAAAGATTTCGGCTTCAAAAAGTTGAAAATTTTCATGAAAAGATTTCGGCTTCAAAAAAGTTGACCATTTTCATGAAAAGATTTCGGCTTCAAAAAAGTTGAAAATTTTCATGAAAAGATTTCGGTTTCAAAAAGTTGAAAATTTTCATGAAAAGATTTGGGCTTCAAAAAATGGAACATTTTCATGAAAAGATTTCGGCTTCAAAAAAGTTGACCATTTTCATGAAAAGATTTCAGCTTCAAAAAAGTTGAAAATTTTCATGAAAAGATTTCGGTTTCAAAAAGTTGAAAATTTTCATGAAAAGATTTCGGCTTCAAAAAAGTCTAAAATTTTCATGAAGTATTTCGGCTTCAAAAAAATTGAACATTTTCATGAAAAGATTTCGGCTTCAAAAAAGTTGAACATTTTCATGAAAAGATTTCTGCTTCAAAAAAGTTTAAAATTGACATGAAAAGATTTCGACTTCAAAAAAGTCTAAGATTTTCATGAAAAGATTTCTGCTTCAAAAAAGTTGTAAATTTTCATGAAAAGATTTCGGCTTCAAAAAGTTGAAAATTTTCATGAAAAGATTTCGGCTTCAAAGAAGTTGACCATTTTCATGAAAAGATTTCGGCTTCAAAAAAGTTGAAAATTTTCATGAAAAGATTTCGGTTTTCAAAAAGTTGAAAATTTTCATGAAAAGATCTCGGCTTCAAAAAAGTTGAAAATTTTCATGAAGTATTTCGGCTTCAAAAAAGTTGAAAATTTTCATGAAAAGATTTCGGTTTTCAAAAAGTTGAAAATTTTCATGAAAAGATTTCGGCTTCAAAAAAGTTGAAAATTTTCATGAAGTATTTCGGCTTCAAAAAAGTTGAAAATTTACATTAAAAGATTTCGTCTTCAAAAAAGTTTAAGATTTTTATGAAAAGAATTCTGCTTCAAAAAAGATGAAAATTTTCATGAAAAGATTTCGGCTTCAAAAAGTTGAACATTTTTCATGAAGTATTTCGGCTTAAAAAAAGTCAACGATTTTCATGAAAAGATTTCTGCTTCAAAAAAGTTGAAAATTTTCAAGAAAAGATTTCGGCATCAAAAAAGTTGAACATTTTCATGAAAAGATTTAGGTTTCAAAAAAGTTGAACATTTTCATGAAGTATTTCGGCTTCAAAAAAGTCGAAAATTTTCATGAACTATTTCGGCATCAAAAAAGTTGAAAATTTTCATTAAAAGATTTAGACTTCAAAAAAGTTGAACATTTTCATGAAAAGATTTCGGCTTCAAAAAAGTTGAAAATTTTCATGAAAAGATTTCTACTTCAAAAAAGTTGAAAATTTACATTAAAAGATTTCGTCTTCAAAAAAGATGAAAATTTTCATGAAAAGATTTCGGCTTCAAAAAGTTGAAAATTTTCATAAAAAGATTTCGGCTTCAAAAAAGTTGACCATTTTCATGAAAAGATTTCTGCTTCAAAAAAGTTGAAAATTTACATTAAAAGATTTCGGATTCAAAAAAGTCAAAATTTTTCATGAAGTATTTCGGCTTAAAAAAAGTCAACGATTTTCATGAAAAGATTTCTGCTTCAAAAAAGTTGAAAATTTTCAAGAAAAGATTTCGGCATCAAAAAAGTTGAAAATTTTCATGAAAAGATTTAGGTTTCAAAAAAGTTGAACATTTTCATGAAGTATTTCGGCTTCAAAAAAGTCGAAAATTTTCATGAACTATTTCGGCATCAAAAAAGTTGAACATTTTCATGAAAAGATTTCGGCTTCAAAAAAGTTGAAAATTTTCATGAAAAGATTTCGGCTTCAAAAAACTTGAACATTTTCCTGAAGTATTTCGGCTTTAAAAAAGTTGAAAATTTTCATTAAAAGATTTAGACTTCAAAAAAGTTGAACATTTTCATGAAAAGATTTCGGCTTCAAAAAAATGGAACATTTTCATGAAAGGATTTCGGCTTCAAAAAAGTTGAAAATTTTCATGAAAAGATTTCTGCTTCAAAAAAGTTGAAAATTTACATTAAAAGATTTCGTCTACAAAAAAGTCTAAGATTTTCATGAAAAGATTTCTGCTTCAAAAAAGTTGAAAATTTTCATGAAAAGATTTTGGTTTCAAAAAGTTGAAAATTTTCATGAAGGATTTCGGCTTCAAAAAAGTTGAAAATTTTCATGAAAAGATTTCTGCTTCAAAAAAGTTGAAAATTTTCATGAAAAGATTTTGGTTTCAAAAAGTTGAAAATTTTCATGAAGTATTTCGGCTTAAAAAAAATGGAACATTTTCATGAAAAGATTTCGGCTTCAAAAAAGTTGAAAATTTTCATGAAAAGATTTTGGCTTCAAAAAAGTTGAAAATTTTCATGAAAAGATTTTGGTTTCATAAAGTTGAAAATTTTCTTGAACAGATTTCGGCTTCAAAAAAGTTGAACATTTTCATGAAAAGATTTCGGCTTCAAAAAAGTTGAAAATTTTCATGAAAAGATTTCGGTTTCAAAAAGTTGAAAATTTTCATGAAAAGATTTCGGCTTCAAAAAAGTCGAAAATTTTCATGAACTATTTCGGCATCAAAAAAGTTGAAAATTTTCATGAAAAGATTTCTGCTTCAAAAAAGTTGAAAATTTTCATGAAAAGATTTCGGCTTCAAAAAAGTTAAAAATTTTCATGAAAAGATTTAGACTTCAAAAAAGTTGAATATTTTCATGACAGGATTTCGGCTTCAAAAAAGTTGAAAATTTTTCATGAAAAGATTTCTGCTTCAAAAAAGTTGAAAATTTACATGAAAAGATTTCGACTTCAAAAAAGTCTAAGATTTTCATGAAAAGATTTCTGCTTCAAAAAAGTTGAAAATTTTCATGAAAAGATTTTGGTTTCAAAAAGTTGAAAATTTTCATGAAAAGATTTCGGCTTCAAAAAAGTTGAACATTTTCATGAAAAGATTTCGGATTCAAAAAAGTTGACCATTTTCATGAAAAGATTTCAGCTTCAAAAAAGTTGAAAATTTTTCATGAAAAGATTTCGGTTTCAAAAAGTTGAAAATTTTCATGAAAAGAATTAGGCTTCAAAAAAGTTGAAATTTTTCATGAACTATTTCGACTTCAAAAAAGTCGAAGATTTTCATGAAAAGATTTCGGCTTCAAAAAAGTTGAAAATTTACATGAAAAGATTTCGGCTCTAAAAAAGTTGAAAATTTTAATGAAGTATTTCGACTACAAAAAAGTCTAAAATTTTCATGAAAAGATTTATGTTTCAAAAAAGATGAAAATTTTCATGAAAAGATTTGGGCTTCAAAAAGTTGAAAATTTTCATGAAAAGAATTCGGTTCAAAAAGTTGAAAATTTTCAAGAAAAGAATTCGGCTTCAAAAAAGTTGAAAATTTTCATGAAAAGATTTCGGCTTCAAAAAAGTTGAACATTTTCATGAAAAGATTTCGGCTTCAAAAAGTTGAAAATTTTCATCAAGTATTTCGGCTTCTAAAAAGTCGAAGGTTTTCATGAAAAGATTTCTGCTTCAAAAAAGTTGAACATTTTCATGAAAAGTTTTCGGCTTCAAAAAAGTTGAACATTTTCATGAAAAGATTTCGGCTTCAAAAAAGTTGAACATTTTCATGAAAAGATTTCGGCTTCAAAAAAGTTGAAAATTTTCATGAAGTATTTCGGCTTCAAAAAAATGGAAAATTTTCATGAAAAAATTTCGGCTTCAAAAAGTTGAAAATTTTCATGAAAAGATTTCGGCTTCAAAAAAGTTGACCATTTTCATGAAAAGATTTCTGCTTCAAAATAGTTGAAAATTTTCATGAAATGATTTCGGTTTCAAAAAGTTGAAAATTTTCATGAAAAGATCTCGGCTTCAAAAAAGTTGAATATTTTCATCAAGTATTTCGGCTTCAAAAAAGTCGAAGGTTTTCATGAAAAGATTTCTGCTTCAAAAAAGTTGAAAATTTTCATGAAGTATTTCGGCTTCAAAAAAGTCGAAAATTTTCATGAAGTATTTCGGCTTCAAAAAACTTGAACATTTTCATGAAAAGATTTCGGCTTCAAAAAAGTTGAACATTTTCATGAAAAGATTTCTGCTTCAAAAAAGTTTAAAATTTACATGAAAAGATTTCGACTTCAAAAAAGTTGAAGATTTTCATGAAAAGATTTCTGCTTCAAAAAACTTGAAAATTTTCATGAAAAGATTTCGGCTTCAAAAAAGTCAACGATTTTCATGAAAAGATTTCTGCTTCAAAAAAGTTGAAAATTTTCAAGAAAAGATTTCGGCATCAAAAAGTTGAACATTTTCATGAAAAGAATTCGGCTTCAAAAAAGTTGAACATTTTCATGAAAAGATTTCGGCTTCAAAAATGTTGAAAATTTTCATGAACTATTTCGGCATCAAAAAAGTTGAAAATTTTCATGAAAAGATTTAGGTTTCAAAAAAGTTGAAAATTTTCATGAAAAGATTTAGGTTTCAAAAAAGTTGAAAATTTTCATGAAAAGATTTCGGCTTCAAAAAATTCGAAAATTTTCATGAACTATTTCGGCATCAAAAAAGTTGAACATTTTCATGAAAAGATTTAGGTTTCAAAAAAGTTGAAAATTTTCATGAAGTATTTCGGCTTCAAAAAAGTCGAAAATTTTAATGAACTATTTCGGCATCAAAAAAGTTGAACATTTTCATGAAAAGATTTCGGCTTCAAAAATGTTGAAAATTTTCATGAAAAGATTTCGGCTTCAAAAAGTTGAAAATTTTCATGAAAAGATTTCGGCTTCAAATAAGTTGACCATTTTCATGAAAAGATTTCGGCTTCAAAAAAGTTGAAAATTTTCATGAAAAGATTTCGGTTTCAAAAAGTTGAATATTTTCATGAAAGATTTCGGCTTCAAAAAAGTTGAACATTTTCATGAAAAGATTTCGGCTTCAAAAAAGTCAAAAATTTTCATGAAGTATTTCGGCTTCAAAAAAGTCAACGATTTTCATGAAAAGATTTCTGCTTCAAAAAAGTTGAAAATTTTGAAGAAAAGATTTCGGCATCAAAAAAGTTGAACATTTTCATGAAAAGATTTCGGCTTCAAAAAAGTTGAACATTTTCATGAAAAGATTTCTGCTTCAAAAAGGTTGAAAACTTTCATGAAGTATTTCGGCTTCAAAAATGTCGAAGATTTTCATGAAAAGATTTCGGCTTCAAAAAAGTCAAAAACTTTCATGAAGTATTTCGGCTTCAAAAAAGTTGAACATTTTCATGAAAAGATTTCTGCTTCAAAAAAGTTGAAAATTTTCATGAAAAGATTTCGGCTTCAAAAAAGTTGAAGATTTTCATGAAAAGATTTCTGCTTTAAAAAAGTTGAAAATTTTCATGACAGGATTTTAGCTTTAAAAAAGGTAAAAATTTTCATGAAGTATTTCAGCTTCAAAAAAGTCGAAGATTTTCATGAAAAGATTTCTGCTTCAAAAAAGTCTAAGATTTTCATGAAGTATTTCGGCTTCAAAAAAGTCGAAGATTTTCATGAAAAGATTTCTGCATGAAAATTTTCATGAAAAGATTTCTGATTCAACAAAGTTGAAAATTTTCATGAAAAGATTTAGGCTTCAAAAAAGTTGAAAATTTTCATGAAAAGATTTAGGCTTCAAAAAAGTTGAAAATTTACATGAAAAGATTTCGACTTCAAAAAAGTTGAAAATTTTCATGAATAGATTTAGGCTTCAAAAAAGTTGAAGATTTTCATGAAAAGATTTCTGCTTCAAAAAAGTTGAAGATTTTCGTGAAAAGATTTCTGCTTCAAAAAAGTTGAAAAGTTTCATGAAGTATTTCGGCTTCAAAAAAGTCAAAGATTTTCATGAAAAGATTTTGGCTTCAAAAAAGTTGAAAATTTTCATGAAAAGATTTCGGCTTCAAAAAAGTTGAACATTTTCATGATGTTTTTCTGCTTTACAAAAGTTGAAGATTATCATGAAGTATTTCGGCTTCAAAAAAGTCGAAGATTTTCATGAAAAGATTTCTGCTTCAAAAAAGTTGAAGATTTTCATGAAAAGATTTCTGCTTCAAAAAAGTTGAAAATTTTCATGAAAAGACTTCGGCTTCAAAAAGTTGAAAATTTTCATGAAAAGATTTCGGCTTCAAAAAAGTTGAAAATTTTCATGAAAAGATTTAGGCTTCAAAAAAGTTGAAAATTTTCATGAAAAGATTTAGGCTTCAAAAAAGTCAAAAACTTTCATGAAGTATTTCGGATTCAAAAAAGTTGAACATTTTCATGAAAAGATTTCTGCTTCAAAAAAGTTGAACATTTTCATGATGTTTTTCTGCTTTACAAAAGTTGAAGATTATCATGAAGTATTTCGGCTTCAAAAAAGTCGAAGATTTTCATGAAAAGATTTCTGCTTCAAAAAAGTTGAAAAGTTTCATGAAGTATTTCGGCTTCAAAAATGTCGAAGATTTTCATGAAAAGATTTCTGCTTCAAAAAAGTTGAAGATTTTCAAGAAAAGATTTCTGCTTCAAAAAAGTTGAAAATTTTCATGAAAAGATTTCATCTTCAAAAAAGTCGAAGATTTTCATGAAAAGATTTCTGCTTCAAAAAAGTTGAAAAGTTTCATGAAGTATTTCGGCTTCAAAAATGTCGAAGATTTTCAAGAAAAGATTTCTGCTTCAAAAGAGTTGAAAATTTTCATGAAAAGATTTCGGCTTCAAAAAAGTCCAAGATTTTCATGAAAAGATTTTTGCATGAAAATTTTAATGAAAATATTTCTGATTCAACAAAGTTGAAAATTTTCATGAAAAGATTATGGCTTTAAAAAAGGGAAAAATTTTCATGAAGTATTTCACCTTAAAAAAAGTCGAAGATTTTCATGACAGGATTTTGGCTTTAAAAAAGGGAAGAATTTTCATGAAGTATTTCAGCTTCAAAAAAGTCCAAGATTTTCATGAAAAGATTTCTGCTTCAAAAAGTTGAAAATTTTCATGACAGGATTTTGGCTTTAAAAAAAGTAGAAATTTTCATAAAGTATTTTGGCTTCAAAAAAGTCGAAGTATTTCATGAAAAGATTTCTGCTTCAAAAAAGTTGAATATTTTCATGAAAAGATTTCGGCTTCAAAAAAGTTGAAAATTTACATGAAAAGATTTCGGCTTCAAAAAAGTAGAAAATTTTCATGAAAAAATTTCAGCTTCAAAAAAGTTGAAAATTTTCATGAACTATTTCGGCATCAAAAAAGTTGACAACTTTCATGAAGTATTTCTGCTTTAAAAATGTCAAAGTGACCCGGTTGAGTTTTTATTTTCTATATCATTGCAATAAATTCATCTCATCATTCAGTATTCAAGGTATTCCTCAATTAACTTGTTTTTGATCATCATACATCCTTATTTTATTTTTTCCTTTCTTAATTTTTGAATAAAAAACATTGTTGTATCATTACCCTTCTAATGCACAACATGGGTCAAAAATGAATCCACTTTCTATGTTATTTCATGTATGGCTGAGTGTTTCTATGATATATCTTTGAAATAAATACATTTTATCATTTACTTTTCCAAGTATGCAGTAAATATCTTGTTTTTGTTAAGCACAAATCATCATTTGTATTTTTCCTTTCTTACTTTATGAACGAGCACAGCATTTGTATTTCTACATCAAGTTTACACACATGGGTCAGAAACGACCCACATGCATTTACTATAGCATTTGCTGTGAAACGTGGTTGTTTCAGACATTTCACAGCTCAGCACAGCTCCCTTGGAACATCCAATACATGTAAGTATTGTTTTTAAATTGTTCTAACATCACTTTAGAAAATATTTGATGACAATTGTGAAAGATAACTGTACATAACATTTGATTAGGTTTAGGTTACCTTGAGAGTGAGTACATTACTTGTCAGAAAGTTACAAGTAATTACTATTAGCTAGCTAGCTGTTGACACTTCTATTTTAGTTAGCTAATTCTATTGTAGTTAGCTAACTATTATGTAGATTGCTAGGCTACTTGGCAAAGTACTTAGCTAAGCTACTTAGCCAAGTCACCAAAATAAAACTGTATGTATGTGTATGTATATTGATGTGCATCTGAAAATTTTATTGTGCTTTTGATTTTCTTTATCCAGAGTATGGCTGGTCCCAGATTTACTACTGAGATGGTTGTAGCGATGCTACAAAAACGGATCTTACTGGAATGAGAATCCCCCCATTCATGGCAGAACAAGAAGCCATAACATTCTGAGGAGCTGCCCAGGACCTACACCTGGATCACCAGCTGTTTCACCAAAAGATGCCTGGGATATGTTCATGAGTGACAACATCATTGAGGAGGTTCTAATATGTACCAACTTAGAGGGACGAAGAACAGCCACAGCAAAAGGGAAAGAGTGGAGAAGCATTGATAAAGAAGAATTGATGGCCTTCATCAATTCTTGCAGGGGGGGAGAAGAGCTGGGATGTGGCCTTGCGGGAGCTGTTTGTGGATCCGCTGCAAAATCCAATTTACAAGGCCACCATGGGGCTTAGGAGATATGAAGATATCCGCCGCGTCATACGGTTTGACGACAAGAGGACCAGGGCTCTGCGACTGGAAACAGACCACATGGCGGCATTTAGGTACGTGTGGGACTGTTTCCTGGACAACTGAAGAAGAAAGTTCATCCCCAGTGACTGTGTCACCATAGATGAGCAGCTTGTGCCATTCCGAGGCAGGTGCAAGTTACGGCAACACATGCCCAGCAAGCCTGCAAAATATGGGATAAAAATCTTCTGGATGTGCGACGCAAGGGTACCTTATGCAATAGATGGAATTGTCTATACCGGGAGACAGCCAGGTTCAGAGGAACCTTGGAGAGAATGTCGTCCAGCAATTGTGCAGTGGAATCAGACAGACAGGTGAATGTAAATTACAATAGAGAAACTAATGTATTAAGTTTTAGCACAATACCTACATACTTTTTCCCAATCTTTAATAATGTGTATTTTATTTTTTTATTTGATTTCTCTGTAAGCAAAGTAGTAAAACAGAATAAAATGCAATGCAATGCAACAGATTATGGCGTTAGAGTTTAAAGAATTCCATGTTGAGTAAATTTACAATCTTTTCCCCCTCTCATAGGTCGCAACATCACAATTTGCAACTTCTTCACCAGTGTCCCGCTGGCTGAGAAGCTCCTCGAGAAGAACCTGACCATTGTTGGGACTCTTTGCCAGAACAAATCGGACATACCACCTATCATGAAGCCATCCAAATCACGGGAGATTCATAGCTCAGAATTCGGATTCAATGGCAACATGACCATGGTGAGCTATGTGCAAAAGAAGGGAAAAGCTGTTGTCCTCCTGAGCACTATGCATGATGACAAAGCAGTGGATGACAGCAGTCAGAAGAAGAAACAATGGGAAGATGTGGGTTTAAAAAACAAAACACAGCCACCACCCAGCCACAAGAGGACATCAGACAGGAGGGCCAAAGGAAGAGGAAGAGGTGCACGATCTGCCCAGTTACCAAAGACAGAAAAGTCAGCAGCTAGTGTTCCCAGTGCACCAGGCCTGTGTGCAAGGAGCACAAACTCTTAGTGATCATTTGTGAGGCATGTCAAAATTGAGATGGCAATTTGTGCTCTAGTGATGTGTTCAGTTGTATTTCATTTTGTTTGGTCACATTCACCAGTTTACAGTTGTTAAATTACAGATACAGTTCAGTTCAACAGCCGTGTTATCTGTTATCAGAGGTATGTGTATGTGTGACAAAATGACAAATAAACATGTTGCAAATATGAAATACATAAGTGTTTGGCTCCACTCACTGCTAAAGTAATTACTTGAAACAAATTATTATTATAGTATTAATTCATTTAATTTTAAATCACACTTGGATGTATGTGTCATTTTTGACCCATGTGTGTAAACTTGATGTAGTAATAAAAAAACTATTTTTGTTCATAAAGCATGAAAGTAAAAATGGAAATAATGATTGGTGGTAATCAAAAACAAGATATTTAAAGAATACTTGGAATATTCAATCATAAAATAAATTGATTTCAAAAGATAGAACAAAGGAAAACTCAGCCAGCATGAGGAAAGTCAAAGATTTTCATGAAAATTTTCAACTTTTTTGAAGCCGAAATACTTCATGAAAATCTTTGACTTTTTTGAAGCCGAAATCTTTTCATTAAAGTTTTCAACATTTTTAAAGCCGAAATCTTTTCATGAAAATTTTGAACTTTTTTGAAGCAGAAATCTTTTCATCAAAATTTTCAAATTTTTTGAAGCCGAAATACTTCATGAAAGTTTTCAACCTTCTTGAAGCCGAAATACTTCATGAAAATTTATACCTTTTTTAAAGCCAAAATCCTGTCATGAAAATTTTCAACTTTGTTGAAGCCGAAATCTTTTCATGAAAATCTTCAACTTTTTTGAAGCAGAAATCTTTTCATGAACATTTTGAACTTTTTTGAAGCAGAAATCTTTTCATGAAAATTTTGAACTTTTTTGAAGCAGAAATCTTTTCATCAAAATTTTCAAATTTTTTGAAGCCGAAATACTTCATGAAAGTTTTCAACCTTCTTGAAGCCGAAATACTTCATGAAAATTTTTACCTTTTTTAAAGCCAAAATCCTGTCATGAAAAATTTCAACTTTGTTGAAGCCGAAATCTTTTCATGAAAATCTTCAACTTTTTTGAAGCAGAAATCTTTTCATGAAAATTTTCAACTTTCTGAAGCAGAAATACTTCATGAAAATTTTCAACTTCTTAAAAAGCCTGAAATTTTCAACTTTTTTGAAGCCGAAATACTTCATGAAAATTTTCAACTTTTTTGAAGCAGAAATACTTCATGAAAATTTTCAACTTTTTTGAAGCAGAAATCTTTTCATGAAAATTTTCAACTTTTTTGAAGGCTAAATCTTTTAATGAAAATTTTCAACTTTGTTGAAGCTGAAATCTTTTCATGGAAATTTTCAACTTTTTTGAAGCCAAAATCTTTTCATGAAAATTTTCAACTTTTTTGAAGCAGAAATCTTTTCATGAAAATCTTCAACTTTTTTGAAGCAGAAATCTTTTCATGTAAATTTTCAACTTTTTTGAATCCGAAATCTTTTCATGAAAATCTTTGACTTTTTTAAAGCAGAAATCTTTTCATGAAAATTTTCAAGCAGAAATCTTTTCATGAAAATTTTCAATTTTTTGAAGCAGAAATCTTTTCATGTAAATTTTTTAACTTTTTTGAAGCCGAAATACTTCATGAAAATTTTCAACTTTTTTGAAGCAGAAATCTTTTCATGAAAATTTTCAAGTTTTTTGAAGCAGAAATCTTTTCATGAAAATTTTCAACTTTTTTGAAGCCGAAATCTTTTCATGTAAATTTTCAACTTTTTTGAATCCGAAATACTTCATGAAAATGTTTGACTTTTTTGCAGCCGAAATCTTTTCACGTAAATTTTCAACCTTTTTTAAAGCCAAAATCTTTTCATGAAAATCTTTGACTTTTTTAATACAGAAATCTTTTCATGAAAATTTTTTAACATTTTTGAAGCCGAAATACTTCATGAAATTTTTCAACTTTTTTGAAGCAGAAATCTTTTCATGAAAATTTTCAACTTTTTTGAAGCCGAAATCTTTTCATGAAAGTTTTTAACTTTTTGAATCAAAAATACTTCATGAAAATTTTCAACTTTTTAAAAAGCTTGAAATTTTCAACTTTTTTGAAACAGAAATCTTTTCATGTAAATTTTAAACTTTTTTGAAAATGAAATCTTTTCATGAAAATTTTCAACTTTTTTGAAGCCGAAATAATTATTGAAAATTTTCAACTTTTTTGAAGTCGAAAAACTTCATGAAAGTTTTCGACTTTTTTGAAGCTGAAATACTTCATGAAAATCTTCAACTTTTGTAAAGCAGATAAACGTCATGAAAATTTTCAACTTTTTGGAAGCCGAAAAACTTCATGAAAGTTTTCAACTTTTTTGAAGCTGAAATACTTCATGAAAATGTTTAACTTCTTTGAAGCCAAAATCTTTTCATGAAAATTTTTAACTTTTTTGAAGCCGAAATCTTTTCATGTAAATTTTCAACGTTTTTGAAGCCGAAATACTTTTCATGAAAATTTTCAACTTTTTTGAAGCCGAAATCTTTTCATGAAAATCTTTGACTTTTTTAATGCAGAAATCTTTTCATGAAAATTTTCAACTTTTTTGACGCAGAAATCTTTTCATGAAAATTTTCAACTTTTTTGACGCAGAAATCTTTTCACGTAAATTTTCAACCTTTTTTAAAGCCAAAATCCTGTCATGAAAATTTTCAACTTTTTTGAAGCCGAAATGTTTTCATGAAAATTTTCAACTTTTTTAAATCCGAAATCTTTTCATGAAAATTTTCAACTTTTTTGAAGCAGAAATCTTTTCATGAAAATTTTCAACTTTTTTGAAGCCGAAATCTTTTCATGAAAATTTTCAACTTTTTGAAGCAAAAATACTTCATGAAAATTTTCAACTTTTTAAAAAGCTTGAAATTTTCAACTTTTTTGAAACAGAAATCTTTTCATGTAAATTTTCAACTTTTTTGAAAATGAAATCTTTTCATGAAAATTTTCAACTTTTTTGAAGCCGAAATAATTATTGAAAATTTTCAACTTTTTTGAAGTCGAAATACTTCATGAAAGTTTTCAACTTTTAAAAAGCTGAAATACTTCATGAAAGTTTTCAACTTTTTTAAAGCTGAAATCTTTATATGTAAATTTTCAACTTTATTTAAACTGATATTCTACATTTTCTAACTCAAAGTGTCGTTTCAAAGTAAAAATACTGTTAGAAGGAGTGATTCAGACAAAATTAGATGAAACAGCTGTACTGGTATGAAATGAGCGCAGTTACATGAAATGACATCAAAATCAACATTCCCTGAGCCAGACAACGCTATTAACAGCTTTAGTGATCAAATTGAGCGTATCTTGCGAAGCTGAGCTCGAAAGTGACATGAAACATGTTTTTGAGACATAAAGTGACACTTACAGTGAATACCTGTTCTGACTACATTTTCTAACTCAAACTGTCGTTTCAAAGTAAAAATACTGTTAGAAGGAGTGATTCAGACAACATTAGATGAAACAGCAGCACTGGTAACAAACAACGATATTAACAGCTTTAGTGATCAAATTGAGCGTATCTTGTGAAGCTGAGCTCGAAAGTGACATGAAACAAGTTTTTGAGACATAAAGTGACACTTACTGTTCAGACTACATTTTCTAACTCAAAGTGTCGTTTCAAAGTAAAAATACTGTTAGAAGGAGTGATTCAGACAAAATTAGATGAAACAGCTGTACTGGTAAGAAATGAGCGCAGTTACATGAAATGACATCAAAATCAACATTCCCTGAGCCAGAAAACGCTATTAACAGCTTTAGTGATCAAATTGAGCGTATCTTGCGAAGCTGAGCTCGAAAGTGACATGAAACATGTTTTTGAGACATAAAGTGACACTTACAGTGAATACCTGTTCTGACTACATTTTCTAACTCAAAGTGTCGTTTCAAAGAAAAAATACTGTTAGAAGGAGTGATTCAGACAAAAATAGATGAAACAGCAGCACTGGTAACAAATGAGCGCAGTTACATGAAATGACATCAAAATCAACAAAGTTGAAAATTTTCATGACAGGATTTTGGCTTTAAAAAAGGTAAAAATTTTCATAAAGTATTTCGGCTTCAAAAAGGTTGAAAACATTTTCATGAAGTATTTCGGCTTCAAAGAAAGTCTAAGATTTTCATGAAAAGATTTCTGCTTCAAAAAAGTTGAAAATTTTCATGAAGTATTTCGGCTGCAAAAAAGTCAACGATTTTCATGAAAAGATTTCTGCATCAAAAAAGTTGAAAATTTTCATGAAAAGATTTCGGCTTCAAAAAGTTGAAAATTTTCATGAAAAGATTTCTGCTTTAAAAAAGTTGAAAATTTTCATGACAGAATTTTGGCTTTAAAAAAGGTAAAAATTTTCATAAAGTATTTCGGCTTCAAAAAAATCAACGATTTTCATGAAAAAATTTCGGCTTTAAAAAAGTTTAAAATTTTCATGAAAAGATTTCGGCTTCAAAAAAGTTTAAAATTTTCATGAAAAGATTTCGGCTTCAAAAAAGTTAAAAATTTTCATGAAAAGATTTAGGTTTCAAAAAAGTTTAAAATTTTCATGAAAAGATTTCGGCTTCAAAAAAGTTTAAAATTTTCATGAAAAGATTTAGACTTCAAAAAAGTTGAAAATGTTCATGAATTTTTTCGACTTCAAAAAAGTATAAGATTTTCATGAAAAGATTTAGGTTTCAAAAATGTTGAAAATTTTCATCAAGTATTTCGGCTTCAAAAAAGTCGAAGATTTTCATGAAGACTATTTCTGCTTCAAAAAAGTTGAAAATTTTCATGACAGGATTTTGGCTTTAAAAAAGGTGAAAATTTTCATGAAAAGATTTCGGCTTCAAAAAAGTTGAAAATTTTCATGAAGTATTTCGGCTTCAAAAAAGTCGAAGATTTTCATGAAAAGATTTCTCCTTCAAAAAAGATGAAAATTTTCATGAAAAAATTTCGGCTTTAAAAAAGTTTAAAATTTTCATGAAAAGATTTCGGCTTCAAAAAAGTTTAAAATTTTCATGAAAAGATTTCGGCTTCAAAAAAGTTTAAAATTTTCATGAAAAGATTTATGTTTCAAAAAAGTCGAAGATTTTAATTAAAAGATTTCTCCTTCAAAAAGGTTGAAGATTTCCATGAAGTATTTCGGCTCCAAAAAAGTTGAAAATTTACATGAAAAGATTTATGTTTCAAAAAAGTTGAAAATTTTCATGAAGTATTTCGGCTTCAAAAAAGTCGAAGATTTTCATGAAGAGCATTTCTGCTTCAAAAAAGTTGAAAATTTTCATGACAGGATTTTGGCTTTAAAATAGGTGAAAATTTTCATGAAAAGATTTCGGCTTCAAAAAAGTTTAAAATTTTCATGAAAAGATTTAGACTTCAAAAAAGTTGAAAATTTTCATCAAGTATTTCGGCTTCAAAAAAGTTTAAAATTTTCATGAAAAGATTTAGACTTCAAAAAAGTTGAAAATTTTCATCAAGTATTTCGGCTTCAAAAAAGTCGAAGATTTTAATTAAAAGATTTCTCCTTCAAAAAGGTTGAAGATTTCCATGAAGTATTTCGGCTCCAAAAAAGTTGAAAATTTACATGAAAAGATTTATGTTTCAAAAAAGTTGAAAATTTTCATGAAGTATTTCGGCTTCAAAAAAGTCGAAGATTTTGATGAAGAGCATTTCTGCTTCAAAAAAGTTGAAAATTTTCATGACAGGATTTTGGCTTTAAAATAGGTGAAAATTTTCATGAAAAGATTTAGACTTCAAAAAAGTTGAAAATTTTCATGAAAAGATTTCGGCTTCAAAAAAGTTTAAAATTTTCATGAAAAGATTTAGACTTCAAAAAAGTCGAAGATTTTCATGAAAAGATTTCGGCTTCAAAAAAGTTGAAAATTTTCATCAAGTATTTCGGCTTCAAAAAAGTTGAAAATTTACATGAAAAAATTTCGGCTCCAAAAAAGTCGACGATTTTCATGAAAAGATTTAGGCTTCAAAAAAGTCTAAGATTTTCATGAAAAGATTTCTGATTCAACAAAGTTGAAAATTTTCATGAAAAGATTTCGGCTTCAAAAAAGTTGAACATTTTCATGAAAAGATTTCTGCTTCAAAAAAGTTGAAAATTTTCATGAAAAGATTTCTGCTTCAAAAAAGTTGAAAATTTTCATGAAAAGATTTCTGCTTTAAAAAAGTTGAAAATTTTCATGACAGAATTTTGGCTTTAAAAAAGGTAAAAATTTTCATAAAGTATTTCGGCTTCAAAAAAATCAACGATTTTCATGAAAAAATTTCGGCTTTAAAAAAGTTTAAAATTTTCATGAAAAGATTTCGGCTTCAAAAAAGTTTAAAATTTTCATGAAAAGATTTCGGCTTCAAAAAAGTTAAAAATTTTCATGAAAAGATTTAGGTTTCAAAAAAGTTTAAAATTTTCATGAAAAGATTTCGGCTTCAAAAAAGTTTAAAATTTTCATGAAAAGATTTAGACTTCAAAAAAGTTGAAAATGTTCATGAATTTTTTCGACTTCAAAAAAGTATAAGATTTTCATGAAAAGATTTAGGTTTCAAAAATGTTGAAAATTTTCATCAAGTATTTCGGCTTCAAAAAAGTCGAAGATTTTCATGAAGACTATTTCTGCTTCAAAAAAGTTGAAAATTTTCATGACAGGATTTTGGCTTTAAAAAAGGTGAAAATTTTCATGAAAAGATTTCGGCTTCAAAAAAGTTGAAAATTTTCATGAAGTATTTCGGCTTCAAAAAAGTCGAAGATTTTCATGAAAAGATTTCTCCTTCAAAAAAGATGAAAATTTTCATGAAAAAATTTCGGCTTTAAAAAAGTTTAAAATTTTCATGAAAAGATTTCGGCTTCAAAAAAGTTTAAAATTTTCATGAAAAGATTTCGGCTTCAAAAAAGTTTAAAATTTTCATGAAAAGATTTATGTTTCAAAAAAGTCGAAGATTTTAATTAAAAGATTTCTCCTTCAAAAAGGTTGAAGATTTCCATGAAGTATTTCGGCTCCAAAAAAGTTGAAAATTTACATGAAAAGATTTATGTTTCAAAAAAGTTGAAAATTTTCATGAAGTATTTCGGCTTCAAAAAAGTCGAAGATTTTCATGAAGAGCATTTCTGCTTCAAAAAAGTTGAAAATTTTCATGACAGGATTTTGGCTTTAAAATAGGTGAAAATTTTCATGAAAAGATTTCGGCTTCAAAAAAGTTTAAAATTTTCATGAAAAGATTTAGACTTCAAAAAAGTTGAAAATTTTCATCAAGTATTTCGGCTTCAAAAAAGTCGAAGATTTTAATTAAAAGATTTCTCCTTCAAAAAGGTTGAAGATTTCCATGAAGTATTTCGGCTCCAAAAAAGTTGAAAATTTACATGAAAAGATTTATGTTTCAAAAAAGTTGAAAATTTTCATGAAGTATTTCGGCTTCAAAAAAGTCGAAGATTTTGATGAAGAGCATTTCTGCTTCAAAAAAGTTGAAAATTTTCATGACAGGATTTTGGCTTTAAAATAGGTGAAAATTTTCATGAAAAGATTTAGACTTCAAAAAAGTTGAAAATTTTCATCAAGTATTTCGGCTTCAAAAAAGTCGAAGATTTTCATGAAGAGCATTTCTGCTTCAAAAAAGTTGAAAATTTTCATGACAGGATTTTGGCTTTAAAAAAGGTGAAAATTTTCATGAACTATTTCGGCATCAAAAAAGTTGAAAATTTACATGAAAAGATTTCTGCTTCAAAAAAGTTGAAAATTTTCATGAAAAGATTTCGGCTTCAAAAAAGTCGAAGATTTTCATGAAGACTATTTCTGCTTCAAAAAAGTTGAAAATTTTCATGAAGTTTTTCGACTTCAAAAAAGTCTAACATTTTCATGAAAAGATTTCTGCTTCAAAAAAGTTGAAAATTTTCATGAAACGATTTCGGCTTCAAAAAAGTTGAAAATTTTCATGAACTATTTCGGCATCAAAAAAGTTGAAAATTTACATGAAAAGATTTCTGCTTCAAAAAAGTTGAAAATTTTCATGAAAAGATTTCGGCTTCAAAAAAGTCGAAGATTTTCATGAAGACTATTTCTGCTTCAAAAAAGTTGAAAATTTTCATGACAGGATTTTGGCTTTAAAAAAGGTGAAAATTTTCATGAAAAGATTTCGGCTTCAAAAAAGTTGAAAATTTACATTAAAAGATTTCGGCTTCAAAAAAGTTGAAAATTTTCATGAAGTATTTCAGCTTCAAAAAAGTCAACGATTTTCATGAAAAGATTTCTGCTTCAAAAAAGTTGAACATTTTCATGAAGTATTTCAGCTTCAAAAAAATCAACGATTTTCATGAAAAGATTTCGCCTTCAAAAAAGTTGAAAATTTTCATGAAACGATTTCGGCTTTAAAAAAGTTGAACATTTTCATGAAAAGATTTCGGCTTCAAAAAAGTTGAAAATTTTCATGAAAAGATTTAGACTTCAAAAAAGTTGAACATTTTTTATGAAAAGATTTCAGCTTCAAAAAAGTTGAAAATTTTCATGAAAAGTTTTCGGCTTCGAAAAGTTGAAAATTTTCATGAAAAGATTTCGGCTTCAAAAAAGTTGAAAATTTACATTAAAAGATTTCGGCTTCCAAAAAGTCAAAAATTTTCATGAAGTAATTTGGCTTTAAAAAAGTCAACGATTTTTATGAAAAGATTTCTGCTTCAAAAAAGTTGAAAATTTTCATGAAACGATTTCGGCTTCAAAAAAGTTTAACATTTTCACGAAAAGATTTCGGCTTTAAAAAAGTATAAAATTTTCATGAACTATTTCGGCATCAAAAAAGTTGAAAATTTTCATGAAAAGATTTCTGCTTCAAAAAAGTTGAAAATTTTCATGAAAAGATTTCGGCTTCGAAAAGTCGAAAATTTTCATGAAAAGATTTCGGCTTCAAAAAAGTTGAAAATTTACATTAAAAGATTTCGGCTTCAAAAAAGTCAAAAATTTTCATGAAGTATTTCGGCTTCAAAAAAGTCGAAGATTTTAATTAAAAGATTTCTCCTTCAAAAAAGTTGAAGATTTCCATGAAGTCTTTCGGCTTCAAAAAAGTTGAAAATTTACATGAAAAAATTTCGGCTTCAAAAAAGTCGAAGATTTTTATGAAAAGATTTCGTCTTCAAAAAAGTTGAAAATTTTCATGAAGTATTTCGGCTTCAGAAAAGTTGAAAATTTTCATGAAGTCTTTCGGCTTCAAAAAAGTCGACAATTTTCATGAAAAGATTTCTGATTCAAAAAAGTTGAAAATTTTCATGAAGTTTTTCGACTTCAAAAAAGTCGAAGATCTTAATTAAAAGATTTCTGCTTCAAAAAAGTTGAAAATTTTCTTTTAAAAATTTTCGGCGTCAAAAAAGTTGAACATTTTCATGAAGTATGTCGGCATCAAAAAAGTTGAAAATTTTCATGAAAAGATTTCGGCTTCAAAAAAGTTGAAAATTTTCATGAAAAGATTTAGACTTCAAAAAAGTTGAAAATGTTCATGAATTTTTTCGACTTCAAAAAAGTCTAAGATTTTCATGAAAAGATTTATGCTTCAAAAAAGATGAAAATTTTCATGAAAAGATTTCGGCTTCAAAAAAGTTTAAAATTTTCATGAAAAGATTTAGACTTCAAAAAAGTTGAAAATGTTCATGAATTTTTTCGACTTAAAAAAAGTATAAGATTTTCATGAAAAGATTTATGCTTCAATAAAGTTGAAAATTTTCATCAAGTATTTCGGCTTCAAAAAAGTCGAAGATTTTAATTAAAAGATTTCTCCTTCAAAAAAGTTGAAGATTTCCATGAAGTATTTCGGCTCCAAAAAAGTTGAAAATTTACATGAAAAGATTTATGTTTCAAAAAAGTTGAAAATTTTCATGAAGTATTTCGGCTTCAAAAAAGTCGAAGATTTTCATGAAGAGCATTTCTGCTTCAAAAAAGTTGAAAATTTTCATGAAAAGATTTCGGCTTCAAAAAAGTTTAAAATTTTCATGAAAAGATTTAGACTTCAAAAAAGTTGAAAATGTTCATGAATTTTTTCGACTTCAAAAAAGTCTAAGATTTTCATGAAAAGATTTATGCTTCAAAAAAGATGAAAATTTTCATGAAAAGATTTCGGCTTCAAAAAAGTTGAAAATTTTCATGAAAAGATTTAGACTTCAAAAAAGTTGAAAATGTTCATGAATTTTTTCGACTTCAAAAAAGTCTAAGATTTTCATGAAAAGATTTATGCTTCAAAAAAGATGAAAATTTTCATGAAAAGATTTCGGCTTCAAAAAAGTTTAAAATTTTCATGAAAAGATTTAGACTTCAAAAAAGTTGAAAATGTTCATGAATTTTTTCGACTTCAAAAAAGTATAAGATTTTCATGAAAAGATTTATGCTTCAATAAAGTTGAAAATTTTCATCAAGTATTTCGGCTTCAAAAAAGTCGAAGATTTTAATTAAAAGATTTCTCCTTCAAAAAAGTTGAAGATTTCCATGAAGTATTTCGGCTCCAAAAAAGTTGAAAATTTACATGAAAAGATTTATGTTTCAAAAAAGTTGAAAATTTTCATGAAGTATTTCGGCTTCAAAAAAGTCGAAGATTTTCATGAAGAGCATTTCTGCTTCAAAAAAGTTGAAAATTTTCATGACAGGATTTTGGCTTTAAAATAGGTGAAAATTTTCATGAAAAGATTTCGGCTTCAAAAAAGTTTAAAATTTTCATGAAAAGATTTAGACTTCAAAAAAGTTGAAAATGTTCATGAATTTTTTCGACTTCAAAAAAGTATAAGATTTTCATGAAAAGATTTATGCTTCAAAAAAGTTGAAAATTTTCATGAAGTATTTCGGCTTCAAAAAAGTCGAAGATTTTCATTGCAGGATTTTGGCTTTAAAATAGGTGAAAATTTTCATGAAAAGATTTCGGCTTCAAAAAAGTTTAAAATTTTCATGAAAAGATTTAGACTTCAAAAAAGTTGAACATTTTCATCAAGTATTTCGGCTTCAAAAAAGTCTAAGATTTTCATGAAGAGCATTTCTGCTTCAAAAAAGTTGAAAATTTTCATGACAGGATTTTGGCTTTAAAAAAGGTGAAAATTTTCATGAAGCTTTTCGACTTCAAAAAAGTCTAAGATTTTCATGAAAAGATTTCTGCTTCAAATAATTTGAAAATTTTCATGAAGTTTTTCGACTTCAAAAAAGTCTAAGATTTTCATGAAAAGATTTCTGCTTCAAAAAAGTTGAAAATTTTCATGAAACGATTTCGGCTTCAAAAAAGTTGAAAATTTTCATGAACTATTTCGGCATCAAAAAAGTTGAAAATTTACATGAAAAGATTTCTGCTTCAAAAAAGTTGAAAATTTTCATGAAAAGATTTAGACTTCAAAAAAGTTGAAAATGTTCATGAATTTTTTCGACTTCAAAAAAGTATAAGATTTTCATGAAAAGATTTATGCTTCAAAAAAGTTGAAAATTTTCATCAAGTATTTCGGCTTCAAAAAAGTCGAAGATTTTAATTAAAAGATTTCTCCTTCAAAAAAGTTGAAGATTTCCATGAAGTATTTCGGCTTCAAAAAAGTTGAAAATTTACATGAAAAGATTTCGGCTTCAAAAAAGTTGAAAATTTACATTAAAAGATTTCGGCTTCAAAAAAGTTGAAAATTTTCATGAAGTATTTCAGCTTCAAAAAAGTCAACGATTTTCATGAAAAGATTTCTGCTTCAAAAAAGTTGAACATTTTCATGAAGTATTTCAGCTTCAAAAAAATCAACGATTTTCATGAAAAGATTTCGCCTTCAAAAAAGTTGAAAATTTTCATGAAACGATTTCGGCTTTAAAAAAGTTGAACATTTTCATGAAAAGATTTCGGCTTCAAAAAAGTTGAAAATTTTCATGAAAAGATTTAGACTTCAAAAAAGTTGAACATTTTTTATGAAAAGATTTCAGCTTCAAAAAAGTTGAAAATTTTCATGAAAAGTTTTCGGCTTCGAAAAGTTGAAAATTTTCATGAAAAGATTTCGGCTTCAAAAAAGTTGAAAATTTACATTAAAAGATTTCGGCTTCCAAAAAGTCAAAAATTTTCATGAAGTAATTTGGCTTTAAAAAAGTCAACGATTTTTATGAAAAGATTTCTGCTTCAAAAAAGTTGAAAATTTTCATGAAACGATTTCGGCTTCAAAAAAGTTTAACATTTTCACGAAAAGATTTCGGCTTTAAAAAAGTATAAAATTTTCATGAACTATTTCGGCATCAAAAAAGTTGAAAATTTTCATGAAAAGATTTCTGCTTCAAAAAAGTTGAAAATTTTCATGAAAAGATTTCGGCTTCGAAAAGTCGAAAATTTTCATGAAAAGATTTCGGCTTCAAAAAAGTTGAAAATTTACATTAAAAGATTTCGGCTTCAAAAAAGTCAAAAATTTTCATGAAGTATTTCGGCTTCAAAAAAGTCGAAGATTTTAATTAAAAGATTTCTCCTTCAAAAAAGTTGAAGATTTCCATGAAGTCTTTCGGCTTCCAAAAAAGTTGAAAATTTACATGAAAAAATTTCGGCTTCAAAAAAGTCGAAGATTTTTATGAAAAGATTTCGTCTTCAAAAAAGTTGAAAATTTTCATGAAGTATTTCGGCTTCAGAAAAGTTGAAAATTTTCATGAAGTCTTTCGGCTTCAAAAAAGTCGACAATTTTCATGAAAAGATTTCTGATTCAAAAAAGTTGAAAATTTTCATGAAGTTTTTCGACTTCAAAAAAGTCGAAGATCTTAATTAAAAGATTTCTGCTTCAAAAAAGTTGAAAATTTTCTTTTAAAAATTTTCGGCGTCAAAAAAGTTGAACATTTTCATGAAGTATGTCGGCATCAAAAAAGTTGAAAATTTTCATGAAAAGATTTCGGCTTCAAAAAAGTTGAAAATTTTCATGAAAAGATTTAGACTTCAAAAAAGTTGAAAATGTTCATGAATTTTTTCGACTTCAAAAAAGTCTAAGATTTTCATGAAAAGATTTATGCTTCAAAAAAGATGAAAATTTTCATGAAAAGATTTCGGCTTCAAAAAAGTTTAAAATTTTCATGAAAAGATTTAGACTTCAAAAAAGTTGAAAATGTTCATGAATTTTTTCGACTTAAAAAAAGTATAAGATTTTCATGAAAAGATTTATGCTTCAATAAAGTTGAAAATTTTCATCAAGTATTTCGGCTTCAAAAAAGTCGAAGATTTTAATTAAAAGATTTCTCCTTCAAAAAAGTTGAAGATTTCCATGAAGTATTTCGGCTCCAAAAAAGTTGAAAATTTACATGAAAAGATTTATGTTTCAAAAAAGTTGAAAATTTTCATGAAGTATTTCGGCTTCAAAAAAGTCGAAGATTTTCATGAAGAGCATTTCTGCTTCAAAAAAGTTGAAAATTTTCATGAAAAGATTTCGGCTTCAAAAAAGTTTAAAATTTTCATGAAAAGATTTAGACTTCAAAAAAGTTGAAAATGTTCATGAATTTTTTCGACTTCAAAAAAGTCTAAGATTTTCATGAAAAGATTTATGCTTCAAAAAAGATGAAAATTTTCATGAAAAGATTTCGGCTTCAAAAAAGTTGAAAATTTTCATGAAAAGATTTAGACTTCAAAAAAGTTGAAAATGTTCATGAATTTTTTCGACTTCAAAAAAGTCTAAGATTTTCATGAAAAGATTTATGCTTCAAAAAAGATGAAAATTTTCATGAAAAGATTTCGGCTTCAAAAAAGTTTAAAATTTTCATGAAAAGATTTAGACTTCAAAAAAGTTGAAAATGTTCATGAATTTTTTCGACTTCAAAAAAGTATAAGATTTTCATGAAAAGATTTATGCTTCAATAAAGTTGAAAATTTTCATCAAGTATTTCGGCTTCAAAAAAGTCGAAGATTTTAATTAAAAGATTTCTCCTTCAAAAAAGTTGAAGATTTCCATGAAGTATTTCGGCTCCAAAAAAGTTGAAAATTTACATGAAAAGATTTATGTTTCAAAAAAGTTGAAAATTTTCATGAAGTATTTCGGCTTCAAAAAAGTCGAAGATTTTCATGAAGAGCATTTCTGCTTCAAAAAAGTTGAAAATTTTCATGACAGGATTTTGGCTTTAAAATAGGTGAAAATTTTCATGAAAAGATTTCGGCTTCAAAAAAGTTTAAAATTTTCATGAAAAGATTTAGACTTCAAAAAAGTTGAAAATGTTCATGAATTTTTTCGACTTCAAAAAAGTATAAGATTTTCATGAAAAGATTTATGCTTCAAAAAAGTTGAAAATTTTCATGAAGTATTTCGGCTTCAAAAAAGTCGAAGATTTTCATTGCAGGATTTTGGCTTTAAAATAGGTGAAAATTTTCATGAAAAGATTTCGGCTTCAAAAAAGTTTAAAATTTTCATGAAAAGATTTAGACTTCAAAAAAGTTGAACATTTTCATCAAGTATTTCGGCTTCAAAAAAGTCTAAGATTTTCATGAAGAGCATTTCTGCTTCAAAAAAGTTGAAAATTTTCATGACAGGATTTTGGCTTTAAAAAAGGTGAAAATTTTCATGAAGCTTTTCGACTTCAAAAAAGTCTAAGATTTTCATGAAAAGATTTCTGCTTCAAATAATTTGAAAATTTTCATGAAGTTTTTCGACTTCAAAAAAGTCTAAGATTTTCATGAAAAGATTTCTGCTTCAAAAAAGTTGAAAATTTTCATGAAACGATTTCGGCTTCAAAAAAGTTGAAAATTTTCATGAACTATTTCGGCATCAAAAAAGTTGAAAATTTACATGAAAAGATTTCTGCTTCAAAAAAGTTGAAAATTTTCATGAAAAGATTTAGACTTCAAAAAAGTTGAAAATGTTCATGAATTTTTTCGACTTCAAAAAAGTATAAGATTTTCATGAAAAGATTTATGCTTCAAAAAAGTTGAAAATTTTCATCAAGTATTTCGGCTTCAAAAAAGTCGAAGATTTTAATTAAAAGATTTCTCCTTCAAAAAAGTTGAAGATTTCCATGAAGTATTTCGGCTTCAAAAAAGTTGAAAATTTACATGAAAAGATTTATGTTTCAAAAAAGTTGAAAATTTTCATGAAAAGATTTCGGCTTCAAAAAAGTCGAAAATTTACATTAAAAGATTTCGGCTTCAAAAAAGTTGAAAATTTTCATGAAGTATTTCGGCTTCAAAAAAGTCAACGATTTTCATGAAAAGATTTCTACTTCAAAAAAGTTGAAAATTTTCATGAAAAGATTTCGGCTTCAAAAAAGTTGAAAATTTTCATCAAGTATTTCGGCTTCAAAAAAGTCGAAGATTTTAATTAAAAGATCTCTCCTTCAAAAAAGTCGAAAATTTTCATGACAGGATTTTGGCTTTAAAATAGGTGAAAATTTTCATGAAAAGATTTCGGCTTCAAAAAAGTTTAAAATTTTCATGAAAAGATTTAGACTTCAAAAAAGTTTAAAATTTTCATCAAGTATTTTGGCTTCAAAAAAGTCGAAGATTTTCATGAAGAGCATTTCTGCTTCAAAAAAGTTGAAAATTTTCATGACACGATTTTGGCTTTAAAAAAGGTGAAAATTTTCATGAAAAGATTTATGCTTCAAAAAAGTTGAAAATTTACATTAAAAGATTTCGGCTTCAAAAAAGTTGAAAATTTTCATGAAGTATTTCGGCTTCAAAAAAGTCAACGATTTTCATGAAAAGATTTCGTCTTCAAAAAAGTTGAAGATTTTCATGAAAAGATTTCTGCTTCAAAAAAGTTGAAAATTTTCATCAAGTATTTCGGCTTCAAAAAAGTCGAAGATTTTCATGAAGAGCATTTCTGCTTCAAAAAAGTTGAAAATTTTCATGACAGGATTTTGGCTTTAAAATAGGTGAAAATTTTCATGAAAAGATTTCGGCTTCAAAAAAGTCGAAGATTTTCATGAAGAGCATTTCTGCTTCAAAAAAGTTGAAAATGTTCATGAATTTTTTTCGACTTCAAAAAAGTCTAAAATTTTCATGGAAAGATTTATGCTTTAAAAAAGATGAAAATTTTCATGAAAAGATTTCGGTTTCAAAAAGTTGAAAATTTTCATGAAAAGATTTGGACTTCAAGAAAGTTGAAAATTTTCATGAAAAGATTTCGGCTTCAAAAAAGTTGAACATTTTCATGAAAAGATTTCTGCTTTAAAAAAGTTGAAAATTTTCATGACAGGATTTTGGCTTTAAAAAAGGTAAAAATTTTCATAAAGTATTTCGGCTTCAAAAAGGTTGAAAACTTTCATGAACTATTTCGGCTTCAAAAAAGTTGAAAATTTTCATGAAAAGATTTCTGCTTCAAAAAAGTTGAAATTTTTCATGAAAATATTTCGGCTTCAAAAAAGTCAACGATTTTCATGAAAAAATTTCTGCTTCAAAAAAGTTGAAGATTTCCATGAAGTATTTCGGCTTCAAAAAAGTTTTAAAATTGACATGAAAAAATGTCGGCTTCAAAAAAGTCGAAAATTTTCATGAAAAGATTTCGGCTTCAAAAAAGTTGAAAATTTTAATGAATTTTTTCGACTTCAAAAAAGTCAATGATTTTCATGAAAAGATTTCTGCTTCAAAAACTTGAAAAATTTCAAGAAAAGATTTCGGCTTTAAAAAAGTTAAAAATTTTCATCAAAAGATTTCTGCTTCAAAAAAGTTGAAAATTTTCATGAAAAGATTTCGGCTTCAAAAAAGTTGAATATTTTCATGAAGTATTTCGGCTTCAAAAAAGTCAACGATTTTCATGAACAGATTTAGGCTTCAAAAAATTTGAAAATTTTCATGAAGTTTTTCGACTTCAAAAAAGTCTAAGATTTTCATGAAAAGATTTATGCTTCAAAAAATTTGAAAATTTTCATGGAGTTTTTCGACTTCAAAAAAGTCTAAGATTTTCATGAAAAGATTTCTGCTTCAAAAAAGTTGAAAATTTTCATGAAACGATTTCGGCTTCAAAAAAGTTGAAAATTTTCATGAACTATTTCGGCATCAAAAAAGTTGAAAATTTACATGAAAAGAATTCTGCTTCAAAAAAGTTGAAAATTTTCATGAAAAGATTTCGGCTTCAAAAAAGTTGAAAATTTTCATGAAAAGATTTAGACTTCAAAAAAGTTGAACATTTTATATGAAAAGATTTCTGCTTCAAAAAAGTTGAAAATTTTCATGAAAAGTTTTCGGCTTCAAAAAAGTTGAAAATTTACATTAAAAGGTTTCGGCTTCAAAAAAGTCAAAAAATTTTCATGAAGTATTTTGGCTTCAAAAAAGTCAACAATTTTTATGAAAAGATTTCTGCTTCAAAAAAGTTGAAAATTTTCATGAAAAGATTTCGGCTTCAAAAAAGTTGAAAATTTTCATGAAAATATTTCGGCTTCAAAAAAGTTGAAAATTTTCATGAAAAGATTTCGGCTTCAAAAAAGTTGAAAATTTTCATGAATTTTTTCCACTTAAAAAAAGTCTAAGATTTTCATGAAAAGATTTCTGCTTCAAAAACTTGAAAATTTTCAAGAAAAGATTTCGGCTTCAAAAAAGTTAAAAATTTTCATGAAGTATTCCGGCATTAAAAATGTTGAAAATTTACATTAAAAGATTTAGACTTCAAAAAAGTTGAAAATTTACATTAAAAGATTTAGACTTCAAAAAAGTTGAATATGTTCATGAAAAGATTTCGGCTTCAAAAAAGTTGAAAATTTTCATGAAGTATTTCGGCTTCAAAAAAGTTGAACATTTTCATGAAGTATTTCAGTTTCAAAAAAATCAACGATTTTCATGAAAAGATTTCGCCTTCAAAAAAGTTGAAAATTTTCATGAAACGATTTCGGCTTTAAAAAAGTTGAACATTTTCATGAAAAGATTTCGGCTTCAAAAAAGTTGAAAATTTTCATGAAAAGATTTAGACTTCAAAAAAGTTGAACATTTTTTATGAAAAGATTTCAGCTTCAAAAAAGTTGAAAATTTTCATGAAAAGTTTTCGGCTTCGAAAAGTTGAAAATTTTCATGAAAAGATTTCGGCTTCAAAAAAGTTGAAAATTTACATTAAAAGATTTCGGCTTCCAAAAAGTCAAAAATTTTCATGAAGTATTTCGGCTTTAAAAAAGTCAACGATTTTTATGAAAAGATTTCTGCTTCAAAAAAGTTGAAAATTTTCATGAAACGATTTCGGCTTCAAAAAAGTTTAACATTTTCACGAAAAGATTTCGGCTTTAAAAAAGTATAAAATTTTCATGAACTATTTCGGCATCAAAAAAGTTGAAAATTTTCATGAAAAGATTTCTGCTTCAAAAAAGTTGAAAATTTTCATGAAAAGATTTCGGCTTCGAAAAGTCGAAAATTTTCATGAAAAGATTTCGGCTTCAAAAAAGTTGAAAATTTACATTAAAAGATTTCGGCTTCAAAAAAGTCAAAAATTTTCATGAAGTATTTCGGCTTCAAAAAAGTCGAAGATTTTAATTAAAAGATTTCGGCTTCAAAAAAGTTTAAAATTTTCATGAAAAGATTTAGACTTCAAAAAAGTTGAAAATGTTCATGAATTTTTTCGACTTCAAAAAAGTATAAGATTTTCATGAAAAGATTTATGCTTCAATAAAGTTGAAAATTTTCATCAAGTATTTCGGCTTCAAAAAAGTCGAAGATTTTAATTAAAAGATTTCTCCTTCAAAAAAGTTGAAGATTTCCATGAAGTATTTCGGCTCCAAAAAAGTTGAAAATTTACATGAAAAGATTTATGTTTCAAAAAAGTTGAAAATTTTCATGAAGTATTTCGGCTTCAAAAAAGTCGAAGATTTTCATGAAGAGCATTTCTGCTTCAAAAAAGTTGAAAATTTTCATGACAGGATTTTGGCTTTAAAATAGGTGAAAATTTTCATGAAAAGATTTCGGCTTCAAAAAAGTTTAAAATTTTCATGAAATGATTTAGACTTCAAAAAAGTTGAAAATGTTCATGAATTTTTTCGACTTCAAAAAAGTATAAGATTTTCATGAAAAGATTTATGCTTCAAAAAAGTTGAAAATTTTCATGAAGTATTTCGGCTTCAAAAAAGTCGAAGATTTTCATTGCAGGATTTTGGCTTTAAAATAGGTGAAAATTTTCATGAAAAGATTTCGGCTTCAAAAAAGTTTAAAATTTTCATGAAAAGATTTAGACTTCAAAAAAGTTGAACATTTTCATCAAGTATTTCGGCTTCAAAAAAGTCTAAGATTTTCATGAAGAGCATTTCTGCTTCAAAAAAGTTGAAAATTTTCATCAAGTATTTCGGCTTCAAAAAAGTCGAAGATTTTCATGAAGAGCATTTCTGCTTCAAAAAAGTTGAAAATTTTCATGACAGGATTTTGGCTTTAAAATAGGTGAAAATTTTCATGAAAAGATTTCGGCTTCAAAAAAGTCGAAGATTTTCATGAAGAGCATTTCTGCTTCAAAAAAGTTGAAAATGTTCATGAATTTTTTTCGACTTCAAAAAAGTCTAAAATTTTCATGGAAAGATTTATGCTTTAAAAAAGATGAAAATTTTCATGAAAAGATTTCGGTTTCAAAAAGTTGAAAATTTTCATGAAAAGATTTGGACTTCAAGAAAGTTGAAAATTTTCATGAAAAGATTTCGGCTTCAAAAAAGTTGAACATTTTCATGAAAAGATTTCTGCTTTAAAAAAGTTGAAAATTTTCATGACAGGATTTTGGCTTTAAAAAAGGTAAAAATTTTCATAAAGTATTTCGGCTTCAAAAAGGTTGAAAACTTTCATGAACTATTTCGGCTTCAAAAAAGTTGAAAATTTTCATGAAAAGATTTCTGCTTCAAAAAAGTTGAAATTTTTCATGAAAATATTTCGGCTTCAAAAAAGTCAACGATTTTCATGAAAAAATTTCTGCTTCAAAAAAGTTGAAGATTTCCATGAAGTATTTCGGCTTCAAAAAAGTTTTAAAATTGACATGAAAAAATGTCGGCTTCAAAAAAGTCGAAAATTTTCATGAAAAGATTTCGGCTTCAAAAAAGTTGAAAATTTTAATGAATTTTTTCGACTTCAAAAAAGTCAATGATTTTCATGAAAAGATTTCTGCTTCAAAAACTTGAAAAATTTCAAGAAAAGATTTCGGCTTTAAAAAAGTTAAAAATTTTCATCAAAAGATTTCTGCTTCAAAAAAGTTGAAAATTTTCATGAAAAGATTTCGGCTTCAAAAAAGTTGAATATTTTCATGAAGTATTTCGGCTTCAAAAAAGTCAACGATTTTCATGAACAGATTTAGGCTTCAAAAAATTTGAAAATTTTCATGAAGTTTTTCGACTTCAAAAAAGTCTAAGATTTTCATGAAAAGATTTATGCTTCAAAAAATTTGAAAATTTTCATGGAGTTTTTCGACTTCAAAAAAGTCTAAGATTTTCATGAAAAGATTTCTGCTTCAAAAAAGTTGAAAATTTTCATGAAACGATTTCGGCTTCAAAAAAGTTGAAAATTTTCATGAACTATTTCGGCATCAAAAAAGTTGAAAATTTACATGAAAAGAATTCTGCTTCAAAAAAGTTGAAAATTTTCATGAAAAGATTTCGGCTTCAAAAAAGTTGAAAATTTTCATGAAAAGATTTAGACTTCAAAAAAGTTGAACATTTTATATGAAAAGATTTCTGCTTCAAAAAAGTTGAAAATTTTCATGAAAAGTTTTCGGCTTCGAAAAGTTGAAAATTTTCATGAAAAGATTTCGGCTTCAAAAAAGTTGAAAATTTACATTAAAAGGTTTCGGCTTCAAAAAAGTCAAAAAATTTTCATGAAGTATTTTGGCTTCAAAAAAGTCAACGATTTTTATGAAAAGATTTCTGCTTCAAAAAAGTTGAAAATTTTCATGAAAAGATTTCGGCTTCAAAAAAGTTGAAAATTTTCATGAAAAGATTTCGGCTTCAAAAAAGTTGAAAATTTTCATGAAAAGATTTCGGCTTCAAAAAAGTTGAAAATTTTCATGAATTTTTTCCACTTAAAAAAAGTCTAAGATTTTCATGAAAAGATTTCTGCTTCAAAAACTTGAAAATTTTCAAGAAAAGATTTCGGCTTCAAAAAAGTTAAAAATTTTCATGAAGTATTCCGGCATTAAAAATGTTGAAAATTTACATTAAAAGATTTAGACTTCAAAAAAGTTGAAAATTTACATTAAAAGATTTAGACTTCAAAAAAGTTGAATATGTTCATGAAAAGATTTCGGCTTCAAAAAAGTTGAAAATTTTCATGAAGTATTTCGGCTTCAAAAAAGTTGAACATTTTCATGAAGTATTTCAGTTTCAAAAAAATCAACGATTTTCATGAAAAGATTTCGCCTTCAAAAAAGTTGAAAATTTTCATGAAACGATTTCGGCTTTAAAAAAGTTGAACATTTTCATGAAAAGATTTCGGCTTCAAAAAAGTTGAAAATTTTCATGAAAAGATTTAGACTTCAAAAAAGTTGAACATTTTTTATGAAAAGATTTCAGCTTCAAAAAAGTTGAAAATTTTCATGAAAAGTTTTCGGCTTCGAAAAGTTGAAAATTTTCATGAAAAGATTTCGGCTTCAAAAAAGTTGAAAATTTACATTAAAAGATTTCGGCTTCCAAAAAGTCAAAAATTTTCATGAAGTATTTCGGCTTTAAAAAAGTCAACGATTTTTATGAAAAGATTTCTGCTTCAAAAAAGTTGAAAATTTTCATGAAACGATTTCGGCTTCAAAAAAGTTTAACATTTTCACGAAAAGATTTCGGCTTTAAAAAAGTATAAAATTTTCATGAACTATTTCGGCATCAAAAAAGTTGAAAATTTTCATGAAAAGATTTCTGCTTCAAAAAAGTTGAAAATTTTCATGAAAAGATTTCGGCTTCGAAAAGTCGAAAATTTTCATGAAAAGATTTCGGCTTCAAAAAAGTTGAAAATTTACATTAAAAGATTTCGGCTTCAAAAAAGTCAAAAATTTTCATGAAGTATTTCGGCTTCAAAAAAGTCGAAGATTTTAATTAAAAGATTTCTCCTTCAAAAAAGTTGAAGATTTCCATGAAGTCTTTCGGCTTCAAAAAAGTTGAAAATTTACATGAAAAAATTTCGGCTTCAAAAAAGTCGAAGATTTTTATGAAAAGATTTCGTCTTCAAAAAAGTTGAAAATTTTCATGAAGTATTTCGGCTTCAGAAAAGTTGAAAATTTTCATGAAGTCTTTCGGCTTCAAAAAAGTCGACAATTTTCATGAAAAGATTTCTGATTCAAAAAAGTTGAAAATTTTCATGAAGTTTTTCGACTTCAAAAAAGTCGAAGATCTTAATTAAAAGATTTCTGCTTCAAAAAAGTTGAAAATTTTCTTTTAAAAATTTTCGGCGTCAAAAAAGTTGAACATTTTCATGAAGTATGTCGGCATCAAAAAAGTTGAAAATTTTCATGAAAAGATTTCGGCTTCAAAAAAGTTGAAAATTTTCATGAAAAGATTTAGACTTCAAAAAAGTTGAAAATGTTCATGAATTTTTTCGACTTCAAAAAAGTCTAAGATTTTCATGAAAAGATTTATGCTTCAAAAAAGATGAAAATTTTCATGAAAAGATTTCGGCTTCAAAAAAGTTTAAAATTTTCATGAAAAGACTTAGACTTCAAAAAAGTTGAAAATGTTCATGAATTTTTTCGACTTAAAAAAAGTATAAGATTTTCATGAAAAGATTTATGCTTCAATAAAGTTGAAAATTTTCATCAAGTATTTCGGCTTCAAAAAAGTCGAAGATTTTAATTAAAAGATTTCTCCTTCAAAAAAGTTGAAGATTTCCATGAAGTATTTCGGCTCCAAAAAAGTTGAAAATTTACATGAAAAGATTTATGTTTCAAAAAAGTTGAAAATTTTCATGAAGTATTTCGGCTTCAAAAAAGTCGAAGATTTTCATGAAGAGCATTTCTGCTTCAAAAAAGTTGAAAATTTTCATGAAAAGATTTCGGCTTCAAAAAAGTTTAAAATTTTCATGAAAAGATTTAGACTTCAAAAAAGTTGAAAATGTTCATGAATTTTTTCGACTTCAAAAAAGTCTAAGATTTTCATGAAAAGATTTATGCTTCAAAAAAGATGAAAATTTTCATGAAAAGATTTCGGCTTCAAAAAAGTTGAAAATTTTCATGAAAAGATTTAGACTTCAAAAAAGTTGAAAATGTTCATGAATTTTTTCGACTTCAAAAAAGTCTAAGATTTTCATGAAAAGATTTATGCTTCAAAAAAGATGAAAATTTTCATGAAAAGATTTCGGCTTCAAAAAAGTTTAAAATTTTCATGAAAAGATTTAGACTTCAAAAAAGTTGAAAATGTTCATGAATTTTTTCGACTTCAAAAAAGTATAAGATTTTCATGAAAAGATTTATGCTTCAATAAAGTTGAAAATTTTCATCAAGTATTTCGGCTTCAAAAAAGTCGAAGATTTTAATTAAAAGATTTCTCCTTCAAAAAAGTTGAAGATTTCCATGAAGTATTTCGGCTCCAAAAAAGTTGAAAATTTACATGAAAAGATTTATGTTTCAAAAAAGTTGAAAATTTTCATGAAGTATTTCGGCTTCAAAAAAGTCGAAGATTTTCATGAAGAGCATTTCTGCTTCAAAAAAGTTGAAAATTTTCATGACAGGATTTTGGCTTTAAAATAGGTGAAAATTTTCATGAAAAGATTTCGGCTTCAAAAAAGTTTAAAATTTTCATGAAATGATTTAGACTTCAAAAAAGTTGAAAATGTTCATGAATTTTTTCGACTTCAAAAAAGTATAAGATTTTCATGAAAAGATTTATGCTTCAAAAAAGTTGAAAATTTTCATGAAGTATTTCGGCTTCAAAAAAGTCGAAGATTTTCATTGCAGGATTTTGGCTTTAAAATAGGTGAAAATTTTCATGAAAAGATTTCGGCTTCAAAAAAGTTTAAAATTTTCATGAAAAGATTTAGACTTCAAAAAAGTTGAACATTTTCATCAAGTATTTCGGCTTCAAAAAAGTCTAAGATTTTCATGAAGAGCATTTCTGCTTCAAAAAAGTTGAAAATTTTCATGACAGGATTTTGGCTTTAAAAAAGGTGAAAATTTTCATGAAGCTTTTCGACTTCAAAAAAGTCTAAGATTTTCATGAAAAGATTTCTGCTTCAAATAATTTGAAAATTTTCATGAAGTTTTTCGACTTCAAAAAAGTCTAAGATTTTCATGAAAAGATTTCTGCTTCAAAAAAGTTGAAAATTTTCATGAAACGATTTCGGCTTCAAAAAAGTTGAAAATTTTCATGAACTATTTCGGCATCAAAAAAGTTGAAAATTTACATGAAAAGATTTCTGCTTCAAAAAAGTTGAAAATTTTCATGAAAAGATTTAGACTTCAAAAAAGTTGAAAATGTTCATGAATTTTTTCGACTTCAAAAAAGTATAAGATTTTCATGAAAAGATTTATGCTTCAAAAAAGTTGAAAATTTTCATCAAGTATTTCGGCTTCAAAAAAGTCGAAGATTTTAATTAAAAGATTTCTCCTTCAAAAAAGTTGAAGATTTCCATGAAGTATTTCGGCTTCAAAAAAGTTGAAAATTTACATGAAAAGATTTATGTTTCAAAAAAGTTGAAAATTTTCATGAAAAGATTTCGGCTTCAAAAAAGTCGAAAATTTACATTAAAAGATTTCGGCTTCAAAAAAGTTGAAAATTTTCATGAAGTATTTCGGCTTCAAAAAAGTCAATGATTTTCATGAAAAGATTTCTACTTCAAAAAAGTTGAAAATTTTCATGAAAAGATTTCGGCTTCAAAAAAGTTGAAAATTTTCATCAAGTATTTCGGCTTCAAAAAAGTCGAAGATTTTAATTAAAAGATCTCTCCTTCAAAAAAGTCGAAAATTTTCATGACAGGATTTTGGCTTTAAAATAGGTGAAAATTTTCATGAAAAGATTTCGGCTTCAAAAAAGTTTAAAATTTTCATGAAAAGATTTAGACTTCAAAAAAGTTTAAAATTTTCATCAAGTATTTTGGCTTCAAAAAAGTCGAAGATTTTCATGAAGAGCATTTCTGCTTCAAAAAAGTTGAAAATTTTCATGACACGATTTTGGCTTTAAAAAAGGTGAAAATTTTCATGAAAAGATTTATGCTTCAAAAAAGTTGAAAATTTACATTAAAAGATTTCGGCTTCAAAAAAGTTGAAAATTTTCATGAAGTATTTCGGCTTCAAAAAAGTCAACGATTTTCATGAAAAGATTTCGTCTTCAAAAAAGTTGAAGATTTTCATGAAAAGATTTCTGCTTCAAAAAAGTTGAAAATTTTCATCAAGTATTTCGGCTTCAAAAAAGTCGAAGATTTTCATGAAGAGCATTTCTGCTTCAAAAAAGTTGAAAATTTTCATGACAGGATTTTGGCTTTAAAATAGGTGAAAATTTTCATGAAAAGATTTCGGCTTCAAAAAAGTCGAAGATTTTCATGAAGAGCATTTCTGCTTCAAAAAAGTTGAAAATGTTCATGAATTTTTTTCGACTTCAAAAAAGTCTAAAATTTTCATGGAAAGATTTATGCTTTAAAAAAGATGAAAATTTTCATGAAAAGATTTCGGTTTCAAAAAGTTGAAAATTTTCATGAAAAGATTTGGACTTCAAGAAAGTTGAAAATTTTCATGAAAAGATTTCGGCTTCAAAAAAGTTGAACATTTTCATGAAAAGATTTCTGCTTTAAAAAAGTTGAAAATTTTCATGACAGGATTTTGGCTTTAAAAAAGGTAAAAATTTTCATAAAGTATTTCGGCTTCAAAAAGATTGAAAACTTTCATGAACTATTTCGGCTTCAAAAAAGTTGAAAATTTTCATGAAAAGATTTCTGCTTCAAAAAAGTTGAAATTTTTCATGAAAATATTTCGGCTTCAAAAAAGTCAACGATTTTCATGAAAAAATTTCTGCTTCAAAAAAGTTGAAGATTTCCATGAAGTATTTCGGCTTCAAAAAAGTTTTAAAATTGACATGAAAAAATGTCGGCTTCAAAAAAGTCGAAAATTTTCATGAAAAGATTTCGGCTTCAAAAAAGTTGAAAATTTTAATGAATTTTTTCGACTTCAAAAAAGTCAATGATTTTCATGAAAAGATTTCTGCTTCAAAAACTTGAAAAATTTCAAGAAAAGATTTCGGCTTTAAAAAAGTTAAAAATTTTCATCAAAAGATTTCTGCTTCAAAAAAGTTGAAAATTTTCATGAAAAGATTTCGGCTTCAAAAAAGTTGAATATTTTCATGAAGTATTTCGGCTTCAAAAAAGTCAACGATTTTCATGAACAGATTTAGGCTTCAAAAAATTTGAAAATTTTCATGAAGTTTTTCGACTTCAAAAAAGTCTAAGATTTTCATGAAAAGATTTATGCTTCAAAAAATTTGAAAATTTTCATGGAGTTTTTCGACTTCAAAAAAGTCTAAGATTTTCATGAAAAGATTTCTGCTTCAAAAAAGTTGAAAATTTTCATGAAACGATTTCGGCTTCAAAAAAGTTGAAAATTTTCATGAACTATTTCGGCATCAAAAAAGTTGAAAATTTTCATGAAAAGATTTCGGCTTCAAAAAAGTTGAAAATTTTCATGAAAAGATTTAGACTTCAAAAAAGTTGAACATTTTATATGAAAAGATTTCTGCTTCAAAAAAGTTGAAAATTTTCATGAAAAGTTTTCGGCTTCGAAAAGTTGAAAATTTTCATGAAAAGATTTCGGCTTCAAAAAAGTTGAAAATTTACATTAAAAGGTTTCGGCTTCAAAAAAGTCAAAAAATTTTCATGAAGTATTTTGGCTTCAAAAAAGTCAACGATTTTTATGAAAAGATTTCTGCTTCAAAAAAGTTGAAAATTTTCATGAAAAGATTTCGGCTTCAAAAAAGTTGAAAATTTTCATGAAAAGATTTCGGCTTCAAAAAAGTTGAAAATTTTCATGAAAAGATTTCGGCTTCAAAAAAGTTGAAAATTTTCATGAATTTTTTCCACTTAAAAAAAGTCTAAGATTTTCATGAAAAGATTTCTGCTTCAAAAACTTGAAAATTTTCAAGAAAAGATTTCGGCTTCAAAAAAGTTAAAAATTTTCATGAAGTATTCCGGCATTAAAAATGTTGAAAATTTACATTAAAAGATTTAGACTTCAAAAAAGTTGAAAATTTACATTAAAAGATTTAGACTTCAAAAAAGTTGAATATGTTCATGAAAAGATTTCGGCTTCAAAAAAGTTGAAAATTTTCATGAAGTATTTCGGCTTCAAAAAAGTTGAACATTTTCATGAAGTATTTCAGCTTCAAAAAAATCAACGATTTTCATGAAAAGATTTCGCCTTCAAAAAAGTTGAAAATTTTCATGAAACGATTTCGGCTTTAAAAAAGTTGAACATTTTCATGAAAAGATTTCGGCTTCAAAAAAGTTGAAAATTTTCATGAAAAGATTTAGACTTCAAAAAAGTTGAACATTTTTTATGAAAAGATTTCAGCTTCAAAAAAGTTGAAAATTTTCATGAAAAGTTTTCGGCTTCGAAAAGTTGAAAATTTTCATGAAAAGATTTCGGCTTCAAAAAAGTTGAAAATTTACATTAAAAGATTTCGGCTTCCAAAAAGTCAAAAATTTTCATGAAGTATTTCGGCTTTAAAAAAGTCAACGATTTTTATGAAAAGATTTCTGCTTCAAAAAAGTTGAAAATTTTCATGAAACGATTTCGGCTTCAAAAAAGTTTAACATTTTCACGAAAAGATTTCGGCTTTAAAAAAGTATAAAATTTTCATGAACTATTTCGGCATCAAAAAAGTTGAAAATTTTCATGAAAAGATTTCTGCTTCAAAAAAGTTGAAAATTTTCATGAAAAGATTTCGGCTTCGAAAAGTCGAAAATTTTCATGAAAAGATTTCGGCTTCAAAAAAGTTGAAAATTTACATTAAAAGATTTCGGCTTCAAAAAAGTCAAAAATTTTCATGAAGTATTTCGGCTTCAAAAAAGTCAACGATTTTTATGAAAAGATTTCTGCTTCAAAAAAGTTGAAAATTTTCATGAAAAGATTTCGGCTTCAAAAAAGTTGAAAATTTTCATGAAAAGATTTAGACTTCAAAATAGTTGAACATTTTTCATGAAGTATTTCGGCTTCAAAAAAGTTGAAAATTTTCATGAAGTAGTTCGGCTTCAAAAAAGTCAACGATTTTCATGAAAAGATTTCTGCTTCAAAAAAGTTGAAAATTTTCATGAAAAGATTTTGGCTTCAAAAAAGTTGAAAATTTCCATGAAAAGATTTAGACACCAAAAAAGTTGAACATTTTTTATGAAAAGATTTCTGCTTCAAAAAAGTCAAAAATTTTCATGAAGTATTTCGGCTTCAAAAAAGTTGAAAATTTTCATGAAGTATTTCGGCTTCAAAAAAGTTGAAAATTTTCATGAAGTATTTCAGCTTCAAAAAAATCAACGATTTTCATGAAAAGATTTCGCCTTCAAAAAAGTTGAAAATTTTCATGAAACGATTTCGGCTTTAAAAAAGTTGAACATTTTCATGAAAAGATTTCGGCTTCAAAAAAGTTGAAAATTTTCATGAAAAGATTTAGACTTCAAAAAAGTTGAACATTTTTTATGAAAAGATTTCAGCTTCAAAAAAGTTGAAAATTTTCATGAAAAGTTTTCGGCTTCGAAAAGTTGAAAATTTTCATGAAAAGATTTCGGCTTCAAAAAAGTTGAAAATTTACATTAAAAGATTTCGGCTTCCAAAAAGTCAAAAATTTTCATGAAGTATTTCGGCTTTAAAAAAGTCAACGATTTTTATGAAAAGATTTCTGCTTCAAAAAAGTTGAAAATTTTCATGAAACGATTTCGGCTTCAAAAAAGTTTAACATTTTCACGAAAAGATTTCGGCTTTAAAAAAGTAAAAAATTTTCATGAAAAGATTTCTGCTTCAAAAAAGTTGAAAATTTTCATGAAAAGATTTCGGCTTCGAAAAGTCGAAAATTTTCATGAAAAGATTTCGGCTTCAAAAAAGTTGAAAATTTACATTAAAAGATTTCGGCTTCAAAAAAGTCAAAAATTTTCATGAAGTATTTCGGCTTCAAAAAAGTCAACGATTTTTATGAAAAGATTTCTGCTTCAAAAAAGTTGAAAATTTTCATGAAAAGATTTCGGCTTCAAAAAAGTTGAAAATTTTCATGAAAAGATTTAGACTTCAAAATAGTTGAACATTTTTCATGAAGTATTTCGGCTTCAAAAAAGTTGAAAATTTTCATGAAGTAGTTCGGCTTCAAAAAAGTCAACGATTTTCATGAAAAGATTTCTGCTTCAAAAAAGTTGAAAATTTTCATGAAAAGATTTTGGCTTCAAAAAAGTTGAAAATTTTCATGAAAAGATTTAGACACCAAAAAAGTTGAACATTTTTTATGAAAAGATTTCTGCTTCAAAAAAGTTGAAAATTTTCACGAAAAGATTTCGGCTTCGAAAAGTCAAAAATTTTCATGAAAAGATTTCGGCTTCAAAAAAGTTGAAAATTTACATTAAAAGATTTCGGCTTCAAAAAGTCAAAAATTTTCATGAAGTATTTCCGCTTCAAAAAAGTCAACGATTTTTATGAAAAGATTTCTGCTTCAAAAAAGTTGAAAATTTTCATGAAAAGATTTCGGCTTCAAAAAAGTTGAAAATTTTCATGAAAAGATTTAGACTTCAAAAAAGTTGAAAATTTTCATCAAGTATTTCGGCTTCAAAAAAGTCGAAGATTTTTATTAAAAGATTTCTCCTTCAAAAAAGTCGAAGATTTTTATTAAAAGATTTCTCCTTCAAAAAAGTTGAAAATTTTCATGAAGTATTTCGGCTTCAAAAAAGTCGAAGATTTTCATGAAGAGCATTTCTGCTTCAAAAAAGTTGAAAATTTTCATGACAGGATTTTGGCTTTAAAATAGGTGAAAATTTTCATGAAAAGATTTCGGCTTCAAAAAAGTCGAAGATTTTCATGAAGAGCATTTCTGCTTCAAAAAAGTTGAAAATGTTCATGAATTTTTTCGACTTCAAAAAGTCTAAAATTTTCATGGAAAGATTTATGCTTTAAAAAAGATGAAAATTTTCATGAAAAGATTTGGACTTCAAGAAAGTTGAAAATTTTCATGAAAAGATTTCGGCTTCAAAAAAGTTGAACATTTTCATGAAAAGATTTCTGCTTTAAAAAAGTTGAAAATTTTCATGACAGGATTTTGGCTTTAAAAAAGGTAAAAATTTTCATTAAGTATTTCGGCTTCAAAAAGGTTGAAAACTTTCATGAACTATTTCGGCTTCAAAAAAGTTGAAAATTTTCATGAAAAGATTTCTGCTTCAAAAAAGTTGAAATTTTTCATGAAAATATTTCGGCTTCAAAAAAGTCAACGATTTTCATGAAAAAATTTCTGCTTCAAAAAAGTTGAAGATTTCCATGAAGTATTTCGGCTTCAAAAAAGTTTTAAAATTGACATGAAAAAATGTCGGCTTCAAAAAAGTCGAAAATTTTCATGAAAAGATTTCGGCTTCAAAAAAGTTGAAAATTTTAATGAATTTTTTCGACTTCAAAAAAGTCAATGATTTTCATGAAAAGATTTCTGCTTCAAAAACTTGAAAAATTTCAAGAAAAGATTTCGGCTTCAAAAAAGTTAAAAATTTTCATCAAAAGATTTCTGCTTCAAAAAAGTTGAAAATTTTCATGAATTTTTTCCACTTAAAAAAAGTCTAAGATTTTCATGAAAAGATTTCTGCTTCAAAAACTTGAAAATTTTCAAGAAAAGATTTCGGCTTCAAAAAAGTTAAAAATTTTCATCAAAAGATTTCTGCTTCAAAAAAGTTGAAAATTTTCATGAAGTATTCCGGCATTAAAAAAGTTGAAAATTTACATTAAAAGATTTAGACTTCAAAAAAGTTGAAAATGTTCATGAAAAGATTTCGGCTTCAAAAAAGTTGAAAATTTTCATGAAGTATTTCGGCTTCAAAAAAGTTGAAAATTTTCATGAAGTATTTCAGCTTCAAAAAAATCAACGATTTTCATGAAAAGATTTCGCCTTCAAAAAAGTTGAAAATTTTAATGAATTTTTTCGACTTCAAAAAAGTCAATGATTTTCATGAAAAGATTTCTGCTTCAAAAAAGTTAAAAATTTTCATCAAAAGATTTCTGCTTCAAAAAAGTTGAAAATTTTCATGAAAAGATTTCGGCTTCAAAAAAGTTAAAAATTTTCATCAAAAGATTTCTGCTTCAAAAAAGTTGAATATTTTCATGAAGTATTTCGGCTTCAAAAAAGTCAACGATTTTCATGAACAGATTTAGGCTTCAAAAAATTTGAAAATTTTCATGAAGTTTTTCGACTTCAAAAAAGTCTAAGATTTTCATGAAAAGATTTATGCTTCAAAAAATTTGAAAATTTTCATGGAGTTTTTCGACTTCAAAAAAGTCTAAGATTTTCATGAAAAGATTTCTGCTTCAAAAAAGTTGAAAATTTTCATGAAACGATTTCGGCTTCAAAAAAGTTGAAAATTTTCATGAACTATTTCGGCATCAAAAAAGTTGAAAATTTACATGAAAAGAATTCTGCTTCAAAAAAGTTGAAAATTTTCATGAAAAGATTTCGGCTTCAAAAAAGTTGAAAATTTTCATGAAAAGATTTAGACTTCAAAAAAGTTGAACATTTTATATGAAAAGATTTCTGCTTCAAAAAAGTTGAAAATTTTCATGAAAAGTTTTCGGCTTCGAAAAGTTGAAAATTTTCATGAAAAGATTTCGGCTTCAAAAAAGTTGAAAATTTACATTAAAAGATTTCGGCTTCCAAAAAGTCAAAAATTTTCATGAAGTATTTCGGCTTCAAAAAAGTCAACAATTTTTATGAAAAGATTTCTGCTTCAAAAAAGTTGAAAATTTTCATGAAACGATTTCGGCTTCAAAAAAGTTTAACATTTTCACGAAAAGATTTCGGCTTCAAAAAAGTTGAAAATTTTCATGAACTATTTCGGCATCAAAAAAGTCAAAAATTTTCATGAAAAGATTTCTGCTTCAAAAAAGTTGAAAATTTTCATGAAAAGATTTCGGTTTCGAAAAGTTGAAAATTTTCATGAAAAGATTTCGGCTTCAAAAAAGTTGAAAATTTACATTAAAAGGTTTCGGCTTCAAAAAAGTCAAAAAATTTTCATGAAGTATTTTGGCTTCAAAAAAGTCAATGATTTTTATGAAAAGATTTCTGCTTCAAAAAAGTTGAAAATTTTCATGAAAAGATTTCGGCTTCAAAAAAGTTGAAAATTTTCATGAAAAGATTTCGGCTTCAAAAAAGTTGAAAATTTTCATGAAAAGATTTCGGCTTCAAAAAAGTTGAAAATTTTCATGAATTTTTTCCACTTAAAAAAAGTCTAAGATTTTCATGAAAAGATTTCTGCTTCAAAAACTTGAAAATTTTCAAGAAAAGATTTCGGCTTCAAAAAAGTTAAAAATTTTCATGAAGTATTCCGGCATTAAAAAAGTTGAAAATTTACATTAAAAGATTTAGACTTCAAAAAAGTTGAAAATTTACATTAAAAGATTTAGACTTCAAAAAAGTTGAAAATGTTCATGAAAAGATTTCGGCTTCAAAAAAGTTGAAAATTTTCATGAAGTATTTCGGCTTCAAAAAAGTTGAAAATTTTCATGAAGTATTTCAGCTTCAAAAAAATCAACGATTTTCATGAAAAGATTTCGCCTTCAAAAAAGTTGAAAATTTTCATGAAACGATTTCGGCTTCAAAAAAGTTGAACATTTTCACGAAAAGATTTCGGCTTTAAAAAAGTATAAAATTTTCATGAACTATTTCGGCATCAAAAAAGTTGAAAATTTTCATGAAAAGATTTCTGCTTCAAAAAAGTTGAAAATTTTCATGAAAAGATTTCGGCTTCGAAAAGTCGAAAATTTTCATGAAAAGATTTCGGCTTCAAAAAAGTTGAAAATTTACATTAAAAGATTTCGGCTTCAAAAAAGTCAAAAATTTTCATGAAGTATTTCTGCTTCAAAAAAGTCAACGATTTTTATGAAAAGATTTCTGCTTCAAAAAAGTTGAAAATTTTCATGAAAAGATTTCGGCTTCAAAAAAGTTGAAAATTTTCATGAAAAGATTTAGACTTCAAAATAGTTGAACATTTTTCATGAAGTATTTCGGCTTCAAAAAAGTTGAAAATTTTCATGAAGTAGTTCGGCTTCAAAAAAGTCAACGATTTTCATGAAAAGATTTCTGCTTCAAAAAAGTTGAAAATTTTCATGAAAAGATTTTGGCTTCAAAAAAGTTGAAAATTTTCATGAAAAGATTTAGACACCAAAAAAGTTGAACATTTTTTATGAAAAGATTTCTGCTTCAAAAAAGTTGAAAATTTTCACGAAAAGATTTCGGCTTCGAAAAGTCAAAAATTTTCATGAAAAGATTTCGGCTTCAAAAAAGTTGAAAATTTACATTAAAAGATTTCGGCTTCAAAAAGTCAAAAATTTTCATGAAGTATTTCCGCTTCAAAAAAGTCAACGATTTTTATGAAAAGATTTCTGCTTCAAAAAAGTTGAAAATTTTCATGAAAAGATTTCGGCTTCAAAAAAGTTGAAAATTTTCATGAAAAGATTTAGACTTCAAAAAAGTTGAAAATTTTCATCAAGTATTTCGGCTTCAAAAAAGTCGAAGATTTTTATTAAAAGATTTCTCCTTCAAAAAAGTTGAAAATTTTCATGAAGTATTTCGGCTTCAAAAAAGTCGAAGATTTTCATGAAGAGCATTTCTGCTTCAAAAAAGTTGAAAATGTTCATGAATTTTTTCGACTTCAAAAAAGTCTAAAATTTTCATGGAAAGATTTATGCTTCAAAAAAGTTGAAAATTTTCATGAAACGATTTCGGCATCAAAAAAGTTGAAAATTTACATGAAAAGAATTCTGCTTCAAAAAAGTTGAAAATTTTCATGAAAAGATTTCGGCTTCAAAAAAGTTGAAAATTTTCATGAAAAGATTTAGACTTCAAAAAAGTTGAACATTTTATATGAAAAGATTTCTGCTTCAAAAAAGTTGAAAATTTTCATGAAAAGTTTTCGGCTTCGAAAAGTTGAAAATTTTCATGAAAAGATTTCGGCTTCAAAAAAGTTGAAAATTTACATTAAAAGATTTCGGCTTCCAAAAAGTCAAAAATTTTCATGAAGTATTTCGGATTCAAAAAAGTCAACAATTTTTATGAAAAGATTTCTGCTTCAAAAAAGTTGAAAATTTTCATGAAACGATTTCGGCTTCAAAAAAGTTAAACATTTTCATGAAAAGATTTCGGCTTCGAAATGTTGAAAATTTTCATGAAAAGATTTCGGCTTCAAAAAAGTTGAAAATTTACATTAAAAGGTTTCTGCTTCAAAAAAGTCAAAAAATTTTCATGAAGTATTTTGGCTTCAAAAAAGTCAACGATTTTTATGAAAAGATTTCTGCTTCAAAAAAGTTGAACATTTTCATGGAGTTTTTCGACTTCAAAAAAGTCTAAGATTTTCATGAAAAGATTTCTGCTTCAAAAAAGTTGAAAATTTTCATGAAACGATTTCGGCTTCAAAAAAGTTGAAAATTTTCATGAACTATTTCGGCATCAAAAAAGTTGAAAATTTACATGAAAAGAATTCTGCTTCAAAAAAGTTGAAAATTTTCATGAAAAGATTTCGGCTTCGAAAAGTTGAAAATTTTCATGAAAAGATTTCGGCTTCAAAAAAGTTGAAAATTTACATTAAAAGATTTCGGCTTCCAAAAAGTCAAAAATTTTCATGAAGTATTTCGGCTTCAAAAAAGTCAACAATTTTTATGAAAAGATTTCTGCTTCAAAAAAGTTGAACATTTTATATGAAAAGATTTCTGCTTCAAAAAAGTTGAAAATTTTCATGAAAAGTTTTCGGCTTCGAAAAGTTGAAAATTTTCATGAAAAGATTTCGGCTTCAAAAAAGTTGAAAATTTACATTAAAAGATTTCTGCTTCCAAAAAGTCAAAAATTTTCATGAAGTATTTCGGCTTCAAAAAAGTCAACAATTTTTATGAAAAGATTTCTGCTTCAAAAAAGTTGAAAATTTTCATGAAACGATTTCGGCTTCAAAAAAGTTAAACATTTTCACGAAAAGATTTCGGCTTCAAAAAAGTTGAAAATTTTCATGAACTATTTCGGCTTCAAAAAATTTGAAAATTTTCATGAAAAGATTTCGGCTTCAAAAAAGTTGAAAATTTTCATGAAAAGATTTCGGCTTCAAAAAAGTTGAAAATTTTCATGAAAAGATTTCGGCTTCAAAAAAGTTGAAAATTTTCATGAATTTTTTCCACTTAAAAAAAGTCAAAGATTTTCATGAAAAGATTTCTGCTTCAAAAACTTGAAAATTTTCAAGAAAAGATTTCGGCTTCAAAAAAGTTAAAAATTTTCATCAAAAGATTTCTGCTTCAAAAAAGTTGAAAATTTTCATGAAGTATTCCGGCATTAAAAAAGTTGAAAATTTACATTAAAAGATTTAGACTTCAAAAAAGTTGAAAATGTTCATGAAAAGATTTCGGCTTCAAAAAAGTTGAAAATTTTCATGAAGTATTTCGGCTTCAAAAAAGTTGAAAATTTTCATGAAGTATTTCAGCTTCAAAAAAATCAACGATTTTCATGAAAAGATTTCGCCTTCAAAAAAGTTGAAAATTTTCATGAAACAATTTCGGCTTTAAAAAAGTTGAACATTTTCATGAAAAGATTTCGGCTTCAAAAAAGTTGAAAATTTTCATGAAAAGATTTAGACTTCAAAAAAGTTGAACATTTTTTATGAAAAGATTTCTGCTTCAAAAAAGTTGAAAATTTTCATGAAAAGTTTTCGGCTTCGAAAAGTTGAACATTTTCATGAAAAGATTTCGGCTTCAAAAAAGTTGAAAATTTACATTAAAAGATTTCGGCTTCCAAAAAGTCAAAAATTTTCATGAAGTATTTCGGCTTTAAAAAAGTCAACGATTTTTATGAAAAGATTTCTGCTTCAAAAAAGTTGAAAATTTTCATGAAACGATTTCGGCTTCAAAAAAGTTTAACATTTTCACGAAAAGATTTCGGCTTTAAAAAAGTATAAAATTTTCATGAACTATTTCGGCATCAAAAAAGTTGAAAATTTTCATGAAAAGATTTCTGCTTCAAAAAAGTTGAAAATTTACATTAAAAGATTTCGGCTTCAAAAAAGTCAAAAATTTTCATGAAGTATTTCGGCTTCAAAAAAGTCAACGATTTTTATGAAAAGATTTCTGCTTCAAAAAAGTTGAAAATTTTCATGAAAAGATTTCGGCTTCAAAAAAGTTGAAAATTTTCATGAAAAGATTTAGACTTCAAAATAGTTGAACATTTTTCATGAAGTATTTCGGCTTCAAAAAAGTTGAAAATTTTCATGAAGTAGTTCAGCTTCAAAACAGTCAACGATTTTCATGAAAAGATTTCTGCTTCAAAAAAGTTGAAAATTTTCATGAAAAGATTTTGGCTTCAAAAAAGTTGAAAATTTTCATGAAAAGATTTAGACACCAAAAAAGTTGAAAATTTTTTATGAAAAGATTTCTGCTTCAAAAAAGTTGAAAATTTTCACGAAAAGATTTTGGCTTCGAAAAGTCAAAAATTTTCATGAAAAGATTTCGGCTTCAAAAAAGTTGAAAATTTACATTAAAAGATTTCGGCTTCAAAAAGTCAAAAATTTTCATGAAGTATTTCCGCTTCAAAAAAGTCAACGATTTTTATGAAAAGATTTCTGCTTCAAAAAAGTTGAAAATTTTCATGAAAAGATTTCGGCTTCAAAAAAGTTGAAAATTTTCATGAAAAGATTTAGACTTCAAAAAAGTTGAAAATGTTCATGAAAAGATTTCAGCTTCAAAAAAGTTGAAAATTTTCATGAAAAGATTTCGGCTTCAAAAAAGTCAAAAATTTTCATGAAGTATTTCGGCATCAAAAAAGTTAAAAATTTACATTAAAAGATTTCGGCTTCAAAAAGTCAAAAATTTTCATGAAGTATTTCGGCTTCAAAAAAGTCAACGATTTTTATGAAAAGATTTCTGCTTCAAAAAAGTTGAAAATTTTCATGAAAAGATTTCAGCTTCAAAAAAGTTGAAAATTTTCATGAAAAGATTTCGGCTTCAAAAAAGTCAAAAATTTTCATGGAGTATTTCGGCTTCAAAAAAGTTGAAAATTTTCATGAAAAGATTTCGGCTTCAAAAAAGTTGAAAATTTTCATGAAAAGATTTAGACTTCAAAAAAGTTGAACATTTTTTATGAAAAGATTTCTTTTTCAAAAAAGTTGAAAATTTTCATGAAAAGATTTCGGCTTCAAAAAAGTCGAAAATTTTCATGAAGTATTTCGGCTTCAAAAAAGTCGACGATTTTCATGAAAACATTTAGACTTCAAAAAAGTTGAAAATGTTCATGAATTTTTTCGACTTCAAAAAAGTTGAAAATTTTCATGAAAAGATTTCGACTTCAAGAAAGTTGAAAATTTTCATGAAAAGATTTCGGCTTCAAAAAAGTTGAACATTTTCATGAAAAGATTTCTGCTTTAAAAAAGTTGAAAATTTTCATGACAGGATTTTGGCTTTAAAAAAGTTAAAAATTTTCATAAAGTATTTCGGCTTCAAAAAGGTTGAAAACTTTCATGAACTATTTCGGCTTCAAAAAAGTTGAAAATTTTCATGAAAAAATTTCTGCTTCAAAAAAGTTGAAGATTTCCATGAAGTATTTCGGCTTCAAAAAAGTTTTAAAATTTACATGAAAAAATGTCGGCTTCAAAAAAGTCGAAAATTTTCATGAAAAGATTTCGGCTTCAAAAAAGTTGAAAATTTTCATGAATTTTTTCCACTTAAAAAAAGTCAAAGATTTTCATGAAAAGATTTCTGCTTCAAAAACTTGAAAATTTTCAAGAAAAGATTTCGGCTTCAAAAAAGTTAAAAATTTTCATCAAAAGATTTCTGCTTCAAAAAAGTTGAAAATTTTCATGAAGTATTTCGGCATTAAAAAAGTTGAAAATTTACATTAAAAGATTTCTGCTTCAAAAAAGTCGAAAATTTTCATGAAGTATTTCGGCTTCAAAAAAGTCGAATATTTTCATGAAGTATTTCGGCTTCAAAAAAGTCGACGATTTTCATGAACAGATTTAGGCTTCAAAAAGTTGAAAATTTTCATGAAACGATTTCGGCTTCAAAAAAGTTGAAGATTTTCACGAAAAGATTTCTGCTTCAAAAAAGTTGAAAATTTTCATGAACTATTTCGGCATCAAAAAAGTTGACAATTTTCATGAAAAGATTTAGACTTCAAAAAAGTTGAAAATGTTCATGAAAAGATTTCAGCTTCAAAAAAGTTGAAAATTTTCATGAAAAGATTTCGGCTTCAAAAAAGTTGAAAATTTTCATGAAGTATTTCAGCTTCAAAAAAATCAACGATTTTCATGAAAAGATTTCGCCTTCAAAAAAGTTGAAAATTTTCATGAAACGATTTCGGCTTTAAAAAAGTTGAACACTTTCATGAAAAGATTTCGGCTTCAAAAAAGTTAAAAATTTTCATCAAAAGATTTCTGCTTCAAAAAAGTTGAAAATTTTCATGAAGTATTCCGGCATTAAAAAAGTTGAAAATTTACATTAAAAGATTTAGACTTCAAAAAAGTTGAAAATGTTCATGAAAAGATTTCGGCTTCAAAAAAGTTGAAAATTTTCATGAAGTATTTCGGCTTCAAAAAAGTTGAAAATTTTCATGAAGTATTTCAGCTTCAAAAAAATCAACGATTTTCATGAAAAGATTTCGCCTTCAAAAAAGTTGAAAATTTTAATGAATTTTTTCGACTTCAAAAAAGTCAATGATTTTCATGAAAAGATTTCTGCTTCAAAAAAGTTAAAAATTTTCATCAAAAGATTTCTGCTTCAAAAAAGTTGAAAATTTTCATGAAAAGATTTCGGCTTCAAAAAAGTTAAAAATTTTCATCAAAAGATTTCTGCTTCAAAAAAGTTGAATATTTTCATGAAGTATTTCGGCTTCAAAAAAGTCAACGATTTTCATGAACAGATTTAGGCTTCAAAAAATTTGAAAATTTTCATGAAGTTTTTCGACTTCAAAAAAGTCTAAGATTTTCATGAAAAGATTTATGCTTCAAAAAATTTGAAAATTTTCATGGAGTTTTTCGACTTCAAAAAAGTCTAAGATTTTCATGAAAAGATTTCTGCTTCAAAAAAGTTGAAAATTTTCATGAAACGATTTCGGCTTCAAAAAAGTTGAAAATTTTCATGAACTATTTCGGCATCAAAAAAGTTGAAAATTTACATGAAAAGAATTCTGCTTCAAAAAAGTTGAAAATTTTCATGAAAAGATTTCGGCTTCAAAAAAGTTGAAAATTTTCATGAAAAGATTTAGACTTCAAAAAAGTTGAACATTTTATATGAAAAGATTTCTGCTTCAAAAAAGTTGAAAATTTTCATGAAAAGTTTTCGGCTTCGAAAAGTTGAAAATTTTCATGAAAAGATTTCGGCTTCAAAAAAGTTGAAAATTTACATTAAAAGATTTCGGCTTCCAAAAAGTCAAAAATTTTCATGAAGTATTTCGGCTTCAAAAAAGTCAACAATTTTTATGAAAAGATTTCTGCTTCAAAAAAGTTGAAAATTTTCATGAAACGATTTCGGCTTCAAAAAAGTTTAACATTTTCACGAAAAGATTTCGGCTTCAAAAAAGTTGAAAATTTTCATGAACTATTTCGGCATCAAAAAAGTCAAAAATTTTCATGAAAAGATTTCTGCTTCAAAAAAGTTGAAAATTTTCATGAAAAGATTTCGGTTTCGAAAAGTTGAAAATTTTCATGAAAAGATTTCGGCTTCAAAAAAGTTGAAAATTTACATTAAAAGGTTTCGGCTTCAAAAAAGTCAAAAAATTTTCATGAAGTATTTTGGCTTCAAAAAAGTCAATGATTTTTATGAAAAGATTTCTGCTTCAAAAAAGTTGAAAATTTTCATGAAAAGATTTCGGCTTCAAAAAAGTTGAAAATTTTCATGAAAAGATTTCGGCTTCAAAAAAGTTGAAAATTTTCATGAAAAGATTTCGGCTTCAAAAAAGTTGAAAATTTTCATGAATTTTTTCCACTTAAAAAAAGTCTAAGATTTTCATGAAAAGATTTCTGCTTCAAAAACTTGAAAATTTTCAAGAAAAGATTTCGGCTTCAAAAAAGTTAAAAATTTTCATGAAGTATTCCGGCATTAAAAAAGTTGAAAATTTACATTAAAAGATTTAGACTTCAAAAAAGTTGAAAATTTACATTAAAAGATTTAGACTTCAAAAAAGTTGAAAATGTTCATGAAAAGATTTCGGCTTCAAAAAAGTTGAAAATTTTCATGAAGTATTTCGGCTTCAAAAAAGTTGAAAATTTTCATGAAGTATTTCAGCTTCAAAAAAATCAACGATTTTCATGAAAAGATTTCGCCTTCGAAAAGTTGAAAATTTTCATGAAAAGATTTCGGCTTCAAAAAAGTTGAAAATTTACATTAAAAGATTTCGGCTTCCAAAAAGTCAAAAATTTTCATGAAGTATTTCGGATTCAAAAAAGTCAACAATTTTTATGAAAAGATTTCTGCTTCAAAAAAGTTGAAAATTTTCATGAAACGATTTCGGCTTCAAAAAAGTTAAACATTTTCATGAAAAGATTTCGGCTTCGAAATGTTGAAAATTTTCATGAAAAGATTTCGGCTTCAAAAAAGTTGAAAATTTACATTAAAAGGTTTCTGCTTCAAAAAAGTCAAAAAATTTTCATGAAGTATTTTGGCTTCAAAAAAGTCAACGATTTTTATGAAAAGATTTCTGCTTCAAAAAAGTTGAACATTTTCATGGAGTTTTTCGACTTCAAAAAAGTCTAAGATTTTCATGAAAAGATTTCTGCTTCAAAAAAGTTGAAAATTTTCATGAAACGATTTCGGCTTCAAAAAAGTTGAAAATTTTCATGAACTATTTCGGCATCAAAAAAGTTGAAAATTTACATGAAAAGAATTCTGCTTCAAAAAAGTTGAAAATTTTCATGAAAAGATTTCGGCTTCGAAAAGTTGAAAATTTTCATGAAAAGATTTCGGCTTCAAAAAAGTTGAAAATTTACATTAAAAGATTTCGGCTTCCAAAAAGTCAAAAATTTTCATGAAGTATTTCGGCTTCAAAAAAGTCAACAATTTTTATGAAAAGATTTCTGCTTCAAAAAAGTTGAACATTTTATATGAAAAGATTTCTGCTTCAAAAAAGTTGAAAATTTTCATGAAAAGTTTTCGGCTTCGAAAAGTTGAAAATTTTCATGAAAAGATTTCGGCTTCAAAAAAGTTGAAAATTTACATTAAAAGATTTCTGCTTCCAAAAAGTCAAAAATTTTCATGAAGTATTTCGGCTTCAAAAAAGTCAACAATTTTTATGAAAAGATTTCTGCTTCAAAAAAGTTGAAAATTTTCATGAAACGATTTCGGCTTCAAAAAAGTTAAACATTTTCACGAAAAGATTTCGGCTTCAAAAAAGTTGAAAATTTTCATGAACTATTTCGGCTTCAAAAAATTTGAAAATTTTCATGAAAAGATTTCGGCTTCAAAAAAGTTGAAAATTTTCATGAAAAGATTTCGGCTTCAAAAAAGTTGAAAATTTTCATGAAAAGATTTCGGCTTCAAAAAAGTTGAAAATTTTCATGAATTTTTTCCACTTAAAAAAAGTCAAAGATTTTCATGAAAAGATTTCTGCTTCAAAAACTTGAAAATTTTCAAGAAAAGATTTCGGCTTCAAAAAAGTTAAAAATTTTCATCAAAAGATTTCTGCTTCAAAAAAGTTGAAAATTTTCATGAAGTATTCCGGCATTAAAAAAGTTGAAAATTTACATTAAAAGATTTAGACTTCAAAAAAGTTGAAAATGTTCATGAAAAGATTTCGGCTTCAAAAAAGTTGAAAATTTTCATGAAGTATTTCGGCTTCAAAAAAGTTGAAAATTTTCATGAAGTATTTCAGCTTCAAAAAAATCAACGATTTTCATGAAAAGATTTCGCCTTCAAAAAAGTTGAAAATTTTCATGAAACAATTTCGGCTTTAAAAAAGTTGAACATTTTCATGAAAAGATTTCGGCTTCAAAAAAGTTGAAAATTTTCATGAAAAGATTTAGACTTCAAAAAAGTTGAACATTTTTTATGAAAAGATTTCTGCTTCAAAAAAGTTGAAAATTTTCATGAAAAGTTTTCGGCTTCGAAAAGTTGAACATTTTCATGAAAAGATTTCGGCTTCAAAAAAGTTGAAAATTTACATTAAAAGATTTCGGCTTCCAAAAAGTCAAAAATTTTCATGAAGTATTTCGGCTTTAAAAAAGTCAACGATTTTTATGAAAAGATTTCTGCTTCAAAAAAGTTGAAAATTTTCATGAAACGATTTCGGCTTCAAAAAAGTTTAACATTTTCACGAAAAGATTTCGGCTTTAAAAAAGTATAAAATTTTCATGAACTATTTCGGCATCAAAAAAGTTGAAAATTTTCATGAAAAGATTTCTGCTTCAAAAAAGTTGAAAATTTACATTAAAAGATTTCGGCTTCAAAAAAGTCAAAAATTTTCATGAAGTATTTCGGCTTCAAAAAAGTCAACGATTTTTATGAAAAGATTTCTGCTTCAAAAAAGTTGAAAATTTTCATGAAAAGATTTCGGCTTCAAAAAAGTTGAAAATTTTCATGAAAAGATTTAGACTTCAAAATAGTTGAACATTTTTCATGAAGTATTTCGGCTTCAAAAAAGTTGAAAATTTTCATGAAGTAGTTCAGCTTCAAAACAGTCAACGATTTTCATGAAAAGATTTCTGCTTCAAAAAAGTTGAAAATTTTCATGAAAAGATTTTGGCTTCAAAAAAGTTGAAAATTTTCATGAAAAGATTTAGACACCAAAAAAGTTGAAAATTTTTTATGAAAAGATTTCTGCTTCAAAAAAGTTGAAAATTTTCACGAAAAGATTTTGGCTTCGAAAAGTCAAAAATTTTCATGAAAAGATTTCGGCTTCAAAAAAGTTGAAAATTTACATTAAAAGATTTCGGCTTCAAAAAGTCAAAAATTTTCATGAAGTATTTCCGCTTCAAAAAAGTCAACGATTTTTATGAAAAGATTTCTGCTTCAAAAAAGTTGAAAATTTTCATGAAAAGATTTCGGCTTCAAAAAAGTTGAAAATTTTCATGAAAAGATTTAGACTTCAAAAAAGTTGAAAATGTTCATGAAAAGATTTCAGCTTCAAAAAAGTTGAAAATTTTCATGAAAAGATTTCGGCTTCAAAAAAGTCAAAAATTTTCATGAAGTATTTCGGCATCAAAAAAGTTAAAAATTTACATTAAAAGATTTCGGCTTCAAAAAGTCAAAAATTTTCATGAAGTATTTCGGCTTCAAAAAAGTCAACGATTTTTATGAAAAGATTTCTGCTTCAAAAAAGTTGAAAATTTTCATGAAAAGATTTCAGCTTCAAAAAAGTTGAAAATTTTCATGAAAAGATTTCGGCTTCAAAAAAGTCAAAAATTTTCATGGAGTATTTCGGCTTCAAAAAAGTTGAAAATTTTCATGAAAAGATTTCGGCTTCAAAAAAGTTGAAAATTTTCATGAAAAGATTTAGACTTCAAAAAAGTTGAACATTTTTTATGAAAAGATTTCTTTTTCAAAAAAGTTGAAAATTTTCATGAAAAGATTTCGGCTTCAAAAAAGTCGAAAATTTTCATGAAGTATTTCGGCTTCAAAAAAGTCGACGATTTTCATGAAAACATTTAGACTTCAAAAAAGTTGAAAATGTTCATGAATTTTTTCGACTTCAAAAAAGTTGAAAATTTTCATGAAAAGATTTCGACTTCAAGAAAGTTGAAAATTTTCATGAAAAGATTTCGGCTTCAAAAAAGTTGAACATTTTCATGAAAAGATTTCTGCTTTAAAAAAGTTGAAAATTTTCATGACAGGATTTTGGCTTTAAAAAAGTTAAAAATTTTCATAAAGTATTTCGGCTTCAAAAAGGTTGAAAACTTTCATGAACTATTTCGGCTTCAAAAAAGTTGAAAATTTTCATGAAAAAATTTCTGCTTCAAAAAAGTTGAAGATTTCCATGAAGTATTTCGGCTTCAAAAAAGTTTTAAAATTTACATGAAAAAATGTCGGCTTCAAAAAAGTCGAAAATTTTCATGAAAAGATTTCGGCTTCAAAAAAGTTGAAAATTTTCATGAATTTTTTCCACTTAAAAAAAGTCAAAGATTTTCATGAAAAGATTTCTGCTTCAAAAACTTGAAAATTTTCAAGAAAAGATTTCGGCTTCAAAAAAGTTAAAAATTTTCATCAAAAGATTTCTGCTTCAAAAAAGTTGAAAATTTTCATGAAGTATTTCGGCATTAAAAAAGTTGAAAATTTACATTAAAAGATTTCTGCTTCAAAAAAGTCGAAAATTTTCATGAAGTATTTCGGCTTCAAAAAAGTCGAATATTTTCATGAAGTATTTCGGCTTCAAAAAAGTCGACGATTTTCATGAACAGATTTAGGCTTCAAAAAGTTGAAAATTTTCATGAAACGATTTCGGCTTCAAAAAAGTTGAAGATTTTCACGAAAAGATTTCTGCTTCAAAAAAGTTGAAAATTTTCATGAACTATTTCGGCATCAAAAAAGTTGACAATTTTCATGAAAAGATTTAGACTTCAAAAAAGTTGAAAATGTTCATGAAAAGATTTCAGCTTCAAAAAAGTTGAAAATTTTCATGAAAAGATTTCGGCTTCAAAAAAGTTGAAAATTTTCATGAAGTATTTCAGCTTCAAAAAAATCAACGATTTTCATGAAAAGATTTCGCCTTCAAAAAAGTTGAAAATTTTCATGAAACGATTTCGGCTTTAAAAAAGTTGAACACTTTCATGAAAAGATTTCGGCTTCAAAAAAGTTGAAAATTTTCATGAAAAGATTTAGACTTCAAAAAAGTTGAACATTTTTTATGAAAAGATTTCTGCTTCAAAAAAGTTGAAAATTTTCATGAAAAATTTTGGCTTCGAAAAGTTGAAAATTTTCATGAAAAGATTTCGGCTTCAAAAAAGTTGAAAATTTTCATGAAGTTTTTCGACTTCAAAAAAGTCTAAGATTTTCATGAAAAGATTTCTGCTTCAAAAAAGTTGAAAATTTTCATGAAACTATTTCGGCATCAAAAAAGTTGAAAATTTTCATGAAAAGATTTCGGCTTCAAAAAAGTTGAAAATTTTCATGAAAAGATTTCGGCTTCAAAAAAGTTGAAAATTTTCATGAAAAGATTTAGACTTCAAAAAAGTTGAAAATTTTCATGAAACGATTTCGGCTTCAAAAAAGTTGAAAATTTTCATGAAGTATTTCGGCTTCAAAAAAATCAACGATTTTCATGAAAAGATTTCTACTTCAAAAAAGTTGAAAATTTTCATGAAAAGATTTCGGCTTCAAAAAAGTTGAAAATTTTCATGAAAAGATTTAGACATCAAAAAAGTTGAACATTTTTTATGAAATGATTTCTGCTTCAAAAAAGTTGAAACTTTTCACGAAAAGATTTCGGCTTCGAAAAGTTGAAAATTTTCATGAAAAGATTTCGGCTTCAAAAAAGTCGAAAATTTACATTAAAAGATTTCGGCTTCAAAAAGTCAAAAATTTTCATGAAGTATTTCGGCTTCAAAAAAGTCAACGATTTTTATGAAAAGATTTCTGCTTCAAAAAAGTTAAAAATTTTCATGAAAAGATTTCGGCTTCAAAAAAGTTGAAAATTTTCATGAAAAGATTTAGACTTCAAAAAAGTTGAAAATGTTCATAAAAAGATTTCAGCTTCAAAAAAGTTGAAAATTTTCATGAAAAGATTTCGGCTTCAAAAAAGTCGAAAATTTTCATGAAGTATTTCGGCTTCAAAAAAGTTAAAAATTTACATTAAAAGATTTCGGCTTCAAAAAGTCAAAAATTTTCATGAAGTATTTCGGCTTCAAAAAAGTCAACGATTTTTATGAAAAGATTTCTGCTTCAAAAAAGTTGAAAATTTTCATGAAACGATTTCGGCTTTAAAAAAGTTGAACATTTTCATGAAAAGATTTCGGCTTCAAAAAAGTTGAAAATTTTCATGAAGTATTTCGGCTTCAAAAAAGTCAACGATTTTTATGAAAAGATTTCTGCTTCAAAAAAGTTGAAAATGTTCATGAAAAGATTTCAGCTTCAAAAAAGTTGAAAATTTTCATGAAAAGATTTCGGCTTCAAAAAAGTCAAAAATTTTCATGGAGTATTTCGGCTTCAAAAAAGTTGAAAATTTTCATGAAAAGATTTCGGCTTCAAAAAAGTTGAAAATTTTCATGAAAAGATTTAGACTTCAAAAAAGTTGAACATTTTTTATGAAAAGATTTCTTTTTCAAAAAAGTTGAAAATTTTCATGAAGTATTTCGGCTTCAAAAAAATCAACGATTTTCATGAAAAGATTTCTACTTCAAAAAAGTTGAAAATTTTCATGAAAAGATTTCGGCTTCAAAAAAGTTGAAAATTTTCATGAAAAGATTTAGACATCAAAAAAGTTGAACATTTTTTATGAAATGATTTCTGCTTCAAAAAAGTTGAAACTTTTCACGAAAAGATTTCGGCTTCGAAAAGTCAAAAATTTTCATGAAAAGATTTCGGCTTCAAAAAAGTCGAAAATTTACATTAAAAGATTTCGGCTTCAAAAAGTCAAAAATTTTCATGAAGTATTTCGGCTTCAAAAAAGTCAACGATTTTTATGAAAAGATTTCTGCTTCAAAAAAGTTAAAAATTTTCATGAAAAGATTTCGGCTTCAAAAAAGTTGAAAATTTTCATGAAAAGATTTAGACTTCAAAAAAGTTGAAAATGTTCATAAAAAGATTTCAGCTTCAAAAAAGTTGAAAATTTTCATGAAAAGATTTCGGCTTCAAAAAAGTCGAAAATTTTCATGAAGTATTTCGGCTTCAAAAAAGTTAAAAATTTACATTAAAAGATTTCGGCTTCAAAAAGTCAAAAATTTTCATGAAGTATTTCGGCTTCAAAAAAGTCAACGATTTTTATGAAAAGATTTCTGCTTCAAAAAAGTTGAAAATTTTCATGAAACGATTTCGGCTTTAAAAAAGTTGAACATTTTCATGAAAAGATTTCGGCTTCAAAAAAGTTGAAAATTTTCATGAAGTATTTCGGCTTCAAAAAAGTCAACGATTTTTATGAAAAGATTTCTGCTTCAAAAAAGTTGAAAATGTTCATGAAAAGATTTCAGCTTCAAAAAAGTTGAAAATTTTCATGAAAAGATTTCGGCTTCAAAAAAGTCAAAAATTTTCATGGAGTATTTCGGCTTCAAAAAAGTTGAAAATTTTCATGAAAAGATTTCGGCTTCAAAAAAGTTGAAAATTTTCATGAAAAGATTTAGACTTCAAAAAAGTTGAACATTTTTTATGAAAAGATTTCTTTTTCAAAAAAGTTGAAAATTTTCATGAAAAGATTTCGGCTTCAAAAAAGTCGAAAATTTTCATGAAGTATTTCGGCTTCAAAAAAGTCGACGATTTTCATGAAAACATTTAGACTTCAAAAAAGTTGAAAATGTTCATGAATTTTTTCGACTTCAAAAAAGTCTAAAATTTTCATGAAAAGATTTCGACTTCAAGAAAGTTGAAAATTTTCATGAAAAGATTTCGGCTTCAAAAAAGTTGAACATTTTCATGAAAAGATTTCTGCTTTAAAAAAGTTGAACATTTTCATGACAGGATTTTGGCTTTAAAAAAGGTAAAAATTTTCATAAAGTATTTCGGCTTCAAAAAGGTTGAAAACTTTCATGAACTATTTCGGCTTCAAAAAAGTTGAAAATTTTCATGAAAATATTTCGGCTTCAAAAAAATCAACGATTTTCATGAAAAAATTTCTGCTTCAAAAAAGTTGAAGATTTCCATGAAGTATTTCGGCTTCAAAAAAGTTTTAAAATTTACATGAAAAAATGTCGGCTTCAAAAAAGTCGAAAATTTTCATGAAAAGATTTCGGCTTCAAAAAAGTTGAAAATTTTCATGAATTTTTTCCACTTAAAAAAAGTCAAAGATTTTCATGAAAAGATTTCTGCTTCAAAAACTTGAAAATTTTCAAGAAAAGATTTCGGCTTCAAAAAAGTTAAAAATTTTCATCAAAAGATTTCTGCTTTAAAAAAGTTGAAAATTTTCATGAAGTATTTCGGCATTAAAAAAGTTGAAAATTTACATTAAAAGATTTCTGCTTCAAAAAAGTCGAATATTTTCATGAAGTATTTCGGCTTCAAAAAAGTCGACGATTTTCATGAACAGATTTAGGCTTCAAAAAAGTTGAAAATTTTCATGAAACGATTTCGGCTTCAAAAAAGTTGAAGATTTTCACGAAAAGATTTCGGCTTCAAAAAAGTTGAAAATTTTCATGAACTATTTCGGCATCAAAAAAGTTGACAATTTTCATGAAAAGATTTAGACTTCAAAAAAGTTGAAAATGTTCATGAAAAGATTTCAGCTTCAAAAAAGATGAAAATTTTCATGAAAAGATTTCGGCTTCAAAAAAGTTGAAAATTTTCATGAAGTATTTCAGCTTCAAAAAAATCAACGATTTTCATGAAAAGATTTCGCCTTCAAAAAAGTTGAAAATTTTCATGAAACGATTTCGGCTTTAAAAAAGTTGAACATTTTCATGAAAAGATTTCGGCTTCAAAAAAGTTGAAAATTTTCATGAAAAGATTTAGACTTCAAAAAAGTTGAACATTTTTTATGAAAAGATTTCTGCTTCAAAAAAGTTGAAAATTTTCATGAAAAATTTTGGCTTCGAAAAGTTGAAAATTTTCATGAAAAGATTTCGGCTTCAAAAAAGTTGAAAATTTTCATGAAGTTTTTCGACTTCAAAAAAGTCTAAGATTTTCATGAAAAGATTTCTGCTTCAAAAAAGTTGAAAATTTTCATGAAACTATTTCGGCATCAAAAAAGTTGAAAATTTTCATGAAAAGATTTCGGCTTCAAAAAAGTTGAAAATTTTCATGAAAAGATTTCGGCTTCAAAAAAGTTGAAAATTTTCATGAAAAGATTTAGACTTCAAAAAAGTTGAAAATTTTCATGAAACGATTTCGGCTTCAAAAAAGTTGAAAATTTTCATGAAGTATTTCGGCTTCAAAAAAATCAACGATTTTCATGAAAAGATTTCGGCTTCAAAAAAGTTGAAAATTTTCATGAAAAGATTTCGGCTTCAAAAAAGTTGAAAATTTTCATGAAAAGATTTAGACATCAAAAAAGTTGAACATTTTTTATGAAATGATTTCTGCTTCAAAAAAGTTGAAACTTTTCACGAAAAGATTTCGGCTTCGAAAAGTTGAAAATTTTCATGAAAAGATTTCGGCTTCAAAAAAGTCGAAAATTTACATTAAAAGATTTCGGCTTCAAAAAGTCAAAAATTTTCATGAAGTATTTCGGCTTCAAAAAAGTCAACGATTTTTATGAAAAGATTTCTGCTTCAAAAAAGTTAAAAATTTTCATGAAAAGATTTCGGCTTCAAAAAAGTTGAAAATTTTCATGAAAAGATTTAGACTTCAAAAAAGTTGAAAATGTTCATGAAAAGATTTCAGCTTCAAAAAAGTTGAAAATTTTCATGAAAAGATTTCGGCTTCAAAAAAGTCAAAAATTTTCATGAAGTATTTCGGCTTCAAAAAAGTTAAAAATTTACATTAAAAGATTTCGGCTTCAAAAAGTCAAAAATTTTCATGAAGTATTTCGGCTTCAAAAAAGTCAACGATTTTTATGAAAAGATTTCTGCTTCAAAAAAGTTGAAAATTTTCATGAAACGATTTCGGCTTTAAAAAAGTTGAAAATTTACATTAAAAGATTTCGGCTTCAAAAAGTCAAAAATTTTCATGAAGTATTTCGGCTTCAAAAAAGTCAACGATTTTTATGAAAAGATCTCGGCTTCAAAAAAGTTAAAAATTTTCATGAAAAGATTTCGGCTTCAAAAAAGTTGAAAATTTTCATGAAAAGATTTAGACTTCAAAAAAGTTGAAAATGTTCATAAAAAGATTTCAGCTTCAAAAAAGTTGAAAATTTTCATGAAACGATTTCGGCTTCAAAAAAGTTGAAAATTTTCATGAACTATTTCGGCATCAAAAAAGTTGAAAATGTTCATGAAAAGATTTCAGCTTCAAAAAAGTTGAAAATTTTCATGAAAAGATTTCGGCTTCAAAAAAGTCAAAAATTTTCATGAAGTATTTCGGCTTCAAAAAAGTTAAAAATTTACATTAAAAGATTTCGGCTTCAAAAAGTCAAAAATTTTCATGAAGTATTTCGGCTTCAAAAAAGTCAACGATTTTCATGAAAAGATTTCGCCTTCAAAAAAGTTGAAAATTTTCATGAAAAGATTTCGGCTTCAAAAAAGTTGAAAATTTTCATGAAAAGATTTAGACTTCAAAAAAGTTGAAAATTTTCATGAAACGATTTCGGCTTCAAAAAAGTTGAAAATTTTCATGAAGTATTTCGGCTTCAAAAAAATCAACGATTTTCATGAAAAGATTTCTACTTCAAAAAAGTTGAAAATTTTCATGAAAAGATTTCGGCTTCAAAAAAGTTGAAAATTTTCATGAAAAGATTTAGACATCAAAAAAGTTGAACATTTTTTATGAAAAGATTTCTGCTTCAAAAAAGTTGAAACTTTTCACGAAAAGATTTCGGCTTCGAAAAGTTGAAAATTTTCATGAAAAGATTTCGGCTTCAAAAAAGTTGAAAATTTACATTAAAAGATTTCGGCTTCAAAAAGTCAAAAATTTTCATGAAGTATTTCGGCTTCAAAAAAGTCAACGATTTTTATGAAAAGATTTCTGCTTCAAAAAAGTTGAAAATTTTCATGAAAAGATTTCGGCTTCAAAAAAGTTGAAAATTTTCATGAAAAGATTTCGGCTTCAAAAAAGTCAAAAATTTTCATGAAGTATTTCGGCTTCAAAAAAGTTAAAAATTTACATTAAAAGATTTCGGCTTCAAAAAGTCAAAAATTTTCATGAAGTATTTCGGCTTCAAAAAAGTCAACGATTTTTATGAAAAGATTTCTGCTTCAAAAAAGTTGAAAATGTTCATGAAAAGATTTCAGCTTCAAAAAAGTTGAAAATTTTCATGAAAAGATTTCGGCTTCAAAAAAGTCAAAAATTTTCATGGAGTATTTCGGCTTCAAAAAAGTTGAAAAATTTCATGAAAAGATTTCGGCTTCAAAAAAGTTGAAAATTTTCATGAAAAGATTTAGACTTCAAAAAAGTTGAACATTTTTTATGAAAAGATTTCTTTTTCAAAAAAGTTGAAAATTTTCATGAAAAGATTTCGGCTTCAAAAAAGTCGAAAATTTTCATGAAGTATTTCGGCTTCAAAAAAGTCGACGATTTTCATGAAAACATTTAGACTTCAAAAAAGTTGAAAATGTTCATGAATTTTTTCGACTTCAAAAAAGTCTAAAATTTTCATGAAAAGATTTCGACTTCAAGAAAGTTGAAAATTTTCATGAAAAGATTTCGGCTTCAAAAAAGTTGAACATTTTCATGAAAAGATTTCTGCTTTAAAAAAGTTGAACATTTTCATGACAGGATTTTGGCTTTAAA